>NC_063277.1:1319475-1979212 GCF_910591885.1 Bombus terrestris | reverse complement strand
AATCGGATTAAAGTAACAGTGAAAAAGTGGACTACAGCGATAAAGTTATTTTACTCGAGAGAATCGAGTGGAAATTTTGATTTTTTTCGTTGAAGCTAGTGTTCTACGTGCGATGTACTTGGATTAACAACATAAAAAAAAAAAAGAAAATAAACGTCACGAATGCGTTTAGTCGTTATATTTGCTGGTTAAATATTGGACATTTAAATAACGCAGGTTTCGTCTTTTTTTTCGTTCTGTTCCATTTTTCTTTTCCTTCCTTTTATTTTTCCGTCCGGTCCGTTTACAAAAGGGTTGAGAATGACGGGCTCCCGGCGGCACCACTCCACCGAAATGAACTATAAATCCGCGGTCACTCGGTTCACCATTTTGTTAATGCAAAACGAATTACGTGTCGTCGACAACGGTGACGTTTGCCGCGATATACAGATGAAATATACAACCGACGAAAGATCGACCGTGAAATCTTTGAAATTCAGCCGCGAAATCGTTGAATGAACCGCATAAAATATTGGGGAAAAGAAAAATGGACCGTTTGAAGCACTTTAATTCGATTAAAAATAAGAGAAACGATAGAATTATGGGTATAAACATGCAGCTTTGCTCGTTAATTCCAAGCTCCTCTTTTTAAATAGATTAGTAAAGAACAGCCTTTGTTCCAAATATCACTTTGGACTGAGCCTGTACCTTAGTCGTACTAGAACTGCGTGTTACAAATTATTCCCGCAAAGCTTTAATAATCTTTCTCTCGCGTTAGAACAGAATATATTTCTTTTCACTTTCTCTGAAATTAGCCGTTAATTATTGCAAGATAAAATAAAATATAAACACAAGATACTGTGACTTTACTTTAATACTTTCTCATAAAGAATAGAATAATGCACTGGTAGGTGCATTAGGAAATATCTACTCTATCTAAAAGATATCGATGATCTTCAAAACTCGAAAAAGTGACTTTAACAGAAGAAAATTCTGAATAACAATGTTTGTCATGTGAGAGTAAGTATGCCTCTCTTCAACTATCGAATCATTTATAACAAAGAGACAGCAACAACATTTAAATCGCATTTCTGAATGTGAAGATTTCATATTCAAAAGTGCAAAACTATTGCCACAAATATTACTTGACTATGAATTTACAGGTTGTTTAAGAAGGTGCAGCTGTCTCTTTATTCATTTCTTCTATTAACAAAACTAGCTAAGGGGAAGACACGTATATCAGTTTCTCGACAACATGACGCGTCTCGCGATTCTACGTTCTACATTCAAAAATTCACCCAAGCACCAGTCATATCCGAGAACATCCTGTTTGTCCGAGAAGACTGTCCTTCGCACTGGACACAAAATTGCAGCCAAGATACAAAGATCCACGCAAGTTGGTTGCACAATCATGCGAACTAAGTTGCATCGAAAACGGAAGAGTGGTGGTGTGGTTCAGGTTGAAAAATCAGCGTGGAACGGGCGAGCAGCCAGGAAAAGTCCACCCGTGAAACGCGGTCAACGTTTGCACACGCATACGAATGCGTTCAATTCCTGGTTACTTTGGCCTCAGAACTCGAGCTCGTAAATGGAGTGACGGCAAGTCGGATAAAGATGGCCGCAATCCTGTCCGCTCTGGTGCGCCTGCTCGTAAGCTTGATCTTCCGATCGTTCGAAACGCCCGCCGTCCCTAGGCAGCCTGTAAGAAAGGAAAATAGGATTTTAAGGTAGCCGAATGGAACTGACGAGACGAGATTGCCTCGTCGAACGAATACGGGCTTCGATTTCGGAAGTCCTCGATCTGCTTCTTTCGATGAAAGTTACCCGAGACAGATAATTCTCTTATCTTGTAAATACGTTTAGCTGTTGGATTTTTGTCTTATCTGTGGAAAAGTGGAAAACTAGGTGTGTGAAACTTTGGCTAGTTGTCAGTAACCTTTTTTGTAAGAAGTAAAAATATGTCGTGATTGTTGGCAAAATTATTATTCGTATTTATCATATATTTCATTTTAATATATGGCACAAAGTTGGTGGTATCTAAATGTAATAACACAAAAGCCTGACAACTTATAGACCGTTCTAATATCTTATGAGCAATCGGTAATTTGAGTGAATGAAATTTAAGAGTAATATTTTCGGCTGATATTTTATAAGGAGACCAGTGAATAGTAACGATAGGAGATGATTTGGAAATGGAACACGGTGATGATGGCGATCTATTCGGAGTAGCTAAATCGGTTCGTCAAACGGTGGTTAACCGATTTCATGGATCCGGCATCATTCGTAACTCAATCGTTTCGCTTGATTAATCCCTTTAATTGATTATATGCCGACCAGCCAGACGTTTCAGTCTCATAGTCGCTACGATTTAGTAACTGTTCGAATTAGTCAGATCGATCTACCTTGTCATTAAATATACTCGTAGTTATTACGTGCAATAGAAGCACGTACACACAGAACATCCGCCTTTTTCGCGATTCAGTATTTCGCTTAATATTAACGTAAATACTTCAATGAATATTAACGATGTAATTACTATACGTTATCGTTGCTTCGTTTCGCATTCATACGCTGCATTTCCTATTAATACAATTATGAATATGAACTGCAGTTTCGATAGTCATTATCGATCTACTTTTTATAGAAATGTCGTACAAAGCATTTTTAAAGTGAAGATTTCAAATGCTTAATGAAACAATGTATATATATATATATATATATATATATATATATAGACATTATCCAGAACCATAAAATATCAAGTTGACAGAGATGAATTAAATAAGATACTCACGTGAAGATGGCGTGCAATAGCTCTTGAACCAGGCTCCCTTTCCCAAGATCCGAAGGGTTCCTCTGGGCGGCCTCGCACAGAGCTTTCAGCACGCAAGCTCTTCCATCCAGGCCAGTGCTGTGAATAAGCTTTTATTTAAAAACCTCACATTTTTACAAAGAACGCGTGAAATCAATATTTCCGGTAATGGAGCGATAAAAGCGATACAAAGTTCTTGAAAAGCTACGACGAGGAATATCAATCAAGTTGTCTGTTCGCCCCAATGACGTTAATTAAATTTCTACACGAAGGATAACGTTTCTATGAAGTGATACTTTGTTCGGGAACTGCTCAACAGTATCTGTTCATAAAACGAAACTTTATTAAAAGAGAATATAAGAGCACACGGAAACAGAAGAAACCGGAAAATTAAACGATTCTACGTATCATGATCCTTCCCCTGAAAACTCCACACTCACTGGAAGTACTTACTCTTTCGTTGAAAAGTTTTTAGTTTTTTTTTTTTTTGATAACTCGGCCTATCACCAATGTCATTTATTTAATATCCGCGAGTCTATCGTGTTATCCATATCACATCGTAAATACGAATCACGAAAAAAAAAAGAAGGCGTTATACAATAACGAGAACGAAATCAAACCAAGCGTCCTTCTGTTTCGTTATTCTCGCACGTTCCGCATGATAATTCTTGCGCCTGCCACGCATTTGCATGTGGCGGCCGGCGAAAAAGGGTTCCATTTGCATGTTACGTCACGCTTCGGGAACGAATGAAAAGCGAGCTTTCGCCGAATAGAAACAAAAAGACCAGAGGGAAGGGGGAAAAAAGGTGGTAGTCCTTCAGAGTTTCTATACTCGCCGCTTTTCTCCTTTCATGATTTATATGATACCCTATTTCCTGACTAATTCGAGAGAATTCCGCGATTGCAAGTTGCACAAACCGATAATAATGGAAGCTAGTGTAATAAACGAGGAAATCCCTGAATCTAGTGACGAATTTTATGATATAAGATGGACGAAGAAGCGAGATCAAATCTTCATTAAACTTGCCCCAAACAAAACAAACGGGAGTGATGTTATTTGAACCGAAAGAAAGGCCGGAAGTTGAAAACACTGGCGGTAAATTGACTTACTTACGATTGCAGTAAAGCCTCTATCTTCGGGAACATGACGCTTCTGCTCTTTCGATGAAGCAACTGCGCAACCTTCTCGTCGACTTTGCTCGGCAACTCCCAGGCTAGAGCTGCAGTTAACCCCATCACCACATCGTTCTCTTTCGCGTAGGTTCCTACTGTTAAGCAAAACACCAACTAAAGAACAGAAAAAAGAAGCCAAAAATTAGTAACACGGCCTCGCGAATCTGAAAATTTATACAAATAATAAGCAACACTTTTACAAAAATTAATTGTCTATATCCTTGTTATTCGTGTCTAAAAACATGTATGAATGAAAAATATGTAAATGTTGAAGTAATTACTTCTAGGAAAACTCTACGTCTCTTTCTGTTGTATACTCGGGACTTGGACACCGCCGTTACGAGGAAAATAAAATTTAGTGAAGCAAAAAAATGAGAAAAAATGAGAGGTACATATTATTGTGCCCTTGAATGTGAATGTTGTTTTGGGTTACAAGATCTAGAAACAAAAAAGCTATAAGTAGATTTTTATTGCTGTTTCTTGTAACTTTCAGCTATACACCAAGGCTAATTTTTGGTAATGTCCTTTGCTATAAATTCTACCTATCACATTCTATTGCAATGCAACACTGCTGCATTTATACTTATACTTACTTCAATATATATATTCTATTACAAATTCATCCACGCGTTCCTCTATCAGATAACCTCAACAGTAAATATAGGCAAGTGTACACTACCATCGATAAATAATAATAAGGTATTTTTTAAAATGGAATTCTTTAAATTAATATCGCAATGAGCTGTTAAGCCGATGTTAAGGGATTAACAGCTGTTCGATTTAACCGATGCAAAAATGTACAATTTTGTTTTCAGCGTTTTCCTTGGTTGTATTACGATCTATCTTCTTGTAGCTCTGATGTTGTATCTTAAGCTTTTAAACGTTTACAAACGTAATTATTTATTAATATAAAAAGTCATAAGAATTAAGAGGCTAAAAGACTGATTAATCTCGATAAATATGATAGATATGTGAACCGTACGCTGCGCTATTACAATCCCGCTGAATCATTTTATTTATATAACTCAAAATAATATATTATAATCCCAAGGATTCATATTTTCTAATGATATTAGGTTATAATTAAATATTAGGTCGTCCAAAAAGTTTCTTTCATTTTATAAGGAAATAATGGATGCACAACATTTTCCCTTTTATATTATTGTATCGAATTACGTATGATCCATTTTGTTCTATCGAAATAAAGATCACAACGTGCGACAGATTAGGTTTCATGTTTGTATAAAGGTGTATCGTTGTAAAAGACGTGTCTGTAAAAGAAAGACACTTTCCGGACAACCTAATATATAAATCGTAACGTACCTGCACGTTGCTGCCTTCCGGAAAAATCAAGTACCTTTTGCGCCTCGACAGGGTCCTCGGAGCGTGGGTCGTGTTGTCCGTGGCACAGATCGCGAGGATATCGAGGCACCAAAAGACGAACAAAAGACCTCGGATGCCTGGCATCCTTTCGATGCAACGCAACTTTCCACTCTCATGCGATCTTCTCTCGGACGCTTAGCACCGCGTCGAAAGGGAAAGTGTCGAACGGAACTCAAACGCGAGTTTCCCCTCCGTAATGCACTTCACTGGACCAAATGAGAAATGCGAATCATCGAACGATTTGAACGCGGCTGCAATGTGTTCTGCACTGACCGATCGTCGTCGTTTCTCGAACAAACGTGGAATGCTTTCCAGTGCTGGTTAACGGGAACAACTGGTGTCTTCTGTGTCTATCCACGAGTCTAATGAACCGTCTGACGACCCGTCGACAATTCGTTCAGCAAACGAAATGCTTACACCGCAGTTCGATCCACTCCATGGCTCGTTATCACGACCTCAATCGTGTTTCTACGGGATCACGGTCTTTAATGAACGGAAGATATACCGAGGATGATGGTTCGCTGAAGATGGTGGATTCTGGGTATATCAATCAAAGGAATTTCGG
Source organism: Bombus terrestris (assembly GCF_910591885.1). Lineage (NCBI taxonomy): Eukaryota > Metazoa > Arthropoda > Insecta > Hymenoptera > Apidae > Bombus > Bombus terrestris. The sequence goes on along the minus strand of NC_063277.1, from coordinate 1,973,300 downwards.
CCAACGCAAATTAGTTCAAAGTTTCGTCCAAACGATGAGTAGAGGATTTTAACTTTCCGGGAAATTATTCCGGTTATAGATATCATTAGTTCTTTACAGAAGTTCGTAGATTTGAACCTGGTTATCCCCATTTCGACTATTCTATGTTAAAATACTACATTTCTTCTTATTACTTTATCTTAACAACTTTTCAATATGTACCAAAGTCGTATTATTCTTCTTATTGCTATAGGTAATCCAAGCAGAAGCCAGGCTCTCCGTATAGAGGCAGATTTCAGCTGAAATTGCGATGACAATCAAAACCACGTTCAGCCAAAACAGACGACGATAGCTTGAAATATAGGCCAGGAACAGAGTAAACGAAACACGGAGAGGCATGGGCCACTGGCTCATTGTACTTTTAAATGCGCGCTTATATTAATTCATACTGTCTTCGCTGGGCAGAATGTTGCCCTTCTGAAAAAACTGGATGGCCAACGAGAGTGGCAGAAAGAGAGAAAGAAAGAGAGATGGGACAGAGCTCTTTTTCACCGGGGCGACACTTATTTCCTCATTTCGCGGGCCATAGCGGCGGAACGAGCGTCTGTTAATTGCATATGGGAGTTGCGCTCGCGAGCACAACACGCCTAAACCCCATCCCTCGCTGCTGCCTGGCAAGAAAACCGCGCGGCTTTCTAAATTAATGCTTTTCGTTAACGCGTGGTCGCCGGCCCCTGACATGGATGCAATTATAACCGTTCTGTCGAGGAATGCGACCGTCCTTTTACCATCCTCGAGCTGGAAATCCGTCGAGAAATCGCACGAGAAGGGATGACACTCCTGACTTCCATTTAAGGGATAGGAAAATTACAAGGATCGGAGCGTGATACAACTTGCGACGAGAAAGAAAATTATTTTTTATTGACGCTTTTAAACTTGGTCGAAGTCAGACAACTTAGGCGAATCAGCAGTAAGACGATAACGGTAAAGGAAATTAGCTAGTAACACCTAAAGTACAGAATGACAGGTGAGCGGGATAACTTGGTTGCTTTTAGAGATGGTAAAAGAGCATCAACCAACTACGAAATGAAAGAATGAAAAGCAACCGATTTATACCAGTATTGACATACTTATGTTTGATAGTATGTTTATACATATATGTATATATTCGAGTTTAACAGTGCAGATTTTAAAACGCGAGTTTCAAACGGAAGAATCAAAAATCTTGCAACAGCTATCCATCTTGTTCTAAATTCATCTATTTAAATTTGTTTGAACCGAAGTATTTTTATTGATAATAACGATGAATGTGAAAGCCTGAGAGGATACGTCAAGTTAAGTGAATAACAGATTCTGGCAAGAATAAGATTGTTTAAATCCGGATTATTTGATTAATCGAAACGAGACTTAAGGAGAGAGGGATTCGATTGGAGAGACGTCACTTTTAATGTCTTTCCTACAGTTTCATAAGTTCAGCTTTATCTACGATTTTCGAAAACAGGTAGATTTATTGCTCCATAAAACCGTCAATTCCGATCAACTCGAGGGGGCAACTTCTGACGTGGATGTCACAGTAAAGAGGCTCCATCGATGAGCTATTCGTCGTATATGATCTGAAATTGGTGACGATTAAGTGGCGTTTACGTACAGCAATATTATTATTATCTGCTTACCCGATCAGCAATTTTAATATCTTTGCGATCACGCCATCCCTCTGACTTACGTATTCCATCGCTTGACAGATATTCTTCAGGAGACACGATCTCCCATCAAATCCATGGCTGCAACGTTCGTGTGCATACGTTAGCATGAGTGGTACGATAGAATTGAGCGGTAGACATCCGAGTGATTGAAAAATCGATCGAATAAAGTTCGGTAGGTATTGTAAACTCTGGATCTCCATAGTCAAATAAATAGAAGCAGAAAGAACTACGACCCTTCTGAATAATATTTCTATTTGTTCTATTTATTTGTTCAGGTTTATTTTCTATTCGATCAGTAAAAATCTGTCCACAACGTAACATTGCTACGATATATTCTTGTTTGTTCATCTACTCGAATCCATCAATTCTACATTAGTATTCCATACCTGACGATCAGGTATCTCGCAATTTGCCCAGAAGAATCCAGAAAACTTGGATATGAAGAGGATCGAGAGACTAAAACGAAGGACGAGAGTGGCCGAGAAACAAGAAGAAAGAAAAAAGAAGCAAAGAGAGAGTGGCTGCAGAAGTCGAGCGTGCTACGGAATTGACCGATCCGTGAACTAGGCCAGAAATCGTCGACCGGACAGAAATCCATCCTTTTCGGCCAAACCTTCGCCGTTCCGGGTAGGTAGCGATGCACAGGTCAATTTGCTAGACTATACGACTTGCACGGCAGCAGCCACGGATCAGTACCATCCTCTGCATTATTCAAGGTCTATTAAACTATTTATTACCTCTCGTAGACGAGCTCCGCGGCCTGGTGAACGTCGGAGATGGACCTGCCGATTCTGGTGTCGGCGGACTCACTTGGAAGTTGCCATACTAGCTTAAAACCAGCCGCATGAGCGAATATAGTCGAGTAAGACAACACCGTGATCTTGTAATTCACCCTGTACTGAAAGCAAAGACCAGTTAATAGTAGCTGCTATCCCCAGGAAGAAAGCTAATGGCTGGCAGACAAGAGCCGATGGAAACGGTCATGGTCACGAGAAACCTTCGCAACTTGATTGTTCGACCCTGATTGCGCTCCACGGTCGATGATACGTGATAGGAATCGAACGACTTGGTGACCGATTCGAGGTTTTCCTTGTAGTTTAGATGCGAGGGCGTGTGTTACTAGCGGCGTATGATCGAAAATCCCAGCCTTGGAATGGGTTAAAATTTCATATTGGAAAGAATAGGTGGTGGTAAAAGGGTGACTTCAAAAATAATCCAATATCATGGCGAAGAACCTACCCGTTTCCAATATCGAGTGGACAAAGTCAAAAAGAAAAAACGAAAAAAAGAGGTATGGAAGGAAAAAAGAGGACGTGTGTGTGCACGTATGGTCTGGCTGCAGCTTAAAATTTCAATTTCGAATGGACAATGGCATGTAGAGAGGGTAAACTCGATCGACGTCCGGCATTTTCAGCTTACTGCGCCTCATCTGAAAGGCAAGGAACAAGCTGGGACAAAGTGACAAGGCAGGTGTTACTGGCTTCGATGTTTCCCGTTAAACTGTATATCGTGCAGATAGTGGTGTAAGCGTCACGCCAGAGTGTTGGCTGAATCTGGCAAGTCGTTCATCAGAGGAACACGACTCTCTGACTCTCTCTCTTTCTTAACCGTACTATTAGAAACGAAGATAAGTTTTGTATTTCTTTCTCTTTCCCTTTTTCTTTCTCCCTTTCCTCTCTTCTTTTATTTTTCTTTTTTGAAAAAGATTAATGTCTTCGAGTTACACCAAGCTGAATCCTCGAATCCTTGATCCTTATTTCCAATTCATAAGCCAAGAAATAATAGAATATAACGCACGCATTGCATCTCTTTGCGTTGCATAATCCCTCTGGCGAACGTATGAATGTATTCAGGACTGTCGAAAAAAGAAACGATGATAAATTGCGACTATGTATCCTATGACGTACGCTTCCGTTCAATTTTTACGGATACCCTTGAAGTCATCTCAAGACTCTTCCCTCCCTTTTTGCTTCTGTGCTCTGACGTGTCATAATCTCCTTGTCTTGCTACTACTTTCGAGAAAATGCGTTTCTCGAGGCATGAAATTCTCCTCGCTTAATCCGTTAACGTACAAGTTTTCCCTCCGTTTATTCTTGAAAATGATTAAATTCTTGTTATAATAATGATCAATGGCTAAAATGGATTAAAAACAATCTACGCTGGCGCTGAAATAATGTTCTTACGTATTAGAAGTACTAAGTACGTGTTTAAAACTATTAACCAAACGATAATAAACTGTCGACTAATGATAAAGATGCCGTGTCATGAAAATAAAAATCTGGAGAAAATCGTAGATTTTACGTAAAAACTTGCAAAAATTCCATTTAAAATACGTATGTGCGAAAAGATTAAGAGTCTAGGCTATGTAAACATCACACAAATCATGTTTTTTCATCGATTATTCTTTCACACGTATCTGCGATAATTTTATTCAAAAATAATCAATCCCTCGATGAACCAGTGGCAACTTAGAACGTTTGAAAGAATCCAGGTTGCCCGTTATCGGATAAAGGACAACGTGATGCTGCACTTTTACACTTTATTATTGCGTTTTGAACGCTGCACTTCGAGTAAGAGAGGAAAGGGACGGAAGAGCCGATGTATCGATTTATGGTCGGTGATCTGGAATTCAGCAGCTGTCTCGTACGTTGCCCAAGTGTATAGCGCACATGCAGCGGCAGTATCGACGATACTACGCTTGCACTTGTTCGTAAGTGCACTGGATCATCGCCGGTTGCATAATTCTTCTAACGCGTGTACGCGGAATGGCTTGAAATGCAGCCTAATGGCTACTGCACCTGGTGCATTCCTCTGCATCCCGAAAATCGTAAACAATCACCGACAATCGACTTTGTTCTGCACACACACACACACACACACACACATACGTCGTTGATATGCCCAATATCCTCCACTCGTATATTTGTAGGACTTAACGAACCGAGATTTATCAATATTTTTCATCTCTTTCTTCTTTGAAAATCTTTCTTGTTATAGCAGAACTGTTAATCGAAATATTTTTTTATATATGCGTACTGTATTTACACGAATCAAAATTATATTCTGTCGAAATAGAAGAGAATCAAATATGACGTTGATTAAAAAACGTTCCTTCAGCGTATTTTATTGTACATTATTTAAGGATGTTAATAAAATAGTCGAGATACATATCGTACCTGGCGAAATATAAGCTACGAAAAGATAATAACATATTGCTAGAAAAAAGTATTTCTTACCGAGCACTCGAAGTTGATATTTCCGGGATAAAAAAGGGAACAAAACCAGAATTTTCCGATCAACCTAACGAAAACCCTTTTTGTTCGCCTCTAAATAAAACAACCTCTATTTTTGTCAAATAAATTGCAATCATCAAATACGCGGACTCGAATCATAAAAGAACTTGATTAGTACCTTCACGTTTTTTAAACGACGAAACAAGACAGAGTGCTCGTTGGGGTAAAATTCAGTAAACAAGGAAGAAAAATGCTTGAAAGAGCAGTTATTATTCATGGGAATGCAATGATCAAGCTATTTATCGGACCGCGTGAAAGTTGCATCGGTAGAACAAATTTCTCGACAGTTTCTATCGTGGCGATCAAGACGATTCGTTCCGCGGTGTAAAGACTCAAGCGTCAGGACCTTGGCGAAGCCGCGACGCCCACTTACAACCAGTAAATTTTCCAGGAAGCAACCGTGACAAGGATAATGTATTCGACTGGTGGGTCTCGCGATACGTTTCAGCTTGATCCACGAATTACACCGGGAGTAACTTCATCGTGCATTAATGCGGTGCATTACAGAGTTGCTCGGGATGGGCTCGTCTCGGAGCGAGGAACACCTTTTAAGGCGAAAATACGGCGCAACGATCGACTTACATTAGTCGCAGTCCCCTATCCCTGGAACATATGGCGCATAAATTTCTGCCACAGCCGCAAACTACGTGACGTGGCCTGTAAACACGGCTGACAGTGTAAAGAGTACCTTTCGACGAACAATTGACAGTCTAATTTCCATACGCATATGGATCGAACGAGAATTTCCATCATTGAGAATGGTGGAAAACTTTGGAAAGAACTTGGTGAGAAATCGCGAGGGATCACTGGTACATCAATCATCGAGTAGAAGAATAATCGTCGAACCGCAATTTACTATCTAGATTCGAATTAGTACGATGTAATTTGGGTAGTTGGTTATGTCAGAATGACCAAAGTTAGCATGTGAATTTATGTATTAGGTTGCCCGGAAAATGTCTTTCTTTTACAGACGCGTCATTCACAACAACGCATCTTTATACAAACATGAAATCTAATCTGTCAAACGTTGTGATTTTAATATAAAATAGTATAATATAGTAATATAGTAATATAAAATAATATAAAACGGAAAATGTTATGCACCCATTATTTCCTTATAAAACGAAAGAAACTTTTCGGACGACCTAATACTATTTCTTTACTTGGTATAGTAAGTACAGACGATGTAGAGTGGTTGTAAATTATACTCGAAGAGAAGTTAACCATTTTATAAAGCCAGTTTAAATCTTTAACTGCAAGAATTATTTGCTAATTAATACATTTCGCTTATGATCTTTTATTAAGCTTATTTGGTATCGAGTTTTGTCATTTCTTGCGTAATAACTGTAAGCAGTGCAAATTGGTTTACGTCCTTTTTCTGTATGAAAACCTTTTAATTTACTAATAACTAAATTCATTCACACGATTACAGAGGTTTGCATATTCGTGGCAATTATCTCTACCATTTCTACAATATTGAAGATATTTAATCCACGGAAACCAAATCTTCATCACTGGGCCGCGGATGTTTCTACAAATTCACGACTCTATGAACACAACGAACGAAATCGATCTTTGTTCACCTACTAATTCTAGTTATTGTAGCGAGCACAATACTTTGGATATTATAATATTAAATTTCTTATAAATACATAAACGTCCGCAGTCTACTCGTGACATATCAATTCTTTCCATTTCAATATAATTATAATATATATAATCGATAAAAGACTATAATCGACGAAAAGACTCAAAAACCACAAAATTTCTATTCGTGACACGATAAAAAAATTAGGATACTTGACAGACGTCGATACTCACGAAAAAGGAGCTACCTTTCCGAAATGACAGAGATCTGGTGGGTCTGGCCGCGACCGCAAGCTCGCCCGCGGTAATGAGGGTGAAACAGAGAATGCGGAACAACAGTCGCATAATCAGTGGATGTCGGGCCCTGGGCCAAGATGTCCTCGCGTACTTCCCGTCGCAGTCTGCTCGGAATATTCCCGCCTGTCTAGGAATCTTCGTCTGATGGAATTGAGTCGCTTCGGTAGACACCGTTCCCCAGGGTTATTGATAACGGTGCTTTGGTCCCCACCAACCATCTTTTCCACTTTTTCGTTCTATTCGCGGAGATATCTTGGCTCCACCTCTCTTGCCAGCGAATCTTATGAAGCTGTTCATTTCGGAGGCCATTGTTTCAGTAAAAGTATTCATGAATATTTAGTTAGTTTTGGGCAAAGAGTTAAGTTATTCATCTTGATATCGAAATGTAGCACGGCACAGATCGATCGTGTAGAACAAGTAAGACATTGAATTGCGTAGTGTAACGTTCGGAACATGAATCATACTAGTGTTTCTCCGCTAAATTATTAGACAGCTCAACACTAATGGAACTTACATCCTCTTCGCTTTATACAAAACACTCTGCTTGAACGGCGAAATAAATCGATATAGTTGGACAGTCTATGATTTTGTTATTGATCCTTGGAACCTCTTAGCTACGGTTGAATTTTGTACGAGACTGTTTCTCTGTACGCCAGAGTTTGACGCGAATTACGCATAAACGATGCAGCACTGCAATGTGTGACGGATAATACTGTTCTCTACGCAGGCACATTGGAACGAAGCTTTTGATAATTAAATTATAATTTTTCTTAAAGATATGATGCATATACTTTAACTTGAATAATTTACTTCAATAATTAATAATACAATTGAGTCTGATATATTTTAAAGCACGGTACGGCACATAGAAGCTCGTCACAATTTTCACACTCATAACGCGATAGTGTTTTTCAAATTGCTCTTTGTTTTCTATTTTGTAGCGACATTTTGAGGTTGAAGATTCTAAAAAATTAGAAGACATGTTAGATCGACATGTTAAAAAGAGCATCTAATAATGGTTTATTTATTTATTATAACGAAAAGCAACAATTGATATCCGACACTGGCGTATCAAAGCAAAGATCATATATTCTGTTTGTATATCGTTAACATTATTATAGAACGTTGCGAGGACAAGAAAAGTGTGAAGCAAGACAAATGAAATAAATCGTTTAATTCGAACGATGAGCGAATGAGTCAACAAAATAAACCACTATAGTGACGCATCGTACCTGAGAGGTTAAAGATTGAAGGGTCTGTAGAGCAACAGCTATGTATTCAAAATCAAATTGAAATGATTGTCGCAAACAGAAAATTTTCGCTAAATCAAGATTTCGTTTTCACGAAGCTTTCGCGTATGTTAAACTTTTACAAAAAGAAAATTTTTATGTCAAATAGTAAAGAAATCGATATTTTCCCGATACTAGACTTAAGTATTTATAGAACGGTTCGTTAAGTTTGACAAACGCAGTCTCGTTGAATTTCTGCCAAATGATAATTTTTTATGTAAAATATTGAAAAATCAGTATTTTCGTTCTATCAAACATATAGAGATATTTATCAAAGGATTCGTTAAAACATACAAACGCAGCAAACTGTATATGATCTACAAAAGAAGAAAAAAAGAAGAGTAGTAAAAATATAATTAGTTACAATATCAGATAGTCTAACGAAATTATTAAATTAGCCATCGTAGATTAAAGTAACTGCATTTAACTCCTGAAACAACTAACATTGAAATCGCCTTAATCTCTGCTCGACAGGACATCATTGTATATCCGAAACAACAGTAAAACTGGAGATTAATGATAAATTATTTTGCATCGGTGCGCGCTCACCTACCTCGCTTGCTCGTCTTACAAATGTATTTATGAACCTAATCTCGCAGCTGTATAAAATACAGATTCGTGTTTCCCTCTGTTCCTTTTTCTCCATTTTTCCCTCGCTCGCACTGATTAATCTTTCCTTTAATACGAGGGAAATCCAGGGAATGAAGAACACAGGAAAATGAAAGATTAAAAGGAGAACGGAATGGGAAAGTGTATATCGAGGGAGATCAAAGAGCGTCGTGTTTGATAAACGGGCCTCCGCTTAGTTGAAATTATTTCACACGCAGCGTCTTTTAATTAACAGGAAATTAGCGATAAAAGTTATGCACATGACAACTCGTTTATTTCGTCCGTAATGCGAACCACCACGTCGATGTAACGTATTACGTGTATGTGCTCCACTGCAAATAAGAGATAAATGACGTAACGTGTGCACAAGGGGTGTAATTGGACCCATAAAAAAAGCGGAGGCAGTAAAATGTGTAACGAATGGTTATGTCCAAAAATAAAACGTAATGTACCTTATTGATAAGTATGAAAACACTGATATGATTGAATCTCTATCTTCTCTATTGTATAGTTCGAATTGGCAGTAAATATTTTCTCGGTCTACGGACATGTTCTGCACTATCTATAACAGTTGGCAATGAATAACTAAGAGATTGAAATGATCCCTTAAGCATGACGTATAGCGATTGTGTAACTTTGAAATTTCTTTTTTAAATGCTGAGACAGAAACCGGAGGTGGATATCTTCAAATATCTTCGAATTATTTCGTCGATTATATACTACGAAGCATCAGAAATGACTTTTAATGATTTCGACAGGAATCGTTGTAGGATCTCGATATTAGAATTGCTGGCTATCCTTTGTGTTTTTATATGCATGTTTGAGTGTGAATGTGTCCTAGTATTATATGCATTGTAACTTTATAGCAGGTTGTTCCTCGCGTAACTACGATATGCTAAGCAAAATTGTTTATAATTTTTCGTAAGAATTGACAGTAATTAATTCAATAGATAAATAACAAATAATATAGATCTTATTGTTAGTTAATAAATTGAAGATATTCTGTCTAGAATTCCTTGGCCAGCAGGACATGTGGAATAAATCATCGAGCAATTTTCTTGTCTTCTTCCAGCCATGGCTGCTTCTAAATAGTCATCGTCCATCATCGAAGCGTCTCCATGATCTGGTCTGAAACGAAATGTTTCTATTTAATACGTCAAATTTAAAAAATTCAGTTCAACAGTTTCGTGTGTTTCAAAATTAGTAGAAAAATTACTAGACAATCTTACGTTAACAATAAATGCAATAATTCGCCGATCAATCCTTCGTCTTTCAACGACGTTGAAGCAGCTTCGCAAATATTCTTCTTTAAACAAGCTTTCCCATCGATGTGTCGCCTGAAAATGATCGTCGATAATTATTAAGCGGAAGGAAGCATTAAACAACAAACGTGTCGCCAAACGTTTCTGTCATCAACATTTAACGCGATAGCGGGCTTGTGTAAATAAATTGTCGCATTATGCGTCTAAATTGTTCGAGCGTCAGAATTGTTTATTTATTAAATCTATTCGCGACAATAACATGCATTGTACATTCATGCGTTTCACCAAATATTTCCAATCAGAAGTGTTGCTGTTGAATTAACTATTAACTATTAGACATCAATTGCTATACGATACAAAGGCGGTGAAATGATTTGTAAGCGTATCGATTCGTTAATTATTCACAACGCTGCATTTCAAATCCGATGAATTATTAATTATTTGTAATCAGAAAGTCGCGCCGCTGCGAATCATCGATTAATCAACTTATTAATTTCACTAAATATTACTTATTTATCCGGCGTAAAACTTGGGTAACTCGAAGATTCTACGTACATGATTTGATCATTGATCTACAACAGCTAATAACGTATTACTTCTAGAGTCAAATTTAATTGTTTACGAATTGAAAAATAAGAATCGAGCGACATTTTTGGCCATGAAATTTCTTCGTTCTCTAGAATTATTCTATACATATACATGTCGTCCACTTTTTTTAACACACTGTGGCAACTTCGTATCTTTCTTAGAACAGAAGTTTGAGGGACCAGGTGGCTTACTTATGAATTGACGTAAATTACATACGTAAATTCACAGAAATACTCACATGTTTAATTCGTGTTGTAAAATGTCGTATACGAAAGCCCTTTCGTTCCAGCTTGCTGTTCGACGTCGTCTTTGTGACGAGGTCTGGAAGAAGTTAGTGAAGAAGGTAGCGTTGTCTGGTAACATATATTGGAACTGAAAGTTTTGGCCGTAAACCAAAATCTGGCCTGAGAGCTGCACCGGCACCGCCATGCCCACGACTAGCTTGACAGAAATGCGATAAATATAATACAAGTGTAGGCGTTGGATGCGCGACAAACTTACAGCAGCGACTTTATGATGAATATATTATAACGAAAGTATAATTTTTGAAGAGTAGGTGAGTCGGTCGTAAAACGCCAAGTGTCTATCTTATGGATAGGATCAAACTGGAAAAGTTTGCGAATACCGAAAGCGAAGAGATTACGACAAAGCTCGGCAGGTGAACTCACGGGACTGTCGCCACGTGATACGAATGGAAGTTTGACAATGCATGACAATAATGCGGATGATTGATGAAATAAAAGACACACGCGTCGCACAGATAATCGCTGGAAGAAGAGCCAAGAGAACAAGAGAAGTTCTTTCGCAGTAGTGAAAGATCTTGGATCGTAAATCGTGAGCAGAAACTTTTGCAAATGTAAAGAATTTACACTGTGCGATCGGAAAGAGAGGAGGGGAAAAGTCAGAGAGAAAGTAGATAAGGTCAGTTTCCTTTTTCTTGTGTTTAAGAAAAAAGTAGATCTAGCAACGTAATGAAATGAAGAAGGAAAATGGCCATTTTAACGTTCGCGACGAAAAGGAGATATACTTGCGTCGGTGTATGTGATTTTTACAAACTTGCACTGGTAGAGAAATAAAAACGAGAGGCTGATAGAAAATACAAACTGTGGGTATAAAATAAAGTCGAAGAAAAGGAAGGAGCGGGGACGGGGAAAAATTGCAGCATGTTCGCGGTTTCTTTTTTCGTGGAAAATTTCGCACACCCTAGCGAACCTAGCTGCTCGTATTTCAACTTTCGGAATACTGCTTAACCCTCATTCGTTTCCAAGAAAGATATTACGACGTTGGTGGACTTCCTTTCTCCTTTCTACATTCTTTTCTTTCCCTATTCCTCGTCTCGTTTCTCCATTCCTCATTTTCCATTTTCTCTTCTCCACCACCTTGTATATACGTTCATGTATTACCTCGCGCATATATTTCTCACTGGAATTTCAGTTCGCGTGGACGAACGGAATCGTTTGCTGGAGATCAGCTCGCGCACCTTGTTCATAAACATCATGCCTTGCCAACGGCTCTCCCATTCAGTTCTATCGTCCCATTGAAACGTTGCGTGACACGATCTAAAGCTCGCGACTCATGGAAATGAATGTTAAATAAATTCAGCTGGGTTTTTCAAGCTTGCCCAACGGGCCGTGTACAAAAGCGACTCGACGCGTGCTGAAACTTCGTAATCGTCCTTCTGATAAGATAGCAGGGTTTCGGTCGTCTAAGGCTCGCCAGCCGGGCGAAGACATGCAAGTAATTCAACGTCGCCGCTCTTCTTTCCAGGTCTTCTCCACTGTTTCCCTTTTTCTTTCTCATTTTGAAGCTGCGCTTTTGACGCAGTGCAGCTCCGCGTGTTTAGATACATACTGACCCAGAAACGGTGAATTTTATTTCACACCAGTTTCCCGCCTTCTCAAGGCGAATGTCCAAATATTTGCAATAGTCGTTTCTGTTGCTTGAAAAATCTGCTAATCAAACACTTTTGCCCCTGCAACTGTGACGTTTATCAGACGTCGTCGAATCGTCTCCCTTCGAGAAATTCTAACAAATCGGTGTGCAGTGACCTGGACCAGTCAAATATTCTGTTTCAGTCTAAAATATAATGTACATGCAAACTGCACACGGTAAGATTGAACTAAAACTGAAATCTAAAGGCACCAGAAAGATCTGTCCTGTATCGATTTTGTCAGAGCTCTGATTCGCCGTTCAACTTCCACTAAGTCTCGGTCCCATTGCCGGAAAGGGTGCGAGTAATCGAGGAAGCCAGGGCAAACAGTCCATCAGAACATTTGCTCGGCCAAGAAGAAGTGAAAACTACAGAAAGAGCTTTCCGATTTAATTAGAAAATTTGAGAGGAGAGACGGTAGATAAGGCCGCAGTTAATTATCAGCGGAATTGAGAATGAGACAGGGAGAGACGTTTCTCTCGGTTTAAAGTTCTCCACCCTCCTCCGCTGCTTCCCGCAGGACTAGCACGTCCATACTTAAGTCACGGACGCTAAGACTCGCGTTAAACTTGGCCCGAAATTCGCTTTAGTTTGTATTCCGTTTCCACTGACGATTCCCATTCTATCCACGGGCAACCCCCTCAAGAAACCTATCTAACGACCGACCAATTAATTTGTACCTGACGATCCGACAACCGAGATGTTAATCATGGCATGGAAAATAGTTATCCACTCAGCAAGCTCCGAGCGATCGTTTCTTTCTTCGCGGTGCTCTTTTCGCCACAGTCGCAGCATCTTCGCGGAGAGACTCGAAAAAGTGACGAACTTGCCCCGTCATCTTGTTCACCTTTCACGATTCGTGAAATGGTTTATCGTAATATTTTACTATGCCGTGTCTTTTCGTTCCTTCGATCGAAGCTCGAACGTAAGATTGTTTGCTATACTCTTGGTGGAGACCAGATCTTGAGAAAACCCCCAGAGTTATACTCAATTTTAATAGAAAAATACGTATCGTTACTGGAACTCACGTGCACAGTTTCGCATATCCTATATCCTAGATTTGTCTAAATTTAGGAAAAAATACATGTGTACGCCTTCGATTAAAAAGATAATACGCGAGGAACATCGTTAAACTCGAGCGAAAAGCAGTTTTGAATGCGCAAGATATACGATCATCCGGCGATATATCTGCAAGCAGAAGGAAGGAAAATGAAAAGGAACACGAGGCAGGATACGGCCGTCGTGCAACGCGTCGCGTTTTTCACTCGCATCGCTTGTTAAATCTGTCTGTTTCTATTTTGCACAGTTTCCAGATACGGCTGCAACGCATGAATTATTGCTCGGCTATTATCATTACACGAATCTTATTTGAAATTTAATTGTCAATACATCTCGATGAATTATTCTCGATAAGTGTGTTATGGTTTCGCGTGTAATTCGTTTCTCGTCGGACGACGTTGGACGCGATAGATTTTATTCAAATTAGCACGAGTTAAACCGTCGAACGAGCAGCCGTGCTTTTACGGAGTAATCCCATCAGCCCCCGAAGAAGACGAGATTATTAAGTTTTATCGCTGCCACGTCCAAGTATGGATAAATACCTTGAAAGTGCCACCAAAAGGATAAACAAGAGGCGGAGGATACAACGCTTGTCTCTTCTCTCGAGGTTGCTCGTCGTCGCTGCACTGAATTTGCCTCATTGTCGCAAGCAGCAACAAAGACAGCTTCCAGTCCACGTTCATCCAAATAAATATCATAGTTATTTTTTTCGCTTCTCGTCTAGAAGCTTTGACAAAGCAGAAGATTAGTTGCGGATTTGATCAATCTCGCGCATATTCCCATCCGTTCACATCGCGCTTACCTTTCGCCACGTCGAATCCTTCGAAGTATACATTTTACTCACCTGAAAAGATGAAAGAACCAGCTACTCGAATCTCGAAAGCAATTTCGTCGCTCCAGGCGAAACACAAAGCCAACTAGTACGAAACTCGCGGCCTGGAAGCTTGTCGAGTCGTCAGGTTGCTCCAAGTTCCAACTCCTCCACGAAATTAACGTGTCATCTGTCAACTCGGGGCATAGTTACGCTGGAAGGTTCCGCGGTCGACTGTAGTCAGTCGAAAGAGCTAATTTTCCATCCTCGATAGACGACCGTCTCGGCCCTTCCTTTCCTCTTCGTCTTCTTAACTTGTCCAGCTTCCCGTTTTGTTATTGGTCCTCGATTCGTTAACACGTTCAATACGGTAGACGTAAACGTACGCGTCATCGGAATTTTCTATTTTCTTTGCGATGAGGCGAAAAATGTAGAAAAATCGACTGCCGCCATTAAGAACCCCGTTCGATTTTGTATGCCGCGCCGAATGTGTTAATGAAGAAGGGAAACAACAGGATTTTTTCAGCAGTCCTCGGGTCGTTCAAGTTTCAACCGGTTCGATACTACGATCTTGAAATTACAGCTAAAGAAGAAGATGTAGACGGGTGAATGTCCTGATTCAAACGAGTAGAATTGCAACTTGTAAATAAGTAAATGGCAGAAGAGAAGTTTCCGCGAGAAGATCGCGGGGCCGAAACTTCCGCTTCCGGGATAACAAAGGAACTGAAATGTATAAACAAAAGGTGCAGACGACGAGTATTTTCCAGACAGCAACATGCTGCCGGATATACTACTCGTGAACTGTAGAACTGTTGGGAAAGTTGCCACATCCAGGGCCGCTATCGTTGAAATTTCTAGCTTCTCAAGATCTTAAGAAGTTTCGGAAGAAGGAGTATCTTTCAACGACGACGTGTCCCAACGATGAACGGATTGTTGCAATAAAAAAACACTTGTTTGCTGATCTTTATTAATATCGGCGATTGCTCAGAATCGCAGGGTAAGAAGTTGACACGTTAATCTTGGTTATCGTGGAATTTCCTGGTTCCAAAGTCGGCTAAAATATCCGTGGAACATTTCTCGAAAGGGTGGCATAAACTATCGGAGTTTCGAGAGCTTTAAAGATACACGATTTCACGAGACTCGAAGAAACATCGTGGAAACACAAACGTTGAACACAAGCAACCAATGGTTCGGTAAAGGGACGCTGGTAGCGTAATAAAATAGGACGCGACAGAAAATGGTGACAAACAGCCGCGCGAATAAGGAGAAATAGAGGTGGACAGAGAAATGGAGGTTCGCGTGGAAAGGAGAATCGTTTCGTCGGTCTTATATCTCGTTTCCGGTCATTTTACAGCGAGCCTCAACAGCGAAATTTACTTAGGACTTTTGCCCATTTGTCGTTCTACGATACTTTGCTGCGTTTCGGCTTTGATCGTCGACTGAAATATCGTAAAAGTCGACCAGCATTACCGATCACTCTAATTCGAAGCTCAAACAACGTCGTTCTATTTTGCAAGACGAATCGATTCCGTCGATCTTCGTTACCATTTCCAATATCATAGTATTTACGTTTTTGTTATGTTTAATTATTACATTGTAGCAGAAGAACGTTTCTATGCTGTCAATTATTTACTTCGTGCAATAACAAGATCAGATGATCTACTACATTTTAACTGAGACAGGAAATAATAGCTGCATCGCTCTAGTTCCAAGTTTATTTCTAATTAATAGCTGCCACTGCATAAGATTTACATAAACTTTTGAAATGTACTTAAAGAACACTCGATCGCTCTAAAATCCCAAAAATAAACAGCCTCGCTGGCTCATTCGACTCGGGTATCTCCGGACGATCAATCTTTGTAAATATTAATATTAACCCTTTACACTCGAGGACTTTTTCGATCAACCATAGCAGCTATTCAACTAGCGTATAATGATTTTATATACAAATTAACTTACAAAAACATTATAGTCTGATAATTTATCTATATTTACATCTTTGGAAACATGATTTTGCAATATTAATTTCTGTATCTTTTTATGATAATTTATAAAGCATTCGCCAAGATGCATTCCTGAATATAATATATCGCAGGGATGTGAGATTAAATATTTATATTAACAAAGAACACAAAAAGCTAAGGAACCAATTTACGAACCAATATTGCACTCTCATCAATTGGAGATCTCGAAATCTGGCATAAACACGGACTGTCGGCTCTAGCTCGCCACTGGAGTTGCAGCACGGAACGCTGTGGTGGCTGAGAGTCGCCTCTCGAATGCAAAGGTTTAAGCATTATTTTTATCAACATCTACTATTTGTACATGTATGGAAACAAAATCGGGCCAAAATTAGATTAAAGAGATCATTTTGACAAGTATATTTTACACATTTGTGATAGTTTAGAAGTGTCCAACTAGCTTGTACGTAGACGGTGGAGTATAGCAGGTTGATCGATGCTGTGAAAAAAATCCTGGTAATTTCTGGAAATTACACGAAGCAACGGTGAGAAAGGCAGCGCAGATCTGGAACGCTACAATTATAAGAAGTGCCTTTATTATGAATTGTACAGCGGAAGGAGGATGGCGATGAAACATAAAGCTTTTTAGAGCAACGTTGCTGCTCCGACAACGAAATTTACTTAGCACTGTTTCTCCGTCGCCATCCTTCTCGCCGTCAAAACTTCACTATAATAAATTCTTTTACGACGAAGTCACTGCATCGTATACCTTCTCGAACGGCCGGAAAGATATAGAAATATTACTCTTCGAACGATCGATTTTCTCGCCACACAAAGACGTTTTTTCGCGTATAAAAAATTCAACAAATAGCCGGCAAACGTCGAAAACGTTCGAGACGATAAACGATACACGAGCAATCGATCCACGAAATCAACGCGGCTCGAGGTACTGTCCAAAAAAACCCACCCTAAGGAAATGCGATTTCCGTGAACGTTTCGAGAGGTGACTCGATGCAATCGGGATAGGCCAAAATGCAGTCGCCTCCGGATCTTCCTTGTCGTTCCGCTTCCCTGTACAATTGGTCGACGCTCTGGTGATTGGAATTAGCAGTCCCTGCCACGTCTTCGCTCGGCCTGATCCAGAAATTCTCTTCAACGCGTTTCTCACGAGGCACGCGTTAAGGTAGAACCAATCGCAGATTGATCTCTCTTTTAACCCCGAATACACATGTTACGTAATATTCACGTAACTCAAACGTTGGAAAACTTTTCATCGCGCTTTCTCCCGTGTTCTTCGATTGACAATCAAAGAAATAATTCGCGACAAATGAAAGCCTCATTAGTTGTAGAAATTATTAGGTTGTCCAAAAAGTTTCTTTCGTTTCATAAGGTGATAATAGATGAACAACAATTTCTGTTTTATATTATTTTATTGGATTAGGTATGATCCGTTTCGTTCTATTTCTATTATTATATTCCTGCATAATTCAATGAACTAATATAAAACAAAATTATCGTGCGTCTATTATTTCCTTATAAAACGACAGAAACTTTTCGGACAACCTAATATTACGATCGTCTGTGTTTTAGGACTAAATGCTTGTTTTTAACAAGCATTTAATGCAATGGACATCTTCCTAAACTTTCGACCGGGCCTGTAAGCATATCTAAACAGGATACTTGGAATGTTTCAGTAGTCCTAATTACCGTGAATATTTTGGTTGTCTACACGAGGATTAGAAAAAAGGGCGTTCGAGAAAGAGAAAAGTAAAAGTGTGGAAGATCGATCGAAGGAAACTGCAACTGTCTGAATGGTAAATAGCAGCAACCGGTCGTATTATTGACATTCGACGCGCGTTACCCGGCGATTGTTCCACGGCTGCAGGATTACGTCGGAAGGAATTTCCCAGTGACGTGTGTACACACTCGAGGCACCGCACAAAGGGAAAACCTACGCGAAACACCTTCCATTAGAAGCTTAATGCACGCGCCTAATTTCGACGCAATTAGAGCACCGCTCACTGGTTCGCTTGCAATTTCCTTCGAGTACGCCCGGCCGCGTACGGAATGGCAAATTCCTGACCAATCCTCCATCCGCCCAAACCGATCGCTCGACCAATGGTTCCACTCGCTCAACTATCTATCGTTAATTCGATCTCTCTTACGTTGCTTGTGCGCGTACCGTTGAAATTTTCAACTTGTCGATCGCGTTAAAGGTACTGTTACCATATTCTTCGATCTTTTTCCATGAAATCGCGATCAGCTGTGGAATTAGCAACTGACCCATAACTTTTGAACGAAAGCGTCTAATCTACAGATTGGATATAAGATATAAGATTGCATATAAGCCATCTTTGCTTATTGTAAGGTTTCTTCGCACACTATCAAATTTTACTTAACACTTAACCAACCGAATAAGGAGATTTCCCTTTTTTACTTTAGCAACGCATTTTCTTTTTTTGTTGTTGTTGTTGTTGTTATTATCAGTTATTGTTTACCTGGAATCGTCCCCAAATAATTGCGCCACTTTTTCTGAGTTTATAAAGTACAGTATATAATAAAATACATCAATTTAGTGGTGTTAAAATGAATTAAAAAGTGACACTATCAGTTATGACTAAATAAAGTTATAATCGAACGATACCATTTTGTAAAAAAATATTAAAATGCATTATGAATTTTCAATTTCATGTTCAAGTTGTGTTATATATCTTTAGTCATCTTTAATGTTTTCAATTTTACCTATATTTTTGTATACTTTTAATTTGGTGTTTTGTATAAACAATATGTGAAATCGTTAACTAAAGCCATTACCGCGAAATATAATTGACCACTTAAATAATTTTTAGATTTCTTTGTTTTTTAAGTAGCGAATATTAGTCGTCGATATTTGGAAAAGTGCGCGGTGGACAGCGTGCAGGTTGGCTCGTCCGAGGGCGGTTAAAACATAACAAACTTTCGGCGATTTTAATTTTATGTCCAGAGACTATAAGTCAGAAGTTACGAAACGTTCGATTGCTATTAGCTTGTGAATAAAGGAGAATATAGCCGCGGTATTTAAATACATCGACTAGAAAGAACGTACTGTAAAGTTATTAAACGATGCCCGTACCCGGTGCAACATGGATTTACTGCATTATCTTAGTCTATTCGTGCTTCGTTACGTGACACCGTTGTTCCCGTTTCGTGGAAAGCGGCCAGGACAGCCATTAGAGACTTCCAACGGAATTCATTAACCGGCAGCTCCTCAAGAAATGAATTTTGTTTCGAAAAGTAGCAGGAGCCGACGGTGTTCTCCCGTGCCACGAGTCAAAGCGCGATTCATCGCAACGAACTTACGTTAAAATTAAGTGGATCACCTCCTCGAGAACGTCTTGACGTGTCCTGCCAAATGGTGTCTCCGCGAGCTCGCAAATGGTCCTCAAAAGACACTCCCTACCGTCCTGCCAGCCGTGCCTTCAACACAGAATACATTCCATTTTAATTTCTACCCCTTTTTGGTGCGCCGTGCTTCTGTCTCGTATTTATTTCCCCTTCTCCCTCCATTTCTCGCGTATTCCTTACGTTTTCTTTTCTCTCTGTCGCTTCTTCCCTTTTTTCTTCCTTTTTTGTAATTTGACCGTCGCGTAGAAGTAATTTTATTAGGAAGTCGCACGGTAGCGAGCCCCTCGGCAAACCGTGCTGCCGCCAGATGATATTGGTTTTATAAAACGGTAAAAGGGAATTCTTAAACGTGTGCCGTACTTCTTCGCCCCGTTTCTAGCCGAGAAATTCATTATCCTGCTCCTTTTCCTAGCCGTCGTTCGACGGCTTGCCTCGAATGAAATTATGTTACCGTGCCGGAGAAGGATGTAAATTTCGGATTAGTTTAAGCGTTCGCCGCGCGTTACGCGTTAAACATTCATTCTCCAAGAGTTTCACGGTTGCGAATTTCACGATTTTCCAGAGGCTGTAAAAAAAGAAGGACAGGTTCGAAATGATAATTAATGGGGTTGTTTCTATCTCCAGTTTCCAAACAATCGACGATGAACTTTTTGGTCAGACTGACCAGAATGCTGGATGAATGTTCGTGAAAGAAGGACGACGAGCAATTCACTCTATTGAGCCAGCTAACGATCCATTTCACGCGGCATCGCGTCTCCTTGTCAGCTTCGACAAGTTTCGATCAGTCCCGACACTTTCTTAACTTTCACACCGCTTTTCCAAAGCAAGATAGTTCGCTTGTTACCTGCGCTTCAGGTCTCTCTGCCAAGACAAAGTAATTGCCTTACGTCCCAATTAATTTATGTTCCAGTTCCCATCTTTACCTTACCATCTCTCCGGTCTTTTGATCTTAGTTTCCTGATACTTGCTCACGCCCTTCATGAAAATCTGTTTCATCTACCACAAGTAATCCTTATTACGTAGATTACTAATTTTTCATCAGCCATCGTTAATAACTTTCTCCCAAACCATCTCGTACCAACTTCACCTACAAAACTGATCGATTTGTCGTAGAATAATTCGTGCGATTATTAATGTACATTTAAACAAACTGAAAGGAGGATACAGGTTCGTGTACCTGTAACTGTTTTTCGTCGCTATAAAGCAGCAACTGATCTTTATCGCTATACCCATCGATTTCATTGAAGAACGTATAACAAAAATGATAACTGGCGCAATAAAACTGACTGGCGAGTATCAAGCACATACGATGAAGCCTCGTTTCCCGTTTCTGTCGCATAATCACCTACCCATTGTACGCGTTATCGGTGACAAACACGAATGTGGCGACGTCACGGTTCAATGATCGTCGACTAGAAAATGGAATTTCATTAATCGTCCACGGTAACTATTTGCACCAATTCCGGTGTTGAGTTAATTACAAATTTATTCGTTCGATTCTAGCGTGTTTACCGATTCATCGGGCAATTTTGAACGGTAATACGGCCCACTTATTCTTCTTCCAATTCGTTGTTCGGGTTGGTCATTGTTCCATGACTTTAAACGACTCGAATCTGCTCGCGCTGAATTTCACCCTTTTCACGGCCCCCTTCGTGCCGGCTTCGATTTTCCCCTACAGCGCGAAATATGGAAATCGCGGAATACTCACCGATTCAATAAATTTTCGATAGCCGCGTAAGTGTCCTGCAGATTCAGATCCCTCGACTGCCTGGCCGGTATTATTGTAGGCTCGAGTTCTGACAAGTTCGACGGAAGTTTATAATTGAATTGGAATGCGGACGAGAATACCACGCTACCTCTCTTGTTCATGGAAATCGGAACCGAGACGCCGGTCGTGAACTGGAAAATAGAACGGGGAAAAAACGTTAGATGTAGAAGATACGATCGGTTCTCGCGGGACTTTCGTAGAGGTTAAAATATCTATTTCATCCAGTCTATGATATTTAAAAGACTCGCCATAAAGAGTTGAAGAAAAAAAGAAGAATGGATCCATAACTGTTGAGGTTGAGGTTGACTGATTGATGAACAAGTGGATGAATTTGTAATAGAAAAGTATATTGAAATATTTAAAGGTATAGTGTATAAGTATAATGTATAAATATAAGTATATACTGATTCTGATCCTTGATCTCTTAGTGTTACTAGACAATGGAATGATAGCGAACACGTTCATATATTTATAGCAAAAGGGCATTACCAGAAAAGTTAAGCTTGTAGCTTTAAAGGCTATAGGGAACATAAATTGAAATCTGTTTATTAGTTCCTTTGTTTGTAGACCTCGCAACCCAAAACATAATGTACACTCAAAGGTACAATAATATGCACCGCTCTGTATTTAGAATATTTCTGCGTAATAGCAGTCTCCAGGTCACGAATATACATAAATAAAGATGTAGAATTTTTCTTGAAGTAGTTACTTCGACAATAACTACATGTGTGGCAAAGTAACAAAACTACACGCGCCAGATTCCAATTTCGAAGTAGATAAATCTTGCTCGATTCTTCGTCAATTCGCCGATGCAACCGTCAAGTACGCTTTCTATAAGAAGTGAAAAGAAAGCATCCAGAAAGGCTACTTTCCTAAGAACGAGGAAATGTTTTATTTATTCCCTCGATTATAACGTTTTATATGCGTACAGTAGTTTTATCAATAGTTAGGAGCGAGACTGTGTATACGTACACTATTTTTTGTCAGAAAAATTAAAAGAAGAATTTCCTTTATCTGGACTAGTAAATTCGTCCTTCGAAATATTTTCAAAGAACTAATCATCTGTCAAATAATCAATGAAATAATATACTATAATCAATCAATCGTAAACCTATCAAGATGATCATCAAAGAGGGATACGAGAAAATAAAAATGGAATTATATAAATTATATAAGGGAAATGGCTGTTTTGTACAATTAAGAAACGGTTTTTGACTTTGAGACTTATCTCGGTGTCTGCCGTCTGACTTTCAATTCGTTCGTTTTTAAAAGCAGCCCGGAACAGTTTCAGCTGTAAAACTACAAATACGCCTTTGAGCTATTTTTTCGAGAGATTGCTTATTCAAACTTCCCGTAAAAACCTCGTATTCTTTCCACGTTAGTCTTCTCATTGACAAGCGAAGAATCTATCTTACTCGGAAAACTTTAAGATTTCAATACAAACAAAGGCGTAATCTAATTAGGGGAAAACTCGCGAAAAAGTACTCATTATCCTGCGATTTAAGTAAATTATTCTAGGGTTTAATAAATTTCGCGGGCCGTCTAAGTAGGATTGGCAAACAAAAGCAAATTGTCTACCCGGAGAAACGTACCGCTATAAAACCTCGTTCAGACTCGTCGAGCTACTGGAACCCAAGCGACTTAAATGTAAGTATGTACCGTTCACTAAATCAACTTTTCTTTAGACTTCGTATTCAGTCATATTTTCTATGTATACGTAGAAATCTATTAGTAATTTATCGAGTATATCAACAACAGATGACAGCAAGTACAACATAAGCAACTCTCGATCCATCGACACTCGCTCAGAACCTGTTACTTCACTTACGTTGATACGTATATCCTTTCAAGTTTCTACACTTGTCTTCATTAGTCAAATCACTTGCAATTTGAAGGACTTTGCTAATGTAATTCTGTGATATCATTTCACTTGAACTATATCTCCGATTTTCAAGTGAAATTCATTTCACAGTTGCTAGGTAACGCAATCTGTTATTTTCAGTTCAGTACTCGCTGATATTGCTGGTGTCGGTTTTCTAAAGCTAGACGACTTTTACTGAGTTTTATATTCAATTGTATATATGGGAAGCTATTATAGATGATAGATAAATCATTCGTTGAATATGCTAATGGTAAACGATGGATAACTATAGAGTGATCATGCAACTCAAACGATTTTCAATCACTCAGTGATTCACTGAGAACTCTCTGGATTTTCAATTACACACGCAACACATATCATTGCCACACGCAGCCAAAAATACGTAAAGTTACCTGGAACAATGACCTCGGAGGAAAGAGAAGCACACTTTCGCTTCTCCAGATAAAGAAACATATTATCGCAGTTTGCAACAGAAATAAACGGAACATGTTAATTCGAAAACACTTGCAGAAGCACTGAAATCAGTAGTTTTGAATCACTGGTGAACGAACTGACGGCGAATGGGACTACGCTCGGTCATGCGACGACGAGTTTATGGCAACGCGATAATGAACACTGGAATTTGCTATGGAGGACAGGTGGGCCACTGTTTGCGTTCGACGAACGTTCACGATACGTGATTATGGCTCGGAAAAAAATTGCTTCGAATGCCGCCACGGGCGAATTATTGGTCAGTTTTTGGAAAATTGAACGACGTCGATGCTTGTTTCAAAAACATGAAATCACGCTTGCCGAAATTGGCGACCACGTCGATAAGGATTCACGACGAAATGAAAATTCGACTGGAATATCAGTCGCCAATAAAATCGCGTTTGAATATTTCGAAATTTTCTTTGCGTGAGAAAATTGTATTTTCGTTTAAACACGTCCCTTCGACTAACAACGTTCGTTCGCCGATGCAACTAGCCGTGTGGCAAGAAACGAACAAAATTTCTCTGAATCGTTTCAAGCTTCGACGACCGCGTCGAATCGTAAAGGGCTAACCAACACAAACGCGTTTCATCAGAGTATTCAACCGGCTGCTTGGAAAACCGACGCGCGATTCATCGGCATATCAGCTTAACCCCTGCCAGCGATAGCGTTGTAAATCCAATAATTGCCCGGCCCTGGCCGTTAAGCAGCTTTAATTAATTCCGTTTCCAACGTGGCACGATTAACGACCAAAGTTGAATTAAAATCTCATCGCAGGATACGCGATCCGAACCTCTGCCACCCCTTTGCCTCAAACCAGATTCTTTCCTGTCAAATTATGCATCCAATCTTTTTCATCGTTTGCTATTTCCACGCTTGTCCTAAAAATATAACATTTAAAAGACGCGAAATATCGTAAACCGTGGGAATATCGACAGGCTTTCGTAACACTTTTGCCGCATATCATATCAAATTTGAATATTTACATCTGTTTTTAATATTATAACGTTATAATTCTGGTTGCTCCTCTACGAGTGTAAAAATGAATAAAATTGTTGCCGGTAGTTCAGTGTTTACCGTTATCTTTCCCCTTTCCACTCTTTTATTGCTTGTTTTCCAGCACTATGGAAAAACGGGAAATACGAGGAGAAACGCAAGCTCCCGTTCCTTGGACATTCACAGCCAGTCTTTTGTACAAAATGTGTTTCGTGGAAGCAAGTCAAAAATATAACATAACACACGTTCCTGGCGCAAGAGAAACGACAAGAGTCCAATGTTCGTTCCTGAAGCTCGTATTCTATTTTATCCTCGCTCCTTCGATTTCCTATTCGACTATCGCCACGCAATGTTTGTTCATTTACCTTCTAAGCGAATTCCGTGTTAACGATTAAGGAATTATTTTCTTTAGGAATCTACTTTAGTAGGGATATCCTTCTAAATGCAATTCGCGATTAAAAATTAAATAAATAAATAATGACTACATTCTGTTTTTTTATTTCTCTATCGTGACGTTTCTTAACAAGTGAACTAATCAAATAGCTTGCAATTTGTCAAATTTACCTGTAAAACTTATTTTTCTCTTACCAAACTCGTTACTGTCAACGATATTTACAACTAGCAATTCGTAAGCTGTAACTTTTAAAATTTGGCTAATTATACTAATAATAACAAATATTTAAAAACTAATAATATCAGTTCCATTGTGCAAGACGTTCCAGGTGTTCAAATACTTGTAGATAATAGTGCACTTTATTTACCACCTCGAGTTCTTCATTATTATCGCAGATAGAAAATTTCCTCGCAGGCAAAACAGCGAGAGGAAGTGCAAGGAACGCGATGTAACGTCGGAGAAAGGGTGAAACGAATCGCTTTCATCGTTTGTTTAACAGAGAATAACGATATTTCGATCAACTAGGAGCAGCCCCGATGAAATTAAACGCGGCAGGGTTGCTGGGCAAATTTCAATTTGCCTTTCGTATTTCCGTGGAATCGAGCGTGACCGTTTCAAACGACGCGTGCAATTGGTGTCAGGCCGCGAGTGGGAACAAAAATGAAGAGGGAAAAAAGAAAGGCACAGAGACGGAAATAAACAATGACGGGAGGCGCGACGAGAGACAGAGATGGAAAAGCAAAGGAAAAGAAAGAGACGGACCAGGATTTTTTTAGGGAAGGTTCATTTCCAGCAAAATCGATAGCGTAAAACCTTTGGCAATCGTCGCGTTTTTTTTTAAAAGCACGCATCTTGCGGGCCTCTTTTCCCAGCACTGTAAATTCGTTCTGGCTTCGACGCCTTATTTTACGGTCACGTGGCTCGTAAAGAACCGTAACGACCGGGGGCAATAAAAGCGATAGCTTATGACGGAAATAATACGTCGATGTCAGGGAAAATGGTAAAAACGACGGCATTTGTCTTCATTTCATGGTGGCGTGCTTGTTTGCTCGTCCCTTTCAATTACATCTGTTCCACAGGGATGCGAAGGAATTGCTGGTTTCCTAGCTATGTACTACACACCGCGATCGTTCTTTGTTAATTTTAATTTTGTGAAGGAAAATAAAGGACAAGATCTAGAAAAAGAGATAAGAGAAGAGACGTTCGTTCCGCGGTTTTCTCTGCTTGCAAAAAATGCAAATACCGGCATGGAAAACCGGAATTCTCCCAGGACGGTAATTTGAGGCAAGCGAGCAGACATTTTCGAAGGTTCTTGGATTCTAGAACGCATTGCGACATGATCCGATTATGCTGTGCTTTACGGACGAGATTCGTTCGCGGTCCTGCAAATTACGATAGCTTGCTACCTGAAAGTCCATTTCGTTCAATCGAAAAATACCTATAGCGTGGTGTTTGTTAAACATTCTTTATCACGAAGAAATAAGCATAGTGGAAAAGAAAGTGAGGATCTATAGCATATTCCCTTGATCCTAAATAACGATGTCTCGAGACAGTCTGAAAGTTCGCAAGATAAATTACTACGGCCCCAGACATAAAATTCAGCCTACGAAAGGCAGGAACGAACGTCTGGCAAAACAGATTTCACCGGGACGAAAATTTATAATGGCTGGACCGATAAAATAGCGCGGGTTATCCGGGCAAAGGTGCCATCACCTACCGAGAAACACGTTCCTTCTCATTCCGCGTGATCTACGAATTAGATTTGACTGGAATAATAAAAGGAATCGAGAAAAGAAGAAGGGGAGCGTATCTTTGCACGAAGCAGAGAGATATCTCGCTGCCTGACGGAGAATCGGGAACGTCCTCCGCGAAGGCTTAACCGTTTTTTCCTTCTTTGCCCTTTCGCTCTTCCGTCGTTACATTCCACCGTTGTACCGAAGAGCTGGAATGAAAATACTACAGAAGAGGCACGTTTCGCGAAATCGTTCGCACTATCGTGGCTTCGAACCAGATCGGAATAGTAATGGAGAAAGTCGCCTGTCGAAATTTCGACTGATTTTCAATTGTTTCTCATCGTCTATCAATTCAACGACCTAACTCGTGGAAAGAATTGTAGGATCCGTAACAAACATCAACCGTGTTCACATTTGTCGTTTTCCAGCCACGTGAAATACAGAGGAACAATATAGCATTTTTAATTTCTATTCGATATATCTCGATCTTTTTAACAAAATATTTATACAATTACACATTTATCGTAAGCTATAGCTACATATATTGGGAGAACTGGTGGAGGAACTCTAGTTAATTAAATTATCAAGTTATGAAATCAGAATAAGGTTATGTTTCTAGACCGTTCGACGATAAATTAGAACACGGATCAATTTTCATAATACTAATTCCATCGTGTGTTCTAGATGTCCGTTCCGATTACTAAAATACGTTGTTGTCTAGAAATGAAAAATTGACCAGGATTGTTCTTGTTATTAGCCCCTCGATTAATCATGCGCTGGATCCTTACAAACGTGTGATAAAATGGCGCTGCAAACGATGAATAGGTGACTTCCTTTGAATAACAGGTTGCTCCACCGCAATTGGATTTATCTATTAACGAGAAAGCAAATTGATTGACTCGGTGTCATGGGACCGTAACAAAGACGCAGGACCTGAACTTCACACCTACTGGAAGTGAATAAATATTGAATGGTTCTTCTGTTGTTGTAACTTGGTATCGAGTGGGAACTTGTTCGCGCAAAGCAGGGCAAAGATGGTGGTTTCAAGGGCGATTCGAGCGCGAGCTAATCGAAAGTTTTCGAGTTTCGAACGAAGAAGAGCAAAAAGTATCATGGAAAAAGCATTCTGTGCCTTTACAGGAAGCGATATCAAGCGTTAGATTACAAGATCACCCTTGTTCTATTTTTCGCAATATATTTCATCGCCGACGTGGCCATCAGTTATCCAAGCGTTTGAACACGCGAATTCCAATGCAGAAACATTGCTTGGAATTCTACTAAAGTTACGTGCAAGTCTAGAAGCCTTCTCGACCAATTTCTTTCTTCTTTCTCTGTGAAATCCTCAGGCCTCCGAAATAAATATCAACGAATTAATACCGAAGCAACACCCATTCGACGAAAAGGGATCGATAAAATAAATCCACGGGAAAATGTTGAAGGCGTTCGACTCTGGTATCCCGAGGGCAAACGCTCCTCCCTTCCAAGGATACAGTCTTCTTCCTGTTTTTATTTCTTCCCTGCCATATTATACATACATACATACATATATACTACGTAGACGACCAACTCTGTTCGACCTACGCTCTTCGTCTCTCTCCGACACACTTTTCTTCCAGCTTTTAAGCGTTACGCGTACTTGGCTCGAACCTGCACGATAATGGACTATGCTTTTTAAAGTACTTTAACACCGTCTATTATCGTTTTGCAACCGGTTCACCGACGTCCACTGCCGACAGAATTCTTCTCTTCTTTCCATCGACTTTTCCATCCACCAACGAGTCGATAGGAGCCGATAAGGATCTCTTGAGGCGGAACATCACGCACGCCTAGATTGTCCATTTGCCCCTTAATTCACGGCCGTAAACGACCGCATAAATCGCTCGGAATTTTCAATTCCAACTCGGACACGACATATCCTTTCGAAAGCCGAAAGTAATCCAACTTTTTACATTACAAAGAGGTCTAATGGGATTGGCAAAAAAGTCATCCGGGGAGATCCATTTTCAAAGCGTGAAATTTTAAGTATGAACTGTAGGAAGATGCAGTGGTGTTACGTGAATGACTAAGGGAAGGGCTCGCGGAACACGCTTAATTTTGTTATACTTTCGGAAAATACCCTTTGAATTTTAAGGGAATATTTCCATCCCATATCATGCGATGGAAATATCGAAACGAAGTAGTCCATCTTTAAATATTTCGAAAACAGCGCGCTCTTGCTACCTAGCTACGTTCCTTCTCCAACAGGGTTACATACGTTGAGAAAGTTTCGAGAGATTTGAAAAATTACAAAAATAGCGGGAAACACGTATTTAGCCTCAAAGGCAAATAGAAACATCTTAGAACTGAGTTTTGTAAGATAAGAAAAATAGAAGATACGATTTATCGTGTCTTTCCCATCTATTCTTCGTAGATTTTCTATACTTTCTAATTGGTGGAATGAAAGATGTTCCTTTTTAGCTTTTTCCGGGTTAAAATTATTGCGACATTTATAACGAGTCGATCCAGTGCACGCGTTGAAAGAGTATCGACAAAACGAGGTTCGTTTTTTATTTTTCCGGGGACGGGGATTCGAACTTTCGATGTTATCCAGGAATTCTAATCGGAAGTCAGAGGTGGCCGATTTATTTGAAGCGGAGCGCGATGCCGGGAACGACGAAGATTCTTTAATTTCGAATTCCGACCAACTGCCATGCCAAGGCGAAACTCGACGATTGCTGCGGGTACTTTTAGGGAAATGAAACTCGGGGGCGGCTGAGAAGCGGCCCGCGCGCTGGAATGCTCGCGGAACAGCCGACACACAGTTAAGAAATGCTTTCACGGTGGCCTCGACACCTTGAGAAACGGCGCTCGCCTCGAAGAGATGAGTTTTAGGCATCGTTTGGGGATAATCGAGCGTTGAACTGGCCCACGAGGCATCCAACTCGCCTCGATGAATTGCTTCTCTTCGATGTACTCGCTCCTCCTGAGTTGTCTAGAATACATTTTCTTGATAAATTACAAGCGTCGGTGTACGGTTCTTTTTTCTCACACATTTAGAGCCACACAATCGTCGACTTATCCATTCTGTGGCAGATTTCTGAAAAATTAATAGTAATCATGCGTATTCTCCTGCACAAGTGGATTGATATTATTTCAGTGGAATTTTACAAGTTACGTATATTTGAATTTGATTATATCGTGTAACCTAAAAATTATAAAATCAACGTCTATAATTTACATTTTTTAGTTTGTCGACTTACTTGACATTATTAGCTGGCACATTCTTGCACAAAATGACTGAAAGTTTCATAAAATACAGCTGATTAATGCGGCTTCTGAGAGGGTAATTTGCAATACTCTGATAAAAACTATGTACAAGAGTAAATATTTTATTAGCCTCGTTTCGTAGTGAATTAACCCTTTCTGCTGAAAAGAAAATGCAACAGCTTAAGTGGAGTTCACAATTCCAATTTACTATAATAAACAGCCATTAATTCCTTCCGCGGAGGGTTACAAATTTCCTCGGAACTGATCTCGAGAAAGGAAAGAAAATCGTACGAACGAGGATTCATTGGAACTCGGTTAACGAGCGCAATTTCCATCGCATCCCTGTCCACGTGCGGCTTCTTCACAGGGATCCAGCGGTGTAGAGAGTTCACGTGATCACCGTGGAAAATACGTCGAGCACACTTCTGCGGCATTCGGGATAAAGGGCGTGGCAGTTTTCCGTCGACATCTGCTCACCCAAACGTTCGGCCGCTCGGTACTCCCGATCCCCGTACTCGTCGTACCGCTCGTCGGTGCTAGAAGGCCTGGAATTCCAACGTGTTCGCGTTCGAGTTCCCCGTGAAAAATTACAATCGTCGCCGCGAGAGATCCAGGCCCGGGAGAAACGGCCTGGAAAAGAATTCGGGGGGCCAGAAAGAGAAGAAAAAAAAAAGTGAGAGAAAGAGGGAGGAAAGAGAAAGAGGGTGAGTAGCAGAGGGTGGTACCCGGGATCGATAACGCGACCGGATACGCAGGAGAAGCCCCGAAGTTATTTCGCAGCTTCCCTCGCGTTAATTGGCGCCACGTTATGTGGACCGACCGCTTAATCCCTCGCTACTCGCGCCACGCTACTGTGCTAATTCACCGGTTAACTACTACGTCATCGTAACTTCGATTTTATTGCCACCGGGTCGGGGATTTTATCGCGTTGCCCCAACGTTTGTTGCTTTACGACGCGATCGAGACTTTTAGTCTGTCGTATTGTGTTCCGTTAAGAGACCTGGATTGGTCTCGTAAGCTTCGATGTGACTTAGGCAATTGGATTTTACCTGTGATCCTCTAGCTTATCATTCTCTTCGTTTAGTTGTGTTTCCAATATCATATCTAACAAAGAACGATGGTATGTCACTGCATTCGAGTGGCTTAGAACGTGAGACACTTTGATTGAGGTAAAGTTTTATTTGTAATCTTCCGATAGAATATTCCTTTGGTGGCTATCTGTATCGTTTTGTTGTTCAAATGTTTCGTTTAAATGCGATGGATTCGTAGACGCGGATGTGGGTTAGAATAGGAGAGACGAAGAGTGCGAGTTCTTCGGATAGTAATATATCAAAGCTGAAGTCAGAATTGGACTCTGATTGTCGTATTTTGACACTTCGTCGTAACCCGATAGCATAAAAAAAGAGACTGAAGATTACTCACTTGAAGAACACGTGCAACAGCTGTCCCAGTAAACCATGAGTCCCGTCGAAAGGAGCAGACGCAGCTTCACAAATGGCCTTCAATAGACACGCTTTGCCGCCGAATCCGTATAGATCAGCCACCTTTTCCAGCACCTTGTAAATACTCCACCTGCTCTTCTGCGTTCGAGAGTAATAGACTCCTGGAATAGTGAAGTCTGACGCGTTGGAAGGCATCTCGTACACAATCTTCGAAAAGAGACCGACGATCACGCTCTCGCGGTCCAGTTGCAGGGGTGAGCCCAGACCAAAGATCAGCTGTCGTCCGAGAATTTTAAAAGAGACTTTAAAATAAGTGGCACAACATTTCTCGACGAGTTAAACGATGCGAACGAACGAAGAGTAAAGTTCTTTGACCGTATTTTCGCGTCACGAGATGCGCGTTTCGTGAGATTCTCTGAAGCTTTTTTCGAGAACGTTCCCATGAAACCTATCGATACGAGGTGACCACGTAGATGCCGACAATCTGATCAGAAAACCCGTCCTTATAGCGGTTATTCATGAGGCAGGCAGCCTGAAGAGGAAATTGGATGAACTCAAATGAGATCGAGTTAAAACCCAGCAGTGTCCGGCGCTAGAAACGGGACATCCAACTGTTCTTCCACGTATCTCTCGTCTGCTTCCGTAGAAATAGCTATAAACGTACCGTTCGCTAATAGCAATTCCGACTTCTCGAATTTAGCGACTCGCGCCCCTCGCATACACGCGTGTAGCACAGTTTGCAAACAACCATTTCTGTCAATTAGATGAGCGAAGCTTTGTATATCCTGTGGATGTCACAAAACGACGAGGTGAATTTGATAATCTATATATACATATATATTACTTTGACAAATAACGTAAATGCCATATGATCTATTTGCGATATATCGTCTGACTCTATCTGACGATGGCGACTAGTGTTTCGCTGTTTATACTTCGCGTTGAGGAGGTACAGTTGCAGGTATGTTTGGTTTGCTTAGCATAATTGTATATTTATTTTTGGGAAGGTAGAAAGTAACGGTAAAAGTTCACGATAGCGAATAATCTCTACACTTGGCAACTCCTAGAACTTCCAATTTGCTGGCCATTAGATATTGATTGACTCTGCTACTGTGTACCTTTCTTTTTTACCGATCTGTCCTGTATTATGACCAAGTTTTCAGGACAGAAGAAGAAAAAAACGGTACGTCGTACCGTTGCGTAACGGTACTTTTGCCAAAACCACTTTCCAATAGACATTACTTGTTTATCGAGAACATATGTAATATATATTTTCTTGGACAATAAACGTTACATATATATATATACAGTACACAGTAGCAGAGTGTTTATATATATACTTCATTGTGGAATTTTGACGGCTTGCGAAGCTGAAGGTGGAGTATAACAAAGAGTACTAAACTCTTGGATGAACGAAACAACTCCGGTTTCTTCGCGGATGTAACGCAATTAATACGAGTAGCCAGAAGCAAAGCGGGGCGTATCGGTGGTCTTTGAAGTGTATCGATCTCGATTGGCAGCGGGCCGGCCGGTTCGATGCAAAAACGCCGCTAGCCCTTCCCCGCGCGAACCCCTGCGAATCTCGTTAAACTGTCTTCCCCAGACGCGCGGCCCGAAACGATTCTCCGTGGAAATTCGCGGTTTTATCGAAAATTCATACACCGGCCGCGGCCCATGATGCCGCCCTCCCTTTATCCGCCTCCGCATGAATATGTATGCACATGTACGAGATGGCTGTGCCACGCAACCATGATAGCAGACGTGTGTGCCCGATATGGGATAGAGGTATCCACCTGGCGCAGAAATTGGATGAGCCCTGAAAGGTCAGGTGGAATGTGTACCGTGATATCGGATGGGAAGATGAGAATCGAAATACGTTATACACTTTACCGGACGCTCTTCTGCAACCGATTATTACTTACCGACCACCCTAATAATTTGTTATTTTAATAGAGAGAATGGATTTTTGAATCTCGTTCGACCACTGTTTCAACGCCAACCCGTTTTGAGACCACTTCCACGATAAGACATATATTGATATTAATGGAAAAATTATTTTCACATACAACAGGTGCTTGAAAATTCATGATCTTTTATTTATTCCTTTCAATTGTTTATTCTTTATTCGCTCTTCTTTTCCATTCCTTATTCCTCATTTTCCGACTCTTTCTAATTTCCTACATTATCCCATTAACTGGGTCTCGTCAAAACTTTCCATAATTACGAAATTGAAAATTAATAGGAAAAGCAAATAAATTTCATTTAGGTCAATTTTATTCCTTGCAAATATAAATATGATATAATTTGTCCCTAATAAACCGTATGATGCCATGAAACCGATGAAACCGTACGTAAAAATTATTATCCTAGTAACGTGTTACGTCAACTTACCCTGTTAACAGATTAATAAGCGATATTGGGAAACAGACTGTTCCTTACTCCTTATTCCTCTCAATCTTCTATTCTCTGTCCCTTATGCTCGAGTTTCTCTTTTGTATTCCTTGCTATTCTCTATTTCCTGTTTTCTATTTTCTCTATTCTTTATTCGCTACTCTTTTCGACTTTCTATTCCCTCTATCTAATAAGGTAGATGAATATATTCCACCCTCTATTTTCAAACGTTTTCTATTCTCTGCTTCCTATACCCAATTCCTCGCCGTTTCCTATTTCTCGTCTCCTATTCTTATCGATCGTATAACCCCTATGTTTCTGGATTCCCTACTTTTTCAGTATTCCCACGATTCCTTATAACTCTTCCCTAGACAAGCAAATTTCAGTTTCGAAAACTTTCGAGAAAACTCAGTTGAAGTTGGTTTAATTCGAAGCACCGCAGAAGTGACCAGAGCCTGTTCGTTGGAAATCCAGCGGTCATAGCGTAGCAACTGTGGCCCCGTGCAATGCCCAGCCACGATCCTGTTCATCCTATCAAGCCGCGCGGTTGTAATCCGAAGGACGACCGTTTCCAAACACGCTGGATGGAAAATTGGATGAGCCTCGGACATGTGGCGTGGCCCAGGAATTATTCAAGAAGCGGCGTAAACGGCGAGCGGTTTCACATGAGAGCCATGCCCGTACTCGCGTTTCTCTTTTGGAATAATTGAGCGTACGGATGATAATCAAAGCGCATCCGCGGACAGTAGGTGTCGACAGAGCTTCTTCGTTCGTGTACCAAGCTTTTCAACTGAACTCTATTAATGACTGGTCGTTTTCAAGCTTTCCACCTGCTGGAACCTTTGCCCGGTGCTCTATTGTGACAACTGGATCCCGTCTCCCATTTGATACGGGGCGGGTTATTTGCCTAATGCACGGCCTTGTGACAACATCTACCAAATTAATCTATATGGGAAGGAACATGTGGGAACAGAGACATTTCGCTGTTGGGTTGGACAGTAACGGATACTGGTTTGGTCGGTTTAAAATGAACAACTCCGACCGTCCCGCGACCTTTTAAAGTCGTGTAACAAAGTAATTTGCCATTGAAGCGTATTAAAGTGAAAATCTAATTATGATGATTTCAAAAACTGAAACTTGAAAAGATGTACAGAGAGATAGGACGTTCTTGACAGAAACATGAAATGTGAAATATCATTTTTTATTTTGTCTTCATAAAAATATGAATTTGAATAAATATCCGCGATCTACTCGTAAGCAAACTTCGTCTATATGCGTCAACGTTCTTGTCTTAAAAAACGAATATTTTTATAAAACTCTGCTGTCTCGAGGGAAGTCTTTTCCAGTGAACTGTATGGGAAATACCCGCACGGGAGGGAAATATGTTAAATACATTTTTATTAATTTTTTTCATTTTAACGTCACCTTCTGATTAAACAAAGGAACTTGAATACGTCACAATCGAAAATGAAACAATCTGCTATGTGCAAAGATCTTTTAAAAATAATTGACGAGTCGGCAAAGGTAGAAACCAACGGTACAATTATCGAGAAAACCAAGAAATATTCCAATATCTTTGATATTTTCTCATGACATCTTGACGTGCAGTTTTTTTACAAATGAAATCGTACCGAGAAAATACATGTTCACCTGTAAAACCAACTAAGAATCAATTTTAGTAACAAAGGATTATCACGTACGTAAAAAGTGGGAAACGTGATTTATCGTGTCCTTCACCTGTAATCTTCATACTAATTTCTTTATATTCGTACGTACTCGGAATCACAATGATATTTCGACCGTCATCCCTACCATAAATTCTGTCTAACAGCCATCTCTAACAGATTCGATTTTATCAAATTTTAAACGTTAACCCTTGACAAGTGGAAGTCGCTCGTGCTTCCACATTATTACGATGTTCCTGCGCGATTTTTCCCCACGATTACACCCGATCGGAAGCGAAGCACGCGTATAACGAGGGAAAGCAGAGGGTTCATTGGAATCGCTCGAATTCCCCTGGATCGCCGGAAGAAAAAGCGGAAACCGATCGCGAACACTTGAGTGACGCGCGAGTGAATGCCCGATTGGCCGCGGAGACGACTCATTAGCCTCGTCGTGCGGAATCTGCGGTATTCTCTACGTACCAGGAGCTGAGAGACACGAGGAAAAATAAGACTCCTCGGTCGCCGCGAGCAACTTGCGAACAGCTTGGTCCCGTTCCTGCCCGTGAAATCGTCCTTGTCGTCGAGACTCTGCACCAGACATGGCGACAGGAAAGCGACAGCGAGCACCAGCAAGACAGCGCCAGTCATCGATGCGACTTTTCAGGCCTGAAGCGATCGTTCAACGTCGACGAACAGACCGTAAAGAGGCGAAATGCGATCGCTGTCCGTTGAAGAGCGCAAAACCGCTCAGAATGAGCGTTCGCCACGTGCTACCACCTCGACAAACCAAAAGCCAGCCGTAGCGGCTGGTCCCGTTGTATCTCGGCGAATAGCAAGCGCAAATATTGATACGGTGGAGCTCTTGCCTTGCTCTGGCAGCTGGTTCGTTCGTTCACCCGATTTGCCGATTCGCACGTATCAGACGTTAATCCAACGAGAAAACTTTGGTAACGGGATGCTTCGTTAACAAGATGTCGAGTAATGCTCGTTGGTTTTCCGTAGATCTTTGTTTCATCTTGCAACTTTATTCATCCGTAACTACGCTTCTGCAGATTTTTTCGATTTTATTTAAGACTCTCCCTCTAGAAACGAAGAGGTTGATACGACAGATATGTGTAAGTGGTTTTATAAATATTTTCGATAAGAATTGTTGAGGTTGAGGTTGACTGATTGAAGAACCAGTGGATGAATTTGTAATAGAAATAGTATATTGAAATAATTAAAGGTATAAGTATAATGTATAAGTATATGCTGATTCAGATCCTTACTCTCTTAGTGTTACTAGACAATGGAATGATAGGGAACACGTTCATATATTTATAACAAAAGGACATTACCAAGAAAGTTAAGGTTATAGCTTTGGCTAGAAGCTACATGAGTAGAAATCTGTTTCTTAGTTCCTCTGTTCCTAGACCTTGCAACCCAAAACATAATGCATACTCAAGGATGCAATAATATGCACCTTTCCTTATTTAGAATATTTCTGCGTAATAGCAGTCTCCAGGTCACGGATCTATATAAATAAAGATGTAGAGTTTTTCTTGAAATAGTTACTTCAACAAGAATAATTGTTATTAGAAGGCTGGTCCAAACCAGATAGAGAATCGACGCAATTGCGTGGAAATATTTTCAAGGAAAGTTTTAAGGAAATTGTATCTTTCGTGTATTCGTATCGTTTGTATTGGAAAATTGACACAGCAGATCTTCGATTTAATGGATCTCTCGGACACAGCACAATGTCGAACGCAATTTGTAAGATTGCGATCTCTGCAGGGTTAACGAAGGGTTCCACTTGATAGTTTCCGAGGAATCTTAGAAGATTTCACAGGTGAAACGCTAGTTTCCTTGAAATGGTTTCAACGAAGAAGAAACTCGGACTACGCTGGAATCAGTGATCGCCGGATCGCTACTAAGCAATAAAATCCTTGCTAAAGTCCCATGCTAGTTAGGTTTTCTCGGTCGGTGGGAGGAGAAGGGGCGGAGAGGAAGAAAGAGACCTGGCTTTCGGAAAAGGGTCTCGCGATATCCGTGATTTGAAGACGCCCAGACGAAATCTCGGCGAGCCAAGGCCACCAGTCTCCGATCCCGGCATTAAATTGAATTACAACCCCTCCGGACTAGATCGTAAAACTTACCCTCGTTATGTACACGAATCTTTCGTTCGTGAAACGTAACTGCGAACGAACGCGGACACGCATACCCTGCCTTTTATCTATCTGGGTTAAACGATGTCCATTTGTCGTTCCTTATCCGACCGGCCGAGACGTCCGATCCGGAAATCGAAAGCTCGTGCTCGTGATTTCTCTCAAGGTAGAATCGATAGATCCAACCGAATCCTCACCGTTGGACAGTCTGCGAGCATTTCATGAACATTGAATACCATTTTTAGCGATGTTTCACGGATACTAAACACGTTCGATACACTACCGGGAATTTCGAATTTCACGTAATTTGATGGAATTCTGAGATCTTTTTATTTCTTAAATTAATAGCTGGACTGATGTGCCTTTCTATGATCTTATTAGATTAGGTCTAGATCATTAGGTTCTGTGATAAATTGACTAGTCTCTTGCTGTTGCATTTTGAGAAATATTATAGATATATTGCTAAAATTAATTGTATAAAAGTTATATGGATATTGTTTATAATTGTAAACATATATTGACACCAAAAAATGCCAGATGTATTTGGTAAAACAATGGTTCGTTAGTATACTGTTACTTTATAAACTACTTTCATAAAACGACACTTCTCTGGTGTCAGTTTGCTGGACCAAACTGTTCACAAAAAGCTGCAGCCCATTGCGATGCTAATTAATTTGTACTATCGACTTGTAAATGATGCAACTCGGCGAACTTCATCTTTCATACGCGAAGGAAACTTGTGAAAATGAGAAAACACGATGGCCAATTTCGTCTGGCCGGTTAATATATGGAAAAAGGCTCGTCAACTTGGAATTTTGTTAGAGTTGATATATGGCCGGAGTTGCCGAAATTTTCCAGCCCTCCTCCTGTCAAATATACGAACTTTTTTTTCGCTTCGTGCTCGGGCCGGCCAACTTTCTCCGTTGAATTTATTGTTTCGCAACGTTGCTTGCTTGATTGCTTGACACAGTTTATTGCGTTCCGCTGTAACCGTTCTAGCCAGCTTGTATTATCTTCGGCGTTTCCCTGTCGCTTGTATTCCAACCAGTTTCGAAAAGCGGGGAAATTAATTTCATTGGAAAGCCCAGAAACAATAAGCATCGGAACAAGACTCCTGATTAATCTTCCTAATTGTTGCCTTTGAGCGGGAACAAAACGCGGAATCGAATCTCTGAAGGTGCGCAAAGCACAATCAGACCAATGATCGGCAGGAAAATTCTCAACGAAATCCGAGGGACACGCGTCACGGGCAACAATGCGTTCGTTAATCTGTCCAATGCGTCGAGCTGGTCGATTCCACGCATCGCGAATTATCGACAATTAACCGGCTAGTCTGTTAGGCGAACGGAACGCAGCTGTCCGAAAAGAGGAAAACAAACAAATAAAAGCACTAGGCGGAAAGAGAAAGAGAGAAGAGAGAAGGGAACATAGAGTGGCGCTGCAAAAGCTCAAAGGTTTCGACCTCGGTGGCGTTGTAACGACGCGCAAGTAAAATCGTATATTATCGGCCCGTGTTAATTACCACGAATGGCTTTGCCCTGGAAAAAGCATCCTCTCCCTTTCCCACGCGCCTATCCTGTTCCTCTCTCCTCGTTTCTCTCGGTCTCCGGCGTCACGGGCCATTTTTTCCCCTACTCCGCTCGCTCTACACCCTCTATAAATTTCAACCGGAGTATTTTCTCTTTACGTGTACCTGTTATTGAACGAGAGAACTGCCAATAACGTCGGATAACTGCGTCACGTTTCGCCGCGAACCCCCGTGCGCGCAACCCCTTTCGCGGGCCTCAGCCTCGCCACTTCTCCATCCTCCTTTCCCTGATCCTTTTTCCTTCGCTGCACAGCCCCGCCATTCGCGCGTCCTTTTCTTCCCTTGATATTTCTAATATCGCACGACATCGGCCCACATAAATTATCGCCACCTTTCGATATAGTGTTTCGTTTCAGCCGCAACCCTCCCGCGCCACTTTCTCCGATGCTTTTTCCAACGCACTGTTTGGTACGCTTGGTGTTTGTTTTGTCAGGTGAAATATCGGAGACCGTCTTATCGTTAGATAAAAAGATGGAAAGGATCAACTAGGACCTTAGTATAGCGGAGACTTTAACGTTGTCTAGTTTCTTCAAATCCTTTCAGTTGAACTAACCTAGTTTCGAGTAGATATTTAGTGGGAAACGAAGGGATTGGTAATAGTGCGTGTACCTTTTGTTAAAATTATGACGTGGATTTTAATTATAAATCGGGATAAGAATAATGCATTTCAGAAATTAGAAATAACGTTACATAACTCGGCAACTGCTGCAATCTTTTAAATTAAATGATAGTTAAAAGCTTAGAAGCTCGAAAGTACAAATTCGGATTAAGTAAAATATATAATATGAATTAGTAAATTGTTCCAAATTGGGCAAAGTCAAGTAAAACTCAATTAACGAAGAAGAGACTAGAAATTTGGCAGAATATTTCAATAAATAAAGAGATTTCAAGTCATTTGAAATAATCTGACGAGGTTTCGGGGACGTCGTTTTTACTTAGCCAACGTATATTCTGCCTCTTATCGATGCTTAGTTCGCGTACTTTGCTGTGTGCAGAAAAAATTACAGCATGAGACGCGATCTCGTTGATGATCAATCTTAGAGGATAAAGGCTAGGTGAAGCGGTGTCAAGTTTATTCTTCTATCAATTAAGTCAACATATTGCAGGCGATGTTAGGCAAACGATCATTCGTAAACCTCTGTAAAGTAATCCAGAAGGCTTTCCGTACATTCCGCGAATAAATTATCGCAAGGACTGACTCCTTGTCGGCCCATAATTTCAGCAGCGTGATACACTCGATCAAAGTCAGTCCTGAAAGGCTCCGAGGTGGTCGACGGCCTGAAACGCGAACAAAATTAACCGATCGCCGTGAGGCATTTAGATTCAGGTTAATAATGGCCAAGTAATGGGAAGTTCGAGGAGCCTTAACGCACCCTCCGTGACGTTGCTCTCACAAACAGTGGAAGCAATTCACGGGCACGAGTTTTATCGAAAGCGAAGTTGGCCATTAGCCTTCGTCGTTTGATTTTAAAGTTATACCACCTTTAAATTTTACGAATAACGAATATTCCATCGCGTGATGATTATTAACGCGTGTTTTCCAAACTTGATTAAATGCTTTCCACGGCAATATTGTTAGATCGTTCGCAACGTTTCCATATGAAACTGTCACGTTTATTTTATACATTTATTTCATTTATACGTTTGTATAAAAATAATATTCGTCAAAATTTGGCGTAATGAAAACCGAACAAAATAAATAAACTTTAAGTAAATATATATTTAAGTACGATTATAAAAGGCAATATATCTTGCGAAAGTTTTAGCTATTTCCCTGGGGTCTCGATTATCAATTGGATCTCGATTTATCAAGGCTGTCTGGCTTCCAATTAAGCCGGTTAATCGACGACCTACCGTATTTCGTTTGATACAGAAGTAGCGATAAAAAGTGATGAAAATGATCAATATCTTTGAACAGGGATTGATACTTAAGAATATGGAAAATTAAGTTTTGCGGTTTCCCAGACTTAATCGACTTACGTCCAACCGACGCGCTAACTTGGTAATAAATTACAATCGTATCTTACACAAATAAGTTAGACCTCGATCTTCACATCGATCTACGTCTTAACACTATGCGAGTGGCATAACGTAGATCATTTCTGGTGTAAATTAATGTCCAACGAAATAGAGGAGATATGAGATAATCCAAGAAGGCAGTTCCACTGCAAGAACACAATCAACCGCGATACGTTCCCCGTTCCATCGTCCCTTTGGAATCGATACTCACGTGAGCAGAAGATGAACGAGCTGAGAGCTGAGACCGTGAACTCGGTTGAAAGGCGCCGCTGAGGCCTCGCAGATCGCCCTTAAAAGGCAAGCCTTGCCCGATCGCGAATCGCCGAGAACCGATTCCAGAATTTCGTAAATTTCCCATCTGTTGATGACACGTGCAACTCCTATCGGCAGAAATTATTCATTGAACATGGGAACAACAGAAGAAATAATGGAGTATTAATGGAGTCGATGAGAAAGGGTATCGCATTGGAGTAAACGCACGAATCTAAAGGACAGAGGACAAATTAAAGTTTCAGACGCGAGCGACAAAGCTTCTGATGAAAATGAGAGAAAAGCGTGTTCATCTTATCGTTGGCAGTGGTACTACTCTACGGGTGAATTTAATTATTAATATAAGCGTGGTTCTTTCGTATCGACTTTGACATTTTTTTTAAGGCTATTTAGTTAATTCTGATT
This sequence comes from Bombus terrestris, assembly GCF_910591885.1. Lineage (NCBI taxonomy): Eukaryota > Metazoa > Arthropoda > Insecta > Hymenoptera > Apidae > Bombus > Bombus terrestris. The sequence continues at coordinate 1,931,135 of NC_063277.1, read as the reverse complement.
GATTGTTAGAAATGTGGCCTATATAAAAAAGTTTCTAAATTAGCTTAAGATCTCCGACCATCTTATCTGCGTTTAACACTCGAAAGAGAGAAATCGAGATTGCAAAGAGGATTAGACGATGAAAGAAGCTGGTGCTTGGCCGATGAAAAAATGCCGGAAGCGCATCGAAGCGGAAAGATGTGAGGTGCGTGTACCTTGGTGATCCGACGTTGGAGCGTCATTGCCGTCGACCTCGACACCGGGGCTGATCGATCTGTCATAGCGAACGTATGAATCCGTCAAGTAGGAGGCGTTATAGGGCAGCACGTAATTAAATTTCATCACATATCCGATAATCATGCTGACGTCGACTTCCATGGGTAAACCGAGGCCGAGGATTAACTGGAACGATTTTCAAATACACGAAGGTGTCATCGATCGTTTATAATAACCGCCAATCGAATCTCAATTGGCAGGCCCGTTCTCGTTCTCCTAGTTAGCTAGCTCGTGACATTCCAGGCAACGAAATTAGATGGGAGAAATATTACACGAATTTCGAGCCCGCGCCAGTTTGTCCGAACAGTTGCGGTATTTTTGACGATGCGCTCGCCAAAATTACTCGCGCACGATCGTTCTCTCTCGACGTTAATTTCTGCGAAATCCTGTCCATAGCTAGAACGTCGATGTTTTCTGCCATTTCTGAGGCCACGTGTTCCAGCCATTGCGATTCCCATGCAGTTACGATCGTCGATCGAATATCCAATTCCGCGATTGAATCGCCACCGATCGTGACGTGCACCGTGCAATTACAGATAATTGTATCGCGATTGCCTGTATGAGGCGTCTATCGAGCTGTCACAAGAGGGACACCGTTGTGTCTTTAGAAACGTACGAGACTCTGTCTCCATATTCTCTCCTCCCACCGGCCACACTTTCGCTGTTCCACGCGCCCTATGTATATCGCTTAAACAATTAGCAATCGATATCCAATTAGAATCGCTAGCGCAATTAAACGTATAGGTTTGACTGCAGTGACGATTCCAATATCGATACAACTATATATATATATATAATGATATATTACCTGCACTTTGGTCGGCGCTACGTTGCTCGGCGGCGGGAACACCAAATATCTCTTGTCTCGTACGAAACTCGATCCAGAATGGTAACACGTAGACAGAAGCGAGATGAGCAAGAAACACCGCATGGTGACCGTTCGAGAAGATCGTAGTGAATGTCCGTGAAACTTTTGAGAGGTGTATAATCGAAGAGGCAGGTGACGAGAGCTCGTTAATAGGTACAATTAGTTCGTTATCGCGAGTTAGGCAAATAATGAACCGGCCTCGATCGTGGTAAGCGACCGCAGTCAACTGAATGGACAGCTTGAAACTGAAACTACGCCGGTTGCACATTGCTCCTAGTGAAATTAATGCGACCATCAATTTCCATCGATGGATTCACGACTCTCATGTTCACTGGATTCCGAATCTTCGAAGCGTAACTGCGATTGACGCGGATGCAACGTCGTTAATGGACTGAAGAAGAATTACAGTGTGCGATAGCGTTCGTTTTATCCGTGCAGATCGCAAGTTTGGAAGGATCTGCACGTGTGTCTAATTATTTGCATCGAGAAGATAATTGAAAAAGGATTAGTGGATTTACGGTAAATGTATTGGGTTGGCAACTAAGTGATTGCGGATTATGTCATTATGTGGTAATGACAAAATCCGAAATCACTTAGTTGCCAACCCAATATGTAGCATATGTACAAAACGTTTTGAAATTTCGTAAATATCGTAAATAATCGTAAATATTAGGTCATCCCATAAGTTCGTGCCGACCTTTGTATATACATTTCATATTTTAAAGGAAAACAAGAGAACTTTTATCGAGACGGAATAATGAAAAATGGGAAAAAGTTGTACAACGAGAGGGGGATTACATTTTTTCATGAAACTGAAAGGTATGTAAACAATCTTAACATATATAACCGCTCGAAAAACGGCACAAACTTATGGGATGACCTAATATATCGTGATTGTATTGATAAAGTAAACCAATTTGAAAATACATATACGTGTATAGAAGTTAGAAAATATTTATTGCGATTATACACTTCGAAGAGAATACCAAAGATTTCGAACAGTCAATTCTTTATTATATTGACGTATTAAACAATAAAATAACGAAATAATGAGAGTTGTGTAAATAGGATCATAAGGAAAACGTAATTTACATATTGTCTCATCAAGCTCAAAATATATTTGTAAATGTACCTTTTCGAAATCTATTACACGAATCAAAAACATAAAAGATTTTCATTTAGAATCTACAAAAGAATTCGTCATAATACTATAGATAGTATTACTATCATAGGACAGTATATCAGAATATGTTAGAAGAAATGACTGAAAAAGTATAAAAACAAATCCTTGAAATTCCTTCTTATACTCGTAATGTCAACAAAATAAAAGTCAGTTGTGCAGATCGATCGAAAAAGTTGCAAATAAAACGTTAGGTTGACGCATTGTTGGACTTAGGTTAAATATGTCATAATATTCGATGAGATGATCTTTCCCACTAATTACATGTTTCAGGCCACTGACCATACTGTATACTAATTTCTTGCTACATACAAGTACAGCAAGTTATATTATTCTGTGTAAATTTCAAATTCGAATTTTAAATTGTTAAACCTCGACTATTTCCATCAAACCGAATTAAATGATATATAACGCGTTAACAATGCAATCTACTTTTCCTTTTCCGTCTTCGAAAGTGGTTGTTCGAACGAAGCGTTAGTCAGCACGCACGTGCAAACCCTTCCAAACACGACAGATTAAATGATATTCATCGCGTACCATAAGAAAACCGTACGAGCTACTGGTCGATCGGAAAACTGCGATGGAGCGTTATTAATGATCGAGCGAAACGAATTCAAACGTTATTTCTTGCCGAAGATCGTTAAGATAAGATACGAAAGCCTGGTTTAAGTGGATTTAAATGCGCGGAAATCCAGGGTTATCTTCGATTCGCATTAACTCGCGAATATCCCATTTCGGCCATCTTGCCTCAATTGTATCGTCACGTTCACACGACATTTGCATTATTTTCGTATTATGGGCGGTCTCGCGCACGCCGGACTCTCCGGCGCGACGATAAATCTTCTTAACAACGGGCCGTAGAGACGCCAGCGAGAAGAATATATCCTCCTCGAAGCAAAGCACCCTGGGGATTGATTCGAACCAGCCGCCGAGAATTGCCGCGAATATAAACGGTGGCCTCGGTGCATGAAAACTAGCTGGCTAATGAGTGGAGAAAAACGCCGCTATGAAAAGTGATTATACAGAGAATAGAAGAGAAGAGATCGACTCCTCTTTCTCTTTTACAGACTCTCTCTCTCTCTCTCTCTCTCTCTCTCTCTCTCTCTCTCTCTCTCTCTCTCTCTCTCTCTCTCTCCTCAACGCTTATTTCCTCTTTGAATAGGAGGCCGCCTGATTCCGAGCGGCTTGCAAATATCGGCTGATAGCAGTGAGAGCTGCGAGGGCAAAGAGGAAATACGTGCTAGGAAGAAAGAATCGGATTTTGCGGATCAGATGGTCCGATGGCTCGTTCTACTTGTTACGAAGGCCGTCTGCGAATATCTGACAGCAATCATTTGCTATAAGAAAGATGAAAACTGCTTGTTTGGGAATCGGACCACGTTGCTGGATGGAATTATCGAATTTCGTTTCCATCGATGGACGAAAACATCGAGAAATCGTTTTCAAGAGGTTGAACATATTTCGTCGACCGGTAACTGCGGTTCATTCGTCTTCCCACAGGTCAATGAATGCTTTCACGTCTGCGAGACTGGTTTATTTCGGTGACAATTTATTCGCATCTGGGTAGGAAGCCGGAAAAATAGCCACACACTTCATCCACTGATTCCTCGCTTCTTCTCTGTCTCAGGAAATAGTTATTCTCCGTTGAATTCGGTAACGAAGTAGGTGCGAAATTCCTTATTCCACCGATCCATGAACGAACTTAAACCGCTAGAATTGAAACGATAAATTTGCGCAACTCGCTATTGTGTCGAGATACCGTAATCGTTACTTGAAATAGTTATCGCATGCTGTATACCGACTTATCTCAATTATAGCCCACGATTCTTCTCTTAAGTATATGTAACAGGTCTAAGTGCTTGATGTTAACCATCGTAGTTGTACGAAAGCAACTGTCCGTACAATGTTCCAAAGCTATCCGGTTATTTCTGTCCCTGTAATATTGTATTGGCAACTAAGCGATTGCTGATTTTCTCCTTCCTTAGGTGGTATTGACAAAACCCGCAATCACTTAGTTGCCAACCCAATAGTTCGAAGACTATACAGATCGTACAGAAGTTACATGTAGAAACAATGCAAGGTAGAGGCGACTTGCATCATAGAGCCTTTAAAAAATATTATTTAATAAATATCGAGCACTGCTTGTAGAATTGATACTCGACAACGAGACGATGAAGAAGGTTTAGGTGCACAAGTGACAGATGAGGCATATCTTTCAAATTCCTATATTATAATTAAAAATTAGTAGGAACTATGTTAATTAGACGGTAGAACGTTCTTTCGTTGACCTCTGTTTCTCGTTCTATCGACCTATATTTCTAGAACATCCTCGCAATCTTCGATCAAACTGGATCATTGATTCCAAGTTCTCATATACCGAAATCCTTTTTCGAAATACGCATATGCTAATGCGATTATCGTGGCTTCCGTTATATTCATTCGCCGGGAAAATGTAGCTTTAATAAATACCAAACAGGGTAATTCACTTGAGCGTTCGAATAACAACCATCAGAAGCGAAGTAGTTTTAATTCGACCATTCAGAATTTCGCGTATCGAAGCTGCTCAACAACGGCGAATTTCCAGCTATTCGTTTATTATCCGAGATGAGGAAGGATCGGTCAGGACAGGGCCGCGCAGTTGGTTTATTGTGAATCTCTATTTAAAACGTGTGTGCGAATCGTAATTTCGACGCGCCTTTGAACAGATTTCCCGCGGTCTCTGAGAGCCGGCCGAGGGCACGTTACATCTCTATCATTAAAATTAGAATAGTCGACGCTCAGAGGAAATTACAGACCGTCGGAACTTCGTAGCGGGCGAATACCCGACGAAAATCTAACGACCTGCCCGGACGCGAAACACAGTCCCGTTGGATTCGCCGAAAATTTTTCTCAGTCACACTCGCTACTTTAAAGCGTTCCTTTTTCTTTATTTCTTCCATCTTCCTTCATTTTCTCCGAATCGAACGAATAAAATGAAATTTTCACGGTGATCGTACGATTTGCGGCTATCTGTTCTCGTCTGGTAAAAATCTGGGAACCGATAGAAGAACAATCGATGGAGCAACGAAAGAAACGGATTGAAATTTTGTGAAATCATCCTTTGCGAAACCTTCCGCAGAATATTCCATGAAACGGCTGCATTTTTCTGCGAAACGAAGGGCTTTCTATCGAAAATTCTTCGCGAATGATATATCAAATATGCATATCCAAGACACATGATAAATAATATTAATACGTTCGAGGTGTAGAAATTTCTCACGTTTAGTGTCCCGGTAATACGACGATCTAATAAATCGCCGTTGAAATTCATCGACACGCAAGAAGCATCGAATTCAATTATTCCCGGCAGAAGAAGAGAAAAAGAGGATATTAATTCATGGAAGCTTTTTACATGGATTATGTAAATCGAATTTTATCGCTCGTTTGGATATCTGACATCTTTAAAACTCACTGAATGATGCGAGGCGCTCGACGAGCTGCCATAAAATTTATAAAATAGCTTCGATTATCGTGCATCGAATTAGCAAATAATAGCTTCACACTCGTTTAGACGTTCGATATTTTCTATCGGAATTCAAACCCGAGTTTTCTCTCCAAACCAACGAAAGAGATGGCGAGAAAAATGTGAAAAGCGTAACGAATAATGCTTTACGGAATTCAATAAATATCGATAAAATGAAATCAAAAATGGCTAGGATAAAAGCTGAGCGAGAAGAAGAACGCTGAATAGAAGAGCGAACAATTTTCCCACAGCAACCGATGCAAATTCCATTCGGAAATTACAACTTATAATTGTACTTACAGATCGGAAACCGATTATTTTTACTGCCATGGCGATCCATTATTCATATGTTCGCGGTGCTAACAGAATGGTCTACGAAATGACGTGGGATTTAAAAAGTGAAGGGGTAAAAGCGAGATCTCCGAGCCTCGTGTTTCTACCGATTTCCAGGACATCGTTTTTCCACGATCCAATCTAAATTTCGTATTCCTCGAGTTGCGTCTGAAGGCGCCAAGGAAATGGCAAATCTTTTCGGCAATCGTGCCATTCGTTTCAAGGACCATACTCGAAGGAATTCGACTTTAATCGTGGCCTATTACGAACAGGAAATATCGTCGATTTGTCTCGGTTGTAAACTTATTATTAATTTCAAGAAACACGTGACAGGATCTACAAAGGGAAGTTTGCAGCAATGTTGGATGGCTACTGCGGCGTATAGTAGATAGAACGGAAATGGTGAAACAGTTTACTGAACGATGGTAGTCGGTGGTGGAAAAAAGAAGAACATCGACACGGCGGCGCTCTGTCCCCGTAAAAAGGTAACAGACGCATCTGCAGTGAATAGGCACTTCGTCCTGAGGAGAAACAATCGTCTCTGACCTGTTTGTGAAAACGGAAAAGTGTCGCTATATGTCATGCACGAGCGGTCGATGCACGAGGAATAAACGTTTCTGGAGCAAAACAACGAGAAGGAAATACAAAAGGGTCGCAAGGTGGCAGGAGAGATATTCAGGCGCCTCCGTTTTTTCGTCGCTAACAATCGCGAGATATTCAAACTTGGAACCGTGGCGGAGGATACTACGTACGACACTAAATTAATAATTATGAACTTTGTAGAATTTCCTTTGTAGTAGTCCAACTTTCAGAACCTTAGCGACTGTAAGTGTTTTCGGAATAAACGCACAGTACATTGTACAAAACGAGTAATTGTGTATATCGATGTGTTGCGTTGTTCCATGAATTTTCAACGAAAATTCAGCCACATATATTGGCAATCACTTAATTGCCAACCCAATATGTTGGAAATACACAAATAATTCTACAGTTCTGTAATTCAACATGATGTTGCAACTTGAAATAAAGCATAACGTTCGACGTTTATAAACGCCAACTATTTTATTCCATATTAACTTTTGAAAGTACTTTTCATCGTATTTTAATATTCTACGACAGCCTCGATGAAAAGAAAAATCACCCTGGGCACCTTTCTCTTCGTAATTTCCTGATTAAATTATATTCTGCCGAAAGCAAACAAGTGTCTGCGTTCTTTTGAGAGATGGTGTTATTGTACTATAATTTTTACTATTATATATGTAGTATCTTAATGGGTCTTAGAGGAAAGGACAAGTAATGATGTTTTGATTTAATAAATAATATTCGAAGCAACGAAATGATTACAATGCTGTTGTACGTCCTATTCTCACACGCGGCTTCCGACTTCCCGATTCACACTCTTCGGCTTCTACACTCGCTCGCTCTCGCTTCTTAACTCACACTCTGCACACCTTTTGCATCCGTCCTCTCCGGCTTCTCAACTAATTCTGCCTTTAGCGTCTCTTTGTCTTTTCCCGTCCTATCGGACACGTGTCCCGAAACGCCCGTGGCCAGAGTCACGCAGGCCCTTTCCACGAAACTATCCACTTAAAAAGAACCGACGACACATTGATGTACCCGACGATGCCGCGGCTCTCGCGGCATTGTTTATGGTTCGGCAGATATCTTGGGCCTTTTGTCCACGATACTACATATATAGTAATTGGCAATATACCGAGCATCGCTCTTGCGCCTACTTTCGTAAGTTTGCAAATATTCTAACTTCGTTCGTTCAAATCACCGTATGCATATCTCGCGATGAATAAAGGCGAAGTAAATAGATAAAAAAACGAAAAAACTTGATTGACCCTATAGTTTTAATCAAGTCAGCGGTTATTTGACTTTTTCCATCGATCACACACAAACGCTGCGTCGAACGTATTTTTCACCCTCTTTCGTTCGACGTCCTCGATTGTGATTAAACTCGCTAGAGCCTTTCCTTTGAGACGCATTCACGTTTGTCGCCCACTTAGACACACATGGAAACGACATACTAAATCAATTATAGACAAAATACGGATAAAAGGAAGACAGATGTACTGGCTAACTAGTCGAAACTCTAAACTCAGCATAGAAAATAAACTAAAAATCTGCAAAACGATAATAAAACCAATCTGGGCGTACGGAATACCATTATGGGGGACAGCAGCAATGAGCCACATAAATAAACTAGACTTGCTATAATCGAAGATACTGAGAACAATAGTGAACGCCCCACGGTATGTCAGAAACGAGAATAAGACTTAAAAATACCAACGGTCAAAGAAGAAATTGGCAATACATCTAAATCAGCTGGCTGCTGAAGCGAGCAAAATTCTGATAGAAAGAAGATTAAAAAGAAAACACCCCATTAAAGAAATAAAATAGTCAAACTCGAAGATGGTATCCCGCTGGGGGTAGCCATTCACATGTTATTTGGCAACTAAGTTAGAAAAATTTACCAAATATTCAGCTGGACAAATTGTAAAGTACAAATTAAATTGTTGAAAATTGTGGATCTTAATCGCCGAAATAAAAGTACAGGAAAACTAAGATTAAGCTTTGAATTTATATTAAAATAGTTTTAAATTTATTTAATAAACGATTTGCAGGATCTTCATCGATATACATTTGCACGCGTCTCAACACTCTCTTTGTCTCACCATCTTCTATACCACACTGCCAACGGAACAGTAGCATTCATGTTTTTCGAGACGCTGTGCACACACATACTTCCATGTACTCATATTCACATACGTGTGTCACTACCACGCGGCTAATCTAGTCTAGCACACAAAATTATACATATCTCAATATAAATAATAAAGAAAAAAGAAAACATTTATCGCGTGTTTATTATCGTATCCTGATGGTTAAACGGACGTATACTCTTAGGTGGAGAACGACTCGTTGCCGGTGCGATGCGTGTGTATTGATGTAAACGAGAAGAAGAATTAAAAACAGGAAATAGTCCCAGAAAAGTGGGCTCATTTACGTATGCATGGTTAAAACACAGCAGCATTTCCAACCGGCGTAGCCCTCTCGTTCTCTTGCTTTTTTTCACCAGCCACGCCAACGCTAAAATCAGTGAAGTTTTTTAATCACCGCCACCCCAGGCCGCCACGATATCTGAGGTGCCGCGCGTGGAGAATTGTAATCGCATTTGAAAACCGTGCCACCGTCCGCTAATGTGGCCGGCAACGCGTAAAAACATTTTGGCTGACTTTGGAAAGCTTGACACCGGAACAACAGGGGAAAATATCGCTGACGATGAGTCGACAAGAACGAAATTCCATCGTGAAATTTAGTGGAAACTGATGCTAATGAAGCTTCGAGCAGAACGACGTTCTTGAGTCTATACGATTCAATGACAGTTTATTCGAAATATCGACTGTTACAAATCAAACTTCTGTTTCTCCTTCTACATTCGTCCAGCAGTTCCATCTTCGCGAGTTCGCATGTAATTATCGTTAATAATCGCGAATATCGTTAACGAAGGAACCGGTTTGCGCGGAGAAAATGAACCGAGAGGAAGTCGCAGAACGTCAGACTTGCGTCTTCTCTGCGAGCCTACGGTTAAGTGTCCTCGGAAATGTCGACCCATCGGCAAGAACTTCTGTACGTTCAATAATTAAACCGATTATCGTTCGTTAACGGATCCATCCAGGCGAGTTCGCGCATTAGAACTTCTTAAAGAGAATTAAACGATCTCCACCGTCTTCCGACTTCGCCCGTTGAATTTTCATCCGGCCGACGAAAGGAGCTTCAATTTCGCTCAGCGCCTGTTCATTTGTAATGTTAATCAGGTCTCGTCCGAATCGCGATAGCCGCGGTACAACGTAGGGACGTTAGAAATCGGTGGAGAAAATTTTCCGTGCTTCTTTCGATCTCTATCTGTCGTATCCCGCAACCATTTTGATATATCGTGAAAATTGTTTTACGAGCAACGTGCACGGTTTACCAGTCTGAAGCAAAGTCTTCTTTTACAGCCTCTTGATGCTCAATCTGCTGGTGATATTCCATCCGGCTGGCTCGAGACTCCTAAATTCGGAGTTGGCGGAGATACTTCATCGACCCATCCGGTCCCTCACGTTCCCGGAAGAAAGTACCGCAGGTGTGAGTGTCAAAGTAGCAGTGAACAATAAGAAATTATCGATTCGCGCGAAGGAAGACTCGAGTTGAAAGTGATAAACGTGTTCTTCTTGAAGCTGTTCGTCGCGCTGGCGATACCGCTGGAGGATCCATACAAATCGATTTCCATAGCCGATTTCTTCGAGGCGACTTACAACTTGCCAACGAACGCCAGCGATGAGAAACTCTGGCTGTATACCGAGGAACAAAGAAGGAAGAGAAGCTTGGACAGAGCTACGCTTTATCAAGCTGTAGAGAATAAGTTCGTCAAGTGAGTTCGAAATTGATTACACTGAGACGTTATTGTATTCGTCTACAGACTGTGCTGTAGAGTATTTCGTAGTTTGGAAAGTAAAAGAAAAAAATATAGAACAGAGTAGAGAAAAATATAGGTGCACGCGGATGCTGACCCAGAAGTCGTAGTAGGTCAGCCACGGACGGTCTTATTTTATTTTTCACTTTGCTCTGCTGACTTTCTGCACAGCTACGGATATCAGGGTCACGAATGCCTGCTGAGGGCCATTTGCGAAACTTCGGAGCACTACCTGAGACATAACGGACTCATTGGTGACATTCTGCACGTGATCTTCACGTAAGTTCCTCCGTTAGCTTTTACGTCACACGGCAGCCCTCGTCTCTCATAATCATCCCGTCGAATTGCTTCCATTCGTCCTTCCTAATCTGTCCTTCAACCTGCCTGTAGATTCCTTTAAGCTCGCCGTTAATTCGGTTAAGGTAATTTTCCTACTTGCAAATTTCATCTTCGTCGTCTCTTTCTAATTTCATTCTGCCTCGATGACAAAGTTTAACGCAGGCGAACAATTAACTTAATAAGTAGATAGACATTAGCAATTTTCACGAGAGACAACCCCTTCAAAGTCGAAACGGAACGGAATTAGCGAAAGAACCTTGCGCCGCTTTGCAAAGTTCAATTAACCCGGCGTTCGAAATTACGGAAAATTCCAGCTCTCGAAAAACGGCGCGTAGATCATTTTCAAGCCGCGAATCCGACCGCCAGAGATCGAAAAGATCGCCATCCACGTTTCTAGAGAAAAGACGGAACTCGGTACTGGCAGGGGCCATTGTTCGCGCCGAGTATAATGCGCTAAAGGATCCAGCTGGAAATTTCGTCGGCGCGACCTGGTTTCGCGCGGCGAAAAAAAGAACCAGGCCTTTTTTCGGCCAGTCCAAGGCGGCGCAAATTGGAGTAGATACACAAACCGTGTAGAAAAGCAAATTTGGTTTAGCTTTCTCGCTTCTCGACGGCATGCCAGCTTCTTCTTCTGTACGCGTGCACCTCGCACACGCTGGCTACCCATGCATTTTCCCCTGTGTGTTACGTGGCTGATGCATGTCGGCTCGTGGGCGGATAAACTGTCGAGCCAGGGACGTATGAATAAAAAAGACGGCCCGCAGGCGGCCGTGACGCCGCATTGTCGTCGTCCTCGGCCGCCGACGATATCCTCGCCGTCGTGAAAATTCTACGCGGTTTACCTCTACCCACCGAGTCGAGAAAATGGACTGGCTCGGAACCAGGAAAACGCCGTACCAAACCTATGCCTCGTCCTCGTCGTTATTTCATCTCCGACGACTTTGCCTCGTTCAATTTTCAAGATTATAATCGATACGTGATTCGTTCTTCAAACAAAATCGAATCGCTATGCGGTTAGTTAAAAAAGAGAGAACAGCTGTTTCGGACAGATTTCGTGAAATCTGGGTCAATATTGACACGGGTATTGAAGCTTTCGAATTAGCTGCACCATATTCAACAAGCTTTTGAGTTTCTGTGTGCTCGTCTTTCTTCTAGAAAAATGTCCCCGACATTGTCGACGATGTATTCCATTTTGCGCGTTTCTCGAGCTCTACGTGAGGAACTTGAGAAACTCGTCTGAAACGTAGAACGTTTCTGAGTTTCCAATTCCACTCTGACGTCTTTGGATTTTTCTTCGGCGAAAGGACGCAGCGACGATTAATTCTACTACCAGAGGGATCAAAATGATGAATTTGTCGCTTTTCATGGCACGAAGATGTATTTTGTATAATTTGCCTTCAACCTTTGCTTGTTCCTTCGCGTTATAATTTTTCATAACTTTCCTTTCCGTTTCTTTGCTTCAATTTCTTCCATTTGCTCTTCGTTTCATTCGATCAATGTTTTTGTTTACTTCGGCCTGAGTCTAGTTCGGCTTAGCAATTTTCTATTTGTTCTTTACGTCGTGTTTACGTTATGTTTCCTCATAGACGTTCCCATTCTAACTTTTCTCGTTCGATCGATTTCTTTTATATTTTAGTCGCCGGTGGTTTTAATGCTAAACAAGGAACCGAAATGTATATGGTGATAGTGTTTGCCAGGCAAAACGCAAACAGCGAATAGAAAAGTTCGCGAAGGATGTTCACAGGGGTGAATAAAAATTGCAAATGAACTACGTTTTTCCGTTGAAGTTGTTATCGCGTTAGTGGAAGCGTTGTCCTCCTTGAGAGTCCTTTCACACGGTCTCACGGGTAATTTGAGAAAATGGAACTGGCTAAGGCGACATGAAAGAATCATAGGGACAGCTTGTTTGCCTTCCAGCTGCGAACGAGGTGTTATTAAACTCGCCCCGGTTCTCGTCAGTTTCAAATAAAAACACAACTGCGAGTATACAAATTGCTCCGATCAGTGATACTGATCGACGTTCGAAAAATAAGCAAAGGAAATTGCAAGAAACGTATCGATTTCTTCGAAACAAGGACTTTCCAGTTTCAAGATTCGCAGGATCAAGAACGGCAGTTACCTCAATTTTCTACATTCTTTTCTTTTCAAAAGAAGAGACGATGCTCCCGGATTGCATGGAACGTTCAAACAGCGACTACAATTTATTGTCTTTACAAATCAGGGAAGAAAGAATTGCGCGTATTTTACAATAAATTCGAGAGAAGAAAAGAATTCGCTTGGAAGGAACCACGAACGGGTCGTTTCGACTCTCCTCGCTCTGATAACGAAATTATATTGTTTTTCACCTCGTATCTCCGGTAGGGCGGTAGCAATAAAACGGAAGAAGAGCGAGGCCTTCGAAACGCGTGCTTTCCCTCTTTCTCCAGTCATCCCGGTTCGAAATAAGAGGGGACAGCAGCCGAAATAAAAGCGCAATGAAAGCGGCCCGACCGTTCCTGACTTTTTACGAGCACGCGAGATATGCACGACATATTGTCGTGTTCGTTTGCTCGGCTCGCGGAATCATCTCCTAGCTGGCACGAGAAAACGGTCAGGTAGTAAGAAAAAGGGAGAGACTCTAGGAAATTCCGTTTAGTCATGTCCAATTTTTTCACCATCTTGTCAGTCATGTCATCCTCGTTTTAAAAAAAACTATCGACTCTGAGAAGACTCGCAACTCATCGACTGACCCAGAAATTTGTAATTTCGATTTTCGAAAATATTTTAAGATATTAGGTTGTCCGAAAAGTGTCTTCCTTTTACAGACACGTCTTTTACAACGACGCATCTTTATACGGACATGAAACCTAATCTGTCGAACATTGTGATTTTTATCTTGATAGAACAAAATGGATCACGCGTAATTCGGTAAAACCATATAAAACGAAAAATGTTGTGCATCCATTATTTCCTTATAAAACGAAAGAAACTTTTCGGACGACCTAATACAAGAATAAATTTAAAGTATACAAAAGAATAAAAAAGAATAATTTGAAGGTATAAGATCGGAAGTAGATTCAGACGCTTCTAGTTGACCTGGTTACCGAATTCAGTTTACAACGCGTCTATCACCTGTCCTAACGAAACTATAATATCTTTTTTTTTTTTTTTATTTATTAGAATATTTACAATCAATTCTCGTTGAGAATTTTCAGTAACTTCATTTGGCGTGATGCAATGACATGGCTTATAATAGTTTTATATTGTTGGTTCTAGTAGGAAAACCATAATATCTGAATTCTTTTCTTTTCTTTTTCTTCATTCTGCAACCGTCGTTTCGAACGACGGAGAAAAGTTTCGCGAGATAACGCAGGTAACAGTCGTTGGCCGGCTCTTTAAATTGGCTCGTGCAAAGAATCGTATGATACCTGGACAATTTAATGGCCGTCTGTTAACGAGTCGACCAACGGTACGCTAGACCTTGTTATCGCGCCGAGGTATCGCGGTATAGAGAAGAAAGGAAAAGCTCCTTATTATCGTGCAGATGTATGTACCAGTCGATATTTTTTTCAGACCAACAAGCTCGCGACACGAGCCACTACCGCGGGATATTCTTCAAGCCGAAGTGGTTGGACGTAATGGAAGCTGCTCTAAGTACCGACCGCAATGCCCCGTGGGACTCTTCGACTTGATTGGAGTCCTCGCTTGAACTCTGAAAAACCACTGCGGTGCAACGCCGCTTGCACTTCGATCGGATAAACAGTTCGATTTTATGCTCGCACTCGGTGCCGTTCCAGCGCTTCGATTACTATAAATATCATACAATTTAATGGATTGATCGTTTTACGTGCTACTTTCCTCCAACGAAGAATTTATTTTAAGCTCTCGAGAATATTTTAAGAATAAATATTTTTATAAATGTAATCCTATGCGCGTATACACCCGTTAATAAATATTACAGCCTCCGATGATTTAGCGTAAATCATGATGATACTCGATACAGTAGAACCGCATTTATCTGAACTTGGGCAAGTATAATAGTTTCTGTAATTGGTATTCCATTAAATACGAGTTTTCCCGTTTATAATTATTTTTCGTTTGTGTTCAGATAGGCGAATTTAATCGGCAGAAGTTCGGTTAATCCGTCTACGATTTCGTTTCGACAAATGCAGTTCGAACAGACTAAGTTATTAGCGAAGCGATCGATCCTAAACTTGCATCGAAGAAGTAAATCTCGGTAATCGTGTACGGCTGTCAAACAGATTCTTAACGATTCGCAGCATTGTACATTTCTGAGATTTCAGAACCGAAAACAACGGGCGAAAGAAATGGCTATCGTAGGGACGCCGCTGTTATTGTCGTGACAATACGAAGGCCTAAAAGTGTCTCGAGTAACGCTATCACGGATATATGGCGGCAATTTATCGTCTCCGACTAGGGTGCGAGAATGAAACAGACAGGACGCGATGTCATCGAATTATCTTTGGTGAAAAACTTGCTTATACAGTGCTTATACAGAGGCGTGCTTGAAAACTGACCATCATTGTTTCCATAAGGTGGTTGAGAATTATTTGCTAAGGTTTTGCATCGAATTAAACCGCGTTTGCAAGTTTTATGCCGACGTAGAGGGCAAATCCTTATAGCTAATATCGAGCAAAGTTTATGAAGGAGCGTAGGAAAAAAAGTTGGAGTCCCAATACGTAGGCCAACAGGCTTTATGCCGGAAGTTGGTAAAACCAGCTGAATTTTATAGCTGCTATGGGTGTGAAGTCCGCGAGAATTTCGACACAGGCGGAAGTAAAGCCGGATATTTTACAACGGCAACTTCCACAGAACTTTCGCCAAGTTTCATTAGGAATTTAAGGGCTAGAGTGCTTAAGCATACATGCACACGAGTTCCAACGCTCGGCTTCGATCTTACCGCGCGCATACTAGTCGCTAATTTCCCTAATTTCTTATCGTCTGAACAATACTCGCGCGTTAATCACTGCAAATTCATTTCGAAACGCCGATTGTAAAATTACGCCGATCGTCGATACGTTTAATCAGTGCACCATGGCGAATGATTTACTTGCTTCTGTTTATCGCGTATGGATTAGAACGACGTTCCAGGGCAGTTGAACTCTCAGTCTATAGATGTAACTTCATCCGGTAAAATCAGGATCAGAGGTCTCGTAATCTGGCAAATCGGAATTTCCATTCGCCGAGAATTCCGTGCTAGCCAACTGGGACATTGATCGCGTCAATGAGTTTCCCTCTCCGGGCTTATTGTTAGTTATTACGCTATCGAAGCTTCCACGCGTGTTTGTAGCTCGATTAGAAACTTAACACCGATGGACTCGATCTCTGCCCCAAGATTTTGCTCATGAGCCATTCTTAGAACGCGTCGCGTTAAATACGCTGATGTCACGGAGCCATAAATTAGCGATAGAAAAATCAAGAGGGTTTAACGAACATCCCGCGGGTTATCGAAACAACAACGTAAAGAGCGTTCCAGTGTCAGAAAACAGTAACAGCATGGCCATCTCTGACCTGGGCCCCGGAGACACTCCCTCCATAGGAGCCAAACTCATAGTATTAAGTTGTCCGAAAAGTTTCTTTCGTTTTATAAGGAAATAATAGACGCACAATGTTTTTTGTTTCATATCAGTTTATTGAATTATGCAGGAATATAATAACAGAACTATAACGAAATGGATCGTACCTAATTCAATAAAGTAATATAAAGCAGAAATTGTTTTTCATCTATTATCATCTTATAAAACGAAAGAAACTTTTCGGACAACCTAATGTATAAACCTTCCTAAAATCAGCTCTCGACTTCCCTGTTCTAACGCTCTGAACCGTCACTCTGTTGGATTCGTACAATAAATTTTACTACTAAATATATCTAAAGTTCAACTCTTTACCTTATTTGTGAAACGTTCGAACTGCGCCGCAAGAAGATCACCGGTGATCTGTCAATTTCGTGATTTGTTGCGTCTCCTGCGTGACATTGACTTGGTCCAATCCATCTGTTTGGGCAATCGAAAAATTGATTACAAAAAGATAGCAAGGGAGACAAAAGGATTGAAAGCTCGTTCAAGGACGAGGGAATAGCATTATGCCGCGCACGTTTTCAATAAAAATGTGGAATAATACCGTGTTCTTTAAGGGAGATTTATTACAGGTGTTGTCAACGCGCGGCGTGCGAAGTACACGAGTTGGGTGCCGATTGATCAGCTCGTTTGGCATGCAGCAACTTCGCAGCGGCTCAAGAGCTAGATCAGCTAATGAATTTCGAAATTGGTCTGTTAATCGATTGATTTCCTTTACACGCCGCTGTCCTATGGTGTACATTATACATAGCGATCAAACACTAAGCAAGATTCCATGACGTTGGTAAAATTTACGAGCCAGCAAAACTTTCACCTCGACCCCTGTTTCCTCGGCGAGAACTGTCGCGAAATCGTTCCACAGTCTATCGAAGATCTTGAAACGGGTCTCGAAAGAGCCACACAGTTCCCGACTGGTCTTAGGAAATTCAAACGTTTACAACTAACTGCGGAAGAACTGTTAAGACTCCGGCTAACTTTCGAGCTTTTCGACCAGCGTCACACGCCTCCAACTTTCTTCCTTCGGCAACGACTCGATTAAAGCTCGCCAAACCGAATTTACACAGGGTTTTCGTGTTCCCTTCAAACATTAATGTATATATATACTATAATATAAATAAAAATAATATTAGGCCGTCTGAAAAGTTTCTTTCGTTTTATAAAGAAGTAATGGATGCACAACATTTTTCGTTTTACATTATTTTGCCGAATTACGTATGATCCATTTTGTTCTATCTAGACAAAGATTACAACGTTCGACAGATTAAGTTTCATATTTGTATAAAGATGCGTTGTTGTAAAAGACGTGTCTGTAAAAGAGAGACACTATTAGGACAACCTAATATATTTCATTTCGCGGTGTAGTATGAGACAAATAGAATTGGGAGCTTTCTTAATCCATTCAACACCAATTTCTAACTAAAAGACAACTCAAGAAGCGACAGTTTGAATTTTCGACTGATTTGAATTTTCAATTCTGATTATGGGCCGCTTATTTTTCGCTTTATAATCTCTCACAATGTTTCCCATGATACTCCTACGCGATCTAATTTCTTAATTTTGCAACACTAATCGATAATTTCAAATATTTTCTATATAAACAAAAATAATGTATAGAACTATTTGCCTTATTTGCGAAACCATTACGATAATGATACCTCACGTCTCACATTTAAAAATTCAAACAGAAGCAAAAATAAAAGTCTATCGCGTCGAGATTTACGATCGATATAGCACTTTTTTTTTATATTTAATTCTTTCCATTCTCAATTTGTCATCATGCCAAATTTGGCAAATGGTAAATGATTACCATTTGGCAAATTTTCAACCTTGTTTCCTTTCCTTTGCGCGTAAAAATTTTTCTTGTGTAGATTAAATTGTATAATCCCTGCATAACCCACATGATCGCTAGTTTCAAACGAGTTGATCCAACATTCCCAAACTTTCGGCTATTTTAATGATCGAGAGTGTTCTCCACTTTGTTCTCTTATTTACCGAAACGAAAAATAAATAAAATTTGTTGATCCAACCACCGCGATCAATCTAGACATATAGCACGGATGATCCATCATCGAATAACGTCCGAGATAAACGATAACGAGACAAATGGGCGGTCCACGAAACTACGGAGTTCTCCATTGTGTGTATGAGCACGGGTTTCTTGTTTGTCCGATGGATAGACACACGTTACACGCTTCCGTTGCTCGACAGACAAAGGGAAAAGGGCGAAGTGACGAACGACGAAGAAATTGGATCGTGTTGAGCGGGCGGGATGAGTCGGCGTTAGGTGTCGGCATCGATGAACTCGGTTCGGAAGCTTTAGGGCGACGCATACGTCTTCTCTTATGAAACAAAAGGGTCGGAGGCTAGTACGGAGATCGAGTTATCCCAGTTAGTAATCGGATTCCCGTAAATCGGCGATTATTCGAAGGCGGAAAATGATAATAAAAATGAAAGCCTCTTCTGCTTCGTTGACGTTTTATCAAGTACGTTTGCACTGCGTAAAACACCGAAACAAGCCGTACAAATGATTCTGTCGATAATACGACATCTACGAAGACGCGTACACGTGTAGAGAACGATGCTCTCTCTCTAATTAATCGCCTGAACTAAGGCTGTTCCCCTGGTACAATTCATCTTATCACAGACGCGAAGATTGATTAACGTTACACTTCTCGGTCTCGTTCTATCGGATTCGGTCCCTGAACCAGCTTTCCTCGACGAGATCAACCGTACGACTAGTTCTCGCCAGTCTATATAAGTAGTAACATCTAGGCTCGCAAAAAGCTCACGGGGCCAAGTTGTTGCTGGTAAGTTTTGTTAGGAAATGCTCGTCAAAGGAACGTCGGGCAAGTTGCAAATGAATTTTCAGTTAAATACTTGGCAAGTTTTTGCAGCAGAGTGTCGTTAGCAACAGGGACTCTTTGATGTATCCGTAAACCCGACCAAGGCAAAGGAAGAGATCGAGGAGTGTCTTGAGAACTTCTCTGGCAACCTTTTTATTTCGATCGACCTTTGACTCGCAAGCTTTCCTACTAACGCAACCAACATAGATTCTCTTTTGAAGGATCCATGTACGTTACTTTCTCATATCCCCGTGAATCCTATACTTGTAAATCCTGGCCCGTTATTGCGGAATATCTCGAGCACTTTACGCAATCCATTATGGCCTCTCGGTAACCATCTATTCGTTAAATATTCCTATTTTAATGAAAGAAGAGCGAGGAAAAAGAAAACGGCTAACTTAAACGCCAGGCAAGAATGCAGAAAGTATCCGAACACAAATTCTTGGTCTGCAACAACCACTTATTAGAAAAAGAATGTGCTTCTTCATTCACAGCTACGTTCTCTTCTAAAGAACTCCTTCACTCGTAGATTTTAATAAAAAGCCGAGGTAAAAGGGAGGGGGGTGAAAAAGGAAGAACAAGATAAGAAATCACGTGGAACGATAAATCTGAAAGTTCGCCGGCCCGTTTCCCGCAGACTTCTTCGCGAGAGAAAGAAAACTCACCACCAACTCGCCAACTTTCCTCCATGGAACTTGCCGAACGAATTTCCGAAAAACAAATTTCTTGCCCAACCTATTAAAAATAGCTGTTAATGTCGAGGGAGCCGGCACGCCGCGGTTTACATACCGATTTTTCCTGATCGATCGCCAGAGGAAGTTCGTTAACCGACAATTACAATATTTATACGGGCGAATTGAATCCCCTCTCCTTCACCCAGCATTAATTACTTTCCGCGAATTTCCCTGAATAATCCCACCCAGTAATAGCTTGCATTGATCCTGACTCTCGACGATGCCAAATTGCGCTGAAATTTGCATATCGACTAGAGAAATTCGCATGCACGTCTTCGAGTCGACGACCTCGCCAGCTAAGACTTCTTCGCCAACTGATGGATTATCAAGAAATCTGAAATTTCCAAGATCGCCTCGATCGACCAAGACCCTCGTCATCCACAGACGAACGGCAATCGTTGTTGCGATTAGCGAAAAAATGTAATAGGTACAACGACAAATGGAAACCGAGAACCATACATCTACGTTTATCGTTAGATCGGCGTAAATACATGTAATTACAAAATTATCTATCGCGTGTATTACAATGAAAACTAAATTACATTAGATTTCGAGCATGTATCGTACCAAAACATGTTTCAAATTAAAAACGGGGATAAACTTTCCATTTTGATTCCTTCGGTACAAGTTTGATCGTTGCTGATTTTAATGGTAATTCACGATCTTTCTACATTTTGGCTCAGACTATACGATTTGCGTAGACTACAATCTGGTTAGATGCGAGTTAACATATGAATTTAGAGGAAGTTTACAAGCATTGAGCTTGAATTACATCAGAGTTAGAATCATCCTACGTAAAGTAGGAACGAGAAGCAAACTAGCTCGCCATAAATCAAAGCCAAAGACCAATATCCCATTGGCAAACGTGGAGATCACAAAGGATTCGATGCAATCGTTGAACTAAAGGAGTTGGCGAAGTTCATTTCGAAATCTAATCAACGCGAAACCAAGAACAAGTGCAGATATCGAAAAGAGGGACATTTCAACTTCAAAGAGTTACGCGACATCGGAGGGCAACCGCTAAGCTGACGGCCATGTGTTCCGCAACGATGAAGTAATCTGATAGGATTCAAGTTCGGCCCAGACTGAAAATAAAGCCGCCACAGCTACGATTAAACCCTCTTGGTACGTTGATTACCAAACCGGACAATTCCGGCAGGGCAGCGGTTTGCCCACGTTTCTGCTCGACGAGAAGGAAAAATCAATGCCAAATTCTGTCAGCCTTTCTTATTCCACTTCACCGACCGACCGATTTTTCATTGTGAAATCCATCGTTTATTTAAAATTCTATATTTCTGTATGTATGAATATATGTATGTGAAAATCTGTACGTGCTAAAAACGTGCATCGTGTATATTATGTCTTAAAGAGCGCGGTAGAATCGAGAAGCGAAAAAGACTGGAAAAAGCAACACGGTACTTCAGAATAAGAGTTTTTAGAATTATCGCTAGCATTGTTCTCTTTCTACTTTATTATTAAATCAAGTTTATCTGTTTCCTTTTATATTTCACATATAGAAACCTGTCTGTGCGCGCGCCATCCAACATTTCTACGCGTCTGTCCTGGAAAGACCAAAACTATTTACATTACGATATATTAGATTGTCCGAAAAGTGTCTTTCTTTCACAGACCCGTCTTTTACAACGATGCATCTTTATACAAACACGAAACCTAATCTGTTGAACGTTGTGATCTTTATTTTGATAGAACAAAATGATCATACGTAATTCGATAAAATAATATAAAACGGAAAATATTGTGCATCCATTATTTCCTTATAAAACGAAAAAAACTTTTCGGACGACCTAATAGTTGCACGAACCTGTTTGAAATTGATGTTACATTAACACAGTTACATTGTTCAACCATGTTGAGAATTGTGGATCGTAATTGCCGAAATAAATGCATAGGAACATTTACATTACACTTAGAATTGATATCAAGATAATTTCAGATTTATTTAATATGTGATTTACAAGATATTCGTGGATACACATTTACACGCGTCTCAGCACTCTCTTTGTCTCACTATCCTTTTTACCATACTACCAACGAAACAGTTGCATTCTTCTTTTACGAGACGCTGTCCACGCACATACTGCCACACTCATACTCATATATGTATGTCACTACTCACGGCAAATCTAGTTTACAAAATTACGCATATCTCAATAAACTATTTGAACGCTGTTTTCGTGTATTGTTTATTCGACCATTCACGGAGAGACGCGATCGTGACAAAGCACGTCAACGGGAGTCGTAAATTCCCTTTACGATTAGATAATCGACGTCACGAACTGATCGATCCCCTGATTTCTGTTACGATAATAGAGGTGGTTGAATTAAGCTTATACTGAATTAACAGGTATAAATTAATGTTTATTCCAACAACTTTGTAAAGAAGATAGTTACACTGGTGCGTATGTATAAGTTGAGTAAACGAGTGATTTAAGAGTAGAAACCCGGTAATGACATGTTGACTATTCTAACGATGAAGAATAAGTAAAGTAAAAGTGACGATGTTGTGTCGGAGGAAAGCTAGTGATGAGTGTGTCTAACGGGGACCATCGGATTTGTTGATGACAATTTTGGTTAGGAAAGTGAGGACAGTAGACATTATTTCTGATTGAATAAAAGAAAGTTGGTGGACTAGGAAGGGTCTTAGCCGCCCTCGATAGAAAGTTGCTAGTGTGAAGTATCATACGCGAGAAATACTAACTTTCCCGTGCCTTCCCGTAGTAAACAATAAGCTTTAGAAACGATTCGGTAAAGAGATGTTTGTTCGATCTGAAGGACCTTAGCTAGAGAATTCCTGAGATTTATGGTAGGTTCTTAAGACTATTGAGGGTACGCGATAAGGATGTGCAGACATCTGGTTGCTATCTTGCCCGCGGTATGTGGCCTGGTCTAGGTGGAGTGTCGCTCGACGTAACAGACATAATAGCTTCACGATACAGGTGTAACATTATTGGGTTAACAATGGCAGCTAATCGATCAGTCTGAGCTAAGATAAAACACGAGAAAGAAACAAGTCGAGCAAGTCGGCTGTGACAGAGCGAAGGAAGAGAGTGCGGAAAAAAGAATAGAAAGGATGGGTGAGAAGCGGCAAGCCTACGATAATGGTGTGATCGAGGCCGGGCGAGCATAATCGAAGAAGAAAGAGGAGACAAAAAGGGATGGAAAGGAGACACAGACATCCGCGGAAACGATATTTCAATCTTCATCCCCGACAAGTTTTTTTTCGCTGTTCAGGGGACAATCCGCATATCGCGACGAACAGCGGATAGATTTCGTTTTAGGGTAGGCCGTCACACAGGATTGGTGCGACGATGAAAGAAGGAGAGAGAGAACAAAGACCTCGAGAGTGATACAGGGTTGATTGTAGCCGGTCGACCAGACCAGAGACAAAATTGCATTTCCCACCACGTATATCTACGAGCCTCGCATCATTTCGTTTAAACAAACCGCGTCCATTCACCGCTGTCAACGACCATCTCTTCTATCTCGGTTTCGTCTTTTTGCCGGCCATCGACCATCGTTGTTCTAGAAAACCGCGAAACTTTCATTTGCCCAATCCGTGCATCCTGACACGGACACTTCGATTACGATTCCGCAAATAACTCTGTCCAACGAAAAATCGGCTACATGTTCCAGCCACTCCCCTAGGCTGCTCAGGGACCGTGATCGCGTCTATGGGTTCGAACCACTCGTTCAGCAAATAAGGGATTCTGATTGACTTAGGATAGCTACATTTCAACCAGGGTGAAAGGAGATGGCATTCCAAAGCTTTATGGACGATTTAGGTTAGACATTTAGAGAATGGTAATGGTACTTTGAAGGACATTAGGGTATTCTAGCTTGTGGAAGAAAGGATGTAGAGGTAGAGAATTGTAAGATTATGCATAAGTGTGCGTACGACCAGTAAAGGGAATTGTTGGTGGTCGATGCTCCGAGATAGTCGAGGGGAAGCACAGAGGTTAGAATTGATCCCAGATGAGTCGACTACCCTCGAAGCCATTAAGTCGTGGTCATTGTCAACGTAGGCTAGGTCCCAAATAATTGGTGCCTAACGACGTACCTCTCACTGGCATGCATGACGTCAGCGTACCTTTAGTGATGCTAAAAAGGGGAAAATATGAGAGTTTAAAAGAATGAGCAATGAGCATTTTGTGAAACCATCAGAGCGATAAAGAGCAATGACACTGAAGTGGTA
Organism: Bombus terrestris; assembly: GCF_910591885.1. Lineage (NCBI taxonomy): Eukaryota > Metazoa > Arthropoda > Insecta > Hymenoptera > Apidae > Bombus > Bombus terrestris. The sequence goes on along the minus strand of NC_063277.1, from coordinate 1,906,830 downwards.
TTAAACGTGTTGTTTATTAAAGAGACGAGTGATAAAATTGTAATAGTCAGTGTATATTAGAATCACTTTAAATACAAGTACACAGATAGTGTATGCCGGTCGTAATCGTCGCCCGCTCAGTGCTACTGTATGATTCGCTATACTGACTCGCTTTTCTGATTCGTTATACTGATTCCTAGCACGTTCGTCTATTTATATCGATTGGTGGGCTTACAAAACGTTCAGATATAATTCCGGTTGACGATTATAAATTACAGCGATAATTTTTTTGTCGGGAGTTCGTTTACTTTTGAACCAAAACAATGTCGACACTCCAAGGCACAAGCGTATGAGTCACTTCGATTTGAATCTTCCGTTGACTCATGGGCCGCTAATTGACACTTTATCATCTTGTTAAATACATCTACGTCCTAGAAAATAAAAGCTGAGAGAGAAATGTCTGGCGTATCTGTTTCAACTCTTTAGAAAATATGAAAAGGGAAATAAACGTCGATCGATTAATAATCAGGAGTAAAAGCTTTCGATCGCACATAGTTCGTCGAAGTTGGAAGATTCGAAAACCAGCGTCGCCGCGTGTTGCCGCGTAGCTGGTTCGAAAAACTAATTGCATTCCGATGTAGCTGGTTTTCCAGCGGAGCTAACTAACGTGCCATCATCGAGGCTGGCGCAAAGCTTTTGTCATCCGGCAACTTTTCAGACCGTAATTTTGCCGTAGATTAACCTTCCCAGATCGCGATCCACTTCCTTTTTCCGGGAAACTTTTATCCCAATCATTGGCACGGAACTTGCTCGAAATGAGACGGACATTGCATTTTACTGAATACTTTCGCCCCTCTCATCTCCACTTCGAAATTAAAATTGCAATTATCCTACGTTATTCTTTCCTCTTTCTCTTACCATCCCCATTTTCTTACATAATTTCCTATCTGCTCTCCTCAATATCTGAACGTTAACTAACGCGTACAGCGCTTTGCGTTATATAAAACGAGATGTTCCAAAGTTCGACCTCTTCGATGGAAATTAATCGATTCGAAACGCTCTACCAATATACCGTCGATCAGACTTCAAAGATAGATTAACGCGGAAAATAAATTTGCAAGTACCCACTAAATTACGCTGGTGAAAAAAAAAGACGCGGAAAGCGTCTATGACAAAAGTAGTGCGTCGACCTTTAACTCGATAACCGGTGGGTAGCATCGATGGCAACGAGAATAATTGTCACAAGCAATCGATCACCACGGGACGGCGTATCGGATTAAAGCGCTATTAACGGCTGCAACCAGTCGGACACGATCAGTTCGTTGGGTTTTCGAGCGACTCTCCTTCCGGGTCGTCGTACGCAGAGCACCGAATCGATTATTTCGAGGATCCACCCTTTCGCAGAACATCCTGCGGTTCGAGTAACGTCAGATTGAGAGCCATAGGAAGAACGAATCAACGACTTTTCCAGCTTCCCATTGACCGAGCAATATCATCCTGCCAACGATTGCATATTTCAAGGTCTGCTTGCAATTTCCGGCTGAGCGACAGGTTACAAAAGTAATTTCTCGGTCTTGTGTCATGCCGCTAATCAGGCAACTTTGAGGTCGTGCCGCTTCAATCAGAAACTGTAGCCATTTTTTTCTTCCCCCTTTGTTAGAATCCACCGTAATTATTGCTAAATTGCATATCAACGTTGACAACGTAGTTTCCCGCGTTGTTTGTAGATTAATTCGCGGCTTGGTCGTTACGGAACTCATTATAAAAATATTGCAACGATTCTTTCTAAAATAATCAGCTGAGAGAAATTCTTGAGTCGAAGAAAAGCAACGGATTGAAGTTGTTTCGCGTTTGCGCCGATCCGCTGGCTGCTTTCATTACTTTTCTAAGATACATCAACATCGACTATTCCAAGCACGTAGCCAGCAGAATTAACCTCGTCGGTCCTTAATTCAAGATGTATCTCCACGGAGGAGGTTTCTCTCTTACAATTAGGCAGAGGAAATAGCCGCTAAATCCATCATCTTGAGATCGACAAATGTCATTAATTATCTAGAATCGCCTCGTTGTTTCGGCTCGCAGCGACGTTTATGTACTTTGCAAGATTCACCTCTGATATTCCTATTGCTCTGAATAGAGCGATGAAATTATGGCTCGTATACGGTCGAGAGATCTTCGATCGTAGCAAAACTTCCAATTCACAAAACAACCCTTCCACAGTGGAATCGCGTCAAGAACAATTTCTCAAACGTCTCGGACAAACAACCGGCGGATAGCGTATTTCAGGATTCACCCTCGATTTCCCACAACTGCTCCAATCTCATATTTTCCAGAATAATTTTCCCCACTCGACCTCTATAAGCTTTCTTATCGGCCCAACCACCCCTTCTACGTTCGTAGCCCGTTTAACACGTCCAGTCCCAGACGCACACTTTACAAAATTAGCTTTGTCAGCCTTTAACCAGGTATGTACAACCGCGCTTGGGGTTCCAAATGCCGAAGATACAAATGGAACCGTTTCAACCCCTTTCAACTGACCAACAGCGATTGGAATCGACGAGTTTTCACGTCGTCGGATCAGCAGCTCTTTTTTCCTCTCGATTCCTTAACCATCGTCCAACCACTTGGTTTCTTTCTCTTCTGACCGTTTTTTTTTTTTCCAAGGAAGACTCAGTTAAAGCGATATTTGTTTCGTGCAGAGAAAAGAGAAGACGCAGGCTTTTTGCTGGTATGTTGGCCAGAGGATAAACGCGTTTTAGACACCTCTTTATAAATCGTTAATTATCCAGAGCTCAAAATTGAATCGGTTTTAAACAATCATGTGTTTGTTGAGACTTAACAGCCCGCTGAATTAACAAACTACTTGTTGAGTGCAACACACCGGCACAGGCAAATTACCATAAACGATTACGCGCCTATTATTCACAAGTATGTAATTGAATTCGTAATTAAAGCGTTGACTGAATTATCGAACAAAACAACAAGAACGCCAGTGTCAGGTGTTTCGAATCGATGCCCGTATATTATAAACTGACCCCGGCTGAAACATCACGGACGATGATTCACCAAAAAGGAAAAACATCATGAACACGATACGACAGAACGGTATCGAAAGCAATAATTCGACTTTGGAATATTATTTCGCAAGCTGTTAGAATTACGGAAAAAAGCCATACTGTAACGTACCTAGTAATTTTAATAAAAAAAAAAAAAAAAATTGATTGAAATCGTCGAACCTCGAATTAGAGACCTCGAGCAATTGTTTCAACTGCAACCAGTCGATGGCATGTTCGTTAACGCTGAACAAACTCGTTTCGTGTTCATCCCGGGACATTCTGCGCCAAGCATTTCCGAATTGCGACGTTAAAAACATTAGCGGCAATTTTAAACGCTTTCGACCGGTCAATTCGAAGGGAATGCCGATTGGGCTGTATACCGCGGCAATTTTTCCTATTTTTTTCGCACAAACAGCGCGCTGTGCGTCACGTAAAAATTACCATTATTTCACATCGACGCGATTAATTCTCGTTTACGCGAATCCGGCGTTTCTCTAATCTACGTCCATGCCATTCGCCCATTTTAATTCCGATCTGTTTAAAAATTAACCGATCTCATTTGCCGATAGACTTAGTCGCTCTTGAAACTCAATTTTCCGCCGGAAAGACCCTTCACACGGGTGACTTTTCAGCCGGTATCGAACAAAACGCGGTCGTTTAAATCACGAACGGTCCTTATTAAAAAAGACGACGCAAAAGAAGAAAAGGAAGCGAGCAACCGGTCGCATTCATGGGGACGTGCTGCATCTTGGTCGAGTTGGAAATTGCGCGGCTTATTATTTAAAAAACGGATACGAGCCAGCGGATGGGGAAGTAGAGGAAACAAAGGGACGAAGAAGAAAAAAGGGGGCGACGATATCGCGTGGAGCGTTCCTTTTACGCGCGAGTCCGCTGAAAGCAACGCGATACGATTTTCTGTCAGACGCAAAAACGGATAAACCGAAAAGAGAGCAGAGCGAAGAACGAAAAGGAAAGAAGTAAAAAAGAAACGTGATTATAAGATAGTTTCTGCCCCACTGTCTCTGTCCCCCTCTTTGTTACTTCCATTTGTTCGTTTCTCCGAAGGCTAATTTACTTCAGGCATTAACTTACCGAAATGTGTACACGCACGTGGCGAGAACTATTGTACGTGCGATTCATTCGGTTGAAAGTAATTTCTCTTGATAACAAGCTCGCCGGACTGACGCTCGCTTATGAGAATTACAGCTGTACGAACGGCTCAACCGGAATAAACGCTTACGGTACACTTTTGCTCGGTGATTCGAGGCGTTTGCGACACGATAAAAAGGGACCAGCTGACGCGCCCCAGCGGAATTCTTTCGCGCATTGCCGCCCCAGGCGGACGAACGTCGTGATATGGCTTCATCGTGCGAAATCGCGTTAACCCTCTTGATATTCCGCGTCCAATTATTATGACTCGTGCGCGTGTCATCGCGAGCTTCCGCTAGGCTGCCTCGTGTTTGCTTCAACGGAAGGAAGTTATTACCAGGACGATACATTTTCGAGTCTCTGGGAAAAGATTTCACGAGCAACCTATATTGGAACGTGACGATGGTTACGCTTGCAGTACGATGCCGAGAAAAGGTCAGGTTCGAGTTTTACAAGGTGCAACGATTAAGCTTCCTCTTCGTTCGGGACCACTCGATCCGGGATCGAAAGAATTAGCAGCTTCTTTATCACGGAAAACGTATACGAGAGATCCAAAGGTTGTTAGGTTTCATGGCCGAGTTTCCGAAATGTCAAACGAAATTGAAGTTCCAAAGCATGTCTTACATTCACGTCTTCAAGATATCGATGACGATGTCACGTAAAATAAAAACAGGGGGCTCGAACGAAAAGAAAAAAATTAAGGTAACAAAAAAAAAAACAAGAGAATTTATTTCTTGTATTCTGAATTTACACTGACTGCGATTTTGTTCTGAGCTCCAGCCGTGACTTTCCAAGACTGAAGCTCTTACAATTTGACTTTTGGTAGCATCTGTTTCTTCTTTGTTTGTCATCCCTCAATATCCCCACTACCCTGTAGGCGTATGTGACCGTTGTCACGCTTCTAGGACATTCGGTGGAAGAACCGTTAGGATACAGATGACTCATTAGGCACTTCGGCGATATACATTGTCGCCAAGGCCGCCACTATCTCCATCATCGGTCCATCGGATTTGAAGTATGCCGGTCGTGACAACGACTCCTCGCCTCGAAGAGGTGGCATCTAATCGTAATATGTCGTAGAATCATCATCACCGGCGACTTTGTACGATGCGATCATTGATAATGAGGTGGTATGTCGTGATAGGTGCAGAAGGAATACTCCGATGTTCAACTTCTAACAATCAACGAGTCAACAATTCATACGATTCACACTTATGATTAACCATCGAGAATTTATAATCGCGTATCTCGGCTTGTGTTTGCTTCGCTATGATACCGAACCTTTCGCACTTCGCGGCTTGAGGCAGAGTGACTCTTTGTTCGAAACCAAACGGATTCTTTTTTTAGTTGCCCTTCGATATCCCTACTACACACGCGTTTATTAGATGTACCGCGGCGGTTGCCGCGCGTGCATTCTTCCAAACATTCGGCGGAAGAACCATAGGAATATCGATGGCACATTAGGCGCGTCGGCCTTACGCTTTGAAGATATAGCGCTTTGTGTCGCGAAGCCGTTGGAAAGTTCCGTGCTCGTGTGCCGCCACAATAATATATTTTTTTACGATGCAATTGAACATCGATTTGATTGACCATTTTCTTTTAGGCTACAATAGCGTTCCGACAGTTTTTTAATCAATAAATGAGAATGTTGGATTTTTCAAAATTAAATACGACGTATCCCATTGTGATTGAACGTTAGATCGATGCGTTCAATTTCAAAATGAGTTCACTTGTGAAAGCACACTTTTTTTAGGACATTCAAAGCTTGGAGTGTTTGCATATCGCTTTCACCAATAATAACATGTATAATATCACTTTGAAATGGCCTATATTTATCGAGGCACAAAGTTGCCGCGATATCGCCGATCGTCTGCGCGTTTGGTATTGAGCAAACTCATAATCGTTCCAACTCGCGGTCCTCAAAGCAACTCTCGAACCTCGATAGTAGAAGAGGAACTTGTTTGACGCAGCCTAAGGCAGTTGGAAGTCTCACGCCACGAATCCTAGCCAGTACTTAATGTTGTTCCATTTGCAACTGCAATAAGTCTTGGAGACACACTTGAAATCCATGCGACTTGTAATTAATCACGCTCTAAATCCTTCAGATATCAACCAATCTATTTTCTTCGACAGATATTTCATTATTTCTATCATTATATCCCACTATATTATAGTTTCATATGCAATGTTACACGATATTTATTAGTTAGATAAGGGAAAAAGTATTTCGTTGAGTCGTTGGCATTTTTTTTTCAATTTCAATTTCCTTGTTTTTTATTTCATTAATAGCTGCAATATATATTCTGCCTTGTAACTTATAACTTCCTAACTTTTCAGGTCCCTGGTAACTGTGCTTTTATTTCATATATCGTTTATTTTTCCAAACATTACTCTCTCCGTGCATGTTTTTATGGTTATTGCGTTTTTATTATCAGATTCTTTACACAGATGAATTTCGGAGTATTTTTACAATTTATAGCAATTGAATAAAAAATCCAGAACACGATTTGTTGGCTTTGAATCTCGAATTTCTAGATAGAAATCGAAGACCCAACTCATTAATGATCTTTTGCTATCATTCAGCGTTATCGTTATTTCTACAGTAAAACAAAGTCGTGCTTCACGCGTGTTTTCGAGTTTAGAAAATTAAACATTCGATAAATATTCACGAGTAGTCAAATTGGAAAATTTCCAACGCCTCTAATGCGAAAATTCTTCCAACTTCGTTTCAGATTAATGGTCGTGGCCGTGTCGTTATTAGGTTCCCGTAATTCACGCGAGATAATTTAGTTCTTAAGTTACATTAGCTGCGCCCGTTTTACATCTGTTCTCTGCTGCTTCTGTCTTCCGTTCGTGGAATCTCAACGGCAAACAAAAGGATCGTATCCATTTCCGCAGATCCTAACTCGTGACATACCCGAAGGGATATATTCTGTGTGCGCGCCGACACACCTTACAAGTACTATGTAATTCCGTTGTTTGCCAGTCAACCGAAACTCGTCGCTTTATTTAATTAGAAGCGGCAGAAACGCTTTTACCGTCCACGAAAATGATAAATTGCATTTATTATAGCGTTGTCATCTCTTGTAATCATCATTATCTCGTATATTTTAAATCATTCCATAACTTTTAATCGCGCCAGTCAAATTGACTGGCTTTACAATGTTATTTTAAAATTTCTACTTTATGTTATATTTTTTTCCTCAATGACGTAATGACTTTCTCAACGATAACTAAAAGAATAATATAATGAATCTTATTTTGTTTTTTACGTATTCAAACTGAAAATAATTTTGTATCAAGGCTACTTATACTTGTCAAAGTGTAAAAGAGTCCTGCAATCTATTTATCGAACCCCAATTAACCAGTTTCCTCGTTTTGTACAACTTCCCAAACGTTTTTTAAATTTTTACTGCGTATCATTCAATATGATGATACCAGTTATCAAGAAAATTCCGGATCGATCGCTAGATCGCTAGATGCCAACTCTAGAATACCACACCTGTCGAAGTGACTGGCTCAACAATTTTATAAATGTGTCAACCCTCGTTTAGGGATCATGGTCCCAAATGGATTAATAATACCAAAAATGTACTACATAACATGGAATTCCTTCTGTAAGAAAGTAATAAATCAATAAATATAAAAGTGTTCTATTATTAGGTATTTCTTAAAGATTAATCATTTTGACTAGTTTTGGTAAAAATAGCTTCGTGTTAACTATCGGTAGTTCTAACGTTAATTCACTAAAAAGACACGTAAGAGAAAAGTAAATTTATCCTTCTTCGCTTTCTCTTGTTTTTCTTTTACGATTTCTTACTTCTTTATCACGTTTATTATAAAAAGTATCAACTGTTTGACCGTGATACGTTAACTTTATTCTGAAACAGTCGTCTCAGTGAACAAAGAAATAAAAGATTCTTCTTCCTTTACGAAATACTTTGTATGGACTACGTACATTTCCCATGTTGTACCTATCTATAGGTACTGCTTCTGCTTCTTGTCCTCACCCTTTCTCGTGCAAAAAAATCTTGAACCAACCAATCGATACCTCCAGCTTGCATTGTGCTTAGCATTATAAAAACAAGGTGCTTGAAAACTGGATGTCTTTTCTGAAATTCTATCTCTTTATATTCGGCTATGTCTGAATCCACGTTCCAGCTTCCGATCGACAAATCGATCTTCCACACACTCCTCCCTATTAATGTTCCATTACTTTTAGTAATTTTGTACCTTTTTTTATCGTATTTTAGTGTTTTGAATCGCTTGGCAAATTATTGTCTAATTATAAAGAATATGCAGCGCAACGTACGTTCTAAGTCTCGGCTCAAGGGGTGGAATTCCCTTTGAAGATTTTAAACGAAATCCTTATCACGCTAGAAGTTAACGTACCCAGTAGGGTGGTTAAGATTCGAAAATTTCCATCTCTCTACACGGCAAAGCCGGTGAAAAAGTTCTTGTTCGAATTACATGGGCGGGGCTGAAGCTTCTGAATACCAGCCATCGGCCGCCATCTGCGAACCGTTGGTCGAACAATCTTGGAAACTACAGCACGAACTGCAATCGTGCCGCGTTCCAACGCCAAAACAGGATTCTGTGGATTGTCTTTCTTCCTTTGGCATTCCACAGTGCACTCTTGAACGGTGGCTAAACCAAGAAATCAAGTATACATTCGTGAAATAGAGAAACATTTCTGAAAGTTTGACAAACATTTCATCGATGTCTTTGTCCGAGAGGGATGAATTTTCCGACAACGATTTCACTATGATTCTTAAGCACGAGATGCTTAACAATTCCGGAACAATTTCATGAAATAACTCCCATTTTTTAACATATAAGCCTAGCAACCGACGATTTGATTATGCAAGGACAATTTACATTCAAATAAAATAATAACATAAAATCGATCATTTGCAACATGAAGAGGGGGATGTGGTGATCGTTGCGTATTGATATCGCGGTTTTTCACGGCTATTTGCGGCCACGTATGCAGGAGACAGCCGTGAAAAATCACGACGCTCTAACGATACTACGCAACAATCACCTTTTCTGACATCGTCGTATCGCACGTGGTGTGTACAGCGACGAAATTCGCCAGCGGTGAATTTGCGCGGCCTCTAATCAATGATGCATCTTCGACCGCGTATGTGCGCGTTTCTAACGATTAACTTTGTCCCAGATATCCAAAGGCCCGCGGTATAGAGAGCAGGTTTTAGCGCGTTATTCGGCTGCAGGTGTTGGCAGACTGACGCCTCCAAAATCGCACAGAATAATTATTAATACAAGTCCTACGTTGAATCTGGAATGCGCTAAACACCGCAGCAACACAGTCGCATTACGATTTGATGATTTATTCAATATCGGACTGATCTGATCCGTGTCGTGTATTTGGAATGTTTTAAATGATAAACGCTCCGTCGATGATAAACACTCGTACAATTCCCACTACGTGTTGCTGCCTGATCCGAGGAGATTTTGCAAATTTACGGAAATGGACCGGCACAATGTGGCTGCTCGGATAACTTGGCAAGATAGAGATTGAAATTTAACTTCCATGAAGATATAACGTTAAGATTGGATGATTTAATCCTCTGTTTAGATCCAGTCTTTTACGTTTGCCTGCGGGGTGACTCGTGGCTCTTCCGCACAAAAATGTAGCGGGATCGATAGTTTACGCGTTTGCATATACACGCGAAAAAATCTAGTTACGGCTCGTTAGCAGTATACAATTATTAGCCCGCTGTAAACTTCCACGGTATCCCTCGTTTAACGGGCGTTGGCAATGTGCAGCTTACAAGTCGTTAACTCGACTTACGATGTAGTCTTTCGTTTAAAAAATGAAGCAAACGATTCGGACAAACTTTGCTTGATTAACGCGATGCTGCGCGCTTGGTAAAATCTGACTTTCGAGAATCTCTTCTATCCTCGTCTCATGAAACATAGCTCGAGTTGGATAAACGATAATTTGTTCTTCCATGAGATTTCGAACGTGACGGATCATATTCGTATCCTTCCAGACGGTTAGTCACAATGTACATCCTCGTCGTGTGCTACCTCGCGTGGGTATCACAAGCTTCAGGGGTGAAAAATATCACACACGGAGTAACAAGACACCTTAGATCTATTGGGTTTCCGGAAGGCAGCGGCATGGGGGTAAAGTACAGAATAAAAGTCATTCATACTTCATCAACTAATACTACCATCTACCCGTTAATGCGATATTAACGTCGTAATTTGATCTGTCGCCGCGGAAAAAATGGCATGTCGTGTAGAGATCGTTTCGATCTGGCCTATATAAAAATATATGGTTATCATATAAAAAAAACTCTTACGCGTGCAGATATTCTTCGCCCTCGGAGTACCCATTGATATTCCCGACAAATCGGTGCTATTTTCTCTATACTTCGAAGCGAATTATGCTCTGCCAGGGGAATGGAACTCCACTTACTACTCGGACGAGCCATATCTTAAGAAGCGAAGTCTGGATCGACGATTGACGTACGAAATTCTTATGAACAAACTGGAAAGGTAAAGAAACTGATTAAAAATGAAATGTAGAAAAATGAGTCCTGGATAGATTAAATTAAAAGTTATAATATCTTTATTTTTATAGCTTTGGTTATTCTGGTGAAAATTGTCTATTAAAAATGATCTGTGAAGTTACTAATTATCCTTTAACTAGTAATGGGGTGCTTGGCGAAGTGCTGCAAATTTTATTTACGTGAGTGCTAAACGTACTTTAATGTAAATACAGTTTCGACGATAACTTTCCAATAAATTAAGCGAATTAAAAGTTTTAGAACACGTTTCTGAAAAATCAATAACGTGATCCAATTTTTGTCACAGGCCATCCTCTTCGCAAAATGAAAATCTCCCGAGCGAAATCACCGAGGCCGAGCACGCGAAAGATTGCAATTACCGCTATAAAAAATGCCCTCAAAGTCCATTAGCTTTGATAAGGCGCCATGATCTCGACGATAATAGTTAGAGAAGCCACGATATTAAACGCAATCTTCATAGTACACGGTATAGTTCACGGACTGCCGTCCGATAATGGAGTTTCTAAAAAACACATAAAGATTTTTATACCTCCATAAATAACATTTATCGTTGTCGAGCGATAAGCACATCTTTTTGTGTAATAGTATTGCAATATTTATTGAATCGAAAATACATATGTTCCTTCTCGTACTCCACATTCGCATGATTTATTTTCGCTTCGAAGAATATTTCCAAGTTTTTTTTTATAAATTAGGAGCTTTAAATCGTAAGTTTCGCATAGCATGCTACTGTCGCTCCGAGAATAGTATATGCACATAAAGCGATTTGCCTAAATTGACATCAAATATCAACAACAAGAAAATGAAATAAGACTACTTAGAAACTATGGGGAGAAAAATATCATGGAAACTAGTTCATTCCGAATTGTCAAAAATGGATATTATACACATTTCGAATAAATCTCGAACTTCGAGTCGGGAAAGTATCGTTAAGATCGTATGTACAGGTCATGTGCGTTCGCAATTTGTTTAAAATAATTTCATTATGGCGACGTACAAAGTTTCTTAAAATTAACAAAAGTCTTAATTAATAACGAGAAATCTTGTCGCTGTATTCACAATTGTTTTTCATAGTAACAATGTATGGATAATGATGATCAACATCACAGATTCATAAACATAGAATAATGCACTGGAAAAAGGAAATCTAGTCGTCGGTTTCAAAATAAATTTCGAAACAAATGCATTTTTGCTTGCATATTGATTAAATGCATTCTATTCTATGCTATAATAATTTACCTAAAAATGTTCACCGATAGATCGTAAACGCAATTGCGTTAGCTGGTTTGATCAAATAAAACCTTCGAGTCGATTTCTTAAAATAACAGTGGATCTTTTTACAATGTAATTCTTAAATTAGTTACTCTCTTCTACATTCTTGATCAAAATTGGCAAAGTTCGGTCTTGATCCATCGTTTTTCTATGTTGCAGATAGTGAGACACATTTTCGTATACCAAGAATGTAATCACAGTCGCTGGAGTCACCCTGGTCAGGTTCGCGCTTAGACCCTTGTAAAAGCCTCGCCACCCCTCATACCTGCAATTAACCACCAGCAATACTCTTTCGTTATTTGCTTCTTCTGTTTTCATCATTTATTGCATAGAACTTTCTCAATAGGCTACAATGTACGTTTTCATTCGCATTACAGACCGGTGTACGATTCTTGTCGTGATTCATTAATCAAAGCACCTCTCTATCCCACTCTTTTTCTTTATCTAAAAGGAGATAACCGTACATTACGAGAATTATAAGCGATAATCATGCATTGACAACGATTATCGTAAACGTTGCACGTACTTTTATTGTTCAACGTCAAAGATGACAGCATTATATAACTCCATTGTATACTTCAATTAATGTTCTTATTCGTTCATCGATCATCAGAATTACTTTTCGACACTTTTGTAACTTAGTTTGATAAAGAATTGTATTCTTTCATTGTATACAATTGTATGTGTAAAATGAAAAAAGTGGATGAAGGAGTTGCTCAAAATCTAGACAATTCCAATTCTACGTAGTTTATTTCTCATTCAGATGGTTTCACTTTGATAAGTTTAGAGACACATACAATTTCATAAATCATACACAAACGTCCAAAAATCGTACCGCTGATGGTTTAACAAATGATCCGTCTAATTGTAATTACATCCCATGTCTCACGTACACACAACACTCACCTAAACATACATGTAAACACATTGCTCTCTTACATATTGTTCGCGCGTTAACTGTGGTCCTGCCACAGCAATTGATTCATTAGGAAATGTAGTCAAGGAGGAAAAAAAATAAGATGATCGCCACAATCATCTAATTCGAAGGAAAATATTTGAACAGCCGATAGAAAGCCGGGATACATTCTCCAGATTCCCAATCGTTCGACAAATATCTTTTTTCTCCATTAAGCTCTACAAAAATCATGTATAACCATTAAAAGCTTTGCGCTTGCTATTTTGAAAAGAAATAGTATCTAAATGATCCAACAGCTAGTTTATAATGAGAAACAATTAAATGTTGCGCCAATGTTTATTAGGTCATTCATAGTTTTTAAATAATGAATCCCAATCACAATTAGAAATACATATAAATAAATTGTCTATTATTTTGAAAATTACAAGGACATTGAATTTTATTGCCATATCATCAGTTGCACTGAGTACCAGACTCTATAAACTTTGCAACATTCGTCTATTGATTTTTCGAAAAGAGGTACATATTTATTCCATACAGAAATATAACATAAATAATAATTAAACTGTAGATAATTATTACATTCCTACGTATGTTTTCATTTCATTTGCTTTTAATCGAAATTTGCTATCAACATTATGACTTGCATTATGACGCGAGGATTTTTAATTGATCTATTTATTTTAACATATTCGCACTAAAAAATTGTTTACTGTAGTTTCAAGTGTACGCATGATTTGTTATTTATACAATCATGCGTCTTTTGATATTTTCTATCCTTTGTTACATGCTGTACCTTACGCCAGTTACATTTTTACAATAAAACGAGAAGGTACAAATTTTTTCTTTGAGTAAATCTTAATGCACTTACAAACAATATTAATTTATGGCAATAAAACTATTAAAATGTAATTTCATCTTAAAAAGAAGATATTGATATACATGATAGATATTATGAACTTGAGTGCCAGCCCAAAGAAAAATTCCTAATAAGAAAAATAATTTAATATTCCATAGGATTTATAAGTTTCGCTCCTTTCTCGCGCGTTATAAAAGCAAATAAAATTGTTCTATATGCGCGAAATATTGAATAAATAAAATATATATTTGATCTGTATAAATTACTGTATGTTCAGAAAATAAAATTAAGGACTGTTTTTGATGTCAAAAAATATCATTTGTTCGCTATATTCTTCAAGTATTCCGTTATTATATGAAACAGTCACCTAGTATATAACATGATCATAAGATAACGTTAGAGACTGTTTTTAATTGCTCTAATAATTAAAAAACTAGTGGACTGCTATTCTTAAAAATAAGTTTAAATAAATTCAATGTCTATCCCTATAATATGAAGGTATTTAGCATTCAAAGACTTCAATAAAATGCTATTATTAAGAACAATAAAACTATTCCCAATAATATTGTTTGCTACACAAGTTTCTTTTCAAAAAGGAATTTCCAAAAATATCGTCTAAATAATTCGAAGTTACATTTGTTACATATACTATAGAACTACCTTTTTGAGTTACACTACTGAAATATATGTCTTATTAAACAAAATATTAAACGTTAATGAACAACACTTTCTTTAATTCATTGATGCCAATTAAGATCATAAAACAGTTTGGAAGAAGTTGGCACTTCCAGAATAAAACTAATGTACTGCTTTGCCATTTGTATAAAAATGTATACGGGAAAAGAATCTTTTTTCTAATAATACTGTTCCAAATGTACCTCTAACGAAAAAAAAGGTAAAAGTTTTAAAATACAACCAACATATGATCATCTTAAATAATAATTACCTCCAGATTACCTCTGTTGATTTACAAATCATACTTAGGGCTGGGAAAATCCAATATCAAAGCATACTTTGGAAAATTATAAAATATTTAAACGAGATTAATATGTTCTTATTTTCTTCTACCTCTAATAATTTTAGATTAGTGTAATCTAAGGAATCAACGAGAGTTTGTAGGCACATTAGAAAATGTTTCATAAATTACTATAATTAAACATATATTTGGTGTAACGTGTAAAAGGTAGGGACTTAAGCCTTTATAAAAACCCTTTATTCCTTCTGACCTCCATATCGATTGAATGCAATGAATGCTGCCATTATAGTTGTGGTGATGATCTTGAAGTCGTGCTCTAACAACTTGATAAGGATAAGTCGAGGCGGCGGCAATTAATTTTGAAACCGCCGCAAAGTTGATATATTCCCATGTGCTCTGTAAATATAAAAATGAAGATCATATTTTCTCAGGATTGTCTTTTAAATGTCAAATCAATTCAACATATATGTATAATTGCACACTAGACTTACCAGTTTGCTGTCAATCGGTACATTCAAGTAATTATTGTACCAATTTTTCAGCTCTTCATACACCATAAATTGGATAGCACCGTGTGAGACACCAAACATTCCAGGTACAAACCCCTGTAAACATACGTTTTATAAAGTTTTATATTATATTTTACTATAGTTTAATAAATACATTTAAAAAGGAAAATCAAATTAAAATCTAATGTTCCCTCTTCACTAAAAGGAAATTCATTTACCCGATACAAGCCTCTGAATCCTTCAGTTCTATATATCTTCTTAATTGCATCTATCATTCCATTGTATCTAAGTGTTTCTGGAAGATTTTTATCGTCCATGTACTGTAAACACAAACGTGTTTTTACTACCCACAATGGATTTGTCATAACTAAAGTAAGAATTCCAGCATCTGCTGCAGCGAACATGTGCAATGATGGTCCTAACGGTTTCCTACTGTTTCCACCTTGGATCCATGTTTTAATGGTATTATAGCTAAAGAAAAGCAAGTTTCATGTATTATTAAGAAGGATTACATTAAAATCTTTTCTTATAAAAGTATTTAAATAATTTAAAATTCTTACAAAAAGAAGTAACAACCCCATGCACCGCCAGATCCTAGAACATTTGGCGTTACCCCTCTGTAAAGACCTTTCACTCCCTCAGTCTTAACAATTTGCATCACTGCGCTTTTAAGGCTTTTGTATTGTGGGCCCACACGTGAGTGACCATCGCTAACTGCAAAAAGAATAGAGTGATGAGTACATCTTGTTTCCAGGATTCTAGGAGGAAGGTGCAACTAGATAGAGCATGGCGAACTGCTAATACGTAAAATTCTTTTAAATGATACCATTGTCCAGATAACGTTCGCTATTTCTTCTCGTTCAACTCGTGACGATAACGTAAAGAGCAGACAAATGATAAGCAAACTCTAATTATTTTTTCTCGCATCACGTGTCATAATTTATCTAATGAGCGTATTGCAACTTCAATCTCATGACATTTTGACATACAATAGAAATCGTATTTTACTCTTAATTGCATTGCACCAGATATTTCGACGAATTCCTTTCCAACAAACAATAATGTATATCGTGTTGAGTTTAATTCACTCGCCACAGGCACAAAAAGACGATTCTTCATTATTCTTTGTGTTCAGGAAGATGTTTGTTGCGGTAAATTATCGATGTGTGCACATATTTGTAAACGCATTACACAGCCACCATTGTAACATTGCAAAATACTTTCAAACAGAATAATTAACAAGCCTTTCAACAACATTTACCATTATATTTTTTCATGGGAATTAAATTGTCAACAGTTTCTGCAAAAATCCTACGCTTGTATGTACTACGCTAATTTTATTTCATACGCATATGTATGAAGAGAAATGAAACTTATTCGGAATCACTAAGAAGATGACATTCATTCTCTATTTGCGTCTCGACGTAAATTTCCATAATAATATTAGGTTAATAGTTAAAATTAATAATGTTTCGATTACATTATTAATATGTATAATTAACAATAGAATAATGCATTTTTGCGGTATGTGTACTACTTATTATGAACTTAATTTTTTCTAATTTCAATTACCATCTTTCAGATAAACTTTCTATTCTACTTTATGAAGTTTCTGGTCTGACGAAATTCATCGTTCAATTTTCAAAAAAAGATAATTATTTATAGGACGATGAAATAGTAACGTTACTTTACACGATATCAGGAAACAGACAGAATTAAAATTAATCTCTCACAAACGAAATAATCACCTAATTATTTTTAATAAATTTCACGTTTTTAGTGTAGTTAATGTGAACCAAACGATTAAATTATCTACTTCATTTCGCCACACGAGACGAAACTTTAATCATGAAAAAAAACATTAAAATGTAATTGTTGGGGCTCACGTGCATCTGACGCAATCTGCGGAATTTCTTGCGATTTGGTGTGTAGCCAACGGATTTTACGACGAAAATACGACAGAGAACGAGCCCCATGAGGACATCATCGGTCTTTCGATGATATTGAGATAAAAAATTACGATAAAATAAGCTTGTGCTTAAACTTCCATCATCTTAACGTTTCATTGTACGCGAAAGTTTCGATTATGCTTAAATAAGTTGCTACTTTCAAATCAAATATGCTACGAAATCTTTTGAAATTAGTTTTATAACGTTAATTAACAGAAATTACGTAGCTACGTTGAAATAAACTCTTTCTTTATGTTCACATCATATCTTAATACTCCTTCATATAAAAACGTTTCAACTATTCCTAAAAAAGATCTTTGATTCTGATTCAAACGTATCTCGATGTAAACAAAACCGATGAACTAACAGAAATTACATTAGTTAATCGAAATATATTTCTTAATATGCATAATGCAATAAATATTTGAATTACTTTGAGTTCGTCAGACTGAAGTTAAATACGTGGAAAAGTAGCAATACGAAACTAACCGTTGCTCCTTGTATTGTATTGAATACCATTAGCGGTAAACTGGTCGATTCCGAGTATGTATTCTTTAAATAATATGAACATAACAGTATAATGTTAACGATAAATGTCAATACAAGATAACAAAAAAAATTTTCGGAAAATTCGACTTCTCCTGGAAATTCTTACATTTAAGAAGCAGTATAATCGTAATGACCGAATAGAAATGTTAAGAAGGTACTAACAGTAAGATTCGCAACAACGTGAAACAAAGATATTCTTTAAGTCAATTTAACTACAGGAATGTCTACTTTCCATTCCTAAATGTGGTTAAAAGTTAACCATAACTTTCCATTTCATTTTGAGGTACTTCATTCGTGTATTGAGATTATTATATAATCTAAATTTTATGTACTACTCTTGCAAATTTTGTTATATTATTCGCACGGCAATTAGGCTATACAGGTTATCCACCTAACTCGAAACCCGCGCTCACGAGAACATATAAGAATGGCAACAGTGTAACATGTACGCTTACTACTACAATCAAATGTCGCTCGCCATCTATGAGCTGTTACTAGAAATATAATTAGGCGAGGACACAAAGCAGTTTGTTGGTTGACGTCGAAGGACTTAAATTTGATGTCACTATAAGGAGAAGATGATCACTGAGAAAGTTAGCTTTGTATTTTCGTTCGATGATTTCATGTCCTTGCATGCTTGAAACTTCGAAGCAAGCAAACGCACCTGTTTTTGATATCTTAAATTATGTTTACCTGAAATGTAATTACAATTTAATTTTTTTTATCTAAAATTGTATTCAACTGTTTGAACGATCAAATCATAATGAAATTATCATTATTAACGAATTACAATGAAATTGTTCACTTTCTTATAAATATGGAGACCCTTTTTATATCTCGTTTGGTAATTTTCTTCTACGTTGTACTTCAAAATTTATGATCGCTATTACCCAGGAACAAGGAACAAGGAAAGCGATTGAGATATAAGGCATTTCACAAAATTCATATTTAGACAGATTATTTCAGAAGAATACAAATAAATTTAACCCTCGTACTGCAGTACCTGGGTCCGTTCGAACTAGTCGGCAAACTACGGAAGTCTATTTTTTTAAACTGATTTGTCTAAATATGAATTCTATGAAGTATTTTATTATATCTCAATTGTTTTCCTATTCTTACATCGGAGCAGCGAATTCAATCACAGTAGAACGATCTAAAATCAGGTAAAACGGCCAATTTGTGGAGAATGATTGTTAATAAATTTTAAAATATGACGTAGAAAATATTAAATATGTTAAAAATGAAAATCACCAAACGAGATATAAAAGGACTCTCCATGTTTATAAGAATGTGAAAATTTAATTGTAGTTCGTTAGTACCATAATCCAAGATATCAGAACCGGCTGCACTTACTTGCTTCGAAACTTCAGGAGCATGCAGGGACATGAAATCGTCGAGCAAAAACGCGAAGCTAGTTTTCTCAATGATAGTCCTCTTCTTATAGTGACATCAAATTTAAAGTCCTTCGACGGCAATCAAACTTCTAATTTCTAATTATACTTCTAGTAACAGCTCGTAAATGACGATCGACATTTTATTGCAGTAGTAAGCGTACATGTTACACTGTTGCCATTGTTATATGTTCTCGCGAGCGCGGATTCTGAGTAAAGTAAATAACCATGTGTACGTATATGTGGTATCAATCATTAGCTAATTTTTACCATAAATGTATCATGAAGATTCACACCACGTCACGTGGAACATTCAGTAATTATAATGCAAAGTTAATGACATCGTTTGTCTTTGTCTTTAGCCGGTCAAAAATACTTTCTATTCATTTCAATAACGCCACGTGCTTTTCTTGTTCGACCTTGTCGGCCAAACTGATAGGAGCGTCGACCGTAGACGTCACAGTTTTTTAGTATATTCTTTTGTATATAATTATCACTACTCAATGTGTTAACGAACCTGCACGTTATTTCGAACTACTTCTATGTATGTATATAAGATTAGACCGACTATCTACCAACAAAGAATGACTAATATCAGTCTTAGTACCTTGCTTCCTGGTTTTCCTCATGACAAGTTTAAATATAGAATGTATTTACATCAACTTTGCAAAAATTAATATTAGAGAAATTATTCAAGAAATTTTTATCAGAACATTTATTGTAGAAATTACTTATGCGACAATACTATTCTAGATTAACAATGTATCATCAATGAATCCATAATAAAGTTTATGTTACATGGAGTATGCGGTATTTTACGAGACATAAAAATAGAAACATAGGTATTTCGTGAAGAAACGTTCGAAAATTAAAATAATATAAAATTGTCACGGCAAATAGCATCATTTGTTTCGAAAATGATTTCACTTACGAATATAATTATTACATTATTCTCTTCGATTCTCTGTAATTAAACAATTCAACTATCGAGATATTCATTTTATGCAACGATTATAACATAAACTGCATAATGTCAGACTGTGAGTCACAGAATAAAAGCAGAACATAGGGGAAAATTTTCTGTCTCTAGCACGTATAAATATACAATATAGCACGTTTACCACGTGTATATATCGAATAGATTGAATTCGTACCCGCCATTTGCATGCACAGCCGTTATGTCGTCAGCAAAGACACACTCGAATTCACTTACCTGCAAATCTGGTCTTGATCAAGTCTAAAGGATGCAACATCAGCGTGGAAACCACACGCCCGATACACCAGCAACGAGATGTTCGTACTTAAAGTGACTCAACACGGGCAAAACACGAGCGGTCCCCGGTGTACCACTACTCGACTTTATTGTCGACATTTTACCCGTGTCAAATTGCTCGTCGTTCGTTATCGATCCGTCAGTGGAAAATCCAGTTGCATCCTTTACAACGCTAGCAATATTCGTCTCCACTCTGCAGCATATCTCTTGATCCGCGGCAGGCAGTGCCGTTGCGTTTGCGGTAACGTGAGACACAGCCGAAATCGCTTCTTCGGTTTGATACGTTCTTCCGTCTCGCTTTCTCCTTTTAACTGATCACGTAACACAAAAGAACACGAGTCGTCACGCACCAAACGCAGACTGATGCCTGACTCAGCGACTACTCGCGTTGAATGCTCTGCGCACCACCTCCCTCTACCCTCAACTCCCTCTCCAAAGCATGTGCCATCTTTCTGACTAAGAGGTAACAGAAACTCCTGTCGCGGGAAATTCAATTCAAACTATAAACGCGCGCCGTTCTTTACCACCACTTGGAAACGATTATCTGTAATTTTTTTAAGATTACTTAATTACTTTGTACCAGAGGAATCTAAATTGAAACATTATAGCTTTCATCTTTACGTTTCATGAAAAATCATTCAAATCCTCAAAAATGTATGTATGTATATCTATCTAAAAAATTTCTATGAAAAGTTACGAATTGGTCACTTTATTCATTGTAGTGATAATTCTAGTATTAATAATATAATTTATAGAACAGTGAAAATGTTGAAGATGGGGCATCTGGAAAATATTTGAAAATATTTTTTATACCTAATTAATGTAAATCTTCTTAAAGATAATAAATTTTAAATTACTTCTATACTGTCAGGTAAATTTCGCAATAAATTAAATTTTAGATAAAATTACAAGTATTGATTAACGAATCTAGCAAAGAAGGTGAGCTAGATAACAGAACGTTGGTTCGATAACGTTAAAAATTGCTTATCTTTGAATGTCTGATAGGATGAAACATATATTGGCGATTGGTGATGAACGGATAACGGTTTTTTTACCCACTGTCACGATATAATATCTCAGTTACTATTCTCTCTTACATTAGCAGTCAGTGTATTGAACAATTCAGTTTGCTGTGTATTTTGTTTAGTGAATCGTTAAAAAAAATCATTTGTATAAGTACGTTTAATTTTTAATTCAACAAACACTGTACTTAGTATTATATTTGCTAGAATTTTTAAAAATAATTATCCATGTCGTTGTTAAAATGTTGTGTAAAGTATGTTATGAATTGTTAATATATTCTTTCTGTTAATTAAATAAATTTCAGTGCTCAAAATTGCAAACGTAAACAACACATGATTGAAAGTTTTTATATATAGTAAGATTTAAGTGACAGTCAGTGGATAATGTGAATTGTATAATTATATATTGATAGATAAGTAAATGAATAATTAATTAAATAAAATAACAGAGGAAACATTTCATTTAACTAGAAAAATAAAGTTTTTGCAACGGTGGATCATTGGTGTCAAAGCTTATATGCAGAATGGTAAGAATCTTGTACTTTACGTAATCTTTTTATTAAATGAAATATATTTCTTGTGAATCGAAAGAAGCAAAATGCGAAGAAACGTTTGATAGATTTTCGATTTTCTTGGAAATAAATTTTTTATCGGCATTTTACCAAATCTAATCATATACATACGTCCGTTCTAGATGGTGAAGGTAAGATGGGATAAATTATTTACAGTAATTAAACGTGTAATTATTTCACTATCGACATACATCCATACTTATATATGGTATGAAAAATACTAAAATATTGACAATAAGAAGATATATAAAGTCGCTTACTGCTGAACGTTCAGGGTCGCCCACATATAATTGCTTCTCGTTAAAAATCTATAAAACACGAGGTCACATTAATTGATTATACTTTTCAAGTTTTTTAATGTATTCAACGCGCTAAAGAAATTCATTCAGAATGTATTACTGTTTTCATTAATTATGGTTTAACGCATATGCGATATGCGTCATGAATAACACAAGCGACCATATCCATTTTACATATTTATTTGATATAAAATTTTAAAAAATAATGTACACAATATCAATTCACAAATTACAACACACAATCAGATTTTCATCACTCAAAAAGCATTACAATGGTATATAAGAATAAAGATGTTTGATCCATAAATATAATCTCAGCATATATTTATATGTGTGTGTGTAAGCTATTCTGACTATTAACACTATTCAGTTCTCAAGCTCAGTTGTACTTTACACGTCGCATAATCGTCTGCCTCACTTGTAATATCACGGTAATTCTGAATCAGAATAAACACGCAGTGAAAGAAAAGTACAATGTGGAATCGCCTTGGTAGATGGATTTGCACATGTTACAAGAAGACTGGTTATAAGCACTTATGTTTTTTGGTGAGTGTGAAAGAGCATCTGATCGATAGGGACGACATTCAAACTGAGAAAACAAAAGTCAAGGAGAAATTCATTATACGATTGAATATATATATACATTCATTCTGATTGTTTAATCATTCATTCGTACTTTATGTTATCTGGCCATCTCGTACATTCTCTGCTTTATTTTTACATTTTGCGAACGACATATCTTTTGTTTAGCGTTCGATTAACTGCAGCTCAATAGAAATTCATAGCATCTGCCATCATATCATTATACTCTTTCGTATAAATCATTTTGCTACCAGTTGCTGGAGCAGCCGATGGTGGTCTACCACCATAGATTATTTCTTCCAACTTTTTCCCTAGAGCTAATGCTATCCTGTCCCTCACGTACGTATACCCACCTTGGTTTTTATGTTCTTCTTGGAACCACATTATCTAAATATACAAAACACGTAGCCAGATCCTTACAAAGCAGAATTAGATTGGTTTACCTTAGAATTCGGATACTTCGCTACTTCTTCCGCGAGAAGATGATACGGGAATGGACAAAATTGTTCGAGACGAATGATAACTATTTTATCCTCCAATTGTTTTTCCTGACGTTCCTTGACTAAATCGTAATACACTTTTCCACTACAAATCAACACTTTTTGTATATTGCCTGGTTTGACAAAAGGATCCGAAAGGATAGGTCTAAATGATGTGCCAGATTCCATTTCGGAGAATGACGATAGAGCCATTGGATGACGTAGCAAGGATTTAGGCGTCATAATACACTGCATGAATAGATAAATGGTTATGCCCAGTTCTACGTAAATAATGGAAATAATAAATGTAATTAGAGTAAAATCTGCCTAACCAGTGGTTTTCTGAAAGGCATGTGAATCTGACGACGAAGAGCATGGAAAAGGTTTGCGGGTGTCGTTAAATTGCAGATGATCCAATTTATTTCAAATAATTGCCGTGTCATAATTTGCTCCACGGTCTCTCCTTGGGGTGCTCCCGGTTCCGTACCCGGAAGATAAATATAATCGTCGTCGCAAAGCTCGAGATATCGCTCGATTCTCGCAGACGAATGTTCAGGTCCCTGACCTTCCATTCCGTGCGGCAAAAGTAAAACTAATCCTACTTGTCTACCCCATTTCGATTGGCCAGAGCATAAAAGAGTGTCTATAGTAACCTAAATATAATTAATTTTGCCTAATTTTAAATTTTAACCTTATAATAACAGAGATTGTATCAAATTAAGAAGTGATAATATATGATAATGATAACGTTCTTTTCGAAAACATATATATTGATCTTTTACAACAAAATCAAAGGATATCTTTTGTATACATGATGTATCATTACGATTACCTGACACGTATTTGCGAAATCACCAAACTGGCCTTCCCACATCGTCAAAGTGTTATGATTGTAAGCCGAGTAACCTAACTCGAATCCTATACTCATAATCATGCAATTCATCAGTTTCTTATCGTAACTGCTTTTTTAAAAGATATTGCCTGTTTACAAGACTCACCGCAAACACCATATTCCGACAACGAAGAGTTAGAAACCGTGTATAATGCTTGTCCCGGAAACACATCGTGCAGAATATTTTTGAACGTTTTATCTTTGTTTTGATCGTGAATAATGTGAATGCGGTGAGAAAAGGTGCCTCGCTCGACATCCTCACCGGACAACCTCACGTGGTGGCCTTCTTTCAGCAGACTGAGAAAAGCTAAGCATTCGCCCATCGCCCAATCTGCTTGCCGAGCTTCCATTAACTGAGCTCTTTTGTCCATTACCCTCAACACCTGCGTTAAAATGTTAAATCGTTTCGGCATAGCTGTCTCAGCCAAACGCTTTCGAAGAATACTCCGATAGCATATCAGTATGTTCTTAGTATCGAGGAAAACAACTGAAATGTGTAATATGTCGAAACACGGAAACATAAAAAAAAAAAAAAAAAATAGACCATACCTTAATATTTATTCATTTAATCACCGTATACCTGACTGTGAGAATCAATATCTTTGGGAGGAGTTGATATTGCTTTACAAATTGTCTTCATAGTTTCCATGTCGATGCCGGTGGATGGTATCTTATTGTTGGGACTTTGATTAGCAAAGAAGTCAGACCATGGTATATCGTGCCAGTCGCTCAAATGCAACGAATCTATCGTTTTCGCCTTTTCGAACTCTGTTTCGCAGTAGTCAAAATATTTTTCAGTTTCCTAGATAAATTAAAAAATAGTACGAGATAGGATGGACGACTAAAAACTTATCAATATATGGAATAGTAATCAGATCTGTATGCACTTCTTTCGCAATCGCTTCGGTAATAACTCCTTCTCTGAGCAATTTTTCCGTATAAATGGTAAGTACATTCGGGTGCGTCTTTATACGTTTATACATTAATGGTTGCGTAAGCATCGGCTCGTCCAATTCGTTGTGTCCGAATCTTCGATATCCCACGATGTCCAGAACAACGTCGTTGTGGAACATTGTCCTGTATCATTAATTTCCAAGTGACAGAAAAATGATTCCTATATTGATATAAAAATAGGACATATAAGTACCTATACTCTGCAGCAACTTTGCTGCAATAAGCTACTAAATCAGGATCGTCAGCATGCATGTGAAATATAGGGGCATTTACAACACGTGCTACATCCGTGCAATGAACGCTGGACCGGGAATATCTTGGATCAGTGGTGAAACCGATCTAGATTTGATCGATGTCGTTAAAACAATTGATCATTTATTAGGTCCGATTGTAGTAACAAATGGATATCATTACCTGATTGTTAATTACAAGATGAAGGACGCCACCAGTCGTGTAATTTGGCAAATTAGTTAAATGCATCGTTTCATAAACGATACCTTGCCCCGAAAAGGCGGCATCGCCATGAACCAAAATAGCCATTGACTTCCTACCAACTGGAATAAACAAACTTTTAATCATAAATTTCTTGATCAGCAGTCAACATAGACGCATACGTACATTTAGCATCGTTCTTTTCCACTTGCTCGGCTCGAACTCGACCGACCACGACAGGATCGATTGCTTCCAAATGAGATGGATTAGCCATCATAGAAATAAGAATCTTCTTGTTGGATCTGCAAAGAATTTCGATTGAATTATTTATAATTTCGTAAATTTTGTCACTTATATAATAACGTGACTTTTTACCTTTCTAAAATTCTTTCCGCGTGCGTTCCCAAGTGATACTTTACATCACCAGAACCGAAACCTTCCAAAGGAATCGGATGAAACTGAGTAAGAAGTTGATGCAGTGGTTTGAAACAAACATTGATCAAGGTGTTCAACCGTCCTCGATGAGCCATTCCTATCACAGCGCTTTCTACTCCTGTGAATATGTTACGTCTTTCGGCCGATGCAAATGAAAATAGCTTTTTCAATAATTCATTAATTTTATTACCATTTTCTGCTGATGTTTCTAAGCACTGTATCATCGATGGTATGAAAGCTTCGGATCCCTCCAAACCGAATCTTTTTTCAGTGGGGAATTTTCGCGCCAAAAAGCCTTCGAACGTTACTGCTCTCATAATGTTCACCCAAATGAATTTTCTATGATCAGCTGGTAATTCCCAAGCTCCAGGTACTTCAAACTTCTGTCTCAACCAATCTAACTGGAAAGGTTTGGTGAAGTAATTCTTCATATAATACTCGATGTAATTTCTACGTTTCAAATACCTTTCAACCACTACTTTTCTTTTATTTAACAATCCAATTACTTATTTTTTTTTGTTCTTCCTTATTCTCTTTAAGAGACAATACTTACTACAACAAGATCGTGAATGTAGGTGTACTCGAGACCTAAATGACCACAATAAACTTGGTTCAATCTCATTAGTATTTCGCGTAAAGGAAGATTTCGTTTAGGACCACCAATCACGGTGAATGGAGCAAGAGGAAATTCTCTGTCCATATCAGCCTCGGTCATTCCTTTCAAATGTTCTCGCACCACGATCGCGGGTGGTAAATTAGAAGTGCCTTGAAGCTTATACGATTCTGGATTTTGTATGCCCAGTGGATCGGTATCGGCTATTAAATGACCACGTGCCTTAAACCAATAAAGACGAACCTGACGATCTATTCGAGTGAATTTACTAAGGTGAATTTAACTTTAGGTCTTGATTGATGAGTGATACCTGATAAGCTCGAATCGTGGCATTAATATCAAGAGCTCCATTTATAAATTGTTCACCTTGCATGTCACCGCTGGACTTGGATTCTCCACTCTTTTGAGAACTTGATGCTATTCGGTAACAAGATGACGATATATTTTGTTTTAAACATAGTACAGTGCAAAAGTCATCGGCCACTTACTAAATGAAAATATTTTGCACTTACGTACGTGTTTAATTCAAGAATGATTGGTAGCTCGCTAAAAGAATATTCAACGATTTGAAATAATTAACGACTTATGTAATCCTATTCTATCCTGTCGCAGAAAAAATCTCTCGCGATTCTTGTCAAACAATTTTTGAATAAACTCGCATCCTATTATTTACCACTACATATGTCTTTAATATCTCGAACAATTTATTTATATTCTTTGCTTTGCTCTTCTCTCCATACTGGCTCTAAGTCATCTCATATGTGTTTTGTAACATTTAATTTACCGAAATGTCTAGAAAAAATCGTGAACCAGCAGAGATGACAAACAAGTAGTATTGTTAAATGAGATATCTAAAGATTCGTTTCTATGTAACTCCGTGTAGAAATATTTCCTGAAAGTATGACGGATTACCATTGCTAGATCGCTATCGTAGATGGCCCAAGACTTGTATACTGTACATGTATAGTTTTTTTAAAAAGCCATATCGTAATATTACATACAGTGAAACTTCGTTTGTATATAATCTTAATAGGGAACAAGTAATTTATATAAACGGAATATTGTAATCTATCATAAACATACTATTAAACTCTAGAGAAAAGACCACCTGATAATGGTGAATTTGACGGTTTCGTATTAGAAGATAATTCAACTCGAGTGGACGCAGGTGTTGTCAAGTTAGAAGCTGATGAATACCCCGATGAGGTGGAGAATTTCGGTGAGCTGGAAGCTATTGGCTCCGGCAGATTATCAGCATAAGTTAATCTAAAATAGGTATCCCACGAAGTGCTGACGGACTTCGGATCTTTCCTCCACAACTGGTACATGTGATCCAAGTACTGACTGTTATTCATGTTCAAGACGTAGTCGTACCTATTGCTCTTACGACCGCCTTTCTGGTCATCATGGTGGAAACGCACTTTGTACTGTTGCGGCTCGAACGGCACGAATAGGCAACGTTTGAATATCCGATGTTGGTCATTACGGGGCTTGAACAAACGATTCACGCACGAGACGAAAAGTCGAAAGCTATTATAAGATTGTGATTTCGTGTACATGTCCCCATTTGATGTTATTCGCGATCAAGATGCTGAAAATTTTCTACGAACACTTTCGAAATTTTAAACTTAATCGTCAAACGTATCGCATTTGAACCCGGGATCATGGCATCGTGACACCTGACTGTTTGGAAGGTCGCTCTGTCGACTAACTTCGGCTAATATTCTTTAAATTCTTGTACGAAGTTGCTCGCTTCTCAAAGTTAAAATTTAGTACTTTGCCTTTTACAATAAATTAAAAGAGGATAATTTAAAAGAAAGAATCATTCGTGTTTGAATTTACAGAATATATATATGCCTGTACCTGGTTGCATGTACATTCAAATGTTCCTCAAAGAAAGACTTTAAATCATAATAAATAAATTTGCCTAATTTTTTCAAAAGTATCTATCTTCTTTAACATTGCATGAAAAACAGTGAAACTAGATCGATTGATAAAGCTGCAACTTCTCTCGCCGTTCTCGCCGTACGTTCTTGATATGGCACCAAGCTTCTTATCGATACTTTCTCGCAGAATGTTTGAGATAGAAACAGTAATTCGGCATTACATGATAAAGTGAGATGAAATGACGCAACATGTCACGCAACCCTTAGATGATTTGATTAACCTGCCCTATATAGATGTGCAATTTGACATAACATCTTTCGGTAAAAGAATATTGCACTTTATTCGCAGAAGATGGTTCAAGTCGAAGAAATTATTACGCGTGCCAGTCTTCCTAAGAACCCAATATTCCTTTTCCCACGCGGTCCTTTTTGTGAAAGCAAGTGCACTAAATGCTTATTGACAATCTAAGTTATGAATCTATTACTTTCGGCTTTCTAATTAATTAAAATGCTTTTGTATACGTAGGGCAACGCGATATCGTTGTACGCAGATCATAGGGTTATAACTATTAGCCCGAGTAACGATCCAAAGGAAACAATTTTTCCGAGCAATCACATAGTCTCTAAAAAGGTAAGTATTACAATTAGCAAACAAAAATATCGATCTAGTGCGTAATTCATTTTTTGATCGCTTCATTTACAGTACACAATATGGAACTTTCTACCAAAGAATCTCTTTGAGCAGTTCAGACGGATTGCAAATTTTTATTTTCTCATGATGACAATAATATCTGTGATGATAATATCTCCGATTTCTCCGTTAACCAGCATTCTACCGCTGAGTTTCGTCGTATTTGTAACCGCGTGTAAGCAAGGCTACGAAGATTATAATCGTTACATAGCAGACAAACGAATAAATCGAACATTCATCACAGTGATCCGTAATAAATGTATACAGGTGGGTGCAATTGTATTGGCGTATCTGAAAAAATTGGTTCGATATGGTGGCATGATAGAAGAGCGACGCGTATAAACAATTACTAATTCTTAGATATCTGCGGAAACAAATCCTAAAAGTGTCCACTGTTAGGATAGGAACGTCACAATTATCCGATTTATGTTATTTATATTATCTAAGAAAACGTTTTATAGCTTGTATTAGAGATCAGAAGAAAAATTAAAGAAAAAAGACGTTTGACTTGCTAAATAATTAATTAATAATATCTTATTTCAAACCGATTCCCTGAAAAATTTACTTTTCTTTCCGTAGAGAATTTACGTCACTCTTGTAACAAATTTCTTGTAAAGATCTCTTTATCTGTCACCAATCGAAAGTTAAACTTGAAAGTACAGAAATTACACTTTGTACAACAAAGAGTGTTGTAACAACCACGACCGATAAGATATCAAAAATACGATAATAATAGAAATCGAGAAGGGACGGATGTTACGTCTGTGTTTGTAAACATTCTCATACCTTTTACGATAAACCAATATGATATAATAATTGACAACATCGAAAGTAAAGTAGTAATATAAAAATCAAGAGGAGAGAAACATTTCAAACAACTTTTCTTTATTTTACATTTCTAGAACGTGCCTTGCGAAGAAATAGTAGTTGGAGATTTAGTGAAGGTGTATCGCGAGCAAGATGTTCCTTGCGATCTTTTGCTTCTTTTTAGCACGGATAACACGGAACGCTGCTATATCACCACATCGAATCTCGATGGTGAAACCAATCTAAAAGCAAGTAATTCTTTCTTAATCGAATTAGCACGTTGAATGCCACGCCAGTTTTCCAAGGTTTGGCCGTGGCGCCATAATAAAGTTTTTATTATACGATACATACGATATAATGTTGAAATATTACCTACAAGAGGTATCGTACGGTGTATAATCATCATTAATGAATTTATCTCACTGAGATCATCGGTGACCTCCATGGCACTGTAGTGTAATTTCGCTCGATTCACTTATTTTTTGCGATTATCAATTATCTCATATTGTTTCTTCGCGTTGGATAAACGTATGGGTAAACCATAATCCACAAACGGACTGTCACAAGATTTAGCATTTATTACTCTACTGTGTAACGCTACTCGACAATAGATCTTCCAATGGTTTCTGTCCCTTGGCGTACTACACAAAAACTTCATCCTTCGGACAAGATAATTGCTAAATATCGAAAGATCTAAATGGCATATCATCGATTAGCCTAAAGACCCGCTATAAATCTTAGAATTTTCTAGTTAAGATCCTTCAAACCGAACAAATATCTTTTAATCTTAGCTTTCCTTAATTTATTACCTACTACGAAAACAATACGGGAAATCCGGTTTTTATGGGACACGATACTTCCTGCTAGAAACTTTCTCTCGAGGGCAGTTAGCATCGTTCCTCAACCACCAACCTAGTAGATTAACCAATTAACAGCGACGTCCATTTTCCTCAGTTTCCTATCGAAAACTTTGAGAATTGTTAAGGGGGTATTCTAGTCTACAAATTTGAAAAAATCGAAAATTGTTTTGTTCATATTTCCAAAGTTTATACATTCAAGGATATGTTCTTAAAAGGATTTTACAAAATTTCAATTATTTTATGAGTTACAACCATTTTTATGACGCGGCATCTGCTCCGGTCCAACCGGAACAAATGAACAATAGACGAAAGTGCCCGACTACCTACGTATGAATACTCTCATAAAATCTTGTATATTGTATTTTATCCCTTTTTAATGTATTTTTAATTCAATTGGGACGATGTTTGGGTTCTTTGGGGATGTAACGAATCGTTAAATTCGTTAATATGGACTTTTGCTCCGAAGCACACCCGCACAGGAACGCAGACAATTCAAATTTCCACTTTCCTCGCAGTATATATTTTTAATGAAGGTTTTATACCCATATTAAAAATCTTAAGTGTCATGGGAATCACGATTGGCCCAGAAGAGACTGCTCGCCTCCATAAAAGAATTTCGGAGAATGAGCAGTTTGAAGTAGAGGAAGGTTTCTTGTGTAGAGTAGGAATCGCCGATTAAGAATATGTAAATATGCTGTACCATTCTATGAGTAAAATTGCCGAAAACTTGTTTCAAAACATTTTTTTTCTTTTTTTTTTTTTTTTATTTAATTCTTTTCGTTCTCAATTTGTCCAATTTGGACATTTGGCAGAATTGATTTAAAACTTTAAACGCATTTTTCTCGAAACTACTTTTTTCGGGTTGGTGTGCGCGATATCAGGAGTTTTAATGAACAATGAATGTTCTTTATGCATTCGTCTATCGCCTCAACCACGCTCAGATCAAAATTTTTAATTTTACTATTTTTAAAAAATTCTGAATTGCCAGAAAAACATGCCAAAAAGGAAAGTTTTTTCAAACGGTCGCTATTTTGTGAAAAAATATTTTTTTGACTTTTCCAAGATTCATACTTATAGCAGCATCTATACTAATTAAGAATCCGTTCGGCTTTTTTGCTTCACATGACCAGAAGGGTTGAAATCATGCAGGCCAGGACACCCTTTTTTTGGACCCCCCCCCCCCATTTTGCCAGTTAATAACTTTGTGAATTTTGAGTTTTTTTTTTGGTTAATTTTTTTATGTAATCTTAAAATATCGATAAACAAATGATAAAAAATGGACAGTAAAAATATTTTTTGTTTCGTTTGTACAGAGCTTCAAATACCGCCCGAAATTCATGCCTCTAGATTAGAATACACTTAGATATATCCGAGTGTTTCTTCAGCACTTATCACGCCCTATACACTTCAACTATCAAACGTAAATATTACGGGCATAGTATGGGTCATCGTACTACACAGGTCGTACGAATGGCTCGAAGACTGCGCGAGCTTGTTTACATTTTCGACCCAAAATTCTCGAACGTAAATCGTAGGGTAAGGTAAATGTCATTAAACGTATTTCAAGTCGAAACGTTCTTTAGGTTTATTGTTCACTCAGATAAAAGGGGGATTTCCCATGTTCGACAGCCACTGGATAATAGATCTATATTTCATGTATAAATAAAACTATTTTTATATGCTTTATACTGCATTAATTTCGTCGCACCATTTTAGCAACGATGGTGATAATAAAAAATTTATAACTATTGACATTTGTTCAAATTATGTACTTTTTACTAATCTTGGTGCGCCGGTCACCGATGGATGATCCCCGCGGCATTCAACGTGTTAAGGAACCGATTTCATAATAAAAAAACTTTGGAATAGCTGTGTCGATGATATTTATCAAAATATTATTTGTTTAGGCTGTGATGATTCCAAAAATACTCACGAAAATGACCATGCCACAAATAGCATCTATGGAAGCTACTGTTACTTGCCAGCATCCTTCGTCCGATCTCTATGCTTTTCATGGCAAACTGGAAATAAATACTGGGAACAATGAAATAGCCAATGGACATCTAACGATTAATAATTTATTGCTTCGTGGGTCCAGATTAAAAGACACAGATTATATTATCGGTTGTGCGATTTACACAGGTCACGATACAAAACTGTCCCTCAATTCCAAGATAAAGAGCAACAAATTTTCCACGGCTGAAAAGTAAGCGCATTGAAAAATGCAAAATGCTCATAGAATATGAAAACTGATATAGTTAAGTGAAATGAAAAGTATCTATAAACAGTGGACGTTTCTTTATAGATCCATCAACAAACACATCACCTCGTTTATCGTCTTACTTCTGGTCGAGGTACTAGAATCTTGTGTAATGAAAGTCGTAACAGAGGCGAATGCGAAATGGGAATCGTATCTTGGTACTATCCAGTCCATTACTTTCGGTTCATTGGCTACGGATTTTCTGAGCTTCACCATTCTATACAATTACATTGTGCCGATATCATTGTACGTTACAATAGGTAAAAATCATGTTTTTGTTATCCTTTCTTCGTCCTAAAAATATTTTTGCCGCGCGATACCAAATTATCATTGTTCAGAATTGCAATTCTATCGATTAAATCTTGCCACGATTAATCTCAAATTAATCGCGATGCAAATAGGAAAATCTCTAACAAGTTCCGATCAATTGTTCTCGTTACAGAATTACAAAAATTCCTCGGTTCGTTTTTCTTCAGCTGGGATCTCGATATGTATGACGAAATCACGAATCAACCGGCATTGGCCAACACGTCGGATCTAAACGAGGAGCTTGGACAAGTCGAATATTTGTTCGTGGACAAGACCGGTACACTCACGGAAAATCTGATGGTGTTCAGGCGAGCCTCGATCAATGGAAAAGTTTATATCGAAAAAGATTGCGATGGTAATTTATATTTATTACCTCCAAACGGGGACGAAAATCAAGCAATCCAATTAAAAACTTGGGAGGTAATATCGTATTTACAATGGGAGAAAGTCTTCCTTTAAGTTCATGTTTAATATAATTTTTGATCAAATTCTAGCCAGACATTTGGCATTTTATGATAAGCCTTTCTCTGTGCCACTCGGTTCAAATTTCACCTCCGAGTCAGACGCCCGGTGTTATCGCTAGACGCACGGAATATCGCGCCAGCTTTAAACAAAAAAAGATCCTGCAGGTGAACAGTTCCTTGCTGATGGATCCGAATTTACCGGAGTATCAGGTAAAAATATTTATCTCGTAGGTGAACATAAATCACGCGTGTTAACATTGCCATATGTTTTTGTTTCTTTGCGAAATGCTGAAAAATCCTTTCGGTTCATATGACACGTCGACACGTCGTGTTAACGTAATTCATAACGAACGAAAGACAAAGCTGTACGAAAACATCGATATTTTATGCGAATTAATCGAAGCTAATTTGATTATCGGTCGAACATTTAAAAATATCTGATCACTATGCGGTAGGCAGCATCAGCAGACGAAAAAGCTTTGGTCGAGGCCAGTGCCAGATGCGGGGTGGTCTTCCAAAAATGCACCAACGACGTGATAGAGTTAAAAATTTATAAGAATATTTTGACCTACGAAAAGCTCGAAGTTTTAGAATTTACTTCCGGTTAGTATTAAGAAGATCTATAGAATCGTCAATGGAATCGCAGATTTTTTAAATCGCTAACTCTTTGTCAATAGAACGCAAAAGGATGTCGGTTATAGTGAAAGACACTGCCGGAGATTTCTGGTTATATTGCAAAGGGGCCGACTCCGCTATGTTACCACTGATTGTCTCAGGAAAAATCAACGAAGCTATCACACACGTAGCCGATTTTTCAATGGTTAGTCGATTCCTGCACTAAATTCGTGCACTTACATTACTATGAATTCGATCGTTACTTCTTACATATGTATCGTTAACAAATTTTTTAGAGAGGTCTTCGAACCCTAGTTGTTGGCTATAAGAAAATGAACCAGATCGAATACGATCGACTATTACAGAGGGTGGAACAAGCTAGACAAATAATCGGGATGGAACGAGCGGTATACATGCAGCGAGCTTATGATCAGATGGAAAGCGGGCTCACTCTATTAGGTGTGACAGCTGTTGAGGATCGTCTTCAAGAAGGTGTGCCGGAAACATTGGAGTGCTTGCAAGTAGCCGGTATTAAAGTTCGTAGGATTAATACCAAGAACAAGAAGAAAAAAAGAAGACACTCTGTCAAGATCTCACGATTTCTTTTTTATTTAGGTGTGGGTGTTGACTGGCGACAAAGCAGAAACTGCGGAAAATATAGCGTTTCTTTGTGGTCAATTCAAGAGTGGTACCGAAGTACTAAAAATGTTAGAAGTAACCATAGGGCAAACTTGTCTAGTTAAACTTACGAATTTTGAGTACGTACAATTTAATTATTTCTCATACGATCATTCCAACTTTAATTCATACTGTTATTCTATTTGGTTTCATACGATTCCAGGCGAAGAATTATCCTCGAACCTTACAGACAGTACGGATTACTAGTCGATGGCTGCAGTATTGCAACTGCACTAAAGGACCATGCGGCACAATTCAGATCAGTCGCAATGGCCTGCGATGCAGTTGTTTGTTGTAGGCTAACGCCATTGCAGAAAAGCCAAGTAAGTTTATCGTAAGAAGAGAAAAATGCATTTTATATAATATTTTTTGATTTTTAATGTTTATAAGATTTTCTTAAATCTGTGCAGATTGTAAGCCTGATTAAAAAAGCAAAGAACAAACCGCATACCGCGGCCGTTGGCGACGGAGGAAACGATGTCTCGATGATACAAGAAGCTCATGTCGGAATCGGAATAATGGGCAAAGAAGGCCGGCAAGCGACCATGTGCTCCGATTTCGCGATAGCGAAATTTAAATTTTTAAAAAAGGTTCTACTGGTACACGGACATTGGTACTATCTAAGAGTCAGCACTTTGACGCAATATTTTTTTTACAAGAATTTTATCTTCATTACGCCGCAAGTGTTGTACAACACGTATTGCGGCTTTTCTGCACAGGTAAGACACTTATGAAACAGATGTTCACTTACAATTATATGCAAATGATTTCATTTTACGATCTACGTATTTTCAGGCATTTTACGATGCATTATTCTTAATGCTTTTCAATGTATTATTTACATCGTTGCCAATATTGGTGTACGGATTGTTCGAACAGAATTTCACTGCCGATAAACTATTATGCAAACCATATTTGTACAAATTGCATCGGCACAATTATTTATTAAGTAAATGGCAATTTTTTGTATGGAGCGCTCTAGGTAAAGTAGATAATTCATTAACAATGATCAAACTTGAGAAGATTTCACGATATAAACCTAATATATTCTTCCAGCTTTATGGCATACCCTTGCCATATATTATATGTCACATGTGTACATATCCATCAATCCTGTTATACTGCATAATAATACATCAATAGATCAGTGGACATTTAGTACATTTGTTTTTCATTTAGTTACATTAGTGGCCAATGTGCAGGTATATCAAATATAATATTTTTATTTCATAAGAAAATACGTTACACCATACGGTAAATAAGTTCTCTATGATTTCCAATTTTTAGATACTATTGCGTAGTTGCTATTGGACGCTACCCCTCGTATTATCAGTAACATTATCAGAACTAACATTCCTTGTATTTGCGATTCTTTATTCATTCGTGCACGTGTAAGTAACAATATTACAAACCTCGCAATTGTAAAACTTACAATTTTGTCCCATTTCTCTGACATATCTTTTACATTTGTTTCGCAGACGATATGACGGCGATATGCTGAAAGTTTTCCCGACGTTATTATCGTCGTTGACATTCTGGTTCTTAACCATCGTCATTGTTATGGTTTGTCTAATCCCCGACTGTTTAGTCATTATATACAACAACCATAGACCAGTTCGTATAATGAGAAGAAATGAAGAAACACGGCAGTATACTAACAGTAACAATACCAGTGATAACACGGAAAACGTACTGTTACAAGCATATCTATACAGGGTGGTTGGTAACTGGTGGTACAAGCGGAAAGGGGATGATTCTA
Source organism: Bombus terrestris (assembly GCF_910591885.1). Classification (NCBI taxonomy): domain Eukaryota; kingdom Metazoa; phylum Arthropoda; class Insecta; order Hymenoptera; family Apidae; genus Bombus; species Bombus terrestris. The sequence continues at coordinate 1,869,783 of NC_063277.1, read as the reverse complement.
CGCGAAAAAAGAGGTCGAAAATATAGGATAAAAATTTTTCGTTCGAGGCTTTGTTTTCGAGAAAATCGACTTTGAATTTTCGCCCCTTTTCCGCTTGTACCACCACTTACCAATCACCCTGTATATATACATTCGAATAAGTCAATATTCCAAACTAACGATAATGAACCAACATAATATATTTTTAGACGCAACGCTTTTTCAACAGGATCCCATGGAAATTCAACTTTATATTGCGAAAAGCTAAATAAACTGAAACCAGATTGGAGCATTCCGATTCTAATTAAATTAATAAATTGTTTCTCGTATCATAAGGAACGTAAGTCATTCATTAATTTATTAATTAATCATTTCATCGGGCAGAATACATAAATATGTTTATCATTAAACTGCAAAGCCAGTTGTAACGTACTAGTGAAATTATGTTACGCGTTACTATTGTATTGCATCGTTTATCATTAAACTCTAAAGCCAGTTGTAACGTACTAGTAAAATTATGTTACGCGTACATATCTATAATTGCTTGATTGAAACGATGTAACATTGTTGCAACTCGGATAAAAGTAGTAACTAGTAGTAACTAGTAAGATTCATTCATGACAAATGCATTTTTATATAAACATTGTATTCATATAAATATTATAATCGCAGTATGGTTATGATACAGATACTAGTATAGATAAGTCTGTTAATAAATGTAAATCGTATTTTAACGAACGTATAGTATGATTTTATACGATTTGGAGTGACTCAGGAGTCACGTTCTTAAACAATTTATAATTTACGTATTTATATACTGATTCCAAGGTAATTCTTTGATCACTTCGAACAATATAATTTAGTGAATACAATGCACGTGTTGTTGCAGATTCACAGCGTACTATAAGGAAGATTATTTTATATAATGAGTCTCTGCAATTATCGATTGTAAATTAATATAGAATACAACTGTAGGATGAAAATACGTACTTTTGTACTTTATGACTGAAATACGAACGAATTTTATTTTTTAAGCGACCGAATTTTATAATAAAAATTTAATAAATATATATACATATATTTTTTTCACTGGTCCACAAACTATTTATTGCAAATAAATATAAAACTAATTTCATATCGAAAAAATAGATAAGTTTAATTCATATCATAGACAAGCATACAGCATAAACTTCGCATCTTATAGCACTTTGTCCCCTATCTTCTGAAATACTGATCGTGTAAAAAATCAGAGTATTCCTTGTACCTTCTACGATTTACAGTCATGGGTGCTGGAATTATACTTAACTCAACAAATAAAATTGGTAAAGTCAGTTGAAACATTGAAATATTTCGATCATGAATATCTTAAACATGATATTTTTTACATGTATTATAGATAGTGTTGATAGTTACAGAATTTTTTAATAAATTAAACAAAGCTAAAACAAATTTAATTTCCAATACACGCATCAGATATAAAAGTATTAACTATATGTGTACATATTTGATTTGCAAGTTCTAATTTCGTTAAACTTTTTTGTTGAGAACGATACATATTTGATAAAGATTCATAATTAGTACTTATTTAGACAACATTTTTCCGTACCAAATGAAATAATGCGTATGTACTTACTTTAGATAAATGGTGACAAATTATAAAAAGTACTTTAATTTAGCCACTTAGTAAGTTGAAATTTAGTTTATATTCTTTACCTTCGATACTTTCACCAAAGGATGGCGTTAAATACAAAATCCTAACTTCTCGATCGTAGCGTTTTATGGTGGCCGATTTGTAAAATACTATTCCCGACATTAAATAGTTTATTACCCCTTCCATTGGAGTTTCAGACCTATGCATATGATCGTGGTTTAGACACTAAAAGTCTTACCCCCACCAGTATTATATAGAATCGATAATATAGCATGCGATGCGAAAATGATATGAGGGGTCAGATGACCTCCAAAACATGGGGCACGAAAAACATTGACTGTCACGTCTACTCTGTATTTCGTCAATGCTATGCCTTTGGCAGTATTTCTACTTCTACCATATTTTTACTTCTATTGACTTTACCAATTTTGGTAGTTGAACCCAAGTTAATCCCTAAATTCACTACTCTAAATTGTAGAAGGCAAAGCAACCTACTGATCTTTTACACGATCGGTATTTCATAAGTTCATAGGTCTATTCTGTACCTCGTCGATGATGCAAGATCTATTCTGTATCATAGAGAAAGATAGAATACATAAATCATATGTTACCGTGTAAATATTAGAATAGGAACGCTGCATAGAGTCCTCTTTCGGTCCTTGCCAAATCAAGCATGTACACTGACGTGGCTCGTTGATGTATTTATGATATATTTATTACACAAATATATAATGTGCGTGCATTATTAGACAAAGACATAGGCAGCGTTCTCTTTCTATTCTTATGTCACTTACACACTCTATCTTTATATCTCTATGATCCGATGTACTCGTTTGTGCTGTAAATTTCAAATATCATGTTGCGCTTTTTGTAGTTAATTACAAGCATTACCGAGGGATGGAGGCACTGGTAGTAAAGACCCTGGACATTGGAGGGGGGAAAGAATTTTCATGCTTTTGATGCAATGTCGTGTTAGTGAGTGGTATATTTCGCTTTCCTTGTTGTTTGGGATTTATAAAGAAAGTAATTTACTTGACCTGTTGTTTACATTTTAAAAGTTACAGAAATCATTGAAAATATCTTTATTAATTTTATTTTCGGATTCCTATATAAATTCTATACAGATGGTAATTGTTTTGCTGTATGCATATTATAGTAGTGGATATATTTTAAAATCCCCTATGTTCACCTTACTATTATTATGTGTTCTATCATATTGTTGTTAATCAATATGCAATACAATAACATTATTGGGACAACATTTGTTATTCCTATTTATTTTGTATTAAACTAAAAACTATAGGAATAAGTAGACAAAGAGATTTTATTGATAATCTTTTAATTTAACAATTAAAAGATTATGAAAGTACTTTGATCGAACATAAAACAAGACATTGGTAAATATTTTTTATTAAGCTTATTTCACAAAGCTTATTTCTATGTTTGTCCCTTATTCTATTTCTTGAAGTTTCTTAAGAATTCTAACTTATCTACTGAATATATATATTTCTTCTATATTTTTTCAATATTACGTATATTCTGTTAAATACTTATGATACATAAAATTATTTGTAATTCTATTTCAAAGAAGGGAGAACTTTCCTTTTAAATATATAAATAATCTTTTATATCTAAAGAAGAACAATTATGTTGTTTTCAACATTGTGTTTAGGTAAACATATATTCAACTAAATGCATGCAATAAAATGACATCAAAATGACATCGGTGGAGGCGCAGAAAGATCTTACAGATTCCTCGCATCTACAAAATTCAATTACAAATGAATCACAAGAAGAAAATTCACAATCAACAAATGTCCAAAAAGGACATAATCTAATTGATAACATTAACAAGGAAACAAATAAAGTTGCCATTGAGAATACAAAGGACGACATTAAAGATGCACAGGATATTACAAATTCTGATCAAAAGGAAAATAAAAATGAGGAAGTGATCATTTTAGAAAACATTAAGAAAGAAGCAAAATGTAATATAAATAAAATAGAACGTAGGCAGAATACAGGGAAGTTGGATACAATTTCTTCTGTTTCTGACAATGACTTTAAGTCAAGTAAAAATGAAAATGTAAAAGAAACTGTGTTTAAAAGTGGAAATAATTTAAAAAGGACACGACGAAATGTTAGGTAAGCATAGACAATGTTTATTTTTACTGTTCAACATTTTTCATTTTATTTTATTTTACTCACAAATGTGAGTCTGTGTAAGGACATAGTGCTAGGAATTAGGATTCTAAATATTTCGCCAAAATTAATAATGTTTTGCAAAATAAAATAAACTAAGAAACTAAATTTATTCTTGCAGTACACAAGAGACGGATGTTTCCTCAGACGAAAATAATTTGAGAAACAAGCGAAAAAAGAGAAATGCAAATGATAAATTCTGTTGGCGATGTCACAAGGAATCTGTAGAAGCACATTGCAGTGCTTGCCCTAGATCATGGCATCGAAAATGTATAGGAATGCAACAGTCGATTATTCAAAATTGGATATGTGGGGAATGTGCAGCTATTTTACAGGCAGAAAATGCAGAAACACGTTCTACAGCTATGGCACAACTATCTGTTGACCAATTATGTTTATTACTGAAACATGTAGTCGAGAGAATGAGAGAATATCCTGGTGTATGTGTTAATTTTCTATTTATGTTAAATTATTTTTGTATTATTCTAGTAAAATTGAATTCAAGTATTTTGGTCATAGTCAGAACCATTTTGGAAACCAGTGGAACTTTCTGAGGCACCAAATTATTTAGATTATGTGGTAAAGCCAATGGATCTGAGCCTTTTAGAATCGAATGTTCGGGCCAAATTATATGGTAGTACAGACGCATTCATGGCTGATGCCAAGTGGATACAACACAACTGTATTGTATTCAACACATGTATGTGTGTAAACATAAATTAATATTATATTAAAATTAAGTACGTTAGAAAAATAATACTTAAATGGGTTTTAATTAAATTAAATTATACAGGTGGTGGTGTATACACAGATACATCTAAATTAACGAATGCCGCGAAACAGATTATTAAATTGGCACGTCAGGAAGTATCAGAAATTGAAGCATGCCCTGATTGTTATGCTCATGGCAGAAACTTACCAAGACCACAACCAGCATGGTTTATTGAACCCTGTCGTCGTCCTCATCCACTTGTGTGGGCAAAGTTGAAAGGCTTTCCATTTTGGCCTGCTAAAGCTATGCCTCGAATCAATTCTCAAGGTTTTATTGATGTACGATTTTTTGGGGAACACGATCGAGCATGGGTTCCTCCGCGAGATTTATATCTATATTCCGAAAATCCACCTGCTCCATTACCGAGGAAGAGAAAATTAGATATGGTAGAGTGTGTTAAGGAAATTACTCGTCACTGTCGGAAGCTAGAACTTGCGTTTGGCCAATTTACATTTGCGCCTCCCAAAGTGCAATATAATCCGCATGATCCAATGCAAATAAAATTACTGTTACCAAATTATGATCCTCTTCATTCTAATAACTGTACATCACCGCAACTCTTGCTTCCAAAAAAGACACCGCTTCTTAAAAAGCGGATCCATGTAAAAAATAATTTACAAACAAACACGGAAAAAGCAGACAATTCTGATACTGAAAATAAAATATCAAATGAATTTAACGTAACTAACAAAGGAAGCAAAATTGAAAATAAATCATTTAAAGCAGTACAAGAATCTGATAACTTTCAGAAAACCGAAACGGTTACGATTACAAGTAATAATTTAAATGAACCAAGAGAAAGAAAAAGGAAAGTGAATGTGCAACCAGAAAAGAATATGTCAAAGTTCAAAGTAGTGATGAAAGAAGATATAAATACGCCAAGTACAAGTAAAACTAATACAAATAGTGCAAATGATGAGAAATGTGTCAGTAATCCAGTAAAATATGACGCGAAAGCATCAAATTCTATAATGTTGAAACAAGATATTAATCCTGAAAATGCAACAAACAATAATGCAAAATCTTTGGAAAATTCATTACAACAAGAGATAAAATCCCCGAAAAAGCATATAGCAAAAGACATTCACATATCCAAAAAACGAATTCCCTTTAAGGTGAACGTTATTAAAAGAAGTGTCAGCCAAAATGTAAATTTACAGAAGAATAATTGTAGAAACCATGAAAACACAGAAAAAGTTTACAAGCCAAAGACTAGAATAGTCGATAAAATGAACGCTGAGAAAGCTTTAAAATTTATTACAACGGAACAAAATCAGAATATGGTAGAATCGACAATTTTGATTAAACGCCAGAATGATTCAATGACATTGAAAGAAGGCTCTAAAAGTGATAATAATAGTAATTTAACAGCATCGTCCATTTTAGTACAAACTAATAAAACATCACTTAATGTTGATATTAATGACGATATTGACATTAATAGAAAAAATGCTACAGATCAACCTGTCGGGTTACTTTTCGTAGCAAATGATGATAAATCTAATATCACGAAAAAGTGTACTGAGGAAACTACCGAGAATGAAAAAAAGAGCGATATTTCGGCTCATGTACAACAAATTTCCAGAGATTCGTTGAGAGCAAAAGATCAACAAGTAAAGGAAAATAGAGCTAGAAAATCATTTCCTAATAAACCTCGTAATTACCCGCAACATATTCCTCGTTCGTCGACAAATACATTATCAAGTCCGATCGAGTCTACTGTTCATACGCCTACTCATCAGACTGAAAATTGTGTCGAGTACCAAATGTTGCCCCCAGAAGCAGGTCCTATTAGTGCCCGTTTATATCATGATGCTCAAGATTTAGCTACAAAAATGGCTAAATTAATGGAAGAGGCGTATAAAGAAGCAGCGCATGAGAATCAAAATTGTGAAAATCGCAATATGTCCGAAAATCATCAAGCGTCAGTTCATTTTTTAAGATTACAGATAGAACGAATGAGGTGGCAACACCAACAACAATTAACAGAATTAAAACACAACACTGGTATGTCTTTGCAAGTCGCTTCGTGCGTTATTTTATTTTACATTTTATTATGTCTGTTTACGAGGGTTACATATACATCTCGCAAATATTTTTTTTATTACAGACAGAATATTAAGAGAAATGAAGGCAAGCTTAGAAGCTGAACGATTACGTGCTGTCGAGGAAACTCGTAGAGAAGCCGAAGAGGGGATGTTACGTTGTATCGAAGAAATCAAACGTAAACAGTGGTGTGCAATGTGTGGCAGAGAAGCATTATTTTACTGCTGTTGGAATACTGCATACTGTGATTATCCTTGCCAACAATCACATTGGTCAGTGCATATGAGAACATGCGCTCAACAACCTTCGTTCACTACTATTATTACTAGTTCTACTGCAAATTCAAATCAGCAACAGGTGATGCCCAGACTTATAATAAATACACAGCATGTGGCATCAAACATGTGGAGGGCCTAGAGCATACTTTAGTGTAAGTCTCTGGAATTGAAGCCAGAAGTTTTGTAAATTATAAATATTTGTTCTCTAAGTATTTATTCGACCATTCGCGGAGAGACGCGGTCGCGAGAAAGCACATCAACGGGAATCGTAAATTCCCGTTACGATTAGATAATCGACACCACGAACTGATCGATCCCCTTGTTTCTATTAGAATAATAGGGGTGGTTCAATTGAGTTTACACTGAATTAACACTAAGCTTTAGCAATATCATTGTATTTTTCATTATGTAGCTCATCGTAACTTGTATTTATATATAAGTGTTATTGTTGTAAAGTTAAAACAAACTAGAACTTTATATATAAACTTTTTGTAATGTAAAAATGCAAATAACTTAAAATAAAGAATGCGTATTTAAGGAGCAATGCCTGCTCCAATAATTATTCTATATAGGAATAACAATTTTGATTTTACTTTTATATTTTAGTTAAAATAGAAATTAAAATTAAGATTAATATTTCAACTGAAGATACGCTATTAATATTTCAACTTACACTGAATATGTCTTTCGACCCTTCATATTTTTGTTACCACTGTTTTTCTAGATTTTCTCAATAATTCAATTATTTGATAATTAGACAATTATATGACAATTTTGAATTACCTTGTTATTCTTATCTTTATGTAATGTTTCAACAAATTTATCTATATTTTTCAGAATCATAATATCAAAATAAACAGACTTACTAATAAGACATACGAATTGCCTTATGACAAACAGAATGAGATATCGTGATTTTTATCTTTGTGTTGTTCTGAAACTGAAGGTAATGGAAATTCATCATAGCGTACGTATACTTTAATATAAACGGACACTTCTTATACAATAAAAAAAAAATAAAGAAAAAGTCGTTCAGTGCAATTATATTACAGCTTAAAAGGCGAAAATTTTAAAGTGACAAAAATATTGATGAAACGAGGTAAATAATATTTGTATTTCATTTTGCACAAACGATCTTGTTTTGTATAAAAAATAGAAAAATAAATGAAAATGTTATGTATAGTATGATATAAATAGCTTTTGCCCATTATGTTTTTAAAAACAATGGGAAAGATGCCCATCTACCTTTATAAAAACTACATATGTAGGTGTAGCCAATTTACTTATGTATATAATACCAGGTAATAGTTATTTATTTCACTCCAAAATTTTCAATAGTTAAATATCGCGTTCTTCTGTACTTTTCTATTCTCTAAGTACTCTCGCAGTTTTTGTTTCATAGTCAGATTCTCCAGGGAGAGCGTTTTTATGTTTCAGATAACGCAAAGTTGGAGAGTTTGCCATATCTAAACTTTTCCTAGTATATCTTTTAAAATACTATAAATAAATAAGTATTTACAGATTTATCAACTTTTAAGAAGTATCAATTATACCTATGAATTTTTGATAACCTCTCTAATACATATCAACGTTAATGGTCCAAAAGTGTAATATATGAATTAAAATAAATCATTAAAAGGGAAGAGATGCACAAATACGATGAAATGATGTTTAAATCTCTTCTATTGGTAATTAATTACATATCTCATAGAATCGTACTAAATTTTTTGTGGTTTGAGTTTGTTTCAGAATCCATTGTGAAATCGACAGAAGACTCCTATTGGTTGTATTCCATATACATACAATGTAATGTCTTACGTCCTACATAGTCTCCCATTCGTTTTTAATAATATTTAGTTTTTTATATACATAAGTAATTATATTCATATACATATATTCGTATTGCAATTGTGTCCTTCATAATTTAAAAAAATTTGATTTTAATTCCAACCATAATTATAGTAATTTTCTCCTATGAATTATTAAAAAGTTCATCAATTGTTTCCCCTTATAGCGCTTATGTTTATAGTTTACACGTTTAACAGGTTTAACTTTTCGAATTGAATATACATAATTCCTGTTTTCTCTGTGGCAAATCTAGAGGACATAAGAAACATTTCGATTTTTTATCAAGTCGATATTACAAAATGTGAGACGCAAAGTTCCGTTTAGTGTTACGCCTATATTGTTTTGAGTCAATGGTAAGAGCTATGTCTAATGATCAGTGATTGTATCATAGATGTAGTAGTATGTAATATGTACATATAAGAATATGAATAAAAACTAAAGATCAGACGAAACCTAATTTTTATATTCACAGAACTTGTATCCGAAGACAAGACTTTATAAAGTTTCGAAGCTATCAAAATTTGGAATGTTTATCTTTTTCCTTCTTTTCTGAGAAGTACCAATTCTGTCAGAAATTAATATTTTAATAAATTTTGTCTAGAAAACCACATTATTTATTTGTAGAATTGTATCAATTAAGTTTCAGATCATAAAAATAGTACAAAGATTCAGGTTTCCAAGTTTTGAGGTTTCTAGTGTCACAAGATCTCAACTCTAATGATAAAATGTGTCGTATTTAATTTGGTATTAGATGATGGTTACGATAAATTCAAAACAAGTATTTGATATTTGATTTTATAACTACAGCGGTACTGAATTGATAAAAAATGTTCACGAGATTGAAAAGCGTTATCACGCTTCGAAGAAATACTTTCAAATGCATAACTATGAAAGAGTACAGTCAAAAGGTTAATTTTAATTATGTTAAAAATTGTGCAACACACACACACACAAATATAATATATATATATAAATTTCATATATATCACAAAATTAATTATAGGTTTCCAAAAGTGACTATCCAAAGAGAATATTTTCGGGAATTCAACCAACTGGAAACTTGCATTTGGGGAATTATCTTGGAGCTATACAAAAATGGGTACAGTTACAAGAGAGCAGAGAAAATGTTATTTGGAGCATTGTAGATATGCACTCTACTACTTTACCGCATGTAAAGATTTATTGAATTTACGTTCTATATTTAATGGTAACATACTGAAAAAACCATATCTATTCTATTTATTAAATATATATCTGTTTATAAAAAACGAAGTTTTGGTTTCGTTAAAATGAAAAGGAAAAAATATGAATACAAGTCAATTAAGAACAAATATTATAGGATCCGAAAGAATTAAATGATAACATACTTAAAATGACGGCAACATTACTAGCATGTGGTATTGATCCAAATAAGAGCATATTATTTCAACAATCTACTGTGGATACACACGCACAACTGTCCTGGATTTTGGGGTGTCTAACAACTTTAGCAAGACTAGCTCGCTTACCTCAATTCAAAGAGAAAAGTCGGACATTAAAAGATATCCCTCTAAGTTTATACATTTATCCTGTTCTACAAAGTGCTGATATATTGCTGTATAAGTAGGTATCCTCAGGTATTAATTGAAACTATAATTTAGTAAAAAAAACAATGCATATTACAGAGCAACACATGTTCCAGTTGGACAAGATCAAATTCAACACATTCAATTAGCACAAGAGTTAGCCATTAAATTCAATAAAAGATTTGGAAATACTTTTCCCGTGCCTCATTCTTTAGTTAATGGTAAAAATTGTATTTATTTAAAGATAAATAAACTATATATTTTATGATATATTTATTGCTAATAGAATGCATGTGTTGCAGAAAATGCAAGTCAACGTATAAAATCTCTTCGTAACCCTTCAAAGAAAATGTCAAAGTCTGACCAAAATCCAAACAGCAGATTAGATATACTAGATAAGCCAGAAGTATTGGCAACAAAAATAAAGAAGGCAGTTACTGATTGTACTTCGAAGGTAACTTATGAACCAGAAACACGGCCTGGTGTTGCAAATTTAATTACTATCCATTCCATGCTTAGTGGAAAATCACCAAATCAAATATGTTCTGAAGTAGAAGAACTAGATACTGGAAAGTATGTAAATTAAGATATTAAATTTTTTATCTTTACTCGCTATGTATTTAAATTATTTTCTTTTCATTTATCCATTTGTGTATTGCAGATATAAATTAGTGGTAACGGATTTGGTTATAGAAAAATTGACTCCTATTCGTGAAAAATTTTCAAGATTAATTAAGGAACCAGTTTATTTGCAAGAAATTTTGAAAAGCGGTACAGAAAGGGCAACAGATATAGCTAGTCATTGTTGGTGTGAAGTTCAAAATAAAATCGGTTTTAAAAATGACATTCTTCATGAAAATAAATCGGCACAACATATAATACACAATATATAATGTAAACTGAATATTTATTTATAAATAAGATGTATATTTATTTAATAATTACTATTGTATTGATGATACTATCTCATATCAATAACCAATTTACCTCGCAAATGACCTTGAGTTACTCTATCATAAGCTAATGGTAAATCTTGAAATTGGTAGACTTTCTTAACTACAGGAACCACCTGTGCAAAGTAAGAAGATATTGGTATGCTATATTATGATGATATATGTGTGTATGTATGTGTATATACCTTTCCACTTTCAACAAATTCTTTAAGTGTTTTAATTCCTGCTGCAGAAGGAATAAAAAATCCCCATTTCACTGTACTTTTATTTTCAATTGGAATATTATATTTTACCAGTTCTCCTATATTCTTTACTGTACCCACAATCAATCCATGTTGATCGGTATTTTTTAGTACTGGAGAATTCAAAGTTATATAAGTACTATGGGGGTAACGCCTCAATCGTATTTCATCTGGCCCTTGATTAGCGCAATCCAAAATTATATTATAGCTGAATTGGAAATTAATAAAGTTTATATCAAAAATAGACATTCTTTAATGTAGGATAGATTAATGACTGAATTACATACGGTCCCTCTGCAATAATTCTTGAATCAGCACCATCTAATTTATAATCAATTACAACATCGGGTCCAAGCTTTTGTACCATATTTACAGCATCACTACTGCATGTAGTAATGACCTGAATCATTTTGATATGTTTTATAATATATAAGAACAGTAATTCTTACTTGTATCACAAATGACAATATCAATTTGTATTACATGCATGTTCCAAGCCTTTAGAAGTTGTACTGCTATAGTTCCTACTCCTCCTGAACCGCCTAATACTAGGACTCTATTATTTCTTCTTGTAGCCATTTTAGTTTTATAACACAATGCACCAGTAATCCATAATGCAGACCATGCTGTAAGGCCAGCATACAATATACTAGCTGCCTCGATGTATGATAAATTTCTAGGTCGTAGACTGACCTATGAATGAACATCACTATAGTTTATATATTTTGTATGTTATATCGCAATGTATTCTTATATTTATTATTTATTTATCCAATTTTATTTACCGATGAATTATTAACAACTACATAACCAGCATGACAACCTTGTTGCTCCACAGGAACTACACCCCATACTTCATCACCTAACATTAATCTATCTCCAACGCCATGTCCTTTTGACACTACTATGCCAGAAAAATCTCTACCTAAAGTTAATGGCAATTCCAATTCACCGTATTGTCCACTGGTAAGATTTCTAGCTTTTCTCATTAAATTTAGCATTACTGCGCCATATCCTTCTAATATAAAACATTCAGTTATGATGCTACATATTTATTGTTTAAGCTGTAAGAAACAAAAAAGAAACTGACAATTAGTATAAGATAATTCATACTTGTCATAGCTATATCTATGGAGTTTACGCTAGAGGCTTCAACTTTGACAAGAATATCTGTTGGTTTAGCGATCACTGGAATCCTAACATTTGAAAGTTTTAATTCTTCCAATCCACCGTATGAGTGAATTTGCCAAGCTTGCATTTTGTCCTCAACATTTTCTTTATATTTGGCTAATACATTACTAAGAAAACGAGATTGTATGCTTCCAATATTTGATTTTAGATTTAGCGTTATTCTTTTTAACATTTTCCACATTGATTTCAGTTGGGCACTAAATAATGTAAGATTTAAAGATAGGTTACGTTCAAGAGATTCGGTTAATTTAATTCGCAGCAATATTAAAAATATTTTCTTTTATAATTTAACAATGTAAATTCACACATGACATTAGGAAAATGGATAATTTAGTGACTTTGATTGAAATTCTTTTCCATGGTAAAATTATCTAACATTAATTTCTCCTGTATTCAATACGTATCCAACAGCTGTATCCAATACGAATTATGAATTGAACGTTAATGTCGTGTGTCTTTTCTTATTTGTTCTTTTTTTCTTTGATATGTACACATGTGCACATAAATATGTGTAAAATATATCATGTATATACACATGTATGTACGTGATTAAGTTTGTGTAACGTTAGTTACGTATTTTTATCTTTGTTACCCATTAAATTAAAATGTACTACGATTAAAAATTCTATTACTACTGACGAATTAAAAGCAATAAATTCAAATAAAATGTACATACAAATGTATATGTATAAACGAATACTTTTTTCATTTAGAATATTTACATCAATAGTAAAATATTTACATCAATTACAAAACATTTTCACAATCAATATTATTTTTACATTATATAATCTGTTATAATAAAAGATGAAGTATATGAATTTAATGTTAAAAAAAGAAATTAGCGAAAGATAATGATAACTATAACTGAACGCTATGTAATGTCATTGATATTATTCTTTGTTTCATTCTTAAGTATTAAATAGATATATACAGAATACTTATGTATATATAATAAGAATTAGAAGAAATATATGCATTATTTGGTTGTTATATTGCTAAATATGTTACAATATAATAATAATAATATATTATAATTATATTTGAAGGTTTCATATCAGAATTGTGTGTGAAATGAAAATCATTCATGATTTTGAAAATTCTGTATACATCATTGAATTATATACGCACGTTGACGCACTATGTACACGAATAGGGATAAAATTTATTTATATAGATATGTATACCTTAATTACTGAACACGTTCAATCAATTAGAAAAAAAAGAAAGGTTCGGCGATACTCGAGTCCGTGTATGATAATAAATTATGCTACATGCGCATAGATGATTGAAGATGTGGTTTCGTTAATCTTTGGTGGTACTTTTAGCAGTGGATCATGTGGTACAAGAGAGTAAAACGAGGGTGGTTCTTTCGTTTTACGAGTAAATTTGACAATGCGCATGCCTGTTATCGATCGCTAATCACTATGGTTACGCCTCGGGATAGAGGTACGACAGCGACTACGACGGTGACGACGACGGCGACGACGGCGACGACGACGACGACGACGACGACGGCGACAACGACGGTGACAGCGATCACCCTGCATTTGTTTCACGGTGAGTTTAACGAAAGTTTAAATAATTGATTCGGTATAATTGATCGAATGCAAAAGGGGATAAAAGTGATAAAAGTGAAGACTGAAGAGAAAAGTGCATAAGCTGATTGAGTGAAAAGAAATGAAATAAGGTGTAAATTTTCGAAATTTTAGTAAAAATAGTTTGATCTTTGTGTGACATCCCTGTTTAAGTACTTGCCGATAGGACTAAAGTGGGGAGACACGTAATCGACATACAGACCGAAGGAGAAATAATGAGAGAGAAGTAAACTGAGAGAGATAAAAAGAGAAAGAATAAGTGGGGATGAGGAAGAGGTGAGAAAGGAAAAAAATCGGGAGAATGAAGGAACAGGTGAGGGGTGGGCAGAAAAGTAGGAGTAGGAGTAAAACTCAGAGGAAGAAGAGGGGGAAAGGGCTGGTGTAGGGGTCGAAAGGAGGTGGACGAAGGGGAATGGGAAAACGCATACAGGGCTGTTCAGAGTAACATGGAGCGCATCGCGGGCGCAGCGAGAGAGGATATTGACATTTTCGGTCGAGGGGCGCGCATTCGTAGAAGAAGGGGTAGTGGGTAACGGGGCAGTCGCCTCTTTTACCCGATCCTGCAGTATCCATGACTACGCCGTCCGCGAGGATTTCGCGCGAAATACCGGAAATTTCGGACGCGTAATCTTTTATTTTAAATAGTCTGTCAGTGAATTGTCAGGTGTTTTAGATCCTGTTGAACGACGTCAGTCGTTAAGTCGACTATCGCTTATTGTTTGACAGGTGATCGTTTGCGAATCATTTGCTTTCGAAAAGGGTGGATACCGTGATCTCACACCCCGCTACTACGATCGCGGTAGCCCATCCCTTCTTTGATTCCGTCCCTAACCCCTTCTCATCCGTTCGTTTATCTTTCTATCTCCTACTACAGCACATATCCTTTTCTCCCTTCCTTCTCTATTCGTTTCTCC
The DNA here is from genome assembly GCF_910591885.1 of Bombus terrestris. Taxonomy (NCBI): domain Eukaryota; kingdom Metazoa; phylum Arthropoda; class Insecta; order Hymenoptera; family Apidae; genus Bombus; species Bombus terrestris. The sequence continues at coordinate 1,854,544 of NC_063277.1, read as the reverse complement.
CTTTTTTTCTTTCTCACTGTCATTCTACTTCCACCTTCTTTTACCGTCAAACATAGAACGTGTTCGACATCTTCCGCTGTGGCGAAGATACCGCCAATGCAATGGTGAGTTTTTTCTCGTGACTAAACCAAGTCGAAATACACGAACCTGTACAAATGAGTAGGCGACAAACGAGCGGACACAAGAAGATATGTGTACTTATTTATCTGGGCAGAGTAAATGTGTGAGAAAAAGAGACTGAGGAGGGAGAGGGGGAGCGAGAGTGGGGCGGCGGAGGGCGGGGAAGGAGAAAATCGTAAAAGGAGAAAGAACGAAAAGCATACGATAAAGTGTATTCAGAGGGTGTTCAGAAAATGAGAAAGGCTAAAAAGGACCTTGAATAGAAGAGTCTCTTGTTGAAAGTTGGGAAACGAGGGGCGTTGATTGAACACCAAACAGCAAATGGGTATATCCTAGCTGCTGCAATGTTTACTCGAATTCCACAGTGAAATATCTTCGATTAGGCGGTGTCGGTCTTCCTTTATTATTCGATAACATGATTAGTTACTAGTTACAGTGACATGTGCTATTTATCGTTAATTGCGTAATGTTTTTGTTGAATAGTTTCGAAATGATATTTTGAGAAACATTTTCGATGGTTAATCAAAATTTACATCGAGCTGTAGTGTCCTTTTTATTCATATCGTTAATTGTCATTCTATTTCGTTCCACCATTTATTTATCGGATTAACTGACATTAAATATATTCATCTAAAGGTACATTTACCTAGCTGCTTTTAATTGTTCCTAGTAGCTTCGCGATCTGTATTTTTATTCCTATTTGCCGAAATGATTGCGTCGTATTGTATCAATGCCCAAAAGTTTGTATGTATATTGATATTTCGTCGTTTTTGAAGCAAAAATGGCGGTATTTGTTATTACAAATAGGTAGGTATAACTTTAATAGCGAACATTATTGAGGTAAACCAATATTTATACACACAGGAAATAACGAATATAAGTATAACAGAGTAATGCGTATTATGTAGGTGAAAAGTCGGTATCGGTTCAGTAACCCTCTCGGCAACGCCACCCCTATTATTATCCGTAACACGTCCACGCAACACTTTGTTCCGCTTCATTCACCTCGCTAATGTCTATGCCGTCGTATGACACTGTGTCATTGTAATTATTTTTTTTAGGTATCGAAATAATTTGCGGCAGAGATTATATCATCTTTTGCATATAATTTTTAAAGATATTTGACCAAATGCTTTCTTTTTATTAGTAATTATGTAACTGAATTGCAACATTACGCAATTTTACTATATTCTAATGTAAAGCGTGTTTCTCTCTCTTTGATATTGTCCAAAGAAACAATATTGGATTAAATAAACTTGAGGTTAAAGTTAAAGGTGACTTGTGAGGCTGATGACCGACACAGAATCTTCTCCTTTTCTTCTCTTTTTTTGCCTGTTTCACTGACAATTTTTAAATTAATATGATACAATTATTATATTTCCAGCGATTATGTCAGGGGCAAGCTGATAAACTTTTGAACACCTGCAATGATGTGACAATAAAGGTATATTCTCCTACATCCTTTCTCATATCGCGGGGTATTGTCCCTGTTATACAGTGCTTCCCAGAATAGAACAAGAGAATGAAATAAAAATTATCATCAACTAAATCGATGATTAATGAAAACGGTGCCAAACGTCGATAGACAAGCCAATCAACGTGAATATACAGCATCTTGATATTCCGATAAACATCGATAATTAGGGAGCAAAAAAGGAACAACAAGAATAAGAAGAAACGAGGGGTTGACCACTGACTGCAAAACGCACACAACAGAACAGGTTGATTAAGATCAAATCTTAACGAAGGAAAACACAAACAGACAAGGAAAGCACAAAGAAGGGAGAAATAGTGGTAGTTATTGAAAAAACAGTAAATTGATTATTCAAAGGTTGCGTGAAAGAAGGAAGGATTACAGGTGGTATAAGAGAATAACAAGAATAGAATGGGCAATAAGTTGTCTTGCAGTTGTGCTCCTCTTATCAGAAAGGCTTATCGTTACGAGGATTCACCATGGCAGGCTGGCGCGAGGGGCGGAATGGGCGGCAGCGGAGGTCGCAGGGGTGACACTGGCCACTTGCTCAGGTGCGGAAGCTTAAGAGAAAGGAAGAGGTGCGCATACCATACCATTCAACCATTCAACCACTCCATTCGACTCCATTATCAGTCTTTACATTTTAGGAAGGCTACTTACTCATGAAAACACATTGCTCCTTCTCATTTAGCTCCCAACTCAATTGTCCACATGTCCCCATATAACACATACATACACATTTACATCGAATGCACTATTACTTGTTTTCTCCTCAGGTAGAATATATTTATTCGAACTGTTTGCTTTTACATTGTCCTTTTTAAGAAAACTAATCACTACCTTTATTTCCCTGCCGTATCTATGTAGCAGTGGCGTGTATCTTTAGACCATAATGCGCATACTGTTCCCTCAATTTGAATTTTAAATAAGAGCGCGCAATATTTCGTGCAACTGAAGATCTTCTCTTTTCTCCTCTTTGATACTTGAAATATCCTCGAAGACTATCATCTATTGTAATAATGTTGATTAAATACGCGTTTAATTAAATTGTTCTACCTGAGATTTTCCTCTTTCTTCTTTTTTCTTCGCTCTCTTCCATTCTTTCTTATTTCTTGTTTATTTGTCTTTTTACTGTTTTCTCTCTGACACGCACATATGTACCCATATTTACAATCATCTATATACGTATTTCGCATCAAATCACTTTCTCTTCCTTTCTCTCTATTCTGACTTCATTTTTTGATACATATCCTATTTTATCTATCCCTGATCTTCTGTCATTTAGTTGCCATATCGCCCATTGTCTTAGCTGAAATTCTACTTAATCATACTTCTATCTTTTCTAATATCGAAGATACAACATATGATTTTCTATTAAATTTAAAATTAATATCGTAACATAAATCTTTTAGAGGATTTTATAGCTATACATATAATAATTTTATAGCTATGTCATATCTTGAAAATGTATAATTCGTTTTTGAACACTGTTTAATCATATGCTGTGGTCAGTTATACATTTCTGTAGTTTTATTATGCTTAAAATTATTATATACTTTCGAACCAATGTAATTCTAGAATTATTTAAAAATTCTAACCATAAATGTTATTGATACTCTGTTAATATGAGCAACACGTTCACTTTAGGATATACATGCTCTTATATGAGTTAATCTTTTTTGCACTTTGCCCATTAAATTTCGTCGTGCTTATATGACTGTAACACACTATCTGTTAAATTTAGGACTGTATTGCATGCACATTGCAATTTATGAAATTATATTTGATATAGTTATTATTGCATTCTATTCCAAAAGAAAGAAATCGTGCATAATAACGCTGCACAAAAATGATGGGATCGCGATACGTTGTAAGTTTAATTTATACAATGAAACATGCACATTAGCTGATATTTTAATTATTTACGTTATCGACATGCATGTTTCTTCAAAAATGAATTAAAAATAGAAATATGCATCTTGTACTCTTTAATTTCAGAAAATAAAAAAAAAAAAAAAAAGAAATGAAAAGCAAAAGGGAAACGACAAAAAAATAAACACGAAACAAAAGAATATAAATTTGTTTTTCGTATTACACATTGTCTGGTGCGGTATCCAATAAATTTTGTCCATGTATTTAAAAACTTATCGTGAGTTAAAAAAAGATCGTACAAGTTCAATATAGATCTATTTTGTTTCGTTATATATTTATATACGTATATCCGTATGTGTATACTTACGCAAGTATCGATGTAGGATCTTGTTTACGATGGCTCAAGAATAAGAAATAAATGATTCTCAAGTTATAAAGGCACAAATGGTTGCCCAGATATAAAGTCAAAGCGTAAAACCTAAATAGTATTCACACTTGGTTTGGTTAGTGAGATACCTCACATTTTTCAAAATATTGCAGAATATTGCCGACGTATGCATAATATTCGTACGTGTGCTAATCGGAAAGATATATGTACGTAGCGCAATCCTAAATTAAAGCTATAAGAAGTGAGATGAAGCATTCATTGATATAGCCAACTCCAGAATACTATAGGGACGATATATAGAATATTATAAGGACGATTTAAATCTTGGACTGCGTTAAAGTTATTTGGAAATAAATATTTTCCTTACAGTCTTTTATTTACGATATTAAGTTTCTGTTATTGCCTGCTGAATAATACAGTTGAAGCACAAGGACGCGGAAACTTCTATAACACTACAATTTCGTTCTTTGCTTCCCGACCCGCTTTGGATATATAAACTTACTTTATCTCGAATTATTTGCCAGGTGTTTAGGTGCGTTATTTTACCTGTATAATTCGGATTTAAACAAGGCCAACCTCTGCAATTTGAAATTTATCTCTGCAAGTCTTAGATCTCTGTATCATGTGCGTATCCCTCACACCCAAGTTATATATAATATAAAGTAAACTATCGTTTATTTTCGTAAATAAAAAATTCACTTTCGAAAATTAATCTTTTTTTTTCAGATTGTCACAATTTGAAAAATATTATTCCTTGCACAAAATTTCTTTAAGTTACGAAATTTCTTTAAATTCTTGTTAAACTTTTCTTATTTGAAAAATTCGAAGATTCTGTTTCGTTCCTTGAGATTCAACCGTAATTGTATTAGTAAAAGTTAATTAATTAGTAGTTACCGAGGATTAGGACATATCCTTTTAAAAAAGACAGAAAGAAAGAATTCGGAATGGACATCTATACATCGTAAAAGAGCCTCGAACTTTTTGTCTTTGTACACAAAAATGTCTTATATTATGTATTTCGACATTCGGAATGTATAAAATTTTCAGCTTCCTGCTAATTTCGCAATCGCGTTACATACATATATCTTGATATATAAATATATCAAAAACGTCTTTCAAATATTTGCAAAAACGGTGTAAGTCTGTATTCTGTAATAATCGATTAACGAAACGAAACAGATGTGTACTCTGTACGATTATTTTTATTCAAACCGATCTGTTGAAATTTGTCAATGACATTCACCTGACATATTAGTTTCATTTCTTCTTTGTAAATTATTCATATACTACCATGCGCTTATACGCGAACAAAGATATATAGGAGAAAAAGTAAAAGGTGAAGCAGAAGATAAAGAAAAAGTAAAAAAAGAAGAACAAGTAGAAGAAGACGAAGACGGAAAATAGAGAACGTTATTTACAATAGTAGTCATACCATGTGCTGAATAGATATTTCTACGCTGAATGATATTCAAACATCTTGTTCGTTTGAATTGTTTTTGTTCGTTTCCTTTCAGTAGTAATCCGTTCGATATATGCAACAAATGTTTTTACTGTGATCAATTACAATTTAGCTATAAAAATTTTTAGACTGTGGGCCGAAGTGTTCCATGTAAGTGCCAGTGGAGCAGGGACTGTAAAGTGGCAGCAGGTTTCCGAGGATTTAGTTCCTGTAAATATCACATGCATTCAAGATTCGCCAGAATGTATTTTCCATATTACCGCATACAACAGTCAGGTAGACAAAATTTTGGATGTACGATTAGTTCAACCAGGTAAGATCATTACTTGATATCGTATGAAAGACGATAGACAGAAATGTAACTTATTAAAAGATAATTAATATTATTCTAGGTACACGTATCGGACAAGCATCAGAGTGTTTTGTTTACTGGAAAGATACAATGACCAACGATACGTGGGGATTGAATTTTACTTCTCCGATAGATGCTAAACAATTCAGAGAATGTTGCGTAAGTTTATAACGAATGTTCTTTTGTACGGCACGCATGGAATCATTTTGGACATTTTACCGGTTTCATAAGAACAGGGATCGGCATTAATTTTCATGGTATTCGAGTCATTTACAGTCATTAGTTAATTTTTCGTACAGTCACCGTCGTTCAAGATTTCAAGGAAAGCGTCCTCTTCTTACTCGTTGAAGCTTGAGCCACCTAACAAACAAAAGATCAAAACCCGGAGAAAGCCCTTATCGACACCGGCATCACCGAGTAGATCCAGGGAGCCTCAATGCACTTGTATGACCCCAGAACAACTTGCCAGGTTTCGAAGCCAAGAAGCTAGATATCGAGGCTTTTGTGGTACGATATATTTGTTAAGTTGTATATTAATATATACGTAAATTAATTTCGAGATTGCATAATAGACAAGTGATCTGCGGGAACGAAAAATTTAACGTACTTGTGTTCATGTAGAGGCATGCATGTTTAACAGATTATTAAGTTAATTATTTATATGCTGACACTGAGCTATCTACTTAAACGTTAATTTGCATTCCGATTTTTTTACATGACAGTACGAGGTTTGATATATTTCTGTTTATTTTACCGCTATTCTGTTATACATAATGCAGGTACTTCTACGCTTCCGCGAACTATGGCAAGATCCACGGAAGTTGAAATGACACCAGCTCGTGATAAAATAACTGCAGCAACATCCAGTGCGTCCCTCTACGACAACGTTAACAATGCGAATGTAACGCCAGGAAAAACACCGAAAACAGGCGAATCAAAGCAAAAGGAGAAACAAAATGAAACCTGTCAAACTACACCAAAAACGGCGAACGTAGGAATCGAAACAGTCACCGTTGGATCACAGGTAAGTTGTACAATCATTATCTATGTGTATATTCTTATGCGTATATAGAATGTGTAACATCGTAACATACATGTACATTAAAGTTAACATTCGATTCAACATAACTAACAAAATGAAGTAATTACTTATAAGTAAGTAAGTAAGTAAGTAACTAAGTAATGTACGAGTAAGCATAAAAGTAGGTGAGATATAAAAGAAAGTTAGAAGAATAAGTTGTTTCTGCTTGATCTGAATTACAGATCGATAGCCCGGAAGAAAAAGGCGCTGCAGTTTCTCCGAAGAAAGGTCAGAAGCAAAGTCAAGATTCGTCTACTCAACAAAATAGTACTGAAATGCTAAAATCAGAGGGTACACAAGCCGGTGGTACTTTACAAAATAAATCTTTACGAAAAGAGCAATTACATCATACAAAGTCTGCTGATTATACAGACTTGGAAATGCAAAATGGCAATATCTTCAACATAGTGAACAATAATCACAGTGGAAAGAAATCAAAAAGCAAGAGTACGGATGATATGAGAATTGAAAATGCACAGAACGGTGGAATTAGCTTAGATTCGAATACCTTGAAAAGAATGCTAAAACCAATGTCGAGTATCGATAGTCCTGTTACATCCCCAGAGATGACCAGAAAGAGGCACAGCCATCATAATTATCATTACCACCCAAGCAATAACAATCAGAAATACGTTATGCAAGAGACTGAAAATGAAAATTGTGCGCATCTATATCGAGCATCATATAATAACAAGTTCCAGGCATCTAGAAGCGTGCATGACATGGGACGTCAGTACACTGGTACATACGATAACAATTTCATTTACGGTCCGATACATGCATTTTTCTTTCACTTTTGTTCTCTCGGATCTTAGCTATATTTCTTTATTTAACTCGTTTTATCTACAATTTGGAACTTAGCGAGACACGAAATTTCTTTCTACACATATACATACATTCATAAGTACACGAGCGTATGCGTCTGTAGATACGTATATCCATATACGTATATGTATATACATATGAAGCACATGCAATTGTTTATAATAATATCAAACTAGAATTTCGGTGATCTTTCAATCTCTTATCTTATCATTTTCTTTCCAAAAAATATCTTGTTAGTTATTATTGCGAATATTTGAAACTTCTATTCTTTGGTCTGTTTACACGTTATTTATTTATATGAATATATAAATTAGAAAAGAAGAATCTCTATCGCGTATTAATTTAAATATAGTTATACATAATATCGTTATTTTGAGTGTGGAATAAAAATTACGCTATTAAATGCATTACTTATGTATATTTCATTTAATTGAAAAAATCCATATTTTTGTAAATGATTATTCATTAACAAAAGTATAGTGCCAAGTGCAATTGTTAAACATTATTGTATAATACATAGTATAAGACTATGTATACAGTAGATGCGCGTTTTGATGAACCATTATTTTGACGAATGAAACATCTGAAAACCGAAATGCATACACTCGTAAGAATCTACATATACATATATATATATATACACATACATAATTACATATATACATACATGTATACTTACGAACATACATCCATACATGTTCGCTTGCTTTAACGTATCGAATCCGCCAAAACATGCATGCTTTGTAATGATAGGCTTAGGACCGGTGCAGACGAGTGGTTTGTGGCAACGTCACCACTGCGCCGCGAAAATTTGCTGTCGCTTTCGTCCGTCGAATAATGTTATTCTATAACACAGCGGCAAATCACCACGGCGATGACGCTATCGCAAATCGTTCGCCTGCACCGGGCTCTTAAGGAGAGAAAACTGACAAAAGAAATGTATTCGTACATAAGCATCCCTGTTCGAAAAGCAATATTGTGTTGACAAAAATTAACTCTGTAAAAATTTTTGAATAAGTAAAAGTGACCAAACAACGGTTTTTTTTATTGATCGCGACACATACACACGTACACATTTATATACTGTGTTGTGTGTTGTGCAAAAAGAAATTCATTAAATCTTAATAAACTAGCGGAATTGACTTGATTGTTGTTGGTATCAACTGATTCTATGAACTACATATACTAGTCTTCAGTTAGTATCGTATTGTTCTAAGTGCTAAAAAAAAAAAAAAAAAAATTGCATTGCATATTCTATAAATAAATAAAGGGGTGCGTAGTTGATTAACAGGGATGCATGGCGCATGTCAACTTACACCATCGAATCAACGTGAACGCAAAAAAGTAACGATTCTTTACGTTCGACAGTTGAATACAAACATCACACCGTTTCCAATTCCTGCATGAAGCACCTGTTTGTCGTAGGCAGCAGAGCCAGGACCTATTTAGATTCGGAACGTAATCGATGCACAGGTGATATGTCGCCGCCATCGGATAATGTCATCTTCGATAATCAGTGTTACGCGACCACGCCAAGTTCGTCGAATGGAAACTCGGATATGGAACAACCGACTCACTGCAGTTCGCGTCGTTGCAATGGTGGTCAGGCGTATCAACAGCAAAACATGCAATCTGTATCAACACCTGGTAGTCCAACTAGTAGGCTTCTTCTCGAATATGAGATGCATCTGAGGAACACTTTGGCCAAGGGTATGGACGCCGAAAGCTACAGTTTACGTACTTTTGAGGCCTTGCTAACGCAAAGCATGGAAGATTTAGGTGAGTAGTAAACCTATTTCTCAAATTACCGACAAATTTCATCTGTATTATGTACATACATTATTTCCTTCCTTTTCCACTTTTTATTTGTTCCCTCTCCTTTCCTTTCATTACCTTCACTTTGTATATACCCTCTTTATTTCCTCTATTCCTTTTTCTATACTAAACCGAGCGTCAATGTTGCAGAATTTGCGAAAAATATACCGTTGAACATTCAACGTACACCTCACGTTTCACGAAGACGTAAGTTTTATTAAGTATCTTGTTTATTCCTTTTAAAAGTCTTCGTACACATATACTCCAAACTCTACTACACATTACTCGACTTGTTGCTTCTATCGTATTACTTATCCGTATTTAATAATTAAAAGATAATGAATGAAAAGTTGAGGAGTTCTTTCGGTAATCACTAAATTTCGTTCAGAGATGAAATTTATCGTTTCATTTTCAAGCAATGTATTTTCTCTATGTCTTTAACGCATTCTTCGGTATTTCCACAGGTCCCGGTTCCAATAAATCGTCAACGTTACCACTATCGTACCGTTATTGCAATGAAAGACAAAATAGTAAGGATAGGGACGGTTACTACAGCGACCGTAATGAAATGATTAGGGAGAAAAGAGACAGAGAAATTGACCGAGATCGTGGATATCTTAGTGATTATAATTCTAGGTAAATTGTTGCTTTTGTCTTTTAAATGATCAAACTAACAGGAAAGTAGAGAATCAGTAAAAAGTAAAAAATTTGGAAAAATGTCATCTTTTAAGAAAATAGAATTTTATTTCGTTACTGTAAATTTGCATTTGTCAGCAAATAAGTGTCATCTTATTAATTCTTTTCCGAAGAAAACATAAAAGACGATATATAAAGAAGAATATTAGTTTAAATATGTATTAAATATTAATATTGTTTGATAGTATATTCTACATATATAATGTACGTCTTCGCGTTAACTGCTTTTGATTATTTTCAAAATAATGAACAACGTAATCAAGATAGTATATACTCGTAGATACATAAAAATGCTGAAATTTTAAGATGTACCAGCTGCGTTGGAGAGTCTGCACGTGCACAATGGTTTCGCCACTCTGATGGATGGCAGTCTGGTAGTTCGACGCTTGGCTCTGGTGCTTCTAGTTCTATGAATCCAAGTTACATGGGACATAAACGAGATTCTCCGTGGGATTCCTTACCATCGCTAAGACACGAGGGCAGCCTTAACGATAGCGGATATAAATCAAATCGAACTGATTCTTTAGAACAAAGGTGAATAATTTGCAACAAAATATTTAACTAACCATATAATTGTAAAGCTATGTTTCTAATCATAAATTAAAATCTACGCAATAGATATACACGTGTATATGCATTCTAAGACGTTTATTCTATTCATTTTGACAATGCATACGTGCCTCTTTGCGCCAAATCGTTAAGATATAACACTTTGTGTGTGTGTTTGTTTTTTCGAATTTTGCAGAGGAACTTTTGATAGACAAGACAGCGTGAGATCGGATTATATGTCCGATCGGGATGGCAGATATGGAATTGTTCAACAAGCTTCACTGGAGAGCACAGACTCGAGAATTTGCTACTTGACGTCCTCAGAGGTGAGTCCCCTAAGTAGTTGTCGACCTTATCAACCTGTTATATCAATATCCCACTTTAACAGTTCACTATTGCTTCACTTAGCTGCACTTTGTAAGGTAAAAATATAAACGCAGATACTTGATTAGTAACAAACTGACAACAGACAAATAAAATACAATAATTATATCGAGTTAAATTTTATGCAATCAAAAAGGATGATTCGTTTATCGAAAATTTTCGTTACACTGCTATAGGAATAGATTGATATATAGTTATTTACGAGCCTCTGTGTGCGTGTGTGTGTGTGTGTGTGTGTGTATACGGTAATTTCAAAAAGATAGATATATTTATTAAAAACTATAAATCGTATAATTGGAGTAAAGTAAAGAACAATTCCCTGTCTCGAATCGGATAATATTCATTATCGATATTCTCTGAAAGTCATTCATTTTTCTCCTTCTTATGTATTTCATTTATATAAATTTGACCTACGTGTAGATAATAAATGATCGCATTTTCGTGATATTGTATCGATTGTTGTTCATAATCTGATCATAAAATAAATATAATACGTGTGAATGAATATATTTTTATAGTGACCAGTTAGAAAGAATGATACGTACTAAAAAAATACGTATCTATTCGTTAAACGTCGATAACCTACTGACCCTGCCTACACATGCTTTGCACGAGTCACCTTTCAGCCTATTTCTATGCATCGTACTTGAACATTGATGGTACACAATGTCGCTTCTTTCCCTTCTTTTATTACTTCGTACTACGATATAACACGATAGAACACAATATAATACGATACATCAGTTTTAGATGAATAGAAAGATGAAAAAAAGTAACAGATAGGGATTAATTTTGTATTGCTTTGTTACGAACATGTATTCGAGTTATATATAGTTTCTTCCTTTCATTATATCGTCATCCTAAATGGCATACTCATATAGAAAAACATTTATTTATATAAATAGGCGATGTATATAACATAAATTGATGTTCAATGGAAAAATTTAAAAGAGAGAAGCGGAGGAAGTGGGCTAATTATATATTTAAATAGTTTTTCGAATACCTTGGTAGATGTGAACAGTAATCAACTCAAATATACATTCAACGTTATTTTGCCTTCGTACTTATTAGAACCGCCAAATTAAATTAATAATTATTATCTCGGATTTTATTTCAGGCGTGTGTGTATGTAAAGTAAATATATATGTATTACCTATACCTAGAGATTGATAACGCAAGTATGTCAAAACAAGACTATAATTTTTTTAATATCGATAATTATAATTAATTATGTTGCGTCGTATTTGATGCTTCTTCTTCGTAAAATGCGCAAAGGAGAGCAACGCTATTTTCGGAACGTATTCTTTACTTGACTAAAAGTTGTAGAAGTAATAGCAACAACGACAATGGCGGCAATAGCAACGATATCAGAAGCGGTAGCAACGGTAGCAACGGTAGCAACAGTAGCAACAGTAGCAACAACAGCAGCCAGTACCGATATTTACGACTCATTTTTCCCTACAGACTACTCCCCACTGCGCTTTCCCACCCGCTTTCTGTGCTGTCACCCATTTTCCCATTCCAAACCCCGACGGTTCCGGCCTCTTCGCATTCCCTTGCCAACTTTTCCTTCCCCTACTTCTACTGCTATCCCTACTACTCCGAGTAGCCTGACTACCCTGACTACCCCGACTACCCCGACTACCTTGACTACCCCGACTACCCCGCTTACCCCGGCCCCCATTTGGCCTCCACAGAACGAGCGAGCGAGCGAGGTATTGATTCCCCTCGCGGTAGCAGCTCCACTTCTCTGTTCTCCAGCGCCCCAGTCGGGAGCAACTCACGTTCGTGGCTGCGGCCCACTAATTCACTGCTCGTTCGCGTAAAGTCAAGAAGTGAGCTCGATCATTATCGAGCTCAGCGAATAAGCTCAGAGAAATCAGGATCGATTTCTCTGGTCACTAAAGTGGTCATTTCGTTTGCTCGCTAATAATTAGCGGTCGGTTCTCCAAGATTCGGAGGACCAATACCGTCTGGAGTCTATCCAGCGGAATATCACGCGCATTTCACAATGAATGGAGATACTAGTGACACTTCTGAAGATTGGCCGTACATGCAAAGTTCTGTTATCATACGTTGTTGAACAGGAAAACGTTTCGGTTACTCGCACAAGATCCAAATCGGTAGTGAACAAATAAGATTTTCTCAGAAAAATATCCGAACCCGCGGTTTGCTGTGTAGCACCTACACAACTACACAGCTACATACCGAACAACTCCACTAGAAGAACTGCGACGGACAAGAATATTTTCGTTGGTACCTCGCATAGAAAATTTCTTTCTGGAAGAATCACATTTAAAACAATCGTTCGACACGTGCGGGCTCACGTGCTGTTGACAAAGAACAACTACACATCAAGTTCTTCGACTAGTTTTAGTTATTCATGCATACATTGAATGATTAGATGCCTGGTATATTTATTATTTTGATTTCCCTGCTCCGTTTCGCTTAGCAACGATTTTCCAAAATAGTTGATACATAGATTTATAAGTTAGAGAAATTAGAGAAATTAGAGAAGCAGGTAATGAGCTAACAAACAAACTCATTCTAACAAATGTTGTTCTGAAGTACAAAGAAAAAGAAGAGTTGAGTTGGAAAAGAGAAAAAGTGTAGAAGAGAAATATGTATATGTATAAAGAATACGTAAAAAGGACAACGGAAAGGCAACAGATGTATGCGGATGAAAATAGAAAGGAAGAATAATTTCGAAAAAGAATAGAAATTTTTAAACTGAGATACGGTATTTGGTGTTCGAATAAAATATCTGTATGTATATATAAAATGCTAAAGAGAACGTGATATTGAGAAATGCAACATATTTTTATACAGAGAGTTCGTTTCTATGCGTATATTGCAAAAGTATTCTATATATTTACCTTTGAAACCTATCCACTTACCAAGAAAAAGGAACATTTTTAGAATAATCCTTTCGGTTTGTTAATCAACCCCGGGATTTGATTATCGCTTCTTAAAAAAGATCGATGAAAGTATTAAAAGAAAGAAAAGTCTTATTCAAGAGAGAAAGGAGCAGGGAGCAGGGAGAGAGAGAGAGAGGGAACGTTTCCTTCTGCATGTACCTTGAAAAATAAAATCAAATGGAAGGATGAAATGGGCATCCCTGTTGAAACATATGCGTATAAAAAAAAGCCACATAAAGTACAAGTTTACGGTGTATCCGCGAAATTGTCGATTTTCTAAAACAGATTCGTTCTAGTTTTACGAAACAGAAAATCACATAAAAAGGATCCTAGTAGTGATCTGTATAGTGCAAAAGCAGTTTGCCTTAAGTAGAGATTATAAATGTACAAATAATCGGAAGATTTTCATCTTACAACGGTGGTATTATAATATTTTCTCCTATGTAATGAAAACGTAACGACAAGATTGCTTCTGTCCTTCGTGACAAATATCAAATATATTGTTATAAAGTGTAAAATATTGAAATCGATTAGGGGATTTGCTTCTTTTATTTTCGTCGTTTCTATTGTCTTTTCTCTACATGGCTACGTGGCTCTTACAGGCTTTTGGACTAATGGTTAAAAAGCTCTTTCTGTCAGAGCGATAATCTAATGCTCACAGAAAATGCACAATGCACGACGACTGTGCCTATTTTATTTCGTATGCACATTCGTAATTAACATTTTACATCTATTCAGGAAACTGTTGGAGCCATACGCTGTCACTTTTACTAAAAAGATTGTCCAAATTTTCAACCGAAGGGAAGAATTTATGCCTTAAGCATCGAGTTTCAAGATAACAAGGTGATCAGTTCTTACAATGATTAACGCAACGTTTGCCAATCAAATAATATTCTTTCATGTTTAGAATCGTAAAAGAGAAACGCGATACGAAATGTTCTATAGAAGGATGCTTTTAGACATGTTCGAGCTTGAATCAAATTAACAAAAGAATCCAAATCGAACGGAATCTTCCAAATCTACGATTGAACGACACGTTGTCTATTCTTCCACCGTCCAAACGACAATAAAGGCATCGATGGGGAAAAAGAACGAACAGGTCGAGGTGAACACGATGATTTTGACGAATTCGAATCAGAGTTACTCTTGCTTACTAACTGTTTAGGAAAAGCTGGTTCGTTTTCTCTCGTTGATTCGTCCATCTAAAATCTTTTGATTCGGTTCAGCAAAAGCATCAACGTAACCAAGTATATACGATAATGGTAGAACCGAGATGGTCGATCAAGTGCATGAATAGTACCTTGAATCTGTTGAATCCGAGCAGCAGCTACACAGATTTGAAAACACTTCACAAGAAACATTGCAGAAAGTACTTTTGCCTTTGCAAAAGGCACACCATCAGCGTAATATGTATCAATGAAACGAGAAAATTGTATTGGTTTAATTACAAGAACGTTCGAGAAAAAGTCAACTTTGGTCTCGGTGACGGTTACTACTACAAGTTGCTTAGGATCATTAACGGTGCTTTGAACACTTGGGCTCAACATTACATCCACGGTTTCAGCATTGCCCGCAAAGAGATCATGTTCAAGATAAACGGCACCGCCAAGAAAAATATGAAGCTCCTGAAGGAAGGTTGCTACTGTCATTACCATCCGCATATGACAGCGGATGCTTGCAACGCCGACTTTCTAAAAAAAGTCGTAAGTTTTTGGGCTGGTGAAGGCTTTTGGGGATTACGCGAAAAGCTTCGCGGTATGACAAATTATGCTAAAAAGGTAGAGACACCAGAGTTTCCGCGTTATTATTATTATCTTGTTTTCATTAGTACCTATTATTGTTATCGTAGCTATTACCGTTATCGTTACTGTTATACCGTCGTTATTACCGTTACCATTATCGTTGCTGTTACCTTTACCGATATATCGTTACGAGAATCAATAACTATGTATACCGACGTTGATACACCGCAGTTACTGTATTTTTACCGTATCTTTACTCATTTTTTCCACAATGTATCGTTGCATACGATCATTTTTTATATTTAAATAAATATGCTAATACGTAAAACGGTAGAACATATAAAGTAAGTATATAGCACAAGTATCAACATTTCTGATATGTTAATATTCGTAATTGGTGTATAATAACATTTTTATTCTTACATGAGAAGCATCAGTTCTTATGCTCGTCACATGTTCTACACATCCTTTTGTTGTTTCTTCTTTTTCTTTTTCACTTGCTCTTTACATCGTCTTTTCTACGCACATACACACACACATAGATCCTGATTATTCTGTTCCAGTTTGAGAAATTGTTTACGTTTGATTATACGCCAACCCTACTTGGATTACACTTACGATCATAATAAAAATTATGTTTATAAATATGTATAGTTCGCAAAATGTCCGCTTGATATTGTACATTTGAGATTGAAAACGATGTATATACATACTTTCTTGTCATTCCTTTTCATTGAAGTGGAGAAAGTGGACAAATCAGATAGTAATATTGGTAAATGTTGTAGATGTCAGACGATGATAAAATGTCGCTAACTACTGCCGTTAGCGATGACGACGATGGTGAAAGTGTCATAAATTCTCCATATCGAGGAAAACAGACTGGTACCGCTGCAGCTTCGTTCAATTGCACGGGAGCAGTTCGAAAAGCTGGGTAAGCGGAAAAAAGAGCTTTGTAATAGAGAAACACACGTCAAGTTCCTAACGTAAATTTAACACAAATATCAAATTGCAGATTTTTAAGCGTGAAAAAATGGCTGTTACGAAAGAAGCATCAAATCGAGCTGGCGAGGAAGAGGGGTTGGAAAGGTTATTGGGTTTGTTTAAAAGGAACTACCCTTCTCTTCTATCCTTGTGATTCGCAAGAAAGTAGAGCCATGGAGGCAGCACCAAAACATTTGATTATAGTCGATGGTGCAATAATGCAACCAATTCCGGAACATCCAAAACGGGATTACATATTTTGCTTGAGCACCGCATTCGGCGATGCTTATTTATTCCAGGTAAGCGCGTATTGCGAAACCATTACGAATTATCGTGTCATACGCTGGATAATACAGTTTCTATCGATATATATTGCTCGATTATCAATCGTAAATCCTTTCTTGCTTTTATATACTAGGCACCATGTCAAGTGGAACTCGAAAACTGGGTGAACAGCATACATTCAGCATGTGCCGCTGCGTTTGCACGTCATCGTGGTAAAACCGGAACCCTTCATTTATTGCAAGAAGAAATATTTCGCTTAGAGAAAGCGATAGAGTCGGTAAGCGAACCGGATATAGCTATGTATTACTATGCTTTAATTTATGCTCCTTCTGACCACCAAGCGGAAGAGTTGGGAAAAATCGTTTAAACGTCTCTATCGTCTTTTCTTTAGGATCATAAATTAAAACACATGGCGGATCTTCAGCAGTCTGTCGTATCCGATGTAGAAACAAAACAGCAGATTAATAATCAAATTGTTCAATGGGAAGAAAATTTGGAGCGACTTCATTGCGAGCAATTCCGACTAAGATGCTATATGGCGAGTTTACAGAGTGGCGAATTACCAAACCCAAAGGTTTGTATACCTCGCCTCTATCTGTATCTCTGACTTAAGCATAATACAATTCTAATAAGTGTAATGACTAAATGAAATTTTCGACTATGATACGCAAATAGTCTGTAAAACGTCCTTGCGTGTTACGTTAACGTGTATAATTTATACTCATTATAGACCGTATAGAGAATCGGAAACTTGTATCGACCACCGTGAACCGCAAATAGAATCTTGTAAAACTTCAACGAGCCAGTTTCCGCTAGATTAGTAGGGGCAGCCGATAATTCCGATACGAGAATCACCTCGATTCAAATCTTTTATTTTCTCCGCAGAGTTTATTGACGCACGTATCTCGTGCTACGAAGCAAACATTAAACAAATTAGGAGTCTTTACCGTATCGTCGTTTCATGCTTTTATATGCGCACGAAGTCCTTCGTTGCTGAATAATCTACTAGCAGGACGAGGAGCTACCAAGAGGAGACCACCGTTACTATCGAGATCCAATAGTGGATCGAGTAGGAGATCCCTTCAAATATCGTCCAGAGATGATGAGAAAACCGTGAAGGTGTATGTGCCGGAAAATCAGGTAAGCTACCCTAATTGTTGTTTATGATATTATATTTAAAAGTACATCAATCCATCTATGAATGTTCGTAATTGAAATAGTTAGAAAGAATATAAAATTGTAACGGTAACTTTGTACAATTGATGTCATTAAAATTAGGATAATTTCTTTCACATTTACCTACGTTTCTATTTTCAGCTGGTATCCGTTTTTGTGCGTGACGCTATGACAGTAGAGGAATTCCTTGCGAGTGCTTGCAACAGGAAAAACCTTAATCCGATGGAACATTTCGTTCGTGTAAAGAAACGACGCGACATGGAAGATCATAATTATTTCGTACCACATAGAACGGACATGATAGAAACTTATGTAAGTATTAATGTCGTGTTATATGTTACGAATTAAACCGTTCACTTATTTGTCGATATTTCTTTGGTCTAATTGAACTGACGTAATCATTTTCCGGTAATTCATTATACATATAATATATATATTCTTACTGCAAAATTCTCTATCGAGAAGTTTGATTTCGAACATTTATATTTATATGAAAGGCTATTCCTTTGTTTTATTGTCACTAGAAACAAAGTACTATCTGCTTTATAAAAATGACTAATTATTAATTACTAATTGCGAGGCTATTGTAAACGAAAGAATAAATGAAGTAATTACATATTTATAGCATATCTAAGTAAATATACATATATTTCAGTTGCACACTCATGAGATTGTTGAAGTTTGCGCGAAAATCCTATATCAAGTAGAGCTACAGAGGAATACTCTTGAACAAATGTGGGGCTTTTCGGTGGAAGCAGAATTAATTGAGAATTCTGATCGGCAGGATGAATTGTGTTGTTATGTTAGCAGGGTTGAAGATAAGAGCGTCGCAATGCAAAATGGTAAGTAAAACGATGCACGCATTTTTCAAACTGATTATCATTGTGACTTATGTTATAACTGTTATAAATTGAGATTTCTACTAGTATAAACACGATATAGAAATTAAATCAATCAACTGTTTATTTTTATTCGTTTAGCATAATAAACACGTATACTCGTAAACTCGAACTTAATATATCAGTCTTCAGAGGAAAATTCGATAAAATTGCACGTTCGCATCGTTTTCCATAAAACTGCTTGATGTAATATAAATAGGAGATCAGTCAGGCAAGCTCAAGATTCTCTTCCCATCCCTCTTTGATCTAATTTAAGAATGAAGGTGAGATACATGTGGAAACACAAAGTCGGGTGACCTTAATCAGATTTTTTTTTGTCTGCATCTACAGAATATCTTGTAGAGAGTGACATTGAAAAATATTGATTTTTTGTATTGTACTCCCCATTAACTGAGCAAACACAGATTTACATTCTTTAACGAAGCAAGGTATGCACAATGTACATATGTATATGATGTATAAATGATATAAAATAATATATATATATATTATTAAATAATATATATTATAAATAATATATATATATATATGTAATGTCGTAAACCTCGGGGTAATTCAGGTGATCGATTCTGAAGTCTGAAAATCGAGTTTATTGTGAAAATACTTAAATGAAATACAGAAGTAAACGACAACTAATACCAATCGATAACAGTAAACAATAAATAACAAGTTCTGTGCAGTGTCAACCTGAAAATCGAGAATCGATTTTCAACGTCCTGAGCTACCGATCTTTCTCCGTCAGTCTTCAATGTTTTAAATAATTATTCTTTCTTCTGTGATCCTGTCTATCTCTGATGTTGCTCTCTATCCGTCCATTTGGGAAATGAATGTCTCTCAAAATGGCTGTCTGTGAAACAAAGAAAATCGTGCTGTCCGTGACAGAGAAAGTCCCTATCACACTTTAACTGTAGGGATTTTACATATATATATAATATAAATAATATAAAATCATGTTTTAAACACTATAAATTATGCAGCGCATTTTAATTTTTGTGTATTTTTCAAAATTAACGATGATAATATGTATTCTTATCCTTTTTTAATCAATGCAAATAGTGAAGATAATTAAAAATTGCACATGTTCCTTCGTACTTCAAATTAGAGCAATTTCTAACGTGATACTTTTTTATTTTGACGTTTTTCAGGAATCATTAAAGGAGACGAGATCATGGTAATTAACGGTGCAATAGTAAGCGATTTAGACATGATGTACTTGGAAAGTGTGTTGCAAGAAGAAGTTGGTCTATGTATGATGATGAGATCTTCGCGAACTGAACCACCAGACCTTACAGGCATAATGAGAGTCACCGATGACATAATCGAGAGTTTGGTTTGTCCGCCACCACCTTCTGATCCACCGGTTATAAGCGAAGAAATGATTTCTGGTTTAATCGTTCCAGCCCCCGGATGGAGTAAGGATTTTCGTCTACTTGAACAGTTTATTTCCACTTTTCGTTCAACATTATTCCATATTTTCTTCAGTCTTTCTCCCCTATTACCCCTCTCCCTGTTTATAATAATTTTTCGGAGAAAAGATATTTAGGATATGCAACATTGTTTTATTTTGAATTTTATTCCTACTGTATGCATTTTCGTACAATAACGGTAACAGTAGAGTAGCAGTAGAAGTAGCAGTAGTAGTAGCAGTAGAAGTAGCAATAGAAGTAGCAGTAGTAGTAGCGATGGTGGTAGCGGTGGCGGTAGCGGTAGCGGTAGCAGTAGCAGTAGCAGCAGCGGTAGCAGCAGCGGTAGCAGTAGCGGTAGCAGTAGGGTAGCAGTAGCAGTAACAGTAGTAGAAGTAGTAGTAGCAGTGGCAGTAGTAGTAGCAGTAGCAGTAGCAGTAGCATAACAGCGATTCTTTCGTTTCTTAATAAAAAGATTTTTAGTTAATTTTATCCATACTAGAAAGCGTCGAATTATTGTTACAAAATATACAGTATTTATCTAATAATTTAATAAAATAAAATTAACAAATAAATTATTATTACAAATATATAATCTGTGCATACTCATATGTATATGTCGGTGAATGTAGGCAAAGAAAGTATCGCACAGGAGTGTACGTCAGCAGCTCACATGGAAAATGGCAAACAAACATCTCGCACAAATTCATTCGAAATAGAAAACTTATTGAAAACCGCCGAACAAGTAACTGGTATCTGTCGATCACCTGGTGAAACAAGAAAATCTAGTCCCACTGGAAGTGTTGTTAGTTCTCATTCTCAAGCTATGACGCCGAGTCGGCAATTAAGCGATGCTGAGAAATTGAAGAAAGTTATTTTAGAATTAATTGAAACTGAACGTACTTATGTGAAGGTGCGTTTGATCACAACTTATTGTGAAATTGTACTTATGTGACGCTTTACTTTGCTGCGGTCCTCAAACTTTTATATTTCAATCATGTTCCCACGTTGACAAACAACAAGATCTATGAAAATGTTTCGCATAAAATTCAGGCAAAGAATCATGCATGCCAATAAAAATTTATTCACATTTTTCTAAACTTGAGGTATTTTGTAACATTAGAAAAATACAATCGACTCGAAAATGACCAGAAGAATGCAGCAGGGTTAAAATCGAATCTCAATCTCAATCATAGAAGATTTGCACTCTATATTATGTAAACATATGATACATACGTATATATAATATACACATATTGTCGCGTAAAATATCTATTAATCTAAATATCTATCTATAAGTAAAATAGGTATTGCATTACATGAACAAATGAAATACTTTTTCAGAACTTAAATAATTTGCTGGAGAACTACTTAGAACCCCTCAAACGCGAAACATTCTTATCGAATGCAGAGATAAACGCATTGTTTGGGAACATACAAGAGATTGTTACATTTCAACGACAATTTCTACAAAATCTTGATCATGCGATCGAGATGGAAGCTGATTTCAATAATTTCGACCATCCTAGTCAATTTAAGGTATGCGATATTGATGATCTGCAATAAGAAGGTTACACCTTTGCTATCTATTGTATTTATTTTATCGAATATTTGTATGTATGAGCATACGTGTATTCCTCTTTACCATACATACGTACAAGTATACACATAACGTAAAAGAAAAAGTAAAAGAAGTACGAAGTAAAAGATTTATATGTATATGTATTGTATAATATGCGAATTATTTATATTTTTTTCAAAGGGTGTCCTGTTTTCTATTGGAAGTGCCTTCTTATATTACGTAAATCATTTCAAGTTGTACAGTTCGTTTTGTGCTAGCCACTCAAAAGCACAAAAGGTTTTACATCCAAGTGAGTAAAATTTCGATTTTCTTGTTTATTAAGATCTATCTATACCCTATTAAGAGAATGAAGAAAAACATGCTTTAAATAAACTTTTCTTTATTTTCTTTTATTAGATGAAGGAAACCAAGCTTTACAAGAGTTCCTGCAAGCGCGCAATCCAAGGCAGCAACATTCGTCGACTTTAGAATCATACTTGATAAAACCTATTCAACGAATACTGAAATATCCGTTGTTGTTACAACAGCTTCGAAACCTAACTGACGAACGAAGTGAAGAGCACCAGCACTTGATTGGTAAACGAGAAAATTATTATATATGCTTGTCTCTATATAAATATATATGCAAACTTGTTAAATTAATATTAATCGTTTATCACGAGTACAGAAGCCTTAAAAGGAATGGAGAAAGTAGCCGAACACATCAATGAAATGCAAAGGATTCACGAAGAATACGGAGCTATCTTTGATCACTTGTTCAGGCAACATCAAAAGTCTTGCAAACAGGTAAACAAAACGTAATAAACATTCAAAGGCATTCCACTTCCAGATTTTATATTCTATATTTTGCATTTTATGCGTATCTTGCAATGATGCTATCTCGCCAGCCGATCGACTTAAGTCCAGGAGATCTTTTATATTATGGAGGGGTCGAATGGCTCAATATTTCCGACTTTCTTGGTAAAATCAAGAAAGGGTTGGAACTGCACGCAATGTGTTTTGTGTTTAAGTCTGCTGTCGTATTCTTGTGTAAAGAAAGGTTGAGACAGAAGAAGAAGCTTATGGTAATTTTTTTATTTTCTTCTTTCATCTTAGAAATAACATAAAAATTTATTTATATGTATACTTATATACAATATATATATATATATATATGTATATCTGGACACATATCATAAATTTAATAATATTTTGATCAGGGGGTATCCACTAAAGCGAATTCCAGTGAGGTAGAAATAATTCGCTATCAAGTATTAATTCCTGTAACGGAAGTACAAGTTAGAGCTAGTTCCGCCAAAGATATGGAATCTCATTTCCTGTGGGAATTGATCCACTTAAGAAGTCAATTACAGAGAAGATCGGAGAAAGTATACGTGCTTTCTAACAGGTATCGTCTAACGGTATTTCTTCTTGAATTAAAAGTTTTAAAACATACACGCTTTGCCCTGAACCACCGCATCATCCGACGAATTTACCTGCATTAATTTGTCGCTACACATCATTGTCAGGTACATTTTATATATGTATGTATATATAAAA
This sequence comes from Bombus terrestris, assembly GCF_910591885.1. Lineage (NCBI taxonomy): Eukaryota > Metazoa > Arthropoda > Insecta > Hymenoptera > Apidae > Bombus > Bombus terrestris. The sequence continues at coordinate 1,831,004 of NC_063277.1, read as the reverse complement.
GTATGGTATATACTTTTTATTGTATATACGTGTGATGTATCATATGCTATACTACTTAACAAACATTTTCATATTACGTTACGGGCGCAGTCCGCAGGGTGTGCGTAATCGACCTTGCCCGTGGAATGTCAGTATTATACACTGCTGACTGGTAGAGTCCGAAGAAACAGTTGAATAGCGAACACAATCCAATATAATACGAGCAAAATTAACATTTTATTAATTGTGTTAATAAGATTAACACAAAAACAAGTTAGCGCGACGCTGCCCACATGGATATTTTATTTCAAACCTGGCAAAGTTCGCAAAAAAGATAATAAAATCAAATGGTGGGCATTGTCAATTTTACTCCTATCATATTGGTCCATGTTCGGAATTCGAGTATTTTTTGGGCGACGGTATGTAATGCTGACATTGGTTGGATAAAGCCGACATTTGTATACCCTACCAGCTAACGATTTCTAGAGCGATTAGAATCGAAATTGTACGTAATATGTGTAACATTTATACATATATTACCTTTATGTATTTCCTTAGCACAACAGAATTCAGAAATGCATTTTTGAGGACGATACGTCAAATTATTCGAGAATCGGTTCGAAATATGAGTATACCATCGACGAAGCAGAACTTGAACCAACCACCGATTACCATTTCACCACGAATGTCAACTGGACATGTTGAAAAGTTTGAGAAACAGTCGGCAAGCCAGGGACAAAATGGCAGTAACAGTAGCGCCGTAACTACCGGTACGCTATCGAAAAAAACGGTTAAACCGCAAATATTGCCAACTTCCCATAACGTAAAACGAAAATATAGCCAATCGAAGCAAACGGTAGAGCATGAAAGTTCCGAAGATAAAGATATCGAGGAGCCAGCAGGCGCGATCAATCAACAGCAAACGACATTTCGCTCCCGAAGCAAGACTATCAGCGATACATCCGGTGAGATTTATTTGTTATGACACGAATACAATTAATCTTTTCTTACGTGAATGGAGGATTCTGAGGAACGTTATTTTTAACGCACAGGAGAGGTGAAAGTCGAGATGGATTCAGGAACAAAATCCGAAGGAGAAGAAGATTCGCAAGCTTTTTTAGGTGAGAAGAAGGCGAATTTGGGCCGCACACCGAATCATTTGACTTTGAGCACCACTTCAACAATTTCAGCAGGAAGTACGGGTAGTCAGGCGAGACTGATCCAATCTTCTCATCAACCGGAAAATTATCAGCCGATCGCAGTCAAGGAACTTGGTAAGAATTTCATATTCAATCGAATAAGCATTCTTATCTTAAACGAGAGATCTCTCGTTACGTTATATGGTCTGTTATATTGTACTTGAATACATGTATGTATATACTGTTTTATGTATATATTATTATATATCTGAATTGAATATTACCTGTTGAAGGTTCGCCGATTTGGAAACCACGGGAATTACCCTCGCTAGGAGAGTCTACGACGTTGCCACGTAAGGGTAAGTCGGCCAGCGAGTTTGGGGATATAAGCTCATCTCATAGCGCCTCCCGAAAGTCTCTGATAGAAATCAATAATTGTGCTCAACAATCTAACTGTAATAACCACGTTTAAATTAAATAGATGTTAACTGATTGACGAACCATCGAGTTAAGTTTAAAAACCGTGCAACAGAATAAACCAAATAACTACTCAATTACCGTGTAAACTGTAAAAACTAGCGCTCGCTTGCCGCCCACGCGGAATACTTAATTAAACTTCAACGCTACGCGTTTCCCTCCTTGCACATCTCCTTCTTCTCGTTTCGTCTTCCAAACGCGCTACGCGTTATAAAACGTCGTTGGTGCTACTCCTCTGTACAACGAACGATATTCAATTGTTTGACAGGAGAGAATCTTAAAGAAGGGAGAGAACTTTGCTTTTAATGGGAAACAAGCTTTCCCACGAAACAAACGGTGAACGTTTCGGTACGTGTCTTATGCGCAACTGGTAACAATTCCAGAGGAAATCGTACTCGGACTCTTTTCTCCGTTCTTTTGTCAGCTATCTTTCTATCTTTCACCTATTATCGAATAAAGACGCGATATTGCTATTCGCTGCTACCATCATATTGTAATCAAAATCAAACATTAATTGTATTAAAAAATACAAATATCACGCATACACTGACATGTACATACGTAAATAAGTAAGTACATACATACATACTTGTGCGCGTACACACGCATACACGCACGCACGCATATATGTAGACTACATAGATATACGTTATTCAACCAACAATATTAACAGGCAGTAAACAATTTTAACGAATACCGCAAGACTCTCTCTCTCTCTCTTTATCTATTATTACTACTACTACTACTGTTACTGCTAGTATCATTGTTGCTACTATTACAACTACTACCACTTACTCTTATTACTACTGCTGCTACTGCTGCCGTTGCTACCACACTACTTCTGCAATTATGGTTGCTGCTGGCTCTTCTGTTGCTGTTGCTGGTGCTGTTGCTGGTGCTGCTACTACTACTGCATGCTCGTACTACTACTGCATCGTACAATGAAGTAATTCTTTTTTAAAATATTTGGGTGGAAATTAACGATTAATTTTTAACTACTTTTAGGTTAAATGTAACTATTTTAACCAATGTAAATGTAACTATTTTCATGTTCTTTTCTGCGTGGACGGCAAGGCGATACAACGTAATAAACTCTGTATATAATGTAATATTGACGCGATCAATATTGTCATTCTTTCGTTATAGGGAATTTTATTTTTAATGTTACTTAAATTTTATTTTTAATGCTACTTGAACTAAATTAGGATATTCGACGCTAAAACTATAAGGATGAATTTGTGAATTTGTTGATTTCTGGATTTGTAGGTTTGCAGGTTATTAGCTTAGTGAATGACAAAGAGCGTAACGATACGCGCAATGGTATCGGATTGATACCATTAAAGAAAATCATTACGGTAATATATATGCGTTTAAACTTTAAATGTACCACTAATATAATACAGTTCGCAATCAGTGAAACAAGTGTCTGCGTGGAATACCGTCGAAACATCGATATATAAATATCACAAAAATTAACGATATTTGACGCGTAACGCCCTGTTATTGAATACTAATATAAGTTAACATGATATCGAGGGATAAATACTTGTAAATTAGAAAACAGAAAGTATATCTATATCTACATATATATATATGTGTATGTGTATATATATATATATATATATATATATATGCAGAGTAATTCTCTTGCTAGTTAACTCGAAGGAAACGTCGCTTCGCCGCAGTGATAACGCTGTGTCGGTATATGTGATCTGTCACATTCATCACTAAAAGTCAATATCGGCACTGCGTTAGTGCAGAGATGGCTATGTGTTGTATATATGTAAAATGAAAATGAGAGTAAATGATCCATGGAGTGATTAGCGACGTTGCCTTTGAGCCGGCTAGCGAAAAAATTACCCTGTACATATACGCGTATGCAGTGGCGTGCAAAAATATTCGGTCATCATTTAGAACAGAATAACCTCTTTAAAATTAGTCCAAACGATTTGACTTTTCTTGAGAAGTTAGTAGAATTAGCTTATTACATGATGCGTAAAAAAGATTTTGGAAATCTTACAACGGAATCACGAAGAAAATAGTAAAGATCGCTTTTTCAATTTTTTTTATTTCACCAAGCAATGAAACTCTAAACAATATATCTCTTATAAATTTATATCACTTACGCTATATACGCTAAAAATTTTATCGAATTCAGTTGATGCAGAAATAAGCGACAGGCATCGAAAAACGTAAGAATCTTTAGATTCATTACGCTTATAGGCCGAAATTCGTGGAAAATTGCGATTTTTACCATTTTTAATCGTTCCTAGCTCATCGGAACGTTATCCAGTTTCGATAAAATTTTTTATAACTGACATAAATGTGCAAAACATATTTTTCAAATTTCCATTACAGACTTAGATAAAAAAGGTTATAAATGAACGATCTTTACTATTTTTTTCGCATTTTCGATCAATTACAGTTTCGTCGAAATTTTGTTTACGCGTCATTTAGTAAACTAAGCCTTCTAACTTTTCAAAAAGACATAAGTCGTTTGGTCCAATTAAACAAATTTTTGTTTTGTTTTACAGGGTGGCCGCACGCCATTTTTGCACGCCACTGTATATACATATATATACATATATATATACGTATGTGCGTGCGTGAACGTATGTGCGCTCGTGGGTGTGTGTATATAAATAAAATATATGTATACAGGATGGGAGTAAATGGTTGTTCATAAATCTAAGGATATCTATATCAAACGAAGCGAATCGTATATACATAAGTAAGAACTTACTTACGTCTATGCACTCACTGATACATCCTATACTTTTCTTCTATGTTTTTCTTTTTTATTTTGAAAAGAAAAAAGGAGTTGCCGTGAAATAGTATAAATCGATAACGATAGAGGTAAAGTAATACATTAGGCAATTAAAATATATCCCTAAATTTTTGAACACTACTTGGAATCATCCTATATATACATGTACGTGTACACATATTATCTATATGAATGACACGCATATATGGATGCATAATCAAAATACGATATATTTTCTTTTAAACATTTCATAGGGATACCATCAATGGTATAAATCGTTTGTGTCGGACAAGACAACTATTAGATTTATTATGGTAATTTCTTGTTGAAACAAATAATGAAACGAAAAATTTAACGTAAGGTTTATTTCATTTCATTTCATTCCACTTCGTTTCAATTCGTGTTTCTTTTCCACTTCATTTTGTTTCATTTCGCACTAATTTCACGAATAATAGTAAATAGTTCGATGCGTTACAAAATGTGAATTTGAAGCACATATCAACCAACGACAGCCCATATGTCGAACAAATTATTCTTGTATTTCTTTTCTTCGTCAAAATGCCAGCATATGTCATCTTCCAATTAATCTTTTTCATGTTCGACACTACCGATTTAAATATGAATCCCTTGTGTAAGAAATTTCAAATTTCCGGTCATCCAGTATACTTGATCCAACAAACTGGATATACTGAAGAAACGAAACAACAATGTAGCGAGATATACTTCGCGCGACATTCATTTAAAAAAGAATGAGAAAAGAGCACATAAGAAATTTAAATTCGATCAATCAATTGGTCGTTCTATTTGATCGACAACTATTCCATCATTAGTTTCACTATCTTGTTGCATACACGGATATGTTTATCGTGCAGCAATTATGTACAATGAAAAAGCTTGGACTTTGTTCTAAATCCTCCTCGCACGCATTTGTATTAACAAATTTATTCAATAATTATCTTTACGAAAAGCAAAAATCACACATGCTATTAATACATTTATCAGATTCTGTAATTTCGTTGAATTACATTACAAATGATAGGTCACCACGCTGTTGATCATGTTTACTAAAAAGTATGTCAGTGTGTGTGTGCGTGTGTCGGTAATGCATCCTGCTTGTTTTATCGCGTTTCATGAATATTTTTACAAAAGCAACCTGTATCAAAGAATTTGTTAAAGTTTAATTTATAAATTTATTTAAACATCTTTCTATATCAGCGACTCGAAATTAAAATGCTAGTATTTAATTCAATACACAAATAGAGACATTAAAGTTCGACTATGAGTTTCAATCAAAAAATATTTTGAAAGATATTTCGTGTTAGCTTTCACTCTATTTCGAGGGATTTTACAGAGAAACGATTAAAATGTATAAATGTTAATGGAAGGAATGTAATATTCTGGGGTGGGGGTTATGAATATACGAATACATCTGCATATTACTACCGAAACTTGGAAATCAAGTATCTTTGAAAGATCATGGTTGAAAATCACCTTTTACGCTCCGCTTCCGCTTGAAGTTTGCGTATGTTCGCTTGGAACATGTAGGAAAAATGACACACGCGGGCAATAAAAATACGTATTGAATGAGCATTGTATACTATTGAATATTGTACATAACGAAAGAATAAACCAAATAAGACCAAATACGACAAATTATAGGAAACAAATAAAAAGGAGTGGAAGGAGAGTAGCGAGAAATGAAAGAAAATGAAGAGAAAGAAAGGAAATGAGAGATAATATGAAAAAATGAAAAATTGTCAACCAACCAAAAATAAAATAAGACTACAAACTGAAATCACAGAAAAGCGATAGATGTACATTTTACACTGATTTATAGAATTTGAAAGCTTGATCGTAGCTGTACGATAAAATTCTTTACACTTTCTATAATTATCATTATGCTATAAAACCACGTGCTCTTTTTTTTCTCATTCAACATCCATACATACGTGCACACTTTGCAACATATGCACACACTTACATAGTAATCGCATAATCGCACACGTGCGCATATACACACAATACGTACGTACGTAATAAGTTATTGATTAATATTTCACGATGGAGAAGAAATAACAAAATATCTACTTAACGATTATTATAGATATAATGCGTGCGGATTTAAGATCTACAGATTTTCCGTTGCTCGAGTTATTGCATTGTCTACTACTACTACTACTACTACTACTACTACTACTACTACTACTACTACTACTACTACCACTGTTACTACTACTATATCCTCCTCCCGCCTCCTCCTCCTTCTCCTCCTACTACTACTACTACTATTACTAATACTATTACTACTACTACTACGACTACTACTACTGTTACACTATTACACTACTACACTGCTACACTACTACTACTACTACTACCACTACTACTACTACTACTACTACTACTACTACTACTACTACTACTACTACTACTACTACTACTACTACTACTACTACTACTGCTACTGCTACTACTACTACTGCTACTACTGTTGCTACTCCTACTACTACTTCTATTACTACTCCTACTTCTTCCCTTCTTCTTACTACTACTACTATTACTAATCCTATTACTACTATTACTATTACTACTACTGCTGCTTCTGCTACTACTACTGCTACTACTACTACCGCTACTACTGCAACTGCTGCTACTACTGCTGCTACTGCTGCTACTACTACTACATACACACAACATATTAAAATATGTAACAACACACAAATTTTATTATATAAATTTTACCGAGATACGTCTCCGAACAAAAGTTGGTATTTCCTTTTTTCTCGATCTGCATAACATCCTGTTTATCCTACACAATGAGATTCCTTCTTTAAATTGTAATTCATTTGGAATTAACATCGATACAGAATGAGTTAGAATCGTGATAGGAGTAATTGGTCCAATAATAAATATTACTTTCTCGCAATTTTTCAGAGTATTAAATCGGTTTGTTATACATGAAATACTTTATCAATCAAACATAAAAACTTAGTGATAAGGCTTTTATTGTTTAATATTCCATTCGGTAGATCGTATTACGCCTACATACATACATTCATATTTATATGACAATCAATGGAAATCTTAGATTAATTATTTTTTCTGTTTCAAAAGAAGGAAAACTGGTACAACGAAAAATGAGAATTATAATTATTATAATCACGTTAACAGTATTAATAAAGAAAAGTATGGATAATATTGTTAATAATAAGAATGAGAAGAAATCGAAAATTTGAAGAGCGATAAAGCGAAAAAATAATCAAGATCAAAGTATTTTGTGTGTTTAGCTTGTGAGAAATTGGGCCGTTGGTGCGCGATAACGGATCCTAAAAATGTTAGGAGTATCGTAAAGTTCCTGAAGATTGAATAAACACGCAACGCAGGCAATGAGAAAAATGGCAAATGGTCGCAACACTATAGCTCGGAGACGTATCTTGGTACATAGTTGGCCTAGTAACAAGTTTCATATTTTTCGCCCCAATCGAAGTGAATCGTCAAGTACTTATCATCTATTATACTATATTATTGACATTATCCAGAAATTTTATTGAAATAAACTTTATCGATACCGTTGAACATAATGTACTTAAATTGTGACGACGACAATTTCGATATTGTTACGAGCACCGAATATACAGAGTGAAAGGAGAAAACGAAATATGAGGGAGAAGAGACAGGATGCGAGAAAAAGGGAAAAGTAAGTAAATGAGTGAGTGAATGAATAAAAGTGAAAACGGTAAACGTGGTTCCGTGATGTGTGTACGTTTGATTGTATGTATGTCTGTATGTATATGGAGGAATGAGAGATGAAAGTTGAGAAAATGAGAGAAGAAGGAAGTGGCAAGCAAAAAATAAACGGACATCAGCCTTTGAATGGATGCGAATCCGAATATTTGAAATGAGAGAGATCGATAGAATTATTATTGTATAATTATATAAACGGAAATATAAGAGATACAAATATGAATAGGAATACGAATATAAATGTGAATATGAATATGAATATGAATATGAACATGAACATGAACATCAATATGAACATGAACATTAATATGAATATGAATATGAATATGAATATGAATATGAATATGAATATGAATATGAATATGAATATGAATATGAATATGAATATGAATATAAATATGAATATGAATATGAATATGAATATGAATATGAATATGAATATGCATATGAATACGAATACGAATACGAATATGAATATGAATATGAATATTAATATGAATACAAAACAAATTGGAACAGGGTGGGCCGGTCGTGTTAAAATAAAACAAGTATAGAATACAATGACGATATAACGAATCTTTCTACGTATATTATTTCCCTGTCATTAATACATATGCACACTTGTGTGATGAATCAGAAATTGAGAAACCTTGTACCTTACGTATAAATACGCAAAGGCAGTGCAAACATGTTGCTTATGTTTTGTGTAATTATACATTAGTAATGAACATTATATAATTATGATAATTCCTGTATTTATTGTTATTGTTCCTCGGTTACACGGAAATGTTCAAGAATGATCCATTTGTACAATCATTAAGTTATTAAAATATGATTATTCAGTATCAAAAATGCGTATCTTTTTTACCTCCTTTTCTACTCCATTCATCGTTCTTACATATTACTCTTTCTTTTATTACGATTCTATCTGATTTTATTATATATACATATATACGAGAGAAAAATGTATAAATAATATTGTAGAATAAGAATGATTCGGTAACTGTGACAAAGTACATAACACAGGTGTATTATTATCTGCAATCAAAACTAGATAGAACGCAGGTGTGCACAACCTATCACTGACGCCAGGTACGGATTAAGTGTCTTAAGTCTCTGAAAATAATTGTCTAAGTTGGGACAAAAATTTGAAGATGCTTTGAAAAAAGTTTTGTAACGGTAGCTTGTTTTATAAGTTTTAAATTTTATTAATAAGCTATTTTATATAGTTTCTCCTTTCTTCTATCAAGTATATATACTTGATAAATTTTCAATTTTGATTTTCTCTGAAACGAAGCGTTATATGAAAATATTTTATTCTATAGTTTCTTCTTGTTTCTTCGTAAGGAATTATTCGACCAAACGCTGTATATACGATATATTTGTATTACTTATATTATTCTTATAAAAACTTTTGTAAAAATGAAAAAATTACAAAAGAAACTGGATTTTATAAAAATATTTCAATATGATTTATTGCAAAATAAGCCTTATTTTATATTTATGGAAATTTATTTCATTTCAACACACCTCTCCCTTTCTCATTTTTGTATGAAGCGGATCACCTTTAAGTCATTCTCCAGACGTTCCAGGCCCGAAAAACTTTAAGCCGACCCTGCACGAACCGATCATTATCAATGATTTATTGAGTATATCGATAATAATCTACGATGTACTCTGTTTCGATAAGTTTTTATATTTTCATTATTGCTTACGAGAAGTTTAATCTCATTGTAAATGTTCATCTCTTTCTAACAGCTCCTTTACTAATGTATTCAATCACACGATAAGATGTTCGATAAATTCGATATGAAGACGAAAAGTCAGCATTAGTTTAAGGTATTCCAGGCTGATTCTTCGATCGAGTAACGAAACAAACGATTCATAGATGACATTAATAATGAAATAGTTATCAAATCATTTGCTGATTAGTAGTGATTGTGAAGGAAGGAAGTTAAGAGGTATCGAAGAAGAAAAGAATCAAGCTCGGTGAAGTTAACATAATCTACGAGTGAAATCCGAAATTCACGCTTGAGTTTTGAATTATTCGCAATATGAGTCGAAACAGAATATTTGTTTTACTACTATTGTGTTATATGTTACAATTAACGCAATGTACAGATAAACACCACTGTGTATGGTACGGAAAGTGTGGTACCCGAAAAAATTTGCAGCTTGCGTGTGCGGTAAACCATACTGCAAAACCGATCAATAACCAATCAGCCTCGGAACTTCTCCGTGGAAAATGTCCACAATATTTCGAAAATATAGGTATTAGTTTCATTTTCATTTTCACTTTGAACATTACTTGTATCTTTACTTATTGCTTATTCGTTTCTCATGCATCAGATCTTGTATATATATATAATGTAGCTACATGTAAATGTTTTAGGTTCGAATGAACCAAAATTATGTTGCGACGCTGATAATATTGAAACGTTGGTTTCACAGCTGTCCATGGCCGAAACCATCTTTGGCCGATGTCCAACTTGTATAAAAAATGTATATAAATTACTATGCGATTTAAGTTGTAGTCCTGAACAAAGTAGATTTCTCCATGTCACAAAAATAAATGGAACGAAAGGCAAAGAATACGTCGAAGAGTTGGAAGTGAGTGAATCAGACGCGCTTTAATATCATTCTACGACATAACAAATTCGTTAAATGTAAAAAATTTAATTTTCGCATAAATGAATAAATTATATCCATTTTCAATCGTTTTAGGTTTATATCGATGAAAAATACATGAACGATACCTATGATTCCTGTAAGAATGTCGTGTATCCATCATCTGGAAATTTAGCTATGGATCTCGCTTGTGGAGTTCACGATGCTAGTAGATGCAATGCAAAATTGTAAGCAATTATAAAATGTAAACCATCCTACCGTAACTTTATATGAAACAATAGATATTTACGTAAATTTACGTAAGTTATCTACTTGCATACTTATACCAGAATTTCAAAGATGTATATTCGTAGATGGTACGAGTTTCAAGGTGATCCGGTTGCAAATGGTTTTATAGCCTTTCGAATGATTTTTATTACGGATAAACCGTATTGGAACGAACCTACGAAGACATGTGACGAACAGTATAATGTGAGTCTAAAGACGAATACACATTAAAACGATTCACATTGCGATTCACATATGTATCAACTGATACGCATTAAATACACATACAAAGGGTAGACCAATACACATATAATTAAATACATACATATGTCTATGTTTTAACGAGTACATAAACTGTTACTATAACTATAAAAAATGTCTTACATTTGCGTTCTTTTTTAACAGGGTTTATCGGCATGTAGTTGCGTTGACTGTCCAAGATCCTGTCCTTTCATCAAATTAGACAAAGACGACAATGCCTTCACTCTTTTTGGAATGAACGCCTATAGTATCATAATAGCAATTGTAATCGTTTTAATCTCCTTATTAACCATAGTTATATATCAATTAGTACAGAGGAGATTCCGTTCAGGTATTTGTAATATTTAATATAAGCAGCTTGCATAAGTGCTTATACATACTTGTATGCTATGTACATTGTAAATACATATGTACATAGCGTTAGATCAAACGTGATGCACAATTTATTAGACATTTGCGGCCACGTAAAAAGAACATGTTTTGAATGAAATTTATTAGTATCTAGCGTACAACAAATAACCATGATAAAAATGTTGAAAACGTTCTTTTCATAAATGTTTTTTTTTTAAATAAGGGTTTTACGATATCTACTAATCGCCAACGAATAATGTTAAAAAATCATCCTGCACATATCACGATAGGCATATGTAGTACTATGTAGTACAAGTACATATATAGCCATTTATGTGCATTAGTGAATATAAGCAAATTTATAACTATTCTATATTTGTTTGATATGTAGTGTAAGAGTATCAAATCATTCCAGAGAAAACACCCGACGATGAAGAAGAAGAAGAAATGGAAGATGAAGACGAAAAAAAATGGATTATTTGTAGAAGATATCATAAAATGTTTCATGTGTTTTTCACTATTTGGGGCAAAGGTACGTTTTTCTAATTACTTTATCTATTTATGTATTTATATAATTAGAATACGTGTGTTGTATTGGATATTAATCAAAGTACTCTATTATTAATCATAGTACTGAATTACGTTTATCACTATACGTTTATACATATATCTTTATATATTATATATATTCATATATCGTTAATGATTATCCTATTATCTTTACTGATGTAAATAATACGATTACACTAACCATACTTATGTTCGATAGCATTCGCAAAGTATCCATTCATCACGTTAGTTATCTTTTCGTACGTAATATTGGGATTAAGTTACGGAATAACGTATCTTTCTATAACAAGTAACCCGATAGAAATTTGGGCAGCACCTACTAGCAGAGCTAGACTTGAGAAAAATTACTTCGATTCTCATTTTCAACCGTTCTACAGAACTGAGCAGATTTACATTAAATCCGTGGGCCTTGATAAGGTAAAGTCGTTCAGTTATCCGAAATTTCGAACATAAACGTGGTAGGCATGTTAAGTTTTCGAATACGTAAGCGTATGTTTCAAATTATATTTAGATAATCCACAACACAACAAATGGTAATCTTGAATTCGGTCCTGTGTTCAACAAGGAGTTTTTGCTCGCTGTATATGATCTCCAAAAAGAAATATTGCAAGTAAGATAAGAGATAAAAAAAAAATGTCGAATGGAAGGAAAAAATACATATAATATGAACGAGACCGCGTTGATATTGAAATTTTCAGCTTGGACAAAACGACGGAGAAGGTTTGGAACATATCTGTTATGCTCCTGTTCAAAGCGATTTTTTTGGCCCCGTTACTATAGATCTTTGTACAGTGCAAAGTGTATGGGGATATTTTCAAAATGATCTCGCTTTGTTTAATAAGACAGATACATCGGATTTATATGAAGTAAATTATTTGGATCAATTGTACAAGTGTGCTCAGTAAGTAAGGAGTATTTATTGTACCTTGCTATTGTTATTACCAATTTCTTTCATCATATCTCTTTTGAAGAAATGCATACAATCCTGAATGTCTGGCACCGTACAAGGGGCCGGTTTTACCCGCGCTAGCTTTTGGAGGATTTCTTCGTGAGGACGAATTCAACTACGATGCGACAGATTACATCAAATCGACCGGATTGATTTTATCTTTTCTCGTAAAAAACTCACTAAACAAAACTGCACTTGATGCAGCTCGCAAATGGGAACAGCGGTAAAATTGATTCACAAAAACAGGATTGACACTTTTCCATCGAAATATTCAATCAATCATTCGACTTAATCTTTTAGATTCATTGACTTTATGAAAGAATGGGATGTGAAAAAGAGACCAGAATTTATGGATGTCGCCTATACTACGGAGAAATCAATTGAGGATGAATTGGAGCGATCGTCGAGAGCAGAAGCAGTAACAGTAATATTCAGTTACGTGTTGATGTTTCTTTACGTAGCTTTTGCCTTAAGCGAAATAAAATGTTCCGTTAAAAAGTATTTTGTAAGTTTTTCTCTTTGATATATATGCAGTTAATAATCACGTTCGTCTACATCCATATTTTCGCATTCGTTTTCCTTTTTCATGTTTCTGTCGTTTTAGGCAAACAGTAAAATAATATTAAGTATCGGCGGAGTTATCACCGTAATAGCGTCAGTAGCTTCTTCCCTTGGTATATTTGGCTATATCGGAGTACCCACGACACTACTCACGATCGAGGTAAATGAGTGGATATAAAGGAAATCGCAAATAACGGAATAGCTGCTTTTTTCATCTGCAATACATAGACGTTTCCTGTACAACACATAAATACTTATGTATTAGGAATATATATATATACATATATTATCTATATAAACAGGTAATTCCGTTTCTGGTACTAGCTGTGGGCGTAGATAATATTTTTATTTTGATTAATACGCATCAAAGAAATCCAAGATTTAGCGGAGAATCGGTGCCTAATCATATCGGCAGAATCATGGCCGAAGTTGGACCATCAATGTTACTCACTAGTATGTCTGAATGCTTCTGCTTCCTGATCGGTTAGTATCGATATTTTCGACGTTTAACGTTTATTCCCTATCAAACATTTAACTATTATTCTTACACTGAACATTTTCATTTGCAGGGGCATTATCGACAATGCCCGCGGTAAATACTTTTGCACTCTACGCATTTGTGTCTATCTTGATCAATTTTTTGCTGCAAATAACTGCGTTTGTTAGCCTTTTATCGTTGGACGAGAAACGATTCGAGGTAAATGATATTATATCTACATACATACGTACATACATACATATATACTTATTAAACTAATTTTTTAATTCTTTAATATTCTAGAATAAATTTTTGGATGTATTCTGTTGCATAAAAGTGGAAAAAAAGAATTTTATAGTCGGGGAAAACTTCAGTTTCGTACATACGATCTTCAAACGTTTTTACACGCCTTTTCTTATGAAAACGCCGATCAGAATAATCGTATTAATCGTATTCATCGGAGTACTAGTTACACACGTCATAGTATTGCCAGATATTAGTATCGGATTGGATCAAAAACTTTCGATGCCTGCAGATTCTTATGTTTTAAAATACTTTCAGGTAATGTCTTTATTGTATGGATTATATGTACCGTTATGCGATAATTTAATAGTAATGATAACTGTGTTGAAAATGGTGGTGATAGTGACCTCGTATATCATAACGCGACTGAATATTCGGAATTTTTCAGTTTATGGAAGACCTTTTATCAATGGGCCCACCTGTTTATTTCGTGGTAACTCCTGGACTTAATTACAGTAGGAAAACGGTACAAAATATAATTTGTGGTGGTCAAGGATGTAATAGCGATTCTCTATACACGCAAATTTATTCGGCTGCTAAGCAACCTCAAATGTTTGTATAATGCAATTCCATTGCATTCGAATTGCTCTTGATGATATGCATCCTCCACTCGGAACCTTGCTAATAGAATTATTCCTTGTTCAATCGTAGATCGTATTTGTCAAAAGCAGCTTCATCTTGGATAGACGATTATATGGATTGGTCACAAATTAGCGACTGCTGCAAATACTTTCAAAATAATCAATCCTTTTGTCCACACACGAACTGTAATTATCACAAGATTTCATATTTTTACGAACCGGTTATTATTTTATTACAACCAACATTTCTATTATAGATTCGTGTAAGGAGTGCAATATTTATATCGACGCGGACCATCGACCAGATCCGTACAGTTTCCGAAAATATATATCCTACTTTATACAAGATATTCCAGACCCAAGCTGCGCAAAATCTGGTCGTGCTGCATACTTTGATGTAAGGTTATTTCTATTCTATTATTTCTATTATTTTATTATATCTTTCTTCCCTGCGTCTCCTGTTCTTCTCCTCTTACATTTACAATTACATCTGATTTCTTATGTCCTACTAACATTCTGGCATCGTTATTTACATATTTCTAGGCAATAAATTATCATACAGACAAATACGGTTTAACGGATGTCAAGGATAGTTATTTTATGGGATATCATACCCCGTTAAAAAAGTCATCTGATTGGTACGAAGCATTGAGATTTGCTAGAACTGTCGCGGACAATATTACAACTATGATAAATAGTAAAAATCTAACCAACGAGAAGATAACTATATTTCCATACAGGTTTGTCTCTTTCATTTTTATTTACATTTATAGATCTTAAACTCAAATGCACCGCTTTATTTCAAATTTTTATAAATTTCCCAGATCATATACGTATAGACATATGTACCTACACAATTATCATCATTATACCATTATATCATTGTTATCGTTGCCGCTATTGTTAATGAAAAATTGTGCGTATAAAAAAATTTGATAAATTATTTCTTACAGCATATTCTACGTGTATTACGAGCAGTATCTCACAATCTGGAAAGAAACGCTATCGTCATTGGGTTTCTCTCTTTGTGTCATCTTCGTAGTGACTCTGATCCTAACAGAGATGTCGTTATTTTCGGCGATAATAGTAATACTGACAGTACTCATGATCATCGTAAATATAGGCGGTCTTATGTATTGGTGGCATATTCAATTAAACGCAGTTTCTCTCGTCAATTTAGTAGTGGTATGGTAACAAAATGTAATTGCATACTAACAACGAATCACACGAATCTATACTATTTATGTATATGTACATATTTGAATAATGTATAACAAAGCGTTGAAATCTGTAGAATTCTTATGAAGATCAACTATGATCACAGAGGACAAATACGTAAAAATAATTAAATATGTATGTACGTAGATTCTGACAAGTACATATACATATTTGTATATTTCGTTCTTCAGATGTTTTATTCGACGGAACACACATCCATTGTAACCAAAGCCTAAAGAAACATAGCAGCAATGAAAACCTATATTCGATTAAATTTCAACTTCTTACAGGCCGCTGGTATATCCGTAGAATTTTGCAGTCATATCATACATTCGTATTTAAAATCTTCGAAGACGACAAAAATTGATCGTGCGTCTGACGCACTTAACAACATGGGAAGCTCGGTATGTATAAATACTCTTTGTCTATCGATATTCTAATTAATATGTTTTCTTTCGTTTTGCTCCGTTGCAGGTATTCTCGGGAATCACATTAACGAAAATCGTAGGTATCATTATACTGGCGTTTTCGAAAACTCAAATCTTCCAAATATTTTTCTTTCGAATGTATTTGAGTATAGTAGTCTTTGGTGCTGCGCACGGCCTAATATTTTTACCGGTGCTACTAAGTTTCATAGGTAGGGGAAATAAAGTTGCACATCGTGCAACTCTTTTAAATCTATATCGTATACATTTTGTATTATAAAATACATAAAGTAGTTGAACATACACAACTGTAATGCCGATACATTATTTTTGTGAGTATATAACAATTATGAATCAATTTTAGGTCCATCAAGAACGTTAACAAAGTAGCAGGGAATAAAAACAAAAATGGAGGATATATAAATAGTATGACATTCAACAAATGCTAACAACGTGTAAAATGTACAAAGGGTTCTCGTCCATGAATTATTATTACATTTTAAAAGCGCGAAAACAAATTAATCTTCCACTTAGTTTTGAAACACATTAAAATCATATATACAATAGAATATATATTAAATTATTATTTCTAAAAATATATTTCTATCGAATAAAAATAATTAATAATATCACGTATCTGTCTAAATATTAGAGAAGCTGTACATATTACATCTCAACATCGAATCATTTTAATCTCCATGGAAGAAATGCCGGTCCTACACTGCAAATTGTTGAATATCGGACAGAAGATTAGACAGAAAAAATAAAATAATTTTCATTCTTTAGCTATTGTTTCCCGATAACATTTTTTAAATTTCGATGTGTAATGTCTCATTTTAGATATTTTTAGTTATAATGTTTGCATCTCATTATGTGTTTATATTTTATGTTATTAAGAAATGGTGTCCTTTTTATAAATTTGAAACAACCAATAATTATAATGTATAAAAAATGAGATATCAAAAATTGTATTTAAAATTTTATAACAATTTCATATTAAATTTTATTTATTTCTCAAAATCAAGTATTTTATTTAGTGAGAAGTACAAGTTACATTTCAAGATAGAGAAAAATGAAGAAAGTGATTCTTTTCTTTCTTCGGGTCTCTTTCTCCTAACACTCTTTTCTATGCTCCATTATCAAGAACTGCACTTAGGTTAGACCACGTGGATCAGGCTCTGCCCAATCAGGGATTTTCCCGCCAATTCCACTTCAATGGTTCTCGAACCATAACGATGCTTTCATTCCGCCATTGTACCCGAAATGCACGTGTATGACTGTACATGTATGACGCGAAGAAGTATGATATATGTACAGAGTCCAAGTAAAGAAAATGATTGCCAAAATACAATTTATAATTTTTTTTAAAGTTAAAACACGAGTCGATTAATTATAAAATTAAGTATAAGATTAATTATAAGATTTTTAGAAAATAGGAACTATTAATGTATAAATATTATCCTTTAATAATTAATTCAGAGTTTTTCGATAGGTATTTGTGTTTTTCTCCTTGCCATCATTATATATAAATATATGTATAAATGTGTCTGACTTCATGTAAATGATTTCGAATTTTATTCTTAATTTACACATTCATATCCATTTTGGAATTTTATTTCAATTTGGATTTGAATTAACCGCCATATCACTGTTGTCGGCGTCATCACATCATAGACATCTATTGTCAAATAAAGATAGTTTCAGTAATAAAAGAAATCTAAGTAATCATACACCATTTTGTAACATTCGGAATAAAGTTTTCGAATTAAAGTTATTCGCAATGTCGAAAGCAAAGGTATCTGCAGAATGGAAAAAACGCGTAAAATCGGAATACATGCGTTTGAGACAAATGAAACGCTATAAACGGGCAGACGAGGTAAAAATTGCTTGGAATCAAAACCGTAAAATTATGTCCGGTTAGTATACTCTTTATTTCTCACTGTCGTTAAAGCAAATCTTGTCTTGAATTTTTACTACTTCTTAGATCTTTTAATAGTTGAACAAAAACGATGGGCAGACGGAAAAGCAATGTGGCTTGCAATGCAAGATATACCACCACATGTATCCTGTATGAAAAAGGCAGAAGTAACCAGTTCTGACAATGATGTACAATCATGTCCTGTTAAGATCATTAATGCAGTCACTCCTATACCAACCATGTATACATGGGCTCCAATACAACAGAATTTTATGGTTGAAGATGAAACAGTGTTGCATAACATACCTTATATGGGAGATGAAATTTTAGATCAAGATGGTACATTTATCGAAGAGTTAATAAAAAATTATGATGGAAAAGTATGCGCGATATAATGAGAATAAAAGCTATCTTTGTTAAAATGAAATAATGATTTATCATTATGGAAAGTAAGTTTAATCGATTGATTCTAGGTACATGGAGACAGAGAATCGGGCTTTATGGATGATTCAATTTTTGTGGATTTAGTAAATGCTTTAGTACAGTATGAAAAAGAGGACAGGGACAGAGAACAAGTAAAGAAAGGAAAAGAAAAAGAAGATGATAAAGATAAAGATAAGAAGGATATTCTTATTAAAACAGAAATTAAAACAGAAAAATTATTGGAAGAAGGTAGAACTGATAAAAGTCCATTTCCATCTATGCATATATTTAATGTAAGCGATATATATAGAAATTAATTTTACCTTATTATTTATAACATTTATAGTATCATTATATTAATTCTTTAGGCAATATCTAGTATGTTCCCTGACAAAGGTAGGCCAGAAGAATTAAAAGAAAAATATATAGAATTAACGGAAAGATCGGATCCCAATATCTTACCTCCAGAATGTACACCGAATATTGATGGAGTGAATGCAAAGAGTGTACCTAGAGAACAAACAATGCATTCTTTCCATACGTTATTTTGCAGAAGATGCTTCAAATACGACTGTTTCCTCCATCGTGAGTATAAAAATAAGACATAAATGTTTCACTCTTCTTAAATTGGTTATATCATTTAATTATAAAGATCAGTATTGAGATACAACCTAATGGCTATACACCATGCTGTATCCCTGCCTTAAATTGATCATCTGTTAATTACAATCATTTATGATTCCTGATTTATTGTAGCAGCCAGGGGAGCGTCGCCGTCAGGTAAAGAATAACACTGCATACAAACGATCATATTTGAACAAATGCTTCTTTCTCTTTTTACTTTCATCTTCTCTTTCTTTCTCCCATTTCTTTCTTCTTCATTCTTTATTCGGTTTATTTTTTTCGTTTAGCATGGAGAAGCCATCAAGGATACATCTGCAATCATATTTCGTTGGTCGTTCAACGCTGTGAACACATACAAAATTCTACATCGTCTGTGATACTTTCCTTTAGAAATAGTTACACACTGAATTTACATTGTTACTTATAGGACTTCAAGTCTGTCATCCAGGACCAAATTTGCAAAAACGAAAGGGACCTGATTTGAAACCTTTTGCTGAACCTTGCGGAACAGAATGTTACATGCATTTGGTAAAAACAAGAATGACAATAACAATAACAAGAAAAGCAGGCAACTAAAACGCGAATTTTGTTTCATAGGAAGGCATGAAAGAAAAACTTGCTGCACAAGCGGCAGATATAAAAGACGAGGAAAGCGATGAGAAACGCGGTGGACCCAGAAAGGTACGGAAACAAGCAAGCGTAGATTCCGGAAACGAAGCAAGTAGTGAAGATAGCAATGATAGCAATAAGTATAGTCAGGCAGGTGGTTGTCAAGGTAATATACAGAATAACTGATTTTTTCTAAATAAGCTACGTAGTATCTACATTGATTCATGTTATCGTATCGCTGTTATAGATTTTAAACAAAACGTTAATAAAGAAACAAAATCCGAAGAATTGATGGAAGATCAAGCTCAACCGGAAAATCAAACTCCATTTACTCTTCTGGGTCTCGACAAACGAATAAAGACAGAAAGCGAACCTTCGTGGACAGGTTCAGAACAAAGTTTGTTTCGAGCTCTTCATAAAGCTTTCCCTGGTAATCCGTGCGCATTAGCACAAATAATGCTGACTAAAACATGTCAGGAAGTATATCAGTTCGCACAAAAAGAAGCGTCAGATATTCCAGCAGTCGAAAATTTGAAGGACTTTACGCCACCACGAAAGAAAAAAAAGAAACACCGTCTTTGGTCAATGCATTGTAGAAAAATACAGCTAAAAAAGGATTCTGGTGAATATTCTAAAATAAATAATATTACTTTCTATAAATTCGTAATTTACGTTATATTTTTGTTTTCAAGGTGCCAATCATGTTCATAATTTTGCTCCATGTGATCACCCGGGAAGACAGTGCGATAATTCGTGTCCATGTATACAAGCTCAGAATTTTTGTGAGAAGTTTTGCCAATGCAGTAGCGAATGTCAGAATCGTTTCCCAGGATGTAGATGTAAAGCTCAATGTAATACAAAACAGTGCCCCTGTTACCTAGCCGTTAGGGAATGTGATCCAGACCTATGCCAAACATGTGGTGCAGATCAGTTTCATATTACTAAAATATCATGCAAAAACGTTAGCGTTCAACGTGGTCTCCGTATGTATATACATATATACTCTTTATATTTTTGAAATCATAATATTAACTTTCACTTCATATAAAGCATAATGTAATTTCAGACAAACATCTTTTAATGGCACCATCTGATGTGGCTGGCTGGGGAATATTTCTTAAGGAATCTGCAGCAAAGAATGAATTTATATCGGAATATTGTGGTGAAATTATAAGTCAAGATGAAGCTGACAGACGAGGCAAAGTGTATGATAAGTACATGTGTAGTTTCCTCTTTAACCTTAATAACGGTAAGAAAAATAGTAACAAGTCTTATAGTTTCCTACCAATGTTTGAAAAACAATCAAATTTTTATTAATTTTGCCGTTTTAACATTTAGACTTTGTTGTGGATGCTACTCGAAAGGGCAATAAAATAAGATTCGCGAATCATTCAATAAATCCTAATTGCTATGCAAAAGTAATGATGGTAAATGGCGACCATAGGATAGGTATTTTTGCAAAAAGAGCTATTCAGCCTGGCGAGGAATTATTTTTTGATTACAGGTAAAATTGCTAACATTATTATGTATCACATTATTTTCGCATTATATTTATATATTTTTTCTTCTACAGATATGGACCAACGGAGCAATTAAAATTCGTGGGCATTGAACGTGAAATGGAATTTTTATAATGTAAAATAAAATTCATTATACAGTAAGATAAAGATAAAGATAAGATAAAGATAAAGAAAAAAAGAAATAATAATACAGTTTTTGTTACAAAACAAATGAAAGCAAAAAAGAGAAATATAATCAATAGATTTCCATTCTTAAGATTACGACATATGTTTATGTCTTTTTAATCAATAAATTATACATGTATTTTGGAAAATACCGACTTAATGTCTATAACATTGTTCATGGTCCTTTATCTAATTCAGTTTTATGTCTAAATCGAAAGTGGTTAAATTAAATATTACTTTTTCGTTTCGCAAACAAGAATTAATAGTAATGAAAGTTATAGTATGTGCAAATACTTAATATAAATCTGACTAGATAAACGGTGTTAATTTAAAACAACATATAATGGAAAAGCTCTGTGATAAACTTGTTTGATAAACAATTGAGCTATTAATAGCGATCTTCGTATTTTCAAGATAGTAATCGCTATGAATAGTTTGTATACATATCTGTCGGAATGTCATTATAATCATTAAATCTTGTACTTACAACAAAGTGTCGTTCCAGAGTGAATTATAATTGAATTTCATTAACATAATTAAATATGCTAATGTTAAAAATGTTGCTTGTATCGATCGGATAATCTGTTTATTACTTTTGTTTCTCTTTCTCTCTTTCCTTCTTCCGCTTCTTCTTCTCCTTCTTCCTACTTCTCCTTCTCCCCACCATCGCGGTAAGGGATCCAAAAGTGCAAGAACTACGAATAGGTTGCAGTGTATGATAGTTATATTTTTTCCTTGCGATCCACTTACACTTTAACACTTTCTGATTGTACAATTATCGGAGCAACGCTCAAAAATCGTTTTGTGTGATTGATCGATTAAAAATTGAAAGAAGTGGGAAATATTGAATATTCAATGACTGAGAAAATTAAGCAGTCGAAAGAATTAAAACACGAAACAGAAACGGAGTATTTTACCAGTGTTATGCCAGCAGAAGGTAACGATCTAAGCTTACATGATGTCATGTTCAATAGAGGCGAATACAAGTAGAAAACTAGATACATATACAAATAGTTCTTTACTGAGATAAAAATGTGCATGTACTGACATTAATGATGTTCGTCCCATCAACCTACATTCATATATTTATATATTCATAAAAATAAAGTAGAATAAAAGAAACCGAACCTGTTAATGCATCATAAAACAATAGAAAAAGATTTGCGATTTAAGATAGATATATATTTTGCTCGAACCGTACGTGAACTATACTTTTAATAACATTTATTGTTGAGCTATTCGCGAACATGATTCTTTGCGAGGGTAACATTACGCATGACTAACAATAAAGAAAAAAGTCAACTAAATTTCCGTTGAGTTACATAGATCGGAAATAGCTCGTACTGGCAATCAGCCAACTCTTAAAGCTAGAGGCATATTGAGAGAAAGAACCGTGAATTTGTTAAATGTTCTGTTTTTCTTTCTTATTGAGTAATTTTTGTCGATTTGGTTTGTTTTAAATGAAATGATGATTGAAAATTGTAAGATCGTAAAAAATGTAACGAGGAGAGGGATTAGATATCTTACACCTCTTACATCGCTTAGCAGCGCGTACTTGCATACATACATACCACTTGCTCGCATTATGTATGTATTATACCTATTATATATGTTCGTGCGTGCATGCAATACTATATACACGCATGCGATACTATTGCTCTCGATTCTCGATGCTTATAGAGATGCTTTTAATGCGAGTTAGAGATTTTTCAATTGCCTAACTTTCTTGGATGTTACTATTTCTCGACCTTAGTAGTAATAGTAGTTAATATATGCAATATATGGACATATTGTAGCAAAATCAGAGAAACATGTAGCAAAAGAAGCCGACATTGAGGATTTAAAACAACTGCGAAGCAAATACGAGGGGAAATTAACAGCCTCCCTCTATGCTGGCACTCTCCTCGTTGCTGTCGTTGCCTTGATTCCCGCTCTAGGAATTCTCTGCGTTCCTAACTATCAGGTAAATTTAATGTGCCCCTACGATACATTAAAATAGCGCTAAACCGTTAGTTTCGTAACTTAACTGAGTACTCTTTTTATCGCTCATAAACTATTTAGCGTAACAAAGGGAAATAAATATGTATACGCGAGTACATACGTAAAATACATAGTTATTGTATATTTAGTTTACAATACTTCGTTACTATATACCCATAAGTAATCGTATGTATACATATTATGTATCCAAAGTCTAAAATAGAAAGAAAAAACTGAAAATTATTCTTAGCCCACTCGTTTCGTTTTGTTACAGGATTTAACTGAAGCGACTGTCCCTATATCGACTTTGGCCATATTATTATTCTCTTCATTAAGTTTACTACTAATAACGCAACTACCGTCCACCTTAGCATCCGCTAAAACTAGACTTCTCATTGGCTTTATTGCGTCTGCTACTTTAGGTGTTGGAATTATAATCGTGCGTGCTTCGGTACCCTTGTTTATCGCAGTTCACGCAATGATCGCTGTACTACCAAGAGGTAGTCGACAAACACCAACGATTCTTGCAATTACGCTAATTGTTGTTCATTTAGGCATCCGATTCGTGTTTCTCGATCACTCGAGCTACTATCAAATAGTCGAGGTATGGCGGTATACCTGTTTGCCTGTTTAAACTAGCATATCCTCTACTACTACTACTACTTTATTTTTTGTATCTTCGTTTACTTTGTTTTCATATTCGGGTCTTATTACTTATTTGATCATTTTTCTTGCCATTTAATTTAGACATGCAGCGAGATCGTCTTTCTGTTTGCTGCGGTTTTGTCGGGTTCGTATTATAGCATCCTAACTACAAAGGCGCACAATAAAACGTTTTCTAGAACAAAAACAGTCATCGAATCCAGAATAAAGTTAGAATGTGAAAGAGAACAACAAGAACAGTTATTGTTGAGTGTTATTCCGGCTTATATTGCAGCTGAGGTAAGCTTTGCATTTTCCTCTGATAAAACGTTACCATTGTTGATTACCCGTTCGAGTATATTGGACATTGTTAAATAAAATTGAGACAGGTGAAAAGAAGCATTATGTTGAAAATGGCAGATGCGTGTCAAGAGGCTCGTAAACATACGCAAACTAGATTCCATGAAATGTACGTGCAACGATATAACAATGTTAGGTAAGCTAAAGGATGGAACCAAATACTACTTTCATTAATACCAGTATTAGTGTTAGTCAAACGTAAAATAGGTGGGAAGAATAATGATATCTCTTTCAGTATTTTATATGCGGACATTGTTAATTTTACGCCGCTCTCAGAACAATTGTCAGCCTCGAATTTGGTAAAGATATTGAACGAACTATTCGGAAGATTCGATCAAATCGCTCAGGTAAAGTGGCGATCATTTTTTATTGGATCGTCTTCTATTATTCAGTATCGCACAAAATGAGTCTGCTGCCTTACTGAAATATCGTAACTTAAATTCGCAACCTGATAATGTTTAAGTAAAATAAACACAAACTCCCATTTTTAGGAAAATCAATGCATGAGAATCAAAATCCTGGGTGACTGTTACTACTGCGTTTCAGGATTACCCATTTCTCGACCCAATCATGCGTACAATTGCGTGACTATGGGATTACAAATGATAGATGCCATCAGGTAGAAGAAAGGATAAGCTGGTCTCTCTCTGCAATGTTAGAATGATACAAACATAACCGACCGTTCCTCTTCTTAGATTCGTTCGCGAAGCAACGGGATTCAATGTGGATATGCGAATAGGAATACACACCGGAAACGTGCTATGCGGTGTACTTGGTTTACGAAAATGGCAATTTGACGTTTGGAGTGATGATGTTACACTGGCAAACCATATGGAGAGCGGCGGTTTACCGGGGTAATTTATTCTAGTTATCATATACTTCGTTTGTTGGAACGAGGGAAAATGCCTTTACCTTCGAATAGCTTTCCTTTTTTCAAGGAGAGTGCATATAACTAAAGCTACCCTGCTTCATCTTGGAAATCACTTCGAAGTGGAACCTGGTAATGGAGGGTCGCGAGAGAGCTATCTTGCCCAGCATAATATTGAAACTTTTTTGATAGTGCCACCAAAGGTGAGATCAAATCCTCTTCTTCCATCGGTATCATTATCAATAAACTTTTTAATCACAATTGGAATTTTGGATTGGAATTTTCCATTGATAAACATTGTGATACAAAAATTAATGCTCTGTGCATAGGATTTAAATTAATTTCAATAAATTAAATTAAACTAAAAATTAAGGTAAAAATGTCGTGTATGTATCAAAATCGGTAAAACAATGGAGTATTGAGAAAAAATAATTATTCAGTTGCCATCGATTACTGCGGTAGAATATTCAATTACAATCTGATTGATTGATTTTATTTTAATAATGATATTTCGAACATTGGTTCGAGTTATTGAATTTCTTGACCAAATCTGATTCATAATGATTTATTTTGTATTACGGTAGAAAGCCAACCAAGAAAATCACACGGATGATGAACGCGAACGCAGTGCTGTCTCCATACCGTCCAGGTGAACACGGCACATCGTTCAGTTTCGATATTTCGGTCTATTCACGTATGGAAACTGTGTCAATGCTGTAACAATGCCACCTTCCCGCGTTTAAATTTGGCTTTAAATGTAATTATAATTCTCTAACCCGAATGAAATTAGTGCACTGTCAATAGATAGCTAATGTCGTAACAGAATCGTTCATTTTTAGCTTTTAAAATGATGATCACATTCTTCTTCTTCATACCTTCTGTATTAACCACTAATGAGTAATGTTTAACTGAGTTCAAAAGACTAAGAAAGTATCATTTGTTTACGTCTTCTTTTGATATTACGATAATTGTCACTCAAAAAATAAAAAAAGAAACAGAGAAAGGAAAACGGAAGAAAAGAAGAAAACGACCTATAAATACACATTTAAAATAATTTCCATCTCTATATTTGAGCAGATCAAGACCAAGCAGTAAAATGACAAAATATGTTGAAAGTTGGGGTGCTGATAAACCTTTTGCCAACGTTGTAGAAGCTACGCTTGCCAAGAATATTGGCCTAACGGTAAGCAAATAACTGATTGTCATTCAATTTATTGTTTTTCATTAGTTAGTAATTAGTTAGTAATCTAAAGAAGGAAGATTAGTCCTTTCTTGTATCAATACAATGAGATATGATTAAATCAAGAATTTAAACTATAGGAATTAACGCATTATGTGTCTCTTTGTCTCTTATAGAGCATCGCTATGATTGAATCGAATCTTTTCGTAAATAGTAATTCTAATTGTTTTCTCGATATAAGGTGAGTTTATCTTTTTCTTTATTTCTCGTTTTTATAAATATCATGCATGATATTCATACATACATACATACATATATGCCATAAATTAAGCATCACTACATATATACATATCCAATGTTCAATATTAATATGCTTGTTCATCACAATAGAAACTGGTGTCAGAGCAACGAAGGCATGTCATCCTTCACTTATCGATTTTATGATCAAAACCAAGAACTTCAATACCGCCAACAGATTGACGAACAATATCCGTGGTATCTCCTCGCTTCAACTATTATTTATGCTATGATCTTCGCTATTCAAATTATGTATTTACCGAGGTAAGCACCTACTAACCGACTAATTTATTATTCGATTTTCCTCGTACTGGTAAAAGAATTTATATAATTAAAAAAATACAAAAAACGCGCGACGTACTTGGAATGTCTGAGCTTGATTTAGGATGTATGTTGATTCATTGCTGTATAAAATGTTCACGGCAACCCTCCCATCTGACTTTGGCGCGTTTTATTCTAATAAAAGTGCTCATTGTTCCTAAATTATTCCTCGGAACTTAAATACCGAGATAACACGTCTTCGGCTATTAAGCGTGCAAAAAAATAAAAATTTTGAAAGAATTGATACTTGTTACTCTTAATATGCTTTGATACTGCATCCAGACTGACAGACTGTTCACAAACAGCTGCATATTTTTCGCCGATAATGTGGTCGCTCTAGCAAAAAACGAATCCTATTTGCTCGCGAACAATGGCTTATAATTGCTCTTAAGCAGCCTGAATACAACATGAGATCTCTATTTAAAAGTAGTCTTCCTTTGTGATTGTGTTATAAACTTTGTCAAGGAGGACTTGACACATTCTTTCGCTTGTTCCGTTCCGGGATGAAACAAATACATATATACAAGTCGACAATAAGTACCATAAAGGATGATTCTCCCATTAGTTGGCTCAAGAGAAATGTCATCGATTATATACATACATCCTATATTGTAGCAATATCGCTGTAGTAATTTAGACGATCGGAAATGCATATGTACGTATCTTCTCTATGTCATTGGCGGTTACCATACCAAAAACCACCACGTGTGTATATACCTGTAAAAGGAAAATAAGAGTATACTTACTGTGTACCGGGAAAATTTTCAGTTACTTTTCTCGAAAAACAAATCCTTATACAAAAAGATTTTATTCTTCGTTTTCAATTTATTTTTTCGCTATGAGTTTCGGTAATTGTATCGCGATTCCGGACACGCCCTGTATAGATCGTTACACATAGAAATTTTTATTACAGGAGCATCACAGTTTACAGTTGTTTTCTGCCTGTTTTATCATGTTTATCCATTTTTTCCATATTATGTTGGTCAAATATTAAAACCAAAATCGATGGTAACAATATACGAAGTTGGTTATCTTTGAACAGGGAAGTGAGAATAACAGTATACTTAATTACGGTCGTTTTAACGATCACGTCATGCGTTCTTAGTATATTGTTGAACGATATCGAGCAGGCAAACAAATACGATGTCATCGTACCAGTACGTATCAATATTAATATTATTTATCATAATTAATTATCAATATTAATATGTACTAATTAATATGTACTATGTAATAATACATAAATATGTACATGAAAAAAGTTAACATTAACACTCTATTTTACGATTAGACTAACTAGGTGTATTAACTTCCCATTGTAATAGTTCTTGATTAAATAACATAAAAATTCGAGATTAATACCAACTATGTATACAGATACAGTACAAAAAAGCGTTATTTTATTCAGGAGGGATATTTTCTTCTTCCTTTTTCAGTTATATATATATACTGCGGTGATGTCCTTCATCGTAGGTTGGACACATTTACGTGTTGATTTTTTGCTAAAATTCTGTACAATGTTTCTCTCTCTAACAACAATCGTATTTGTGTTTTCGCAAGCACCAATCGCACGATTGTATAATGCGATCGAGGCCGTCGAGTAAGTAGAAATAATTATACTATTCAAAAAATTATATAAAAAATATTGAAATTTCAATGTCGGTGTTTATTTATTTATGTGTATACACATGTGTATGTATACGACAAATTGTAATGTTTATACCTATATACCTGACTTATTTCGCAGACATTATCGCATTCATTATTTATTCACAATTTGTTATTTACTTGCACTTGTATGCCTCGTGCTGCACATTTTGGATAGACAAATTGAATATACTTCGAGAACTGATTTTCTATGGCAAAATAAACTGAAAATAGAACAGGATGAGGTAGAAACTATGAGAGGTATTAACAAGATTCTCCTGGAAAACATACTGCCTGCTCATGTAGCAGAGCATTTTTTAACGAACGTCAGAGCAACTCAGGTAAACATTTAACATCTCGCTATTTAAACAGCAACAACAGTAAACGAGTAAGATGTTTCTCAGGCTGTATGTTCTCAAGATGTATGTTTCTCAAGCTTAGAAATTTTCCCATAGGATCTTTACCATGAAAGATACAGCAGTATTGCCGTAATGTTCGCATCCATTCCAAATTATAAGGAATTCTATGATGAAACCGACATAAATAAACAAGGATTGGAATGTCTGAGGCTTCTAAATGAAATTATATGTGATTTTGACAAATTGTTGCTTAAACCAAAATTTTCTGGAATCGAAAAAATTAAAACTATCGGTAGCACTTATATGTTGGCTTCTGGTCTTAGTCCAGGGAAAGAAGATATCGATGAAAAGGTAAAAATGCACATCGATCATATGTGTTACAGATATACATATTGTTCAATCGTTTCGCGGGGAGACGCGTTTGTGGTGTAACGTGCCAACGAGAGTCGTAAATTATCGTTACGATACGATAATCGACGCCACGAATCAGCTGAAACGGCATTTCAGTTAAGATAATAGGGGTAGTTGAAATGATTATAATACTGAGCTAACAGACTTACAATATTACAGGGTTACAATAGTACAATATGAACGATATTTTTCGAAATTTCAATTAAACAATTGCACAAAATTAGATATTTTCTACTTTCAGGAACTTTCAAAACAAGATCATAATATAATCATTCTCGTTGAATTTGCTCTTGCTTTGATGACAATTCTCGATCAAATCAACAAGGAATCTTTTCAAAGATTTAAATTAAGAATGGGTAAGTTTCCTTCAAAAATACAAATACGAACCTATATTGTGTGCATGTAACGTTAATCTGTCAGAAGTATACAAAGAAAGAGATTTAATAAATAATTTATTGTGAAATAAACAAGAAAATATTGAAGAAATCACTGGTTGCTGATCTTTATGGATTTATTTATTGTATTTTCGAGCTATCGCGGGGAGACGCGGTCGCGAGAATACGCGTCAACGGGAGTCGTAAATTCCCGTTACGATTGTAATAATCCACACCACGAATAGTTCGATCTCCTTATTTCGGTTAGGATAATAGGGATGGTTGTTGTAGTATAACACTGTGATTCATAGAGTTATAAAAATATATATTTCCAACACTTTGTACAATCACACAAATTAGTAATGCCGTTGATTAAGATACAGCTAACGAAGAAAAGGATTATTCTTAGATGAGAGAATCCGTGTATATGTTGACTTTGACTGTTCGTTGATTATGAGAACCAATATAGTGACTCTCCTGATGGCGTAGAAGCAGTAGAAGTAGGAGCAGTCGGAGCAGTAGGAACAGCCGGAATTGTAGGAACTCTCGGACCTGTAGGCACTGTGAGAGGTATAGGGACTCTAGGAACTCGAGGCACTGTGGAAGCCGAAGGAACTATAGGAACTCTAGGCACTGTGAGAGCCGAAGGAACTCTAGGAACTCTAGGCACCGTGAGAGCTGAAGGAACTCTGTAGTTCATTCTGATCTGATTACGGAGGAAAGCTCGGTATGGGTGTCCCATTTGAAGAACGCGGATTCGTTGCTCACATTTTTAGTTAGGAAAGTGAGGGCAATGATCCGCAATGCGGATTGGCTATGACCAATATTCGGAATGTTTTTTTTTTTTTTTTTGTTAGAATATTTACAATCAATTCTCGTTGAGAATTTTCAGTAACTTCATTTGGCGTGATACAATGACATGGTTTATAATAGTTTATATTGTTGGTTCTAGTAGGATCTAAGGATTTAATCTAAAGGGTATTTTCTTTTTAGTCTGCGGATCTGGTCCGTCGTGTCAAGTAGTTGGGTGACTAATGGGTTGTGGTGGTTGTTGACTCTTGCGTTATATCTGCTTCTGGACTTGTATATTTCATCTTTGACTGTGGATATCTTGAGGTCGCAGTGGATTGTTTCGTTGGTAACATACCAGGGTGCATTTATTAGGGATCTTAGCGTTTTCGATTGGAAGCGTTGGAGTATTTCAATGTTGGAATTACTCGCTGTTCCCCATAGTTGGATTCCGTAGGTCCAGACAGGTTTTATTACGGTCTTATAGAGCATAATTTTGTTCTGCGTGCTTAGGTTGGAGCGACGGCCAATGAGCCATTAAAATTTTTTGAGTTTGTCTCTGAGTTGCTTCGATCTGTCTATGAATAATGGGAAATGAAGATGGAAGGAAAAAGCCTCCTACCAACGTGGTTCCTGGAGAATTGTTTATGGGAAAAACCAGCTTTTCCATTAGGCAACGATTTCGTTCTTCCCATTAGGTAAACTGCTTTCTCCGTAATTTGAAAGAACGTACAATAGACCTAAGGACTTCTTAGGTGCCAGTTATAAACCGAAAATACTTGCAGGATTAAAGCTTTCTGCAAACGAATAAGACTCGGTTTATGGTAGAGCTTTAGGTTTGAGGGTTGAGGTTGAGCGTTAGGTTGAGGGTTTCTCTAACGGTGCTTGGGCCTTGACGGTCAGACAATGAAGAACGTCGTGCGGACCTTTTCACGCGATGTAACATTTATTATGATTTAAACAGAAACGATGGTTATTTAACGTGAACTTAATGCAGCAATATGATATAACTAAGACAACTAAATTGATAATTCGCAACTCAATTCACAACTTGCTTTATATACCACAGTTTTGGTATTCCTAGCACGCACATGTGTTCCACAGACGTGGATGACCCATGGTCAAGTACACCTTTTAATTACCCAATGTCATAAAGGAGCACGAATATATGGCCCATAGGGATTCCCATTGTTCCGGGACCGTTAACACTTTTATTCTTTTCTACCTGTAGTTCATCGGAATTTTCCCCAGAGTTTTTCTCCGATACTACAATATAATAGAAGGGGAGGACGACATTTAATAAATACAAAAATATAGTACATTTTTCAAGAAGCTTACCTCGAGGGAGAAAGGAGGAAAAAACTTATTATTAAGGAGGAAAAAACTATTAGTATACATGTATAATCTAGTTGGTTCTATAAGAAAATTTCTTTCGTTATAGGTTTAAATCATGGACCTGTGATAGCAGGGGTGATCGGAGCACAAAAACCTCAATACGATATTTGGGGAAATACCGTAAACGTAGCATCAAGAATGGATAGTTGCGGAGAAATGGGAAAGCTTCAAGTTACTGAAGATACAGCCAAAATTCTAATCGCTGCTGGTTATGAATTGACGTGTCGAGGCCCTACTTATGTCAAAGGAAAAGGAACTTTAATAACATATTTCGTAAAAACACCATTCGACGACAAAGATGAAGCTTAATTTAGGAATGTTTGACTTAGGTCGGACAAAATGTAAAGATGCAACTGAAACGGAAAATGCAATAAAAGAAAAGAGATAGAGGAACAGTCACTTTGTCCATTTTAAAAGCCGAACCAAAAAAAGTAAAAGTATAACCTAAGTTTATACTTGTTACTTAGTAATGTCATTAGTGAATAAATTATGAATACACGTGATAAAATTATGAATTATTTAATGTTATACTGTTATATAAACAAACAATTATATGTTTATATATATTCACACATAAGCAAATACATATTATGTATATATAATTGAAGTGTTAATCAAAATCGATAGGATCAGAAAAAAGAAAAAGAGAAAGGAAGGAAAGAAGTAAACGATTTCGTTAATTAATTTTTTAAGGACAGATTATGCGTAACAGTGTCCTTGATTTCGCAAACACCATTCAGGTTGTAAGGTCTCAGCGGAGATTCCTCTTTTTACGAATCGTTCTCGATGTCTCAGCATTCTATATTCAGCATGAATCCAAGTTGAATTGGGCTCTGCCCACAATCTCTCAGCAAATGCTGCGGATCTAGGCCAAATTTTCGTATCAGTTGTCGCGCTATCGGCTTGTTCCGTCCAAAGAGCTGTTTCACCTCCTGTTACAACACAAAGGTACGCCTATACTATATATGTATATAATTGTTGTGTGACACCACTATGGCTAAATTTTTCTCTTTAATAAGCCGCTTACTTCTTAAATGTACAAAAGAAGCCCAATCGGATATTGCAGGTATAACAATATAATTTTTGCATTTCAAAGCAAAAAGAAATATTTACCTAATATAAGATGTTTTTTATTCTCGAGATGTTGCAATTTGATCATTTTCAGAGGAGAGTTGTCATAAACGACCTGCCATCCTTTGTAAGGAGAACACCAATTATTACCCTCGCCTATCCAAGCTGAGAAACTAAAAGAAAAAACATAAGCAAAATAGAAAGTGGAGGATGCCAAAGTCTAATATTAAATTGTTAATTACGAGTATATTAATAATTTATAATACTACTAATAATATAATAACTTGAAAATATTTATTTACCTACCCACAATCTAGATAGAGCGCGTCATAATTAGAAATAATTAATTTAAAATTATTTCGTAACAATCTACCAATACTAAGATCATCTTTGGTTGTCCATACTTGAATGATATACTTCTTAGGATCCAAATATTTCATATTTTGTTCGTTGGTTAAACCACTAGTCCACAAAATGATAGGTATCTCCTTTCCATCGTTGGCGATTTCCAGCTTGTCCATTGCCTTTTTTTGAAAATAATCCCAAAGCATGTAAAAACTTGATTCTGATAGATCCCAATTTTTTACAGTTTGCATCCAGTTTCTAATAGAGGCTGAAGAATTCCAACAGTTTATATTCACTTCATCTCCTCCCATATGAAACAGGTCTGGTTGAAAATCCCGTATCATGTCTTTATATATTCCTTCGAGAATTTCGTATACTTTCTCATTAATCGGATTCAATTGACCGCAAGGTGGCTCGACGCAGTAATTTCTCCAGAATTCTGCTTTGAAACAAACAACTGTATCATTTCCAATCTGAAAGCGATAGAATCGTCAGAATTTCATTTGCTTTTCATTCTTCATCTGCTTCTTGTTCTTTTATTTTAACTCTGCTTTTAATTCCTTTTTTTTCTTTTTCGTTAAAGCGCATAAAATAAAAGACAGTAAAGAAATTCAATTACCCATTGCCACCCTTCTCCCACGTGGGCGGGAGCATCAAATTCCGGTAATACTCTAACACCGCGAATAAGACCGTATTCAACAATTTCCTTCACATCTTCTTGATTGTAAATCTTGTCAGCTGAATAAGAGCCAAATTTTGAAAATTCCGGCCATGTTTTGCTAACATAAGGAAAACTTTGAGAATCGATAATGTGCCAATGCAACGTATTTAATTTGGACATGCTCATGCCATCGATCGTTCGCAATATCGTTGCCTTGTCAATGAAATTTCGGCTAGTATCCAATAACACACCACGGTAAGGATACACAG
This sequence comes from Bombus terrestris, assembly GCF_910591885.1. Taxonomy (NCBI): domain Eukaryota; kingdom Metazoa; phylum Arthropoda; class Insecta; order Hymenoptera; family Apidae; genus Bombus; species Bombus terrestris. Next base: position 1,796,078 of record NC_063277.1, on the reverse strand, counting down.
GGCCATCAACAATCACCATTTCATTCGGAATTTGAATCTGATTCCGTAAATCGTCGAAAACGATCAATTGACTCAATGTTTCCAGAGCATGTCGTACACCGAAATATGATTTCGCTATAATCGTTACTTCCAATAGCTATATATTATAAAATAAGAAAAAGAAAAAAAAACAAGAGTAATTATGTATTTTATATTACATATATATTTGAGTATTTATTTAGGAGGATATATAAATTATTTTGTTAAGTATAAAATTATGTTAATAATTCAAGTTCGTCGACAAACAAAATCGAAAACCTGTTCCAAAGTACCGAACTATTTTCACGTATAAAGCCGTAAATATGTATTAGTAATATGTTATGGAAATAACGTTCTCGATACGATCTTTCCTTCTCTGATTATCTCACCTTATCCTCCTCCTACTATACTACAGTACTAATTTTTATTGTTTTTTAAATTCCTCTTTCTCTTTCTGTTATTAATTACAAACGTATGAAATATATATAAATTATACCGAACGACGAATAAAGCTTTTTGTGAAAGGATTACCACGCGCTCACCGTTTTATCCGTTTGTGTTACAGTTAAATTGTAGCTTTCGTCCGTGTGCAAGGTCAATTTAATGTTGTTATCTTCGAGATAACCCTTGCATTGAATAAGCATGCCCACCCCGCCACCATTTGCTAATTTGCCGCCAATATTCTTTACAGTATTTTTTAATAAAAGTATATTCCTTTCAAGAAGATATTCAATTTGTGTCCCAGTTTGTACATCGCCTAATAAAATCTTATCTGGATTGAGCTGAACCATATTCTTGCTCAAAGACAGGTGACCAGTTGGTTTTGGCCACAGAGAACTGGATGCACTACAAAACAGTTCGCATACTTCCAACGAAATGGGTTCAGTTACATCCTTTGTGATTAACTCCTTCTTACAGAGACCACCCTCGCACTTATAATGCCATAGTGAACTGTGATCAAAATTAATCGATTTCTTCTTTTCTCCTTCTTCATAATTATATAACTTTAACATTTTTCTTTTCAGAAAAAAATTATTAGAATACAATTTCTACCATTAACTGATAAACCAAATAGATAAAATAAAGCATTTTTCTTTTCAGAAAAAAATCAGAATACTGCTTTCGCCATTAACTGATAAACCAAATAAATAAAATAAAATAAAAATGAAGATATGTATTATATATCTATTCATGTGTAAAAATATACATGTATAACAAAGATTAACAATTGTTATAACGTTAATTTATTAATAACTTTTAAACTATAATATTTAGAAAATTTACGATTTACGATTCAAGATAATAGTGCATTTTTTCGTGTTCAATTTCATTTAATTTTCTGTTTAATATCACCTATGATGTAAATGAATAAAGTGCCACGTACGCGTAAGTATCTACCTGCTGCTTTCACTATACAAGTTAAAATGGAACAAATCTCTCTTTCTCTTACCGCCTGTGAATTTTCAAGGAAAACTGTTTGCATTGAATTATAATCGTTCAACTTTTATACGCTGATTCTACGCGTCTCCTTATTTTATTTTTTTATAAATTGTTTAAAAATTATTTATAAATTTTATCTAAAAAATAGAAAGAATTACTTACCTATATTCTCCAATATTATCACTCGTGTTAACTCCAATAATAAATACGATAAGTAACAAAGTAAGCATATGAATACTTCGCATGTTTCATCCGTGCATAGATACGTCTTTCGAATGACTGAATACTGCGGATATCTCTTCATTCGAATGATTTTATTCGCTTAGCGACATGGATCAAATTCATTTTGATTGGATAAAGAATCACGAAGTGGGGTAACGACATCACTGTTTAATAAATTTGAATTTTAACGAATTCGATGAAAAATGTTTCGTTTTTATACCATTCAAGTTAATTACTGATAATAAACTATTACTTTAAAATTATTACTTTACCATACACAATCTAAATGCCATAATTATATCGCAGTAATGTATGTTCATGGGACATGTTTCATAAAAATAAAATCTACTACAACATACATATTTTTTTTAATAAATATTTATTATATATGTAATTAGAATATGATAAAAAAATTAACAAAGAAGCATTGTATTGTTTGGTTTACTTTCTGTTCATTCATCACCACGTATAGCTCTATATTTAGCCAACTCATGTGGGAAAACTCTAGTTAGCTCTACAAGCATGTTTGCTTTAAATTTTCTATAAGCATCGATTTTTCCTTTCACTTGTTCATTTTTAGTTAATGCCTTCTCTATGCAATCCTTAGTATATAATTGTGGATTTCTGCCTTGGTCAATGTAACTAAAACCATGTAGATATGATAAATTATAGACATGAATTCTTTGTTATAAGAATCAACAGCATAGCCCGCTGATTTTGACATACTTACTCGAAAACCTCCAAAGGTACATGAACATCTTGAACTTGAGACTTAAGTTTGTCTATTTCTTGTAAGCCGTTTACTAAACCTTGACTAAAACATAAAAATATGAACATAAAAAATTCATACATTATAACATATATAAAAACAATAGCCAATAATGTTAAATCCTTAAACATTCTTAACCATACTTTATGATATCTAAATTTCTTCTAGGTTATTAATCATTATTAGTCTCAATAGAATATTCTGTTACAAGTAATAATAATTCTAAATCACGGTTATAATTTATCTTTTTCTTGATCATATCGATAAAAATTTTATGAAATATTTATTTGGTTGATTCAACAATAATATTAAATATGTATATAATGAAATGAATTATATCATATATACACAACTCACATTTTTTGATTCAGTACATTTTGTCCTTGCGGTTGGAAATCACTCACTATAATACGTATTTGCCTAACATTTTCAATAAAAAGCTCCAACTGTGTTTCTAAATTTTCTAACGTAGACGCCATGTTTCGTATTTGACGGTATATATACAACTATTACCTAGCTCCTATTCCACAGTCGCATGCACTGGCATAAGTCCGGAAACCTTCGTAGTGGGGATAAGCTTCTTAACATCGAGAGATATATTTTCGACCGCTAACCATAGCGGTAGGATTAATTTGTTAAACTTCAGCATTTAACGCCACCTTCGCCATCCTTACCACTGAAGATAAAGAATATAAACTAAACTACTTTTCATAATTTCTTTTAACTTATTTAGAGTAACCGTACGGTATTTTATGTAGTATAAAAGAATGTTTTTTAAATAAATGTGGATTCACATAATAGAGTACAGTTCAGTTGCAAACACAGCCCTGTTTCAGATTGCAGACAAAAGGCGCACTGACAACGAAGACCATCAAATCGATTGGCGCAATTTACTTCAGAAACATTTTCTGATCACTAAGAGCCTTCTCCCTTCCATTACAATTTTCAGACCTGTGTATAGAATCATATATATACATACATATGTAAAAAATATACGGCTATCAGCCATAAGCTACATTGTCATGTTTTATATATCTGATACTACCAAACTTCGGGACTACATAATTGAATTCCAAGTTGCATAAGAAAAATAAACTTTGTAATTTTCTAATAACATTTTCAAGAAATAAATAATTCATCAAAAATATAAAATATAAATAAGTATAAACAATAAAATATCTAAAATATCGTATTGTGCCTGTGCGTGTATATATGTGTATATAGATATGAAAAAGATATTTTAAATTTACCTTGTAATCGATTGTAATTTAATAAAGCTAGTATATTGTATTAATTAAATATATTAAAACTTACGCTTATACAATCTATAACATATTCATATCAAACATCTAAATACTATAATACATTTCCATTTTTACATTAACTTTTATGATGATGCTAAAACACGTAGTCATAGGCAAGTTTATTCTTTTTATTCAGCAAACTTAAGATAAATTTCCGAAATAACATCAATTAATAGGTTACGTTACGGATGAGGTTATGTAATTCTCCCAGGTGGTGGTACAGGTTTTATTGGAACACAGATAATAAGTTCATTATCTCGTAAAGGAGTTCCTTATACATGTATTTCACGCATGCCTGGACCAAATCGAATTTCATGGGTAAGACGAACTAAATAATATAAACATATAATAATAATAAATGTAATAAAATTTGTAGCATGATTTGGAATGTTATGGTTTACCTGAAAATACAACTGCTGTAATCAACGTTGCTGGTCAGAATATACTTGATCCAAAACAGCGATGGTCAGAAGGATTTAAACAAAATGTTATAAATAGTCGAGTGGAGACAACAAAATCTTTAGCTAAAGCTATAATACATACTAAAGCTAATGCTTTTGTAACAATTTCTGGAGTTTCTTGCTACAAACCAAATGATACAGAATACACTGAAGAAAGCAAATGTGAAAAATATGACTTCCTATCAGGTAAATCATCATTTTGATGTTAATACAGTACAAATAATATAATTATATCATTTCAAACCTGTACCAGAACTGTGTCATGAATGGGAAGAAGCTGCACAACTTCCGAAAGATAGCAATATCAGACAGGTCACAATTAGGTCAGGAGTTGTATTAGGAAAAAATGGCGGTATGATTAAAGAAATATATTTGCCATTTTTTTTTGGATTGGGTGGCCCTATTAGTAGTGGAAATCAATATATGCCATGGATACACATAACAGATTTAGTAAATTTATTTTTGTTCTCAATTGAGAATGAAAATGTACATGGTATACTAAATGGCGTTGCCCCCCAGGTAATTAACTGAAATTTAAGTTAATTTCAATAATAATAATTAAGTGTAATTAACAGAATTATTATTTACAGATTGTAACAAATAAAGAATTTACTAAGGCTTTTGCATCTGTAATGCAAAGACCTGCATTTATTCCTGTACCACGCATTGTTTTGAATAGTTTGTTTAATAATGAACGGGCAAAAGTGAGTACAAGTCATATGTTGTGTTATGTTTTGTTGTAGTTAATAATTATATCAATCCTTTCTTAGATTATGTTGGAGGGACAAAAAGTTATTCCTAAACGTGTCAAAGAATTAGGATTTCAATACCAATATCCTGATATTAATTCTGCTTGCGCTGAAGTACTTGGCAAAAATAAATAATCATAAATCGAGATTAGAAAGCTAGTTGAAGTAATATGTAAATATCAATATTTTAAAATTAATACTGATACTTGATTGTATCAACTTGTACAATACAATATTAATTTATATATTTACATTCATATATTATTGAATAGAAGAAATAGAAACAAGAAATAATTAATTTATTTTCTAATATTTTGGAATTCTTTCTTTTTCAAAACTTCCTATGTACACATTGATAAATTTATTTGTCTCTTTTATTAAAAAGAAAATAAATAGATTGTGATAAAAATTCCATTGTATTTAATGACATGAACTTCCAAAATAATATGTGACTCTATATCAATGTGCACTGCATTTTTCCAACTGCGTTTCTTATTAACCCTTTCGTTGTGAACAGCGCCTATAGGCGATCAGCGAGAGTAGCTCTTCTCTCAGAGGATCGTACCATTCGCACAACCGATCTCCCACTGTCACGCCGGCTACTCAGAGAACAATTCGTTTTTGAGCGCTCCGCAGCAAAAGTATTAATATAATTTTATTTTTGTTTTTATTAAGAATTATTATTTTTGTTTTTATTAAGAATTATTATTTTTGTTTTTATTAAGAATTATTATTTTTGTTTTTATTTTGTTATATATTAAGAAGCGTCCTTTAAATACATTCAAATTAAATATGTTCTCATATGAAAGTAAATCTAATCAAATTTTACAATAACTAATAATCATGTTATAAATTTTGATTTTTTACGAATGTGAATTTTCTGATCATTGGAACCGTAATTTAAAATTTTAAGAAACATTCTCATAATAAATATGCATATGTCGATAAGTAACCTTTACCTTCTGAAATATTATAGTAATTCTTTCATAAACTAATTGCGTTTTTCTGTAATTTATTGTTGCATTAAAAATTAAGTACTATATACGGATGTTACATATATACGTACATGTGTTAAGTAAGTACATGTGTATGCATATTGCAGACTCAAATAAGATTAAAGAAAATAGAAAATGGCGTGATACCGCGAGGACAGCTGTTATTTATCGGAGAAAGAAAACAGAAGTAATTTGGCTTAATTCAAGTGATTTTGTGAAATTTTACATATATACGAATTTCTTCATAAAGAGATTTGAAAGCGAATAATATCTAGTGAAGCATAAAAGTTAAAAATATAGTAACCACTTAAATTAAATAATAAAAATTTATAAAATGATGGCAGTGATAATGTTGGTGGAAGTGATTATGTGAACATTGAAGGAGACTAGTTACAGGAATTTATATATATTAGGAATATTGGCTTGATTCGTTTTATTATGTGTAATTGACGATCATTAATAATAATGGCCTGCAATTAAATTTTTCTAAGAGAATTCCTCCATAGAGAAGAAAATTTAGAGAAAAGAAATAAAGCGAAAAATACGAAGAAAGAAATAAGTTAAAGTTGTGGTCAAAAGTTCGTGTAATTCTTATTTCTCGAATATCTAAAAATAAGAATAAAATACTTAAAGAAGCAAGACAATTCCATAAGTTATAATTTTACTTCGATGTATCCACATATATGTTGGACATTTCGTATATAAAATTTTTAAAGACTCGGAGGACTTACTTCCATGCATTTTCTCAACGATTATTTAATTACATTTTCGAAGTATTGGATATTTCTCTACAATTAAAAGATGACCAAATATCATCCAATATCACAACAAGTCTTCAGTGATAATCATCGTTTTTACCACTGCTCTTACGAGGTTAGGACTAATCGACACAATCATATTTGCTTTATTTTTATTCATATTTTTTTACGCTAGATATTCAGATACGTATATGTGTAATTTAATTTCACATTGATCTAAGCAGAATTCAATCTAATTCACACATTTCATACGATTTTATCTTCGTTGATTTAATAAGCAATTAATAGTAAATTAATATTAATAATTTTAGCATAAATACTATAATAATGAAATATATGAAAAAAAAAATATTATATTATTTTAACTTTGCTTAATTTACTGTAATTTGTGAAAATTTTTATACATTTGTACTGACATTTTGTTGAATAGGAATCACCATGAATGCCAGAACTCAGTTATTTGAATTAAGTATGGAGGGTAGACAAGTGGATGAAGCGGTAGCAAGTATATTTCATAGTGTTCTTTTCCATCGAAGTCTTGGTAAATTTAAGTACAAGCAAGAAGGTAGTTACTCAGTAGGCACTGTTGGATACCAAGATGTTGACTGCGACTTCATTGATTTTACTTATGTCTGTTGTTCGTCGGTACACCTGGATCAAACTTTGAAACGTGAAATATCAGGTTTTTCTGAAGCTTTGCGTTCTACTGATAGTCCAGGTTCTGGCCAAATATCCCTGGAATTCTTTCAGAAGAAGAAAAGTCGCTGGCCTTTTCAAGCAGAATGTATACCATGGGAAGTATGGACAGTACGTTTAGAGCTTATCAAATTAGCAACAGAACACGAACGACAGATATGTAGAGAAAAAGTTGGAGATTTATTAACAGATAAGATTCTTTACATAACAGAAGTAATGAATCGACATGACTATTTACCCAAAATGCCAAATCGAGGTGAACTGGATTTAATCTTTGACACATCGTACCCTGATGTACAACCTTATCTGTTCAAATTATCATTTAGCACCTCTAGCCCATCAAGTACAACAATGGGTAATACAATGAAAAAATTGATCAAAGAGACATTATCTATTTAGTTGTTTATTAGTTTTCATGAGAATTTTTTTAGTGCGATGTATATATAATCCAAATTCATTCTTGGATAAATTAACATTATTTCCTTCATTAACAAAGGAATTCTGTTTGTCATATGAAATCGTTTGCATTCAAATTTACTCAAATCATACCCTATTCATACTCTTTTAGTTTCTTTTACTTGTAGTTTATAAACATTTGTCACATTACATGTTTTTATATGTATTGACTTGCATAGAGGATTGAAACCTAGAAGGATAAATAGAGTTAATTGTATGCAATATTTGAAATAAAGTGGGATAAAGAGATCAATCCCATACATCAAAATGCCATTTCTGACCAATGTCTACGCAAATTCTGTGCCGACAATATTTGTCAGAAAGAAAACGGAAAAAAGAATATATATATATATATATATATATATATATATATTACAATTGTATAAACTTAAAATATTTGTAAAATTTCTATAGTACAAAGGAACCAATTGTGTATAGCAGTTACTTTTTTGCGTATACATATATTATTCCATGAATATCGTCCATTGCATAAGTCTTCTAGGTAATCAGTTATAGATTAAATATGAAATATTTACTTTTCATCATTTTAAATTCGAATTTGTTCAGATGTGGATATTGTTAATAGGCGAATAACGACATCTTATTAATAGAGAAAACATTTTTGCTTTATTTTTCTCTGAAAATACATGACGATTGTAAGGAAATAAAACAGTGTATGTGTTTATTTAGCAAAATTTAAAGGTAATAAATTTGTTCTAATATATAAAGCTGTTATTTCTCTCTCTCTCTCTTTCTCTTTCTCTCTCACTCTTTTTTTCTATGTTTGAAAAATCTGGTGCACATATTTAATGTTTAATATATGACTGAAACCTAGACTTACTATTGTGAATAAGCATATAGTACAAGTGCTTGTCTCTACATTTGTTATTCACATATTAATGTAAATGTGAAAATATGTAGTATGTATATGTGATTGAAAAATAGACTTTAAGTAAATTTTTATAGTTTGCTCTTGTTAAAACATCCTTATTAAAAGAACAATTGATAACGATCGTATTGATTAAGTAAAAGATACAAACAGCGAAATAGTAGTAATAATATAATTCGTTGTATATATTACAGATAAGACGAAAGATTCTAAAAAGTTTTAGTAAATATACTTACTTGAATGTTAATGAATTTTTTGTCCTAAAATTAATATTGTTGCTTGAGTGGAAAATTATTTGTGAAATAAAAAACGTATCAAGCTGACATAGATCACTCCTATAAGTAAAAGCCATGTAATGATCTTGATTAAATTTTTTAAAGTTCATTCTTTTGTATGAATCTTTTATATAAAAAAAAAAACAGATGAAAAGTTTTAACGTGTGTAATTTCAACGTGAAATCATTTAAAAAATGAAATAATTTCGTCAAATATTAGATTTATCGTAAATATACCTACATTTTTCGATAATGTATAATAGTAACATGATACTACTTTCGCTATATTAAATTAAGCTTCTGCAAGAGTGTGGAAGTATTTAAGGAAGAGTATTAAAGAGGAAAGGAATAGGGGAGTAAAGAATATCTAGGCCTAGAAGAAATACATTGAATTTATTACGACAGTAAAGTTCCGAATAAAGTGATTCTTTGATATTTTTTAATATTACTAATTTTGTATATGTTAGAAAACGTTCGAAAATCATGATACAAGTACTGATTTTCAAATTACATTTTGGCTATAGTCTCTCTCAGCTATTACTGAACTGAAAGCCGACACGTTGTTACAGATACCAGATATGAACATTGCAAGTTATAGGTAGAAAGACGGTAGGAAGAGAATACAGATGGTAACGCGGACGCCTGCGCGAGAAAACGGCGGCTTGTCTAGTTAGGTTTTGCCAACAATTTTCCATTTTCAGTTATCGGTGGAAAAGGCTAGCCGTCACTTCGAAAGCGTTTCATCGTTGAAAATTATAACACGTTGTTAAATGTTGTGGTGCTCGCTTTACATTATCTAGAAACAAACCGTAATATAAGAAATACTGAAACGTCTTTTATCTTTATAATAAAAAGAGAAGAAAAAAGCAAAATTATAAGTACTTGTCAAAGAAAGGTATAATCGACATTTATAACAATTGTGTGTAAAGTGATTTCGAAAGATTACTATCTACACGCCTTTTATTTGACTTTTTATTCGGTGATGGTGAATACCTGCCATTGCCAACGTAAAGTATTTTTAATTTACATATTTTGGTTAGTTTATGTAATAAGTACGTGGTACTGTTGTAATTGTGAAGCATCAATTACGATTGATTTTCTAAATAATTCTCCACGATCAGCCTGAAAAATTAATTTTTAATTTAATTAGTATTTAATAATTTAATTTAATTTTAAGTTACTTTATAATTAATCTTGTGTTCCCTCGTGTCTAACTATTTGCTTTGTTTCCATTTTATATACGTATATTTTTGCGTAATAACGAAAAAGACATGTACATGTACATAAAGATTAACGGTCGAAATTATCAACAGGTGGTTGGAGAAAGTAATAAATTTTGACTTTGATTTCAACCAATATACATTTATTAATAGGAAAGTATTTTTTAAACAATTCTTCCAATACTGCTTCTAATTAAAATACTTTGAACAGATTGCGATAATTAAGAGCAGGTGATTTAACACGTATAACACGAAGTATTACTCAAAGTTTGACTCATTGTCAGAGAAAGATTGTGTGCGTGATAGCAAATTAAATGTATCCATGTATATGTAAATAAGTAACTATGTAAACAATAAGAATGGCAATGAGTTGAAAAACTTTTCAATTCCTTTTTTTCTAATCGAATAATTAGAACATATTTTTTATTTCCACTGAACGTTTTGAGTGTAAAAAATTTTACATAACTGGCATCGATCGAAGGACGATTCGTGATCACGCAATATCGTTCTATTTTTGGGGAATGTTTTAAACTCGGTAACCTCGAGAAACACCAGATTTTACCACCTTTGAGATCGGTTATACGATTTGACTAAAGTGAATGGAATAAAGCGAAGAACTTTTTCAAATGAGGAACAATCCAGATGTATCGACATTATATATATTAGTTTCAGTAATACGTGTCATTGTGTCGACGATATTTTCATTCGGTCAGTAACGCATATGAATATCTACGAACAATCAAAGTAAAACAAATTCGATCATCTTTGACAAATCGATTAATTATTTCTCATTGGCTGTTAATAATTGGCTTAGTTCGCAATCATTCAAATATAATTATTTAATTATAATCAAGACGATATTACTGTAAATTGTAAACGATGGAATAGTCGGCATATGTTTTCAGTTGCGGCTCCATCTTATTCTGCCTTATTCTAATCGTACCGAAAAAGCTCTCAAAGAAAAAGATTCGGAACGAAGAGAAACAGAAGAAGAAAAGAAGAAAATTTTGGAAAAAAAAGAAGACAGAAATCAGGTTGGAATAAAAAAAAAAAAAAGACAAAGAACAAGATAGGGAAAGTGGAACAATAACTGTTCGGTCCCCGGAAACAGATCGATTGAGAAATGAACGATTCGCCGATTTTATCAAACGGGACCGCCGTAGAAGGATGGTCGACTACTAACCGTCCGACTATAAAAAACGATGTAACCTCGAATAGTTTAGTGCAATTAGTCTTTTACATATTTTATGCAAATATTTTTGCGTTTGGTGTGTTTGGTAATGTGCTCGTATGTTTCGTCGTGGCACGAAATCGACAAATGCAGACAGTTACGAATCTGTTTATCACGAATCTAGCATTGAGCGATGTGCTACTTTGTGCTCTGGCGGTTCCGTTTACTCCTTTATACACATTTCTCGGGAGATGGATATTTGGCAGAACTCTGTGCCACTTGGTACCGTACGCTCAAGGTGTCAGCGTATACATCAGCACATTCACTTTGACGAGTATCGCGATCGATAGATTCATGGTGATCATATATCCTTTCCATCCTCGTATGAAGATCGAAGTTTGTTTAGCCGTGATAGTCGGTATTTGGATAATCGCATTGTTGTTCACTTTACCTTACGGGCTTTACATGCATCTCGAGGAGCCGTACACATATTGCGAGGAACACTGGCCGAACGAACGATTTCGAAAAATCTTTAGTTCCATCACTTCGATACTACAATTTGTCTTACCCTTCTTCATCATCGCTTTTTGTTATATTTGCGTTTCGATCAAGTTGAACGATCGAGCTAGAACGAAACCTGGTGCAAAGACTAGTCAAAGAGAAGAGATTGACAGAGAGAGAAAGAAACGAACGAATCGGATGTTGATCGCCATGGTCGCCGTATTCGGCATATCTTGGCTACCGCTCAATATCATCAACGTTATCGACGATTTTTATTCACTTGCCAATGATTGGACTTATTACAGAATCTGCTTTTTCATGACGCATTGCCTCGCTATGAGTAGCACCTGCTACAACCCTTTCCTTTACGCTTGGCTCAACGATAACTTTCGCAAAGAATTTAAGCAAGTACGAACTTACTTTTTATACTTTTATTTCTTGTTATATGTGTGTCTACTTACTCGTAGAAAGTTTTCTTCGTTTCTCAATTTTCTTGCTCTCGGTTCTTACCATGTTTTCTCTTCTTTCAATTCTTATTTTTTAATCAACTCAATACATAGTTGATTACAATTATGTAAATACTTGTAAGTAGGTAATTGTAATGTACGGATCTCATATCGTATTTCATCTCCGAGTAAATTCTCTTTTCGTTTTGCGTGCTTATACGTGTCTCTGTGTCGTCGTGCGTATATCCATACTACCCATCTGTAAATGGACTCGTATAAACGACACTAAATTATTCGTTGAAAGATCTCTTTCCTCCTCAAATTCCACTTACCGTGGTTATAAGAGAAAAGCTTTTAAAGAAAAGTTCTCACATTTACATTGCAATGCGATTTATAACTTTGATCGAACGAACGTTCCTTACTTTCTAACATAAACGCCGACAACGTTCTCTCGAGCTCATCATCGTGCTAAACCATTTCAAGTTGTTGTTAAATATATTCCATTATTAAACACAAATGAAAGATGCACGAATTCAAGCTGCAAATTCATACGTACATTATCAAAATTCGATGAACAAGTAAAGAAATAAACGCACTGTGTCTAATATAATTAACGTTGTAGATTCTTATCGATTTCAAACTAAATGCAAAATAGAAGAACCTATAATAAGATAATTATGTACGAAGCAGCCGTGCGTTCCTTATCTTAGCCTATGGCTTCAAACTTTCAATACTATTATACTATCGATATATTTTTAATACCGTCAAAATTTCACGATAAAACCCATCTGAATTCTTTTGAAGGTGCTTCCATGTTTTCCGAAAGCAATCAACGGTTACACTCCAAGAAACACCGAAGAATTTCAAAATAATAAAGAATGTAGCGGAAATAACACTATCCAGGAATCTTTATTACTGAATGAAACACATATAAGAACTACAAATCCCGAAGCTCGCGAACTGATCGTCCACGAAACAACCACCAACAATATGTCGAGAGACTTGGAAGAAATATAAACTTTTTGATTCGATCAAATTCGAACGCGAGTCAACCATCGTAAGTAAGTATGCATTCACATTGTTTCCCTGTGACGAAGAGAATAATATAACATTTACTGCATTTATCGTATAGATGTCTTTCTTCGCTAAAAACAGATATTTATAAATTGATCGCATTACCCATTAATTGCATTAGACCTCTATCTCTATGTATACATATGTACAGGCAGATAGGCAAAGGGAAACCGAGATCCGGTATAATACAACGTTCTATTCATCTAATTCGTACGTCTAATTTATTTAAGAGGTAAATGGATACGTGCAATAAAGTCGGGAACAAAGATTGATCTTCGTTTATCGTCTTTATTTATAGTTAACAGGATCGTTGAAATCCTTGCTGTTTTCTCAAGATTTACATTGGTAGAAGTTAAATCGTCACATACACGATTGGCTAATGACGTAGTCGCTCTGAACATGTATATTTATTGCTTTTCCATCGTCTTCGGCCTTTTCTTTCTGTGATAAATTGACCGTGCTTAGGATAAATTGATCGAAATGAAGAAAAATTATCGCCATCGAGCAATCGTTGAATAATGTGGAAAAGTCTAAAGCAGAAGTTGAGCATCTTTTACATTCTGCTAACGCATGATTGAAAACGAGAGAAACGAGAGAGAATCGACTTTTAAGCAGGCACGTTCCCTCGTTTCAGTTTTTCGCACCGATCAGCGCACCGATTTCCATACATTTCTTTACTATTTTACGTATCCGATAAATATACTTATCTTCAGGCCTACCTTAAGAACATATTTACCTATTGTTCTAATTCTATTTATTTAAAGATCGAATTGAAACGACACTTTCTCTAATAAAAGCTATTTTTCTTCTCTAACAGCTTCAGCTACAGAACACTTACAAAATTGACTTCACTGAACGATAGTTTATATTTTTATTCTTTTCATATGCTCTTTAGCGTTTTCTTTTTTCAAAATTGTAAAAAAGATTACCTTATCGATAATTTGCAATATAACTTTTATACCTTGATTGGTTGGGGAAGATTATAAAATGTTATTACAAGCAATTTATTGGACTATAAACGAATAGAAGTAGAAATAGAAGCGAAAGTAACGGTAGAAATTCTACGAATACGAAATGTTGTACGAATGCTAACATAATTGATCGTTATATTATGGGAGAAACAAATCGAAAATACTGTTATAGTTAAAACATATACGCTCGTCCATTGGATTTATATACACCGCGGTACATAAGTACATACATTTTCAATAGATTGCCGTGTTATTTCCTGTCGTATTGGTTCGGGATTCAGGACAGAGGACAGCCATTCTTCTATCGTTATCGTGCACTTTTCTACAAGCGCTCCAGTGTTTCCGTGTCATATCCTATCCTGAAATTTATATATGCATATATATTTTTTCATCGATAACAATTTTTTCCTCAACTTTTCTCTTTTGCATTGTCGTAACTATATACAGCCGCTGTATTCTTCTTCTCTCCTTTTGATGTTTTTCTTCTTTTTTATTACTATTTTATTATTTATAGATATATTTGGTGTATCCTTCTATGCTGTTTACTGTCAGAAATGTAAAGAGAAAAAACAATATAAAGTATCAACGTTGCAATAACAGAAAGAGGAAGGAAGCAGGCGAAAGGAATGAAGATTGTTCTCTTATATGTATATATGAAATGTTTTTCTATTTCACAGACATCTCTGTGTTACAGAAACAGCTGCATTTTCTCTGGAGGCTGAAATCTACTTGTATCATTCTTCAGTCAAGTACTACGTTTTACATTACTTGTATAATTGAAACAAGCAACAATGGTGGCGGTATATTTACAGAAAAAAGAGACACGCGATTCTGCACAATCATATTACGATAGAATTAAGAATTGATTCGTCAATCTAAGTTTGTTATAAATCATGATGCGTCAAGTACAAAGAAAATTACGAAGGGAAAAATAAAAAAAAGAACTTGCTCAACTTCATCGTCAATTTCTTTATTATGTTTATCCACACTTTACTATTTTTCTGTATCTTAACACTTTGCGATTGGTATATCTTTCTCTTGGCACTATTAACTAATCGATACTCAAGCAAACTCAACAAAATAATAAATATTTAACATGCCGTTCAACTTTAAAAACAAATTTTAAATACCGCTATCCGATTGCAAAGGGTTCAATGTTAATTTCTCAATATTTTTGTACAAACCAATAGGCATTTTATGAAAAAATTCATCGTTAAATATCACATCGATCGTTAACAAACCATGATTACGAATGAGACACAAATGCGTAATTAAGTGATATAGTAGTCATAGTATAATACTATGTGTTTGTAGTACGTATAGTACGTGTGTACGTATATTATTACATCTATTTGATTCAGATTAGGTATCCTTGGACGCTTGTCATTAAACGTGGTTTGAAATTTTATTCGAAAACTTGCTCGATCGAATATCCTAGAGATAAGAGAGTACGTTGCAGGGGTATGTTTACTGATAAAAGCTGATAACGACATCGTTTCGATCGACTATTCTCGAGAACGTGTTCTCCCCTTTCGTCCATCTCCAATTTCAATTCCGCAATAACACCTCATTATCCTACACAATGATTGCGGTAATCCGAGCACGCCTTGTGAAAAACGATGCTTGTCAAGATACATCGCGTATATCTATACTTCTACATCTTTATCCATCTACATGTATATGCGAGTAATTTTCAATTGTATTGTCATATGAATATGTTAAAAATTCTATTTTTATTTCCCATGAATTATCGTCTACTTTACATTATCAGATCCTTAATGAAAAGGAAATAATTTATTCATACGTAAAAATGTTCATCGTGATTATACAGACGTAGACTGTGGCGTCTTATGCACTTATAGGAAACTTGAAATTGCGAATTGTGTTCGAAATGCATATGTTATGAAAAAATAAATTAAATATCCAAACTATAGCGCTTCCTATAATACTTGGTAGGTAAACGATGATTTCCTATAAAAATTCTACTTTTCTAATTATATACTTAAAAATATGAATTTTCATCAAAATCCACAGTCTAATCGTAATTATTTATTATATTTTTATTATTATCGTAATTATTTATTTATTATATATATTTCAATGAAATTTATATCGTAATATTTCAAAGAAAAAAAGTCACATTACAAAATAAATTATACAATAATTGTGTATAGAGTATCTTGCAGTTATAGTAGAATGTGCCAGCTTCAGAATGATCATCTTTTTCTAATAGCTATAGCTTTCTGTAGCTATCTTTTGTAGTATTGTATTTTCTTGCTAATATATTATACATATAAGTAAGATTTGTAATCAGGTTCGCAAGATCATATCTATTAGAATTCATGTAATGTCTTTAAGAAATGAGTCAGATAAAGACAATGTCAATCTACTTCATCAATACCATATTCCTTCAAATGTTTAATCTCATTAGTATTGATAATACCCTTTATGAAAAAGCATAAAAATTGCTTAAAAATTTAATTATGTATTAGAAATAAATTTCATTTGTTGTATTGATTACAGAAAAGTCACTTTAGGATCGAAAATAATACTCAGGATATCATAAGCAGCCAACAGTAGCCAGCAACAACGATCTTTTTACAAATGATTATATAATACAATAAAAAATGAGATTATTTATTATAAAATAATTATACAGAATGTATTTAGAAACAGTTTCAATAAATCAGAATAATTTAATGACATTTTATAATTTTATAAAATATTGGGCGAAATCTCGAAAATTTTGGTTCCAAAAAATTCCTGAAATACGATGTCAAGTTCTAAAAATTATCGAAATTGTAGCGCAACACTATCATGTTTCCCTGATACAAAATCGCAAAATCGGCCAAAAATTTCGGTTTCGAGAACTTCTTGACATATTCTAAGAGAACATATTCTAAGAATCGCCGAAATTATGCCATCTCTTGTGCTGTCACATTCTCCTGATGCAAAATCACTATTTTAGCCGATAAATTTCTCGTTTCAACGACAATTTTTTGCTCTCAGAAAGAATTTGGGAATTCACTGAATTGTGGATATTGAAAGAATTTTAAATGGTCAAACGTTTTATTCATTTGCAAAATAAGCTGATTTTATTCAATTTAATTTGCAAGTTTACGATGATTGTACAATTTTACAATTTCATAATTTTCTGTATAATAATTTGTGTAATTGTGTAACTGTACAATAATTTGATCGCGTTGTTCGACCGATGGAATTAAAACAACTCTTCTCATGCGAAAATGATGACGAAAAGTGGTCGTGGTACGGCACGGCGTTTTGTCGCTTATTTTCGAATCGCCACAGAGCGCGCCTGCTTTCGGTTAATTTCGTACGGTGTCGCCAATATTCGGCAGCAAATGATTCTGATTGGTTGGGCTGTCTGCCCATGTCTCATTATAAAAAATTTGAAAAGATTCATTTAAATGGTTCCTTTTTCTACATATATTAACTTTAATTAAAATGTATTGTTACAGGTAGCTTTTAACTACTCGTTACTCCATGACAGACTGTTAGTGTGGCTAGAGCTAGTAGGCATAATTAACACTTATCTATGGTTAAAAGCAAAAACAAGATGGTGTGGTCATCAATGAAGAAGAGAATAGGCATAACATGAAATACTTTTTCGTGTCCAACAATTTAGGCATTATATAACTATAAATTCGTAAATTATTATTTAAGCGCAAAGAAAGAATTCTAAGCATCTATAGCGTATTGCATTTATACAGATTAAATTAACGGTTGATCAAAACAGTAATTTTGAACAGTAGCTATTATATTCTCAACTTCCTAACATTCTGACATAAATAGACGACCACTACGTGTTATAATTATGTATTATATCGCAAATAATATAAGGTAATCGGCTGCAACCGCGATTATATTTTTATATAATTAGAAAACTTATTAAGCTGTTAATGAAAATATGATTGATTCCTAGATTCTGGATTGGCTTTTTTTTGATAATATGTAGTGAAGCATCGTGCAAGTATTCATATACTTCATTTGTGATTATAGGACATCCCGTTCTATAATTTATTTGTAATTTTGTACAAGACTTTAGTCTTAATTCAAACCACTCTTATACTGAATTTGTAATGTCGCATGTGACACAAAAGTGGTACGGGAGTCCCAAAACGTAGGACACGAAAATCAAAGAAAAAATTTCCTCTCTGGACATATCACAATGTCACTCTATTCTGTGCATGAAACGCTTAATGAAGGACATCACAGCAAGAAGCATAATCTTACGGATCAATTCATAAATAGCTCTTATTGTTAATAATAAATTATTTTTTTCATGCATATGCGCGTTAAAATATATGTATAAAATGTTTTTTATAGGAAATGATAATAGTTGACTGTAAAAACATTTAGATATTTTTATTAACATTTTTACATTTCTTTTTAATAGTTATATTATGATCTGTGCCTCGCATTTATTTTGTACAAAGCTGTAACATGTAGGGGAGACAGTAATAAATCTTGTTGCAAGTTAATCGCATTAAACGTCCTTAGTTCTTTCGGAATATTTTCATTTGGCAAATTGTAATTTTTCCCTTCATTCTTTGCATTCATGTTTACATATATTATGTATGTCGTGTGCATGCATAATATATACTGTATGTACATACATATACACATTCATGTTATTATATTTATTATACGCAGAAATATTTAGTTGCAAATATTTTGATGGTGTCAATCAAAATCAATATTAGCAAAACATTGCATTTTATCATTGCATTTTTTCATTGCATTTTATCATAGAAAGATATAATATCCCATACAATAAAAAGAGATGCAGGAATATTCGGAAATCAATTGTATTGTTCAGTTCACACTTGAGCGTCATAAGAGATAGCAAATTTCTGCCAATTTTCCACAATTTACATTAAATTCTCATTATTTTATTATATCTTCTCAATTCACTTTGTTATCACGCGGTAATAGATTTCTCATAAGTGATACAAAAAAACATACTATTTGTTTTCAGACATCATTTCACATTTTTCATCCTTTCACCTTCATTATCTTTTCTCACTGTAAAATTTTTAAACTGTAATTGCATACTACTTCAATGAACATTAATGCCAAAGAGGATAATAAATTTCGATAATCAATGATCAACTACACAGTAATGACCTAAAATCAGTAATGACCAATGACACGTGAATTGATTTGTTATACTGTATCTTCCATATTAGTGGTACATATATTTGTTATGTGCTAGTACATAAATGGTATAACGTGATAATGTTATAAATATACTGTAGTAAGAAAATTGACAATTGAACATAACATTAAATTACATGCGCTATGCATACTTATTTCTCCAGATACATATGTTGTTGTTTTGTTTATACGTTTTCAGATACAATCCTCTTGGCATTAATGTCCTATATTCCTGAACCTTACTGAACTTTGACGTCATATCTCTTCAATGTGTTAGAGTTAAATAGGTCTTTATTGAAATGTCAAGATATAGATGAATTTCATCTAAGCCATAGTTTTAATCGAAGAGCATCTACGCCGTTCAAATAATACCGAAATAGTCGCTTATCACGCACAAAACCAAGATTCTCGTATAAACGTAGTGCTGGACGATTAGTAATTTCTGTTTCTAAAACTACTTCACCAGCATTATCTTCTACCATAGCTTGAATCGCTCTTCTTACTAGGTTTGAACCAATCTTTTGCTTTCGATATTTGACATCAACAGCTAACATTGCAATGTACCCACGTTTTATTACTTTTCTGTGGATGTCCAACTTGCAGACAATGGCACCAACACATTCCTCACCATGTATTGCCTTGACGAACAAAAAGCAAGAATTTTTTGTAAATTCTACATACCTGCAAGACAAAGAAATTCGACCAAAGCTGGCTAACAGCTCTTTCTACTTGTCGATACTTTTTAATACCATGTTGACAGCTTCTTAGATAGAATTATACAAAGATACACAATATTATGAAATATATGTTCCTACCAGCAATGTTTCAATACATTCAATTATTTCATAAATATACATACCAAGAAGCATAATTTTGGCCAGTTATAAATGAAATATCTGTATGTATAAATAGAATATGGTTCGCTCAAGTCTTTTTGTATTAATTTCATAATATCAGGCATTTGGAGTTCACTTGTATAACTAACATATTGAATGTTATTATCCCTACTTTCCAATGACAATGTTTCTGCTAATGTACCTGAACATGCATAATTAGTAATCAATATGAAGGAATTCATAAAGAACAATTGATTGTTAAAAATTGAATGTTAACTTTTTGTACCGTGTTGGTTTAAATGACTAGTTTCCATAGATTCAGATTGTGGAAGATTAACTATGCTGGTAATTCTTTCAGAAGAATTACAAATACCATTAACTAGAGGTATTCCATTTCTATGTGATTCTTCATATATTTCAGTTGTTTTCAGACTAAGTCGAGATGTAATGTCCAAAGTAGCAATATCTGTTAAAGAATTTTCATTCTTTTCTTCAATGCTACCTTGTTCACCCTCTGATTCATTTCCATCCACTACACTCTTCGTTTTAAGCTTTTCCATCTTTAATTTTTTGTTAATATTTTTATTTTCTATATATCTGAATTTCTTTTCTTAAAGCATACAATTTCAGTACAGGGTTTTAAAGATGACAATTTTTACTTTTTTATACAATATATCCCTATGACATCAGTATTTCCAAATGACACACTAGCTTTTCAAACGAATTTTCATAATTACGCCGAGTTAAACGATTTCTTTATTTTTAATGTTATTTCCATATACAGAACGCCAATTTAGCTCTTCAATCGACGGACACCATATTGAATTTTCTGCGATGACTACTAACGACACAAACATAAACAATGCGCGAATAGCAACCATATCATATGTACTACTATGCCATCATTTTCATTATCTTTAATCATAAATAAAAAATGTAATCAATACTATTTAAGTATTAAAATCTGCACAATTCCATTTTCACTTATGAAATATTCATAGCAACAATTTTTACAAAGTTCATGTCAATATAAATAAAATTTGATTGATTCTAAATACGTACGGAATAGAAGACAAAAATAGTGTCATTTAAAAATTAAAAATAAAATGATGAAATTAATATCGATATATTCTTTTTCTTGTTATTTATTTATTATTTCTACATTTCATACATATCCTGTTTCGATGTTGCAAGAGGGCGCCCATGTTCTTGAACAACGCCGGAAGTGGATAGAAGTCTACTACCATCTACTAACTTCAGAAACGTTTCAGGTTCTTTTTGATATACCACGATGGGTAAGTTGTTTGGGTGGATATGAGTTTTGTTTTTATCGCTTTGAATCAATATCTTTGACATTAAAATTATTATTGAATAATCATTAATCATTTATAAAAACATCAATTTCTTTGATTCGGATGGATATTACTTTCATAAATATAACTTAAATGGTTAAAAATGTTTGATATATCGCCAGCTTTAGCAATTTCATTATTTTAATCAATTTTTCTTTATAATCTACTTTATTTTTGCTTAATTATATATTTATCATAGCTTTCATTTACTGATTTTAAGTTTATTATGTTTTCAAACATGCAATACAAGATATATGTACATATATGTCTTTAACGTTTTTCATTCTTGTGTTGTTTATTAAGTTGGAAGTGTATTATGTTGTGTTATCAGTAGTATCTCTACATATATAAAATGTTCCTTATGTATTTTACTATATATACAAATATTTATTTGATATTGCAGGTATCTCTCGTGATCATTGGCATAAGAGACGAGCAACTGGTGGTAAAAGAAAACCACTCCGCAAGAAGAGGAAATTCGAATTAGGACGCCCAGCTGCAAACACAAAACTTGGAACTCAACGTATTCATACGGTATTATTAAACAATCCTTTATCATGAAACTCTATATTTTACTTATCGTTGTCAGAAGCAAAAGATACCTGTTTTATGAATTTCATAATTTATCAGAAACAAAGCATAATGAATCTACTGATATATATTATCTATTATGCAATATATTCACTTTTAAAAACTATAAAGGTATTTTTGTATAAAGATATATGATTTCTTTTTCTTATGACAATTAGCGTAGCAATATAGAAACATAGTGATGACTACCTTTACCTACTCTGAATATTGTGCTGACTTATATCCCACAGCGTACTGAATGAAATAGTGTATTATATATTATTTATTTGTTACTAAACAATCATAACCATCTATATTCATATGTAAATTAGGTACGTACAAGAGGTGGTAACAAGAAATATAGAGCCCTTCGTTTAGATACAGGAAATTTTTCATGGGGTTCTGAATGTACTACAAGAAAGACACGTATTATTGATGTAGTTTATAACGCATCAAACAATGAATTGGTGAGAACTAAAACTCTTGTAAAGAATGCAATTGTTACCATTGATGCAACACCTTTCAGACAATGGTATGAAGCTCATTACGTTTTACCATTGGGTCGTAAACGAGGTGCAAAATTGGTAAGTGAATACACTTTTTTTTATTTATGTCATTAACAATTAAATGATCTAATAAATTAATAAATATTTAAAATAGACTGAAGCTGAAGAAGAAGTTTTAAATAAAAAACGCTCAAAAAAAGCAGAATCTAAATACAAGGCGAGACAGCGATTTGCTAAAGTCGAGCCCGCTTTAGAAGAACAGTTTGCTACAGGACGTGTCCTTGGTAAGCAAAATATTTTAACAAACACATTATTCCGTACAATATATTGTATAAATTAATTTTTCAGTATGCATATGCGAATATCACAAATGTAGGTTGAACTTCGTTTCGAGATACAAAAGTAGTTCATATTGTGAAATACTTTTTATAATATACAAAAAAAATGACAAATTTGTTGTGTCCCAAAACAAAATTTAGATCAATTTCATTATCTTTAATATTGCTAGTTTAGATTTGTTTACATTATTGTGTTGTGATGTAATTATTAAGACTTATTCTCTATTTATATTCATACAAAATGTTTCATGCAATTCTATGGCTATAATTATATGGTTCAAACATTTTAAAGCCATTTTTACTTTTCTAAATTGAGCCATACTTTGCTTTGCATCTCAATTGACATGTATTGTTATTTCTTATAAAAAAATGTTGGATTGTGTCTGAAATTAGTTCAATAGATATTTTATCTTTAGTTATGTAGAATCTTGAAAGATAAAGAAAAATAAGAAAAGACATAATGCAACACTGTTGTGCTTGTTTTTCTTATCTTTCGTATGATAAGTCCCTAGTTAAAATATCTTTTGAATAATTTTGAACAATTTTCGACCAAAATGCCTTAACATTGTCATCCGTGTAAATTTATTAATATCTTTAAGCAATAACCGTCGATTTTTGGTAACAAATTTCAAGTTCGTGAACTTTACGTAAAGGTTTACCTTGTGTTGAACACCAACGTTGTATCACCGGACACTAACATTTAGCCTGCACAACATGTTGGTGTCACCGGATGTAAAAGTGTTAATACTTTTTGTAGAAAGTAATAAAACGTGCATCAATTAATTGATTCAATTGATTTGATTGATACAATTTAAAAGTAGTGATGACTTTAAAATCTCCAAAACGTCTAGATTTTCGGAATAAAAATACATACCTCATGCATTATGTATAAAACCACTTAATTTTCCTTTATGAAAAACTTTTCTACCATTCTAGATTCATATAAATTGGCCTGATTGCGTGAAACATCACAAATAACTTTGTATAAGGAATTGTTACATTCTTTGCGTTTAGTAACACGCGCATCATGTGTTACTTGAATACTAAGATAAAGGAAACACTTTCTTATGAATTTTGAGTTATCAAATTTAAATTTTGATTTCAGCTTGTATATCAAGTAGACCTGGACAATGCGGTCGAGCGGATGGTTATATACTTGAAGGAAAAGAACTTGAATTTTATATGAGAAAAATTAAAAGCAAGAAAGCTAAGTAAAATGTGTAACTACAAGGACAAAATAAAATAATCTTTATGTAAAAAATAATACAAGTAATAGTAAATAACCAGTATATTCCTCGTACATATTTAAATTTTTATCGAACTATTTAATTATAATATTGTACCGATATAGTATTTAATATATTATATATGGTTTGCAAATGTAGTACATATGCTAAATACCGAGCTAGAAAAAACTGTTAATCGATTGTAGTTAATAGAATAATTATACATTGCTTTTGAAGTCTGAATTACTCGAAATAAAACTTTTCGCAAGCTATTAACTGTACGAAAATTAAAAATATCTTTCTACAGCACTTCAAAATTGACGCTGTACATGTCAAACCATAATTGAGTTCCTTATGTGTATCTCCATGCACAAGATCGCGTTACTTTTTACATATATATTCTGTCTTTCGATTAACTTCTCGAATACGATGTGCTCACGGTATATACAGATCTGGAAACTCCCGTGATGAGGGTAAAGATCTCAGTAATTGAAAGATGTTGGTCAATTTATTTGCAATATGGCGCTTCAATCGAAAAGTTAGGATTCATCATGTAACGCCATCGTATAGAAATAACTCGGACCCGATCGTCTTTGCTTCTCTCTTTCTTCCCTTAATGTGGTTGCATATTCGATTCATGGCGAACCAAGTAGCAGAGGATATAAAAAAAAAAAAAATAGCACCATAATAATAATAATAGTAGAGAAGGAATTTTCTCACTGATAATACAAATCAATTTTTTTCTTATATGTATGATTATTATCATTGTATTATTATTTTATATTTAACTAATATCTAATAAATATTATATAATATAAATATTCTTTTCATTATTAACAACTTTTATAAACCCTAAAATTATACTATAATTTTAGTTTTTCAGTACAAAATTTAACAATAATATAATATTTGAAACGTTTCAATCATGAATAATATTTTGTGCATGATAGTATTTACATATGTATATTACAGATAGTGTTAATAGTTACAATTTTTTAATGAATTAGAAAAACAAAAAACAAATTTAATTTCCTGGTAAATGTTATATTTCATATACGCCATATAATGTACGTCAAATATAAAAGTGTTAAATATATATGTGTAGATAGTTGATTTGAAAGTTGTAATTTTATTAAACTTTTTTGTTGCAAATAATATGTACATATTTAATAAAGGTTCATAATTAATATTTATTTTTAATTAATTGTTGTACATTAATAATCAACAATATTTTTCCATACCAAATGAAATATTGTATATGTATTTACTTTAAATAAATTGTATATGTATTTACACATTTAAATTGTATGTAATTGTATATATTGTATATGTATTTTAATTAATTGTATTTAATTTACATTTAAATTGTATGTAATTGTATATATTGTATATGTATTTACTTTAAATAAATGGTGAAAATTTATGGAAAGTAGTTTAGTCTAGTCATGGAGTAAACTCAGTGGTTTAGTTCATATTCTTTATCTTGAATGTTTTCATCAAGAGTGACGTTAGATACAAAATTCTAACTTCTCGATCGCAACGTTCGATTTGTAAAGGACAACTTTTGACATTAAAGGCCTCCTCCTTCCAGTGGTGGTTCAGACCTGTGTGTAAAACCATGATTGCGCTATACAAAACGCTGCAAACTTTGCTTTTACAAACATAGAAATACATATATATATGTGTGTGCTTACAAATGAAGTGAGGTTGTATCTTGACCGATCTGAAGCGAACTCTTTCTAATATTTGTTCCTGTTTAACTCTTTCTCCGCTAGATGGAGCATTTTTCCTAAAACTTTCCTAATTTCCACATGCCCTTCGGCAAAGGAATTTGCATCTTCAATCGTAGTCATTGCACAGCTGATCTTGTAGTGTCGTTTACGGTTTACAGTAATATTTTTTTTGTGTTTATATTATTACTCATGAAAAATTGATTGTAATAGAACACTACGGGTATTTAAAAGTTTATTTTATAATTGTTGATAATAATGTTTTACCGTTCTTTCAACATGGTGACGCATTCAAGAAAAATGTATTGAGAGCAAGTTAGTCAGTAATATTGAATGGGTGGGAAACATATCGACAAAATACACAGAAATAAAGATCGTGAGAATAATTTGTTTTGGTGTTGAGTTTCATTTCTTGAACTATAGTTAGCGGGTATGGTATATTTGTCAGATACCTGGGGTATGGGAGAAACAAAATCGCAGTGCCACAATACAAATAGTAGTTCCTCCTTTCTGCAGGAGAATGATGAAGTTGCGTTACTACCGCTTAAGAATCAGGTAAGACGATAATTTATCTTATTGGTGTGTACTAACTTCTTTAAATAAAATAACGTCTGAAATATTCTGTTTGTCATTTGTTTTTCATTGTTTCACTTTTCAGTCACACTATACATAGTGTTGATTCTTGGTGTGAACAATTTTTGTTTTTGCTTGATTTTATTGTAAATCACATCAAACTGTTCAATTGGTGTGTATATATATATATATATATATATATATATATATATATGTAAATGTAAATAAAATGTAAAATGTAAATGTAAATATCTGTGTAAATGTAACTTGTAATGAAACATCACATTGTTTTTGTTTTCATTTCATTTTATTTACAGGAAGAATAGTAATAATATTAAATGAATGGAAGTAAATTAACAGCTCTATTATTTATAGTGACTTGTAGTTTACTTATAAAATTTTATTACATATTTTTCAAATTACATATAATCTTACAAATTACATGAATATTTAATCAATGTATATGGTATTTTACTAGTTTTGTTGCATACATTTAGAATCTAATTGTATATTGTGGACAACATTTAATCCCATAATAAAGCAATAACTTTTTATAGGTTGGTGGACATACCAGATTGCTTTTACTCAATCAGAATACTATTTGTAAACCATTAAACTGCAGAGAACTTGACTTTTATCAAAACATTCCACAAGACATTCAAATTTTTGTTCCAAAATTCAAAGGTAAAATGGCTTTATTGTTTTCTATCTTTATAATTCTATATTATATTTAATTAAAATATTAAACTTTTTGTATTATATAAATTTGTGTTTAGAGATAAGAAATATGTTTGTCTAAAGCAAATGAATTGTACAATTAAATCTTTATGATAAAAGTTTAAAATTGAAACAATTTAAAATGGATTAAGATAGTCTGTAGACATATATTTTTGCTTAACATATAGCGGTAATCAGTAGTGGAAAGTAGGAGTTTTAATAATTTAATGTTATTTTTTCAATGTTTCAGGTGTTTTACAAGCTTCTAACAGCAGTGAGGTTACATTAGACAAACGTTATAGCCCAAGCTTTAGAGAACAAGATAATAATAGACAGGGACACAATTCAAGTAAAAGAAAGAGAGAAGATGTATTAAGGTTTGTGTTTGAATGATTTTTAATAAATTGTATCAAAGTTACATTACATAAATGAATGCATAGAATACTTTTAGGTTATTGAGGCAACAAAAAAAAATGAAAGTAAATTTTACGTATCACAATCTCTTTGTTGTAGAATGAAAATTCACCGTGACAACACATTAGGAGGGATATTAAAGCCAGAAATGCATTTGGAAAATGCATCAAACAGGCAGTGTATGTACAATATGCAATTTGTCAAATTTCAAAGAAAAGAATGATAAGAATGATGCAATGTAAAAGATGTGCCCTTTGTAAATTACTTTTTTCTTTCTATTTTTCTATACAAAAGCAGATTTTCTTTTACTGGAAAATATAACATCACAATATATTCATCCGTGTATATTGGATCTGAAAATGGGGACCAGGCAACATGGTGATGATGCATCTGCCGAAAAACGTAGTAAACAAATTGCAAAGTGTGCTGCTAGTACATCAGCCTCGTTAGGTGTTAGACTATGTGGAATGCAGGTTTGTTGTAGTATTTACCTTAAAATCTGTACAGTATCAAATACTAATATAAATAATATATGTTACAGGTTTATCAAGCTGATACCGATCATTACGTAAAAAGAGATAAATACTGGGGCAGGGAGTTAAATGAAGAAGGTTTTAAAGCAGCATTGTATAGATTCTTTCATAATGGCTTTTATTTACGAACGTTGGTCATCGAAAAAGTGGTATCACGGTTAGAACAATTACGACGTGCGATTGAAAGGCAAAGCAGCTACCGATTTTATTCGTGGTAAGTTTTCTCAAATATACTATTGGAATATTTTCAAGAACTTTATTTTACATACAAATATATCTGAATTGAATCACACAAATCATTCGAATGTTTGAAATTTTATAATTTAAAAATCAATAGAAAATGTGATATTTTAATATATGATATTTAGTATATTAGAAATGTTCTCTTTTAAATTTGTTTCAGTTCATTGTTAGTCGTTTACGAAGGTTATCAAAAGGATTTTTCGGGATTCGGCCATTCATCGTCTGCATTACAGATGAATGAAGAATCAATCAGTTCTACCTTCGTTAACGATGGTCCTCATACGTCTGATGGTTGTTACGACGGTGATATAAATAACAGTTCTCCAGATTGTAATGTTACTATGGAAAAGGAAATCAGCCAAACGAATACTTTGCGCAGGGGATTTGCTGAAGCGACAGTTAAAGAGACCAAACGTGTCGCCAGTTTTTACCCTACAAGGTTTGTGATCGACTCTTTTTTGCTCATTAGCGTGTATACATTGTCGTTGATATTTATGAATAAAAAATTATTGCTCGTTCCGTCTTGATTTGCTATAAATATTAATATTCGTAAATTATTATTTCTTAATGCGTACAATAAAACTTTTTCAGACAATACATAGACTTGAAATTAACGTGAGTGTACTTCGATACGTATGACACACGATTTGATTACGATTTTCTTGAAATCTATTTGCAATAAAAGGCGATTCAATATGGAACGAACTAAATTAAATTCCTAACGTTGTGATGCTGTTAAGATTCGATGGCAGAGTAATTTTCAGGTGCAATATTTCTTTATACGCTTTTATTTATTTATTTATTGAGTAATTTACTCATTAATTTATTGATTTATTAGCATATTTGCTGTTTTTATGTATTGTTTTGGTGTATTACAACACTAGGAATATAATAGATACTTTCTTTATTTTTTTGTTTCGAATATTATAATTAGATAATAATTGAACATAGAAACATAAACATTCTGATTTAATACGTTTAACCCTCCGATATATGTATGTATTAAGTAGAAGTCGAAACATGCGCGTTATCTGGTGAAGTATGTAATTATAAGATATCGGATTACGCGCGTATTTCATTCGATACATCTTTTGATATTTCGTCTGAATCACGTCATACTTGTACATTACTTTCCCTTTCTTCTTTTTTCTTCTTTTCTTTCCTTCTCTCTTTCCCTTTTTTGCGCTACTTTTCCTCCTTTAAATAAATAATTCATTAAAACTTGTACCATTCTCGAAGTAATCAAAGGAAGTCAATTATATTTCATTAAATTTAAAGTAACCTGCATATAACAGGATGTTAGTAATTCTGTAAATATATTCTAAAATTGAAGGTATAACATACTCCATCAGAAAATTGGAGGGTTAGTTATTACGACGATTCTAATATATTCGAATTGTTTATTTCAATTACATGTTGTTAAAAATCGGTTTAGAGAAAATATCGCACGTTCAACGCCTTAGTGTATTAATATTTGATGTTTTCAACGATTAAGACTATCGTATGTAGTGTAACGTTAAAAGTAGTTCCTGTGTGAACAATTAGATCATTACATGTATATACGTAGAAGTATTTATAAAATATCTTAATAATATAAAAGAGACTTTTTGGTGAATCCTCATTCATTTCTTACTACTACTAGTATGTATTTACATACGACTGATTAATGATCTGTTTTTTAATGAATTTCTATTAATCATCGAAGCTGGCGTAAGACCAATTTGTATTCGAGTCGCTGAAATTAATAAATTAAATGCTTAGATAGCTTAGAATTGATGCAAACTCTATGTATCTTGGAAAAATTGGAGAAATTTATCAGTGAAGAGTAGATAATCATAAGCTACCTTTTATGGTATTGTTACACTAACAAACTGACAGTGTGATATTTTCGTTATTTAAGCATGTATATTTCTGTGTACCATCACTTTTTAGAAAACTGCTCTTTATTACGGCCGAACTATAATAAAGCGCGGCAATACCAGTTCCTAATCGAGCCCGATCAGTTTCTTACTAGGGGAGGATCAGAGCTGAAAATGGTGGATTTCAAAATCCTTTCGTAGGTATATTGTTGCTCAAGAGTAGAGTAAAAGCTCTACAAAAGTTATTAGGAGCAAATATTTAAACATTAAAATCAAAGGAGTTAAAGGGATATTTACATTGTATTGCATATATATATGTATGTGTATACGTATACGTATATGTATACAAAGAATGTTTCATAAGATGTGTAGTGTATTAATGAAATAGTAGACTTCTTAACCTGAACTGAATCATTCTCTGCGTTTTAAATGCAATTCACGTTTAAACAAACTATCAGATGCATTTTAGGACTAATTATCGTGCATCGCGTTTTGGTATCTTTAATAACTTGCATCTACAATGTACATGTTCACTTGTCTTCTTCTGTATTTTATATGTTACATTTTTCATATAATTATCGAGGAATATGATAAAGTGTCGTAAGAAAACTATGTGTGTAATTTTCAGACACATTAGATGGGTAGACATAGCCGAGAATAGTTTAAATACATATTATCGTAGTCAATTTCGTTGATCGATGAACCGATGATATGATCAGTCGTTGTTCAGAATTGAAAACATCAAGAATCTTCTTATTTAGTTTTATTTGATCGATCTTTTATTTTTATTTTTCGGTAGTGTTGTAACTTATTTTAACGTTACATTCTCAGCCCGCATATATGCATACGTGGCACATATACGTGCGTGCGTGTTCACTTTTCAACAGTTCATGAGTATATTTCCATAATTTAAGTTGATTTAACTTCACATTTTGTAGTAAACGAAATCAAATATACAAGACGTTCAGTAAGTGGTGAATTTTGTTACATGAGAAATAAATTTATACAAATTGCTCGTTTAATTTATCTTTTCGAGTTTAAAATATGTATGTATATGTGTAAAAAAAGCTACTATATATATATATATATATATCGTGTGCGTTTGCGCACGTGCACACACGACCCTTTATTTTATGGTATAAACGATATAAGGAGACGAATTACCAGTTATAGATACGTGTTATAGAAACGTTAAATAATACTATATTATCAAAACTATATTATAATTATTTTATTACGAAATTAACTTTATAACGCGAACAAATTGTAAAAATAATATACTTGGATGCTTTTATAAAAAATGCAAATTAAATGATATAAAATTAAGATATTAGATTTGAAAGTCGTAAATTCTCTCATAAGATACAGTAGTATGCCAAGGTATTCACAATCATATTGAACACACAGTAAAATAAATGAAAAATTTCTGATTTTACCATAAAATAAAAAAGAAATTTCCTGAAAGGTATTACCATTTACTTTGCATCCTGTATATTAAGATATAAACATTCTCTTTTACTCGACAATATATGACCCACAGGGCCTGCATGCCCGCTACGGTTGGGGCAGTAAAAGGGTTATTAATAGATGGTAAGAGGTCATATACATTGTACCATGTGAGATCTAATGATGGGGCTGTGTCAAAACTTCGTTGTATTTCCTCGATAAATAGAATTGAATCTAAAAATTGTCTAATCATTAAGTAAAGTTCCTAAAACTGAATGAAATTTTAGATTATTCATACAATTAAGATTTCTTTTATTTCTATTATTATTATTATTATTCAAAATATTTCCAAAGTCAATGTGAAGAACAAGATTTCGTGCTATCCTGTTTAGTTAACTTATGTTTTAATTACATTTAGTTTCTTTCGACGTGATTAAATAGCCAATGTATTTTACACATTTATTACGTATATTTTTATGATTTTACTTGATGAAAATTGAGTAATAATTGTACAAAAAATGGAAAAAATAATAGGACATGATATGCGACGTTTGTTGTATTAATTCCATTGATTAAGGAAGGTTAACCGATCATTCGGTTTTATTGCACTTACTATAAGCTTAATAATAATTGTAGGGTAGAAATTTCGATGAAAAATAAATATTACGTGTATAGTGTATTTGCATACATGAAGATCGCGTGTTCATTATTGAGAAATTGCGAATTTTTTGCGCGGCCCATATTATATATTTTACTAATTTCAATATTAGACAATATTTGAAGAGAGGCAAATGAATCGAGCAATAATTAAGTTAATACGTTCTATGCGATGATCCACTGACAATCCCAGCAGCGAGGAGACAGTTTTCGTCGAATCTGCGGACAGCTTGATCGACAGGGTGCTTCATTCTCCGAGATACGAACAGTGGATGCTTTACGGCACTACAAACGATGAATTTTATTTTGGACAAAGCTCGGACAATGAGACGCAAGATACTAGTTCCGATACAGAAATTACGTCGGATTCTGGATCACAGTGGCAAAGACGCGGACATCGGTTATTTCACATTTACAAGAGGGACGAGAGAATAGAAGGGGAACTTGAATGTGCCAATATGTCAAACAGGTATTAAGAATAATTAAATATTCGATATGTATGAATTTATCAAGCTGCCAAATCGACAGTATTTACAATTATTAAACGGGAAACAAATGATATTTAAATTTACTTCGTAGATATACCTCGTATCCTTATCGTTCGAAGAAGATGAAACAGAAATCTCAGGAAGCACGAGTCGATGTAAGAATGATTGACTTTGCACACACGACTTTTGTTCATGGTTCTACCGTGGCTTGTAACTCGTCTCCTACTCCTATGGTGTACCAAGGCCCGGACTGTGGTTTTCTAACTGGTCTCGACAGCTTAAAACGGCTTCTCCTTGAAATTTTGACCGAAGATTAATTCATAAACACTCGACCACTATCTATTCCGTTTTTACGTGTAAAGAGTTGAGAGAAATGCGTTGAAAACAACTAAAAGATTGGTGACGAAACTTTGATTATTAAACCTGATTGATTTCTATGAGATCGATCTGTACATATGTATTTCCAACGTATGTAATTTTAAGTAACAAAGTTCCACTCTAAGTATACGAGCGAAGTAAACGCGTGGAGCTAACGAGTGTATGATAGCAGTAAGATATGCGACAACGAACTGAAATCACAGAGTATTATTTAATTCACATGAATAAATATATTCGTGTGTGTATATATACGTATGTGTATGTGCGTGCGTGTATGTGTACATAGCTCGTATATTTTGCGTGAGAGTTATACGGTTACAACATATGTACATATAATTCTTAATACACAAAATTTAAAAAGAGCTACTTTTAATAAATCGTGTACTTGTATTCTTGTTTTTTTCATTTTAGTAAGATTACACAGTCTGTAGATTGCTAAATGATTGTATTTGACGGGAATTCTATCGACATTTTCTATCGATATTTGTACAAATTATGTGATAAAAAATAAATCATTTAAATGATTTGATATCGCAGCCTGTCACGCAGTCTATAATTTTTATAAGCTAAATAATGGCTCATTCCCGATACAGTCTTCGATCTATTGCTAAATCATTTTCATATTAAAATTGGTGATAATTTGCTGCGCGATGATTGCGAGATCTTTTACTTTCTCGCCTTTTTTTAACCGATCGATCATGGCAGATTCGAATGGTCTTTCTTCTACTTTTCCCCACCTCCTGCGCGTATCGATCTTCTTGAAGGTAACGGAGTTGTGTTACTCCTAGGAAACCATTGCCTGGTACTAAATCGTATCCAGTTATCGATGAAACGCGAAAGGAAGACGGTAACACGCGAAACGCTTTTCGTTTACGATTATAAAGAGGTTTCACAGTGTGTTTCTTTGCTAATATATATATTGTGAAATCTTATTGTCGGGCAGTTTTCATTCGTTTCAACAAAGATCCAAGTTTATTTCGCGAACCTTGATTATCGTGGTTTATAAAACAATTTTTTGAATTATACTAAAAACAAAGCTGTCGAGGATCTATTCGATGAAAACATAGCTTTGAAAATCCTTCCGATCCTTTCTTTTCTTTCTTCCTTCCTTCAAATCATAACAGAGTAATTAAGTAACTAACACAGTAACTGAATAACGATAACTAAACGATATATTTGTAACATATATCGTTGCTTGGTGCATTATGTTCACAAAATTACAAACACTATCTATATTCAAGTAACCAAGAATTATCATATAAGAAAGGACTTTTACTCAATTATAACGCGTGTAGCACACTCTGCGATATGCAGTATACAGCTTTTGGTATATATATACGTATACATGCATATACGTTTCTTATGTACTAGTAGCGCGACTTTCGTATTACTGATTGCATTTTCGTTCGCGTTTAAATTTTATTACAAATGAACTGCAAAGAAATTCTACGTTATAAAAAGTTTCGATCGAAAAGTGCGAATGCCGAAAGAAAGGGATGAAAGCAATGGAAGCGATGGAGGCGTTGATTTAACACGATAATTTGAACACATTACGTTTAAAAAGTTCGGTTGGAAAATGGTCTTCGATTCAGTATCTGAAGAACAGAGAAAACAATTTTTTAGAGAGAGTTATGCCGCTCACTTGCCTGGGTAAGATCCGACGGGTCATATGCATACCTGTGAGAATAATACCGATGTTATATCCGATGACGTATCGCGTAATTTAAGAATCATCTTTTTCTCTTTGGTCCCCCGTTTCAAGATGGTATCGAATTTCCACCTGCGGCAAACACCTGCATCACCATCGAACAGCATTAATTCAATTTGCAACGTTTACCATTTACGCTAAATATTTCCTGGTAGCACCGTTTATTTTTGGTTGCGCAACACGCACGTTACAGCACGGCTTTTCAAGATACATACAAACAAACGCGCTGTTAAGCTCGAACCCGGTTGGAATGGTTTTACAAAAGGGGAACTTTAACGTTGTGCTTCGGAATAAAAGAACTATTTATAACGCTGCTTCGATTAGATAAAAGGAAGAACAAGCTTCAGGAAAGAAATTGAACGTAACTTTGGTTTTCCAGGATAATCGAACGTGTGCCGTGCACGGTAGGTAATTAAACCACAACGTGCATATCACCTCATCCCTTTCTCGCGAAATATCTCTACCCGTCTATCGTTCTATTGACGATTATAACCAAAATATGATACATGATAACTAGAACAATGTCTCAAAATTGTCTATTGTGAAAAATGTTTCGATATTAGTGCCATGCTTCGATCGTTACATACCAATTATAATAGTAAGCCAGAATATCAATGACAGGTACTTTACTATAGGAAATACTATTTCAGAAGCAATCTAGTATCCAATAAGTGGACTTGTATGCGATAAGCAATTACCGATCTTAATGCACATGTATCAAATAAAACACTTCGCTTAAGCACTGCTTACCAAATAATTTATTTACTTTTACGCGGATCGATCCATCGATCAACCTATTCGAGTCGATTTATATCACATACTTGCATTTATATATATATATAGAATTTTTACGTAAAACGATAAACAATCAACTTATCGATGAGGAAAAGGTAGCTCGTTTGATCGATGATTTGAAATGTGACGTTCAAAGAAGAGAAATACAACAATTGTAACTAAATACATGTGACATACGTGTATTGTACATACAATGTTTCTGATACGATTGTTGTCACGTTTCGCCGGTCACCGCGAGGACAAGTTACGGATAGGCTTGGCTCGGGTCAACTTAAATTTAATGATTTCGATGGCACATATGCGCATTGCGTGCCTAATGATCAACCGCAACAAGTTGAACGATGCGTTTAACCGCGTCGACTTAATAACTTGTTTGTTGTTACATGGAATAAAATTTCTATATATTCGTTTATTTATATATACCTTCTGCGCCTGATAATTTTATTATGAATACATTATACCTTGTTCAATCATACTTTCAGCTATACCGGGCACTGTCCCACCCTTAAATTTCGAGTTGGAAAACGATTCGGTGCGTGCACTCAAGAAATTATGAAGGTAAGAGCATGTAATACATAAGCATTTGATTCTGCATTGAGGAAAAAAGAGAAAAGCAACGAAACAAAATCTTTATAAAGTTAATTAAAGTTTCCACGAGCGTATTGCATCATGCAGGAATTACTTCAAAAGAAAATCCTCAAGACAGGACCTTACAGACCCATCTCCGAGAAGGACACAAATGAAAACACGACGATTATTTACGAGAAAGATACCAACACAGATTGGAAAAGAGAAACGCATTTCTTCAAAGCACCACCGTACATTTTGGGATATACTGGTAAGTATATCATAGACCAGTAACTGTATTATAGATTGAGATACTATTTTATCATATTATATCGTTTTATAAAAGTAAATTAATATGCTTAATCGTTTGCTTGTAGGATACATTCCTGGGTTTAATAGTAGTTATGGTTTATCGTTTATGAGAGCCGTGGAAGAAGGTGCCAGAGAATGGCGCGAAAATCAAATTAAATTAAAAGCTCGTAGAGATCTTATGCAACCTAAGGTCGAAAAAAGCACTATCCCTAGACACTTTTTATTTCGACCGCGAGCTGATGACATAGATATACCAGTCGATCATGATCACGATTTTAATCACGATAAAAATCGACTAACCACGTTTCGTACGTAACATGTACTTCCATATGAACTTCATTGTAAATTTTCTTTTCAACTTCATTGTAAATCTCCGATAAAGGATTTCATAAAGTATGAGATCAGTCGTAAATATTAGATGAAACATCTTAATCAGCTTGAAATGAAAGATAAGAACGTTATTCTTACAGATTATGAAGTTTCTCCTGAAAGACCACCAATTGTAGGCTATACCGGTCATATTCCAGGTTTTAAGGGAGAAGTTGCACTTTCGAAAAGATATGCACAAGCTGCGAAGAAGGGATTGGAATTAGTTCGAAAAGAACGCGAACAAAGACTCAGTAAATTAAGAGACACTAATACGGTACAGAAAGCATTAAATGTGTCCCGTTTCAATGAAATTGGTCTCGCCGGAGCCTGATTTTTGGAATTCATCAAATTTTTAACAACGCAACATTTAATATACATATAAATTAACAATCTTCTTTAACTTAACTATATAACTTCCATCTGATTAGAACTATTTCATGAAATATAATTTACCTTTTTAATCTATTTTCATTTTTAAGACGCAGGTAACGGACGAAAATCCAAATAAAATTATTAATAATTTTTATCTCGACTTTCGTTTCTTTCTTGCATTTTTTCTTTTCTTTATTATAAGAAGAAGGAAACATAAGTGCATCTACAATCTTTTTTAGTTCTAATTTCCTTAATATTTCGATCAAAAACAGATCAAGATATTTTACTTGTATTTTTTAAATATAAATTAATCAACATTTGAATCAAGGAATTCTTGAAAATATTTTTTAACTAGAAATATTTTTTAAGAATAAGGTATGGAGAAAGTAAAAAATAATGCTATTTCCATTTATAAAGCATAAAGAAGCATTATCTCACATTTGAAATGGAATTTAGCAAACGTGTAAATTATTATGTACAGTAGATGTTCGAATGTTACTTGTAGGACACACATAGGTGTACACGCAATGCAAATCTTTCAATCTATTACATGTGTGCCATACATTGATAAATTATTAGGTTCGAGTATTAAAAAATTTTATATTGAAAAAATTATTTATTAAGATGTACGAAAGAACAATAAATTTCCGTATGTAAAAATATAATAAACGAATACATTTACCTTTATTTTTAATCAACAGTTAAGTTTCTTTTTTCCCCGGTAATCTATTTAATCTTTCTATTTCCATTTGGAATGCCTTTTTCCAATATTCTATAGTTAAAGTATTCGATCCATATGATAAAGATAATAATCTAGCCAATACCATTAATAAGTGTAAATGATCAGCATTTTTATTTTTCTGCTTCCATTGTATGAAATCATTTTGAATTTCCTAGAAGAAAAAATAATCATACATGTTATATTATGATATATATTTATTGTACACATGTACATATATGAAATATATTATAAAACAAAATATAAATAATTGCTGGAATAAATTATATGATTTGAAATAATATCAAATACCTTTATAACATCTTCATCGTTGAATTCAAATTTTGTATCTCGAATAGTTTCTAAATACTGTCGAATATTTATCAATCTATTTTCATCTTTCAAATACTGTTCAGCGATTTTTATTATTTGAGGATAAACGCTTTCTGATTCTGAATCTACTTTTAGTAGAACTTGAGTTTGACACTAGAATGAACGTATATTACTTATTGTTCATAAAAATATGAATGAATATGAAATGTTTTTAGTAAAAATTCTTCCATACAGGGATAAAAGATTTAGCTTCTGACAAAATTAAGACTGGAATATCCGTTTCGTATTCTATTTTATAAAATTCAAAATCATATGTAACTTTTTGAAAGTTAATCAAGTCGCAAATCGCGTTGTAATTTTCTCGTCCGACTTGTGTAATTTGACCAGTAGTTAGTCCTGTTTCGTCTATTACGAGATGTGTATTGTCGCTAAGTTGGAGTATTCCGCTGGTTAGCCTATTACACTCGTAATCTTTCCTGATAACAACGCAAGTATCTTAAATTATATAATGTAAAACTCTGTCAGGAAAATGGCTTACATTTGATAAAGTATTTACTTACTTTGGCAACAATGTCAAATTGTTTAAATTTTCTAATGTGATTTCCAACAAGTAACTTTTCTTGATGAATAAAGTTAAAAATTTATATAAATACTTTGGAAATTCCTTGCATTTAGTCACAGAAAAGTGTGTTATATTTAGTGGATAAGTACCAAGACAGAAGTAATCCCTCTTCATGTAACTAAAATGAAATAATGCTTTAAAAAATGAGTTATGAGTAATTCTTTCCTTCATAAAGAAAGAAAAACATTAAATAAGTTTACACTGATGAAAGTAAATGACAGATTAAGTAATCTGCAGCCAGGTGATCCCCAAATAAAAGTTGACTTAGTATTAAGTGAAGATCGCTTCTTATTAATTCTGCATTAGATATCACTTGAGAAGCAATCGTCATATCTTGTTTAGTTGAATGGATTATTTTTATAGCGTGTAATCGTGGAACAAGAGATACTGGTGGATGGTGCACAGTCATCTCAGCTTCTGTCATAGTTTCATCTGAATCATGAGCAATATTTAAAAGAGGATCCAGGGATATAAAACCTATTATTTCAATAACTTGATTCAGTTTTAAAGACATATCTTCGTATATCTGTAATTTATATATTAAAAGATATGTTAAACAATTTTAAACATTTATATACTATTTAAAAATCATTAATATTATATAAAAAATAAATGTTAAAAATTCATTAATAACCTTTACAATGCAAGCTTTACCATCGTCCATAGGAAATGGAAAATTTAATATATATTCCTTTGAAAATGCACTTTGTTGTCTTGTATTACATTTCATTGTTTCCATTTTTTCATTATTATCGATTGGTGATATTCTTCCTTTTTTTTGTATTAATTCCAAATAGTTTGTAGTCTCACTATTATCGTTGTCTAAACTTCTTTTGTGATTATTAGTGGATCTTATACTTGAATAATGTGACTGTTCATATGTTTCCTTTGCCCAATCATTTAAACCAGGAGTTGATATCACAATACATGTATGTCTTTCTGAATTTTGATTCTTTTCCGATTCCAACAAAATCATTTCGTGCGGCTAAAACATAAACAAATCATAATGTTTTAAGTAAACAAAGTATTAAATACCTATTCATTTTGAAATATTCATGTTAAAAATAAAATGATGTAGGCAGTTTTATACATGAGATAAGCTGTTCTTTTCACATCCCACACCTGAAACTGCCATATTTACTATCGGCCACATATCAATCTTAAATATACATATAAATTGAATATGTACAAAACAAAATGTATGGGAAGGCCTTATGAAATGAAACTTTAATCAAATAATCACCAAACATTTTGCAGAATCTGTATACATCCCACATTTTAGCTGGAATGTTTCAGTTTGAGTATTTTTGACTTCATACACTTGTAAGTAATATTCAGGATTGTGCATATCTTGAATCATTCCTTTAAATTTGACCAATTGACCATCCCTGAATGCATGAATAGGGGCATTATTTAGTAAGGGAATTTCTTTTAAAGCATCTAGATTTTCCAAGATCGCATTACAATTCGATTTATTTGCAATAAAATACTCTGGTGTCCAATCCGTTATTTTAGCCAAAGCTAAAAGACGAAATAAATGCTATTATGTTCTGTATTCTTCAAATAACTTCATTCGAGACTAATTTACTAAATATACTAGTACATACATAAAAAATATTTCTTAATACAAATAAAGAAACATTTACTCACAAATCATTATGAGGCTATGATAGTACTAGCGTAGTATCGAAGTTTTATTGCAATGTATCACAAACCAGTCTCGAATAATCTTCGAAAACAACAAAATATACATAAGTAAATAAAAATAAACGCGCAAAAATATAGTGTTCTGACAAATATTCAAAATCAAACTCTATCGAAAATAGGTCGACAAATGAAATATGTAAGTACATATAATGTAAGTAAATACAAATTTATCAATAGCACTTGCGTCTTTTTACACTGCAGAGTTCCATTTCTTACCGGTACGCAACAGTACGGTATGATTCAGACAAGTGCTAGATTCGTCCATATGCCACACGAGGCAATGTCGTACGATCGCACGATTCCCCCCACGCCGTATAACGGCGCGTTTTTCCCGCCAAGAGCACCGAAGACGATGCGTGCTGATAGCGTAGCCGTTGGACACAAGAGCCCTTTACTCTTAGTGTCCATTTTTTTAGTAAAATTTCGTCCATATAAGCATTGACGATCTCCTTACCCATTTTTAATAATAGCTCTGATAATAGATTATTATCAACTCACCGAAACGATAGCTTGATATACAAATCAACAAGTTATGATAGAAATTATAAATATCAAAATATCAAAATACAACAAAAAACTGTATAGAGTTCAATATTTACAATATTTCTAGCAGTGGAAGTAATTAATGTTAATATAAGTGGAAAATATCACATGATTCAATGTAAAAATATATTTATGATTTCAATTATTCACTGATTACATAGGAGAATAATGATATGTACAATAATATGCAATGTGGCTATATAATATAAATAACATTTAGCAATATTGAAATTATCCGTTTCATCTGTTTTGAATATGTACTTTATGAATAGAACAAAATGGAACAATAACAAAGTAAGATTGTACTAACTGCTAATTAGTATTAAAAAAATTAAATTCTGCTGCATACTTTATATCATACGAATTATATCTAATCAGGTCTCAAAAAATTTAGATATTATAATCTTCACCGATATTCACGAATTTTAAATCCCTCTGTTTCAATTTAACATATTCTCCTCTTATGGGAATGTTCGAATCGATTGAAACTGCGTTTCCAAATCCTTGTTCTGACAAATATATATTAGTTTTAATCAATGATGTTTCAGCTGTATCATTTTCGGAAGAGTTCTTTAATTCATTTATTAAATTTCCCTCAACTTTTTCATCTCTTTTAAAACATTCTTCGTGATTATCCTTAGTGGCGAAATTTTTTATTAGATATTCAGATTTATTTGACATATCACTTGTGACTTTGGTATTAGCTTCTTCTATTCTTATATT
The DNA here is from genome assembly GCF_910591885.1 of Bombus terrestris. Classification (NCBI taxonomy): domain Eukaryota; kingdom Metazoa; phylum Arthropoda; class Insecta; order Hymenoptera; family Apidae; genus Bombus; species Bombus terrestris. The sequence continues at coordinate 1,753,851 of NC_063277.1, read as the reverse complement.
AATTTCTCGCTTTTCACGTTCATGATTCTCTAAAATATCTCTATGAATTAGTTGAACAGTTCCCTCGGACTTATGTTCTTCTAACGAATTCTCTACATTTGTTTGATTTCGTATTTTTAATGCGATTGGTAAGGAATATTGATGCTGTAATTTTTCTAACTTTGAATTTGACTTTCCTTGTAAATTAGAAATTATATTGCTAAAATTATTTTTATTATAGTCAGTTTCATTATTGTTTAGTCTTAAGTCATCAGTGGAAATAGATCTCTGTAATACTCGCTTTGTCAAAGCATTCAAGATAGGTCCTTTAAGTAATTTTTTTGAATTATTAGGACTCACTCCTACTTCCTTAAGCTTTTTATTATTTAACTTGTTGTCAAATAGCATTTGGTATGTACCCAATTGAATATTGTGCCTTTTATTCATGTTTTCATTGTTAGAAAAAGCTGACTTAAAAGTTTTGTCATTGATATTTTCCCTTTGGTTTTTGGAGGATTCATTTTCGTTATTATTACTTATGATTGTAGAATTCATTTTTGCTTGTATGACAGATTTTCCACTAAGAACCTTTAAATCATTTTTGCCTTTTTTATGTTCCTCTGTATCTTTTTGCTTCTGCCTCTTAATTTCTTGTTTTTGTTCTTTAAGATCTTTTAATATTTCTTTCTGCTCTTCCATCATTTGCAGTTGTTCTTGTTTGTGTTTTTCTAAAGTTTTTCTAAGTTTTTCATGTCTTTCTGCAACTAACATATTGGCAGCCTCTGCGTAAGCAGCTAGTTCTGAATCTTCTTTTTTAATTGCATCAGAATTTATAAGATTATAGTGTTTTCTTTTATCTATAAAACTTTCTTTCTTCTTCATGTGATTAATTTCTTCCTTATCTTCAGTGGCAACTTTTGTTGTTATTATAGCATCATTTTTTACTAAATTGTTTGATTCTTTATGAAAATCTGTATCTACCGTTTTTATTTGATCAACTATTTTTTTAATAACTGGAGCAAAAGTAACTAATATATTGTCAATAGACTTTTGTGTTTCTGCTATTGACTTTTCTGTAATAACAATACGTTCAACTGGTATTGGCGGTTCTTGTCGCATATCATTTGCCTGCAGATTTAAAGAATTCTCAGGAACATTTAAGCCTGATAACTGACTCATTTCCTCTGAAAATTATTAATGTAATTATTATCACAATATTATTGCTACTACTATCATCATTGCCATTACTATTATTACTGATATCACTATATATTTCAATTTTAAACTAATAATAACTATATAGTACCCTTAATATTTGGAAGAATTTCAGGATTATTAGGAACATTTGCTATTGCATTAATATTATCCTTATTTAAGTTTAATGGTATACTATTTATTTGATTAGCAGGATTGTTTGTTGGTGTTAATATCTTTATATTAGTAGATTCTTCTAACGCATACAAATTTGCATATGTGCTCAGAATCATAATACAGATACCAACAAACATGATTACCTAGAAATACATCGATAAGGAAATATTAAAGAGAAATAATTAGAAAATAATATAATTTTTGTATTTGCTTAATCATCTCACTTGAGCTAATAATCTCTCATTAGTATGTTTACTACTAATAGATATGAAGAATATTGCCGGAAATATCAAGCAAATCATTACACCAATGGTAGATCCTACTAAACCAAGAACAAATTCAATATTTGGTATTAGAATGCCAGTTACCAGAGAAACAGCTACAATTATGATGGTAAGACATCTAAATCTTGTTTCTGGCAAATAATTTATAGAGGGTTCATGAGCATACACCTGTAAGAAGTTATATATGAAACATTTAAATTTATTGCTTCATTATTATAATATACTGCTATAATTAATACAAACCCTGCGAAATAAGAGAGAGTTTAGACTTGCACGGCATGGAAATATGACTAGAGGAAAACTAAATGCAATTGAAAACACAAATCCCATTTTAATCATTTCAGATGACAAACTGGGTTCAAAGCTCATTAATATATTGCCTGTAAATTTAATAATGGATAAGTAAAATATATGAAGAAAGGATGTTTAATTTAAAACAACAAATACCTGTAAATGGTTGTGTACAAAATGCAATATAACCAAAGAATCCAACACAAAGATATACAATAGTACATATATTTAATGCACCTCGTACAACTTCATTCATTTTCTCTAAAGATACATTTGGTATAGTTTCATAGATTTCAAATAGTTGGGTTTGACAAAATAAAGCCATAGAAAAGATAGGTATGCATTGAAGTATACCAGATGGTCTCCAATAATATACATGTTCATACCAATCTCCAGCAAAAATATGCTGCATAGATTCTGTTATTATCTACGAAAAAGATAAAAAATGTAATAAATTAACATTGCATTGTTTTTATAATAAATAATGTCAAATTATTCACCTTTAATACAAGACAAAGATAAAAGATAATGGTAGCAGTACAAAGAGTAGACAAACTGTCAATATTCCTAAGCAATCCCAAGGGTAAAACTATGAAAATGCTTGTTGTTATAAGTAAACTAGTCCTAATATCCTCTGGTTTCTTATCTATCACTTTTCTTACAATTTGTGGTCCTAAATCACCCATAATAACAAAGAAAGCAATACATGTTCCCACAAGAAAACCAATGATAAATAATTCCACTAAAAATTTGCCCATATGACCAAACGCATGGAAAGCCAAAAGTTCAAAATTTCGTCTTCTAGACATCACAGCTGATTTAATAAGAAAATGACAAGCAAGTCTAGACAAAGTACTACTCAATATCAAGACTACAATAGCTAAAACAATACCGCATTGCTTGAAACAAAATGGCATTGCAAGAACGCTTACTCCAATGATGCTGTTTGCAAGAGTCATAACATGTGGCATTTGAGAAATCATTTTGGTGGTTTTTATATTTTTTTAGTAAACCTACGCAGTTTCTATATCTTTAGTCAGAATTATGTTTTGTCTAGCATTAAACTTTTCTTTTTCAAATCAATATTTTCAGCAAATAGGAATGTTATAATATTTAATAGATATTTAAAGACTCTATAATGCGTATAAATAATAATTATTTACGTATTCTTTTCAAATGCTTTTAAAATATAAAATACCCTGATTATGAGGTTAGATTTATCATTCCGTTAACCATCAATATATAACCAACAGTATTACATGTAAAACAAATAATGTAATTTATTGTCATGTTGGACGTATCAAAATCGTGATACGAAGGTCACGCTTTTGATAAAACACAATTTTTTATAGTGACAGTTGGAAAATACCACCGACCGTTCTGTTGACCATTCAAAACTACCACCATTTTGACTCGACAAGTTCTATTAAGCATGCTCTATTAATTTGTGTCTATCACAAGGAAAAGTAATTTCAGTAATACGCACAATAGATTTCTTTATTTTTTATTATAAATATTTAAAAACATTTGTTATTCATATTCTGATATAGTATATAGCATATAACTTTATACATATATACTTATATTATACTTGATCTATCTTAATTAATCGACTTAGATGTACGCAAATATTATATCGGATTTATCTTTGCATTGTAAATAATTAATTACAGTAAAGGTATGTGTTTAATTACAAAAAAAGTATGCGTTTAATTACAACTAGATAAATCGACTTATTTCTTTTTCAATTATTTATCTGACATCATGCAACTAGTCGAATCTAATCCATTTTTGCAAAAATTTCCGAGTCGCAAAGAAGTTCACTTTATGTATACAAAATTAATGCATTTATACTCTCGTGCAAATGTAAAATTAACATGGTTGAAAGGTAATAATTTTAATATTTATGTTAGTATGACGCTTCTCTTCTTTCCCTGTCTTTTTTTCTTTGAACAAGAGTACTTTTGCAGCCTCGACATATAGATAGAAGTCGACTTAGTCACAAATGTTTAATTTTTAGTATTATCTCTTCTTAATTTAAGATTCTAGAATTCTGCTCGAATTCAATGCGTTCAATGACTGCTCTATTCTTTTCATACTTTCTTTTCCACTGACATTAATTTTTCACATATAAAATAAAATATTTTACATATCAAAAGGAATATCATTATGTCATTATTATATGTATAGTATTGCATGTAGGATATTGTTTAAATCGGATTTGTATGTACAAGAGAGAATAGGAAGTAAAAAATTTGTTAGTCCATAATACTAGCCCGTTGTATACAATCTCATTCCCTTTCAATTATAAAAATCGCACATTAAATTATTTAATGATGATCATGCTGTGAACAATGAATAAGAAGACAAAGAAACGTATTCACCCAAAACATATTGTGGTGATTTGTATACTTTTAAACTTTCAATTTATCGAAATGTGTCAATTACAAAAATTAGATATCTTGATAAGCTGCCTATATCTTCTGATCTTAGTGAAAATTTCAACTTTTATAAAAAATTTAATTTTCTTTGTACATTTAAGATATCCATTTGTCTTATTTGACTAGTTACATGTATTGATGATTCTAACAATAAGTGAACATGAAGGCTTTAATCAGATCATAAGACTGACCGATTACTCAAGATATCGTTCATCGCACGATTTAAAAAATATTTCAAGGAGTGATTGCTTAATGGCTTATAACTTTGAGAATTTCGGCTAATGTTTATAAATTTAATAAGATAACAACTGAAATTACTGAGCGTCTATCATGTCAATTGTATGCTCGTAGATGTATATAAGTGATAATAATGTCTCTTGCCTCGAATTTAATAAAGATGTGTGTTTGTGTGTGTGTGTGTGTGCGCGCGCGCGCGCGCGCGCATATATATACACATATGTATGTATGTATGTATACATATATCCTATTGAAGTATTTATATGGTTTTGAATCAAAGAATAAAAGAAATCATATTGTTTACAATGGTATGTCCAGTTCGAGGCAACAGACATCTATTATGCACTACATGTTTGTTCACTTAATTTATCTATACTGATTTATGGTTAATTTAAATAAGAACTTTTTTCAATTTCTTTTCGGAAACAAATACCATTTATCAGGGATTCGATCCACCGTCTTTCTTCGTTTCCTCATTTGTAACATTCGTTTTTTCATCTTTTTCATTTTCTATAAAACATTTTTTTTTATTATGATAAAAGTAAAAACAAAAGTACATTAAAATTATATAAAGATATTAAAATTACATACCTTTTGGTTCCGATTTTATGTCCTCTTCTTTTTTTAGATCACTTTCTATACCTTCTTGTCCTTTTTCTAGACGTGGCCGTTTTCTGGAACCCTATTAAATAAAAAGAATTGTGACTTAAATACAAAAATATTTAATACAAATGAAACATTACACCTGCGAGAATGAAACGAAAATGTGAAATAATAAAATATCTATGTTTATGAATAATAATGGATGTTACCTTAAATGACCTATTATCTCTTCGTCCCCCTTCACCTTCATCCTCACTGTCGCTATATTCATTTTCGTGTTGTATTCTTTTATCTAAATCTCGTTGTGGTAATCTTTCGTCTGGATTTACCTTTTCCTCAGCCTCTGAATCTTCAATGACTGCACCATCTTCTGGAATTGGTTGAACCTGCACACCTGGGGCATGCGGCAACATTCTTAAATTTTCAAATAGTCTGGTTCTGTAGAAAATATAGAATATGTGAAATTAACTGCAATAAAAAAAGGAAAGGAAGTGGTTAATTGTTATTCTTGAGATGAAACATACTTAATTTTCTCAAGATATTCAGGAGTATTTTGATTTGCCATATTTGAAGGACTAATATGCAGCTTAAAATCGGGACCAAAATATTCAAAATAATCATTATAGGGTAACTCATTTGCAATTTCAGAACCAAGAGCAACCGAAGTTTCGTATGTCCAGCATCTAGACACATTTCTGATTGTATATCCACCACCACCGACCATTAAGAAGGGTAAATTATATTTTTTTACAAATTCAACACATTTCCCATGACCCCTCACTGTTAAATTGAAACAGCCTAACCGATCTCCTACAAATAACATGTATCAATTTAATTTTTTTTTTATTTCCTTCATTTGATTTTACTAAATGATATTTATGTATACCAGTTAATGAATCAGCACCACATTGTAGGACCACAGCAGAAGGTTGGAAAGTTTCCATCACTTTAGAAATAATAGGTACAAATATTGATTCATAGCTTTCGTCATCCATACCATCTCTTAGTGGTATATTGACTGCATAATACTTTCCCTGTGAAAACAAGGTTTCAAGTTAATATAAAATTTAAAAATAGAAACATATCAAACGTTTACTGTTAACAAAGTTTTTACCTTTCCAGCACCAATATCACGCAGATCACCAGTACCAGGAAAATATTCACCATATTTATGAAAAGAAACTGTCATAACTCTATCTGTGGTATAAAAAGCTTCTTCTACACCATCTCCATGATGAACATCAATATCAATATATAACACTCTCTGATGATATTTCAGTAATTCTAGTATTCCTAATACAATGTCATTTACGTAACAAAATCCAGATGCTTCACTTTTTTTGGCATGATGCAAGCCACCACCCCAATTTATGCAAATTTCTGAGGCCTGTTTGTTAAGTTTCACAGCGGCAGCAACAGAACCTCCAGCTGATAATTGACAAAATTCATATAAACCATCAAAGACAGGGCAATCTTCTCCTACATTAACTAAAGGAAAAAGGAAATATTAAATGTAATCACAATTATCAAACATAATTCATATATTCATTGAACCTATAAATATTAGATCTATAATCTTACATCGTTGCATTTGTTTGTTATACTCTGACATATTATCAGGTCTTATGGATCTCAAAAACCTAATATAGTCATCGCTATGGAATTTTGTCATTTCATCTGCTGTAGCTTTATGTGGACGCTAAATGGGAGAAAGAGAATAAAATTGAAGAAATAGAAAAGAAATAGTAAAGAAAAAGATTTATTTTAAATATCTACGCAATATAATATTTGTATTCTTGTACATTTTTATAAATTAGCAAATATATAAATACTAAAAATTATAAACGAAATAATATCATTCAATGAATAATTCTTACATATATTTCCATCTTCCTATAAAGACCATAATTCAAAAGTAAATTATGTGTCATCCTTATACGATGTGGCTTCATAGGATGTCCTTGCCCATAATAATAATTTCCAATATCACCTAAAATATAATTTACTTCTTTATTTATTTTATTGTTTGATATAAGTTTCACGAAAAGAATTATGTTAAATATTTGCAACAATTTTATTAACTTAAGATAGTTTTGATTTTACATGTGCATACATATATATCATTTCCTCTGATACAGGCAACCGAGGTACACATGAGAATCTTTCGCGTAATTTGCACGGAGAAGGTATTGCCGTTTACCTACCCGACTCAAACTGTATTATCTTCTTCAAATTTAGTAAAAGTATTAAGCATGTCTATAATTTTATACGACTGCAAAGGTGCTAATATTTTTTCGAAATATTCTTAAATTATAACCTTCAATTAATCTGTTTCTTCAGATAATTAACATTCTCACGTAAAAGATATTAACAATAATATGTGAAATAAATATAGAGAATATAACCAATATATAAATATAAAAGATAATTATGATATTAATAATATTTATAATTCCTATCCTTTTATATTGGCTATATATTATTAAAACTTAATGACTGTTATTGAATTGAAACGTTAATATTAGAAAATAATTAAAAAATAATTTAGAAAGTGAGAAAGAAAAAAATATATATATAATATAACACGAAAGTATATTATCAAATGATAATTGAATGATTGTACGGATCGTGAAAAGCGGACGCTCTTTCTTGGTTGGAGTAAGATAACATGGAGTAATAGCCATGAATCTTTCGCCTTAACGCGTCTGAAACCGTGCAAGCAATCGTAGGAAAGATAACAAAAAGGGAATATTGTATAAGAAATACGTTTTCTCAATGATTAAATAAATATGTTAAAATAAAAAGCGTGTTAGAGAAAGTAAGTACATGTGAAATAAATGCATGATAGACGATACAAGCGCGGATAGCACAAACACATTTTGACAATCTCTCTATGCATGCACGATATTTTCGCGGGATACTAAGTATATCAAAATTTTTTAACTTTTTTACTTACTATCATAATAGTAGCAGACACGCTTCTTGCTATGTGGTAACGTTGTCATTTTGACCGATTTTTCTCCTTAATTGTAAAATACCTGATATGAATTAAATGTAAAGCGCGGAGCGTCCCGATACCCACCGACAGGACACAGCGTCACTAAATCTCTGAACTACGCGTGCGCAATATTCTGTAGTTAGCTTTGTTGTATAGATGGCGTTTTCATCATAAAATGAACTTAACCATAAAACGAATGAAGTTGAGAATAGATACATTGTTGTGTAAATTACAATTACTAAATTACTAAAACTACAATTACTAAAACTCACTAAAGATATAGTTATATATACTTACACTTCTACCAATATAGCAAAAATGAAAAATCACCACTGCTTATATACGCATATGTAAATAAGATTCATATGTTTGTCTATATATAAGTATAACATGTGTAAACTTAAGTGTCGTATATTGAAATGCAAGCAATTATATGTATAACTCTAGGACTTCTTTACTTTATTTTAGGAAAAAAGAGCAGCATCACGAAGTAGATTATAGTTACTTTTCTTACAATTTACTTATATAATTAATAAAATAAATTTAAGAAGAAATGAAATATCAAATTTTTTATCTATGTTTATAATTAAATATATTTTACATATATACGTGACATGAACGTACATATATATGTACATTCATACATAAACAAATTTAACACATATATACAGAAATAAATTTTTTATTTTGGAGCATCTGGCACAACATTGCTTTACATCCTTTACGTAAAAAAAATGTTGTGTTAGTATAAAAAAAATTACAGAAATCGCTAAAGAAAATTTTAAAAGTTATAACAACAATTTGCTAAAATATTGGATTGATAAGCACAGCTTTCATGCTGTATTTTTAGTATTCTTACTTGTCAAACAATGTATACATATTTTACGATACAACTACCTCGGGAAGATATACATACATACATTGATTGATTGCAATGTAATTGTATTAAGTAAAGAGAAGCAACATATCAAAAAAAAGAAATTAATTGTGTATATAGTACTTAAGGGAACTGTACCAAGAAATGCATTGATAGGGATAAATGCAGCAGTATTGATTTTGGCAGTATAGATTTCAGCATTCCAAATGAATCGCTTGATCAATTTTAATATCTATATAGTCGTGAAACGCTTAAACATTCGGCAATATTACAGTTAAATGAACATGTGTGTAATAAATGCATACTAATTGTAACTAATGGAAATATTTGTATTCGTTACAACGAGCATATAGACCCCTTCTCCTTTCTTCAAGAGGGAAAAAAGTATCAGTTCAAGATAAATTTACAACGTATCTCTATTATTATATTTCATTTTAAGAATAAAACCTATTATATTAAAGCAACCCATATAAAAGAAATGTTCGTAGAAAGTAACAAATGTAAAGATTAATATTTTCCACTGAAAGTTAGCGTCAAGGAACGACATTATGTATAAAATAATTTGACATTTCTTTATTCTACGATGGTTATGACGATTGTGAGGACGATGATGCTGATATACAAAACAAAAAAAGCTATATAAAATATGTAAGTGTACAAAATAGACGCAAAATTGGTAATAAGTAATATTACAAAAGTAATTAAAAAATAAATATTGATTTAAATGGATGAGAGAAATATCGATAAAACTATCGGGAACTGTAACGTACTTAACTTCGTTGTAATAAACAATACCGTTCCAAAATAAATTCCACACATACATATATCATAAATACGTTCTCAATAAGTAACGTTTGAATAAGTATGTAGTACCATCGCTGATGATTATGTGTCTTCCACAGAAATTTTGCAATAAGATCAATGTTCGTTACACTTAATCAACGTAATTTATGTAAAGATGCTTCGATGGATAAACATAAAATATTCATTGACTTAAAATAAAGTTGACACAAAATTTTTATTTTGCTTCAACTTCTCTTTAAAAGTCGAATGAAAAAATTTTGTCCACTTTGAGAAGGGTAGTGAGTGTCATATTGTTGTACGATTACAAGTAGATAAAGAACGAACACACACAGCTAATTCTACGATTCACGATACACACGAATTTGTGCCATGTTATTATACTTCGTTCATTTTGTCGAAAATCGAAAAGCATATGATAACATTCGTTAGGTAACGATATGAGATATCAAAGAGAGAACGAGATGGTCACGATATTTTCTCTTTCTTCTTCTTCTTATTATTATTACTATTGTTATTATGTCGATGTCTTTGAAAGAACTGATCGAAGTAAGTCGGAGCTATCGAGATTGAAAGGAGTCGAAAATTTAGGGGTTGGTGATCGGGGGATTTAAGCAACGCATTTCCGAACGCATTCATCGGGGACAAGACAAGGCGAAAACAAGAAAACGAAGGGCATCGAAGGTTGTTACGCAATGCGCGTATACCTTTCTGATCGTTTATTCCTTTGCCAAAGAAGGCTAGAAAAATAGATGCGTAGATCCCTTGTTTCCTCTTCTCTATCTGCCTGTTTGTTTCATAGGGAAAAGAATTTGAGAAAGGTCTGCGGAGGAATCGGGACATGAAGAGATGCTCGATCGACATCCGCTAGTTTCTCCTGAAAGGCTGGATCCTGATCGGCGATACAGGGATGTCCGAGCGACCGCCAAAACAGGCAGCGGCAATTGCGGCACAACTGTATTATCTCTGCATATTCTTCTCGCAGACCAAACGATCTGTAAGTCACATAATAAGTCCATTGATTTTGCGAACAAGACATAGATGGTAACGGATTAAGCATAAGAATACCAAATGAATATTTGTATTATTTCAAAAATGTAATAGTATCTATATGTACGATGTACCTTCGTGCGATAGTAAAAATAGTTTTCCAGTCTTTTCCAGGATTATGTTGTCTAGTGGAGGCTATTTGTTGAGGCGTGAAGTGATACTGGGCAAGCTCCCGCCAGATTCTCTGTTCCTGTGCTAGAACAGCTAGATGTTCGCAAGCCTCCGAGGACGCTTCAATGTCTCGTGGATCACTGAGTCGAAGGAGAACCTCCCGGCGGCATTCCGCTGGCAAATCCGACCATTGCGGCTGCTGTTCCTCGTCCGGCTAAAAACCAACGACAATGATCAAACGAATGTCTCGTCTCTCCTTAACCTGGTTACGCTTTTCTACCTGAGTTATAGTGATGGACGAAGCAATTTGCAATATTCTTTCTAGAGCGGCTTTGTGTTTCTCCCATAAAACTACAGAACCCAGAGGTCTACCGCCCCAACAACAACCCGCGCTGAAAGCCCGAACTCTTTCGATCAACCGACGAAGTTTTCCGGTTTGTTGCTGCGATAATGATACTGCCGAACATATCGTAAGAACAGATGTATAAGAGAGTGAATGTGATCGCGATCAATTTAGTAGCTTAAATCTTTACCTTCCAATGCGACTTCTTCCAACATATTGAAGAGAACTCGTTGAGCGCATCCACTAAGACCGCCCATCCTGTGACTGACCAGAAGATCCAAAAGTTGCACGATATAATTAAAACGTCGGCAATCGTGCACCGCTGATAAAAAGTCCAAGCTTTTCAGCGCATCGCTTAAACCGTTGAAACCAGCGATCTACGAATTTAAATAGAACGAACAGTCGCGATCGTTTCTTTTTCCTTCGTTTAATCTTATTTAAATGTGCGCGTACCCTAGCCCATGCTCGCGATTCAACCCTAACAATATACCGTTTGGAATCGAATGGAAGAAGAGTACGATCGTTCTTCTTTTACTTTCCCGTTCTTTTCTTTTCGTTGCTACCTTTATCCTGTTATTTTTTTTCTCTCATTTCATATCTCTCCTCTTTTATTCTTTTTCTCTTCCTCATTCTTTTTCTTCTTCTCTTGCCTTTTCTCTTTTTCTTTCCTTTCCTTCCTTTTCCTCTTTTCCTTCGATTCTTTCTTTCTTAACCTTAACGACCAAATCCCATTTCTCTCCTCTTTCACGAGGCTAAGGTTAAATATAAGCATGGATGGAACAAGTCACTCACCTCACGAGTGCATTTCAGCGTGATGCGGCAATGCGGCTGGACGGCGTTTTCTAAAATTACATGAAAAAGAAGAATTAATCGAAGAAAGATTCAAAGGACGATCATATACTTTGCCTTCCAATCGACAATCGACTAACGTTCTACTTTCAGCCGTTTTTGATAGCGCATGAAACACGCTAAAAAAGGGAATATTTACATATCGAAAAGGTACGAATCGATAGTTTCGATAGCTTTTACAAATATTCCGCTCACCTTTCTTTTTATCCTTCTCCTTTTTATCGAGCACATCCTTATCGCCGCTGCAAAAAAGACAAACCATTGATATAATTCTGCTTCTTACACTAAAATTACTCGACAATTCGTAAATGCGATTCTCATGAATTCGATATATGTATATTGAGTATGTATACTTATGTATTCATGTCACGTAAGCACAAACGCATAAGTTTGTAACGATCTGTCGTTTTACAGATGCAAAAGATACGTGTTAAAATACCATTTATCATTTAAATATCTTTTAAATTCGTTCAATACTAGCCACTGAAAAAAAAAAAAAAATAAAATGCGAAATTAATGGATACACTTATCAGACTTCTGTGGAAAAAATGCGACTTCCTTCGTTCAAAATCTATTTCATTAATTTCTTTCTCGTGTTTTTCTCCATTTGGTTGATTTTTCAAGTCAAAACGCAACGTGCTTTTTCAAACGTTATGATATACAAATTATTTATACATAATGATCATCACAAAATGAAAATCGGTAAAAACGATTTATATTGTTCCCAGGGCGAATAACTTCTTACCCAAACTATCGTCTGATGCGAAAGATGCTATTGGAACTCGAGCGAAAAATTTTCTTTTAAAGATTCGTAATATAAATACATAGGTCTTGATTATCTCGAAACGAGCGAGACGGGTGAAATGATCCAGTTGTCGATTCGCGACGATACATGATCATCGAGGGAGACCTTGCAGTAATGTGCTTACGCGTCGCGGGGAGAGAAACCCCGCGCCAATAATCCGTAACATTATATAACTGTTGGTAATGCTCCATTCGCGCGTGAAACGAATCGCGTAGTAACTAAGTACTACGCCTGTATACAATAAATATTGCTTGTGCTGTTACTTGTTGTACATTGCACATTGTACAAGAATATCTAAAGTTTCGAATCTCACCATTCTGTTTAAAAACATACTCAGATACATTTATGCGTTTGCGATCTTTACGTAGCTGTTCCAATGCTTTCTAAAAATCCACGCCTTAATACATGGGCTATTATCGTATAAACGAACTGTTATGCTTCACTAGGTATATGCTAATGAAAAATACATGAAACTATGGAAAATCGAAGATAAAATAATTTACATCGTGCTGTTTGTTAAAAAGTATTGCACTGTCGTGAATTGAATGTATCAGAACAGCATGGTAATGAAGAAGATTTACAGAATTGATACAGATCGTATTAGCTAGGTTATAACCTACTTCACATGCATGAACGACAGCACGATTTTCTTTCTGCTATTTTGGGAATTTTCTTATCCAAGGATAAGATAACTACTTAAATATTGTCTCAACGTTCAACAAATTTCGTAAAGTAAATGATAGTTTTTCTGCTATGCTTTACACTGGACTGCATAAAACTTCATCAAGGCAATGTATTTGATAACGAACATATTTTGTGGCAGAAAACCAGAAAGAGAAATATTTTCTTTTTTTGTGAAGCGCGCGAAAGCGTGACTATGCACGATGAAGCTTTCTCTCTCTCTTTGTTGTATGCTTTGCCATAAGCTTTCACGGTCTCGCGACACCAGTGCTTAGTTCCAGTATGAACGCGAGAACGCGTCCAAGTCCAAACTCATCGTATCGTACGAAGTATATACGTACATACGGCAAGCAAAGAGGAAGACGTTCAGAGCGTGCACTATGCACTACAACGGTTAGGCACACACACACGTACACACGCACGCGCATTTCTGCGTATGCAATATAGTGAATAAGGAATAAGGAATAAGGAATACATATTATTAAGTAGAAAATTCAATCCTTTATTATTGTAAAAAATGAACAAGACATAATAAAAAGATACGCTCGAAATTATATATATATTGTAAAGTATTTTTTTCGTTTTCTTATGCAAAGAAAATCGTGCTGTTTTAGAATGAACCAATGCATGAAGAACAACATGGATAGGCTATTTTTGGGCTTATGTTTATACCGATATAAAATGAATAAGACAAGATAGAAACTTCTCTAACAAGTCAAGGAAGGGTACTTATGAAACATTGAATTAATGGAAATCGCAATAAAAATGTGATACGCAGATCGAAAACGATATGTATTAAACAGGAATCAATCGTACCATAAAATAATGTTTAAAAGTTAAGAATTGTAACTCCATAACTAAAAAAGCGCGTGCGATAACTAGTATTCAGTATAATATATAGGCATTTCTTAAAAAATGGAAAAATTCTATTTTCACGTGGCATCTCTTTCTGTTATTTATTAATTTCATTCACATTAACTTGATTTTGGTGGCTATTTAGCGATAGACACACAGCTACTAGTGTATGTCAAGTTTGCAAGAGTAAACAAACTGAGAACTGTCATTCGATCGATGTAACAGCTGTGAGACAGATGGAAGATTCGGATAGAAATGATTGGTTGTGTTTCTTCGGTATTATTTGCAAAGAAAAAATACATTCTCAGCGAGAATGAAAAAAAACAAAAGGGAAAGGATAAGAATCAGTGATGGCAGTACTCACCGAAGTAAAAGAGAAAGTGTTTTATTGTTGGCGCATTCGAGGATTTTCTTCTTTTCCCAACCTTCAACAGTTTTTACCCATTCTTCGCCAGGACTGCGCCAATCCTTCGATATGAATGGCATCGTTCGCAAGATATATAATTGTACGATATGCTTGCTCTGCTTACGTGTGCAAACCACGAGCGATCCTTCGACTAACGATCAAATATATTAAGGAACGCACCTCACTGGACCACGGACGCTCAATGTTTGCTCACAAGACAGTTCGGTCTGCTCGGTTTACTTCGCGGCTGCGATCGACCGCGCATGGCTTTGTTTTACTGACGTCACTTAGGTATCAGCTGTGCAACTGACATGACAAACCAGTGCACTCCGAACAACTCTGAATCACACGTTCGGCCATTTTAAAATGTATATGTTACGCATGCGCAATTTTGTCTTGAAGAAGCTCGACATTCACACGTTATTTATTTCGATTTGTCATCTCGTTCGATTTATTTTCTTTCTCCCGGTTACTTTTATTAGTTACAAGGAATATATCGATTGGTTATTTTTTGTTAGCTATTTGCAAAAGTGAAATCTTACAAACATGTGTCATAACCAATATGTTTTTATTATATAAAGAAAATACATATGTATATACAACTGTATTTGAGTCACGTTTATACTATTTTCGTGTCCTTTACTAGCTCATCTATTTTGGAAATAATATTTACAGGTACAGATTCTTCTTTCCCTTCCTCTTCTTTTTCTCCTTCTTTTTCTTCTTCTTCCTCTTCCGTTTCCGAATCGGTTGGTGGAAAATCTGACACAACTATTGAATAAACACAAATTATAAATACACATTAATAAGAAGTGATAGGTTAATAATCAAAAAGATTACAAGAATTACCATGTCTGTTTAACTTTTCTTTCCTTGCATCTATGAGAAATTTTTCTTGGACAGATATAATTTCTTTTGCATTCGTACAAAGCGAATATTTCTTTAATAATTCGCCATTCAATTGTAAAAACGAGTGGCCCCAGGAGAATTTTCCAAGATAAAAATTAGCTTCTTCGGGAAAACCTGTTATAATCAAAGTAGCAGCTATAGCTTCTACACAACTTAATTGACATGGTCTGCCATAATTTATCGGATTTGCAGCAACTAGAAATGGTAAAAGACGAGGATTGGGAGTTTTCATTCTACTAAATGGAGTATCGTCCAAACGTGCCCAACTGCAGTCGACGACCGCACAACCATAATCTTGTATGATATCACGATCTGTGGGACTCACACACTGCAACATGATATTCCAATTTCGAGTATTAGAAATCAATTTATCTTCTATATTACAACAAAGATATTTTCTATACCTTTTCACCAATTGGAGTAAGAACTAATCCTGAGAATCGAGCTCCTAACCTTAATATTTTTACTAAGCCATGTCTAACCAATTTTTTACCGGAACACTTTTTAGGGTCGCAGTGTTCGAGATCCCACATAGCGACGGGAAAAGGAAGGGACCATTCTTCTTCTTCTTTTTCTGAAAATTAAAACAGTCGAGTTTATTTTGGAGTTTCTTATGAATTTGTATATAACCAAACTACTTTATTCTAACCTGATACTTCATCTTCCTTATCCGACTTATCCCTTTCTTGACGATATTTTTCTTCTTTCCCAACTACATGTCGCGGTCGTCTTGTTAGTATTCGTTTTCTATTTTTCTTCCCATGAGATGACATTTACAAAATTTCAAAATATTTCCTAGTACAATGAATTGTATAAATATATGTACACGCACGTCAAACTGATCTCCCTAATTCAAAGGTTACTTGTTATTTTGTCGTTGTCACTCAATGCGTACATCTATAAGAAACTATATATACACATATGTACATATACATATGTATGGGAATATATGTGCACATGCGCGCAACTAATTTGTTTTTACTCAAATAAATATTATACCATCTGAAAGTACTTGCTATAACATAATAATTTACTCAATACTGGCTGTTTTACTTGACATGTATACGTTTCTTTTATAACATCGCTTACTTCATGTATCAATTTGTTTATACGCAGTGTTGTGATCGAATATTAATATACATAGTATTTATGATTATAAATGTCAAATTAAATTTATATATAATACAATTGTTATTTAATGAAAGCATAAAAGCTAGATGTATAACAATTAGTTATATTTACTTACTTAAATGTTAAAATTTGTAAAAGTACCACTGCATTAGACGGCCCTGAAACTCTGTTAGAGTGGTTAACAAGTGGCTGTTCTATTCTCAATCGCTCCGCGGGACACAAATCATTCAATGAATAGAGATTCTTCAAACATGTGTTTAAATACGATTTGATTAGAACAGAAATGTCTTCTTTATTCTTGTATTTCTCTTAAATTTAAGGTAGGTGTTGGTTTATAATATTTTACACCCATTGCTTTTATAGTTTATCAATACGCATTATTAAAATTATTATTTCGCAATCATATACATATAAAAATAATGACTAGTTAATGCGTATCTGTGCAATCGAATATTTTCACTTTTTATTTAATATTAATTCTATTTATATACTGTTTACGCCGCTTAAGGGATATGGATCCAGGTACATATTGTCGAGGAAAATAAATTGTTTGTTATTTTATAATATTTTCGTGTGCATATGCGCTGCATCTAAATATTTAAATTATCATTAATTATTAAAATTATCGCTTAAATACTTTTAAAGAAATTGTTTTTAATATTTATTGTGCAACATATGGATGTCATTGAATTTTACACATATACAACAAACTTCTTGCATTTTACAGTGGCTAATATTAATTCAATTTACATTTAATTCTATCATAAGTAAATTTATTTTAAATTTTATATTATGTCTATCATTGAATTTCTAATACTTTTATAATTTTGTTATGTATCTATATTTTATAAGAAAACACAAGGAAAGAAACAATTGTAAAGGTAACGGATTGGTTACGTGGAATTTGGGAGATGAGACGTCAAACTGGGCCTGTTCAGCAATGGATAGATTCAATACCATCACCTATAAAGTCTAATTTCTCAATGAAAAATGATAATCAAGGAGAATCAAGCAGTAAAAACCTAAAACCTAATATTTCATTGGCACTAACAGAGCCTAAGGACATTCCATATTCTATGAGAGCAAAACAATTAACTATGACAGTGTCTGCACCTATTAATGTTCCTAATACAACATCAAATAACACAACAGGATTACCTAGGTATAATAAAAGGCATAGTACAAGAAATGTATAATAAATTTAAAAACATTATACTTACAATTATATTTACTTCATACAGCTCATTGCCTCATAAATTGGTTCGGGATCCAAGTCTACAATCTGATAGCAGTCATTGTAGTAGTGTAGAAAGCTTGTTAGAGCTAAGAAAAGCAGATCCAGAAGCAATTTTGCTAGGTCTTGGATTTGGTGGTTGCTCGAGCAGTCCACAAGAGAATGGTTCCTTTTCTCGTATACCGAAAAGATTTCTTCAGCCATCGAAATTAAAAGGCATAGCTATTAATGATTTTATGAAGCAGCAACAGGAAACTAGTGAATCCTTTGATTCTGTATCTCTCGGATATAGAGGTTTGACAGGTGAGTTGCTTATCAAAAGCTGACACTTAAGAAAAACACCTAATGGAATTAAGAGAAGAATAAATAGTAATTCAAAAGTTGTTGGATCTTAATGTGGGACAGTTCAAATAAGTTTTATAGTTAAATTATTAATTATGTTAAAAATAAATTTGTGTTACACAAATAGTAATGTTATAGGAAGTGATGACACATTATCTGTGTCTAGACTTCATCCACATCGCAGACATTCTGGACCAATTAATTTTGTAAGTCTCGTGGCAGTTAGATTTTTTCTCAAATTTTCTTGATTCTTAAACAACTTTTGTTTAAAGCATTAAAAGAATTACTTTTCAGTACAAGCAAAATATTTGTCTTGATGTGCTTTAAACTATTTACGTTTATGGGTTTGTTTCAAGTATGTTTGTTTTTATCATAGATAACAAGAAAACAGAATTTGCATGAAATAGTTATATTACCATTGTGAAAATATCTAATGCCTGAAATAAGTATGTAATTGTTTTTGTATCATAGATGTGGTGTGATTATAATCATTTATTTAGATTGCAGGGCATTTCTTAAATATGACAAATTGATCATCAAATATTTAGACTGGTAGTATGTTTAATAAAAAAAAAAAAAGTTGCATAGTTTTTATAATTTGCGTATTGTGTTGTATTTTCATAAATTGTCATTGCTTCTTGTTTACAGCTACTTTTAGTATTGTACTATATTTATTTATTGTTAATGTATAACGATATTTAATTACTAAGGGATGTGAAATCATTATTCTCCTTATGTGATAGGCTCACCGTATGTAGCGCCATCGGAAATTGTGCAAAAGATTATGCAGCGTTTACGAGAGCATGAGAGTCATGAACACGATCCATATGCAATGTATAATTCGTATGAACAATACAGTCCACTACATTGTGGTGGTACACTTTCTGTGTTGTCTCCTGATAGCAGACAATTTTTGGAACGACCACGTTCAAAAAGTCCCGACATGCGTAATAAACGTATGATTATTGGTAAGAATTGTATTTTATATACGTATCTTATTTATAGTATTGAACATTGAAAATTTTTAGGACAAAAATCATTTGCATTTGGTCATGATGGTGATCTAATCGAAATTGATCCTTCTAACGAAAAAAGGTCGTTCGAAAGTATTCCAAGTAATGATTCTAATGCCGTAGAAAATTCAGGATTATCTAATGACTTAGCTGATAATAATAATGAAGTATATGAGCAAACACCTATCCAGAAAAAGATATTACCAAAACGATTATTTTTTAACGACAATGCGGAACTTAATGACACCGATGTTTCTTTGTCAGTAAAAGTATTTGAAGAAAGCGAAGACCAGCAAAATGAAAATTTGAATAAAAATACTGTCTACAAAGATGATATTTTTCCAAACACAGTTTCAGAAAATGTGTCTGATATTCGAAGAGCCAGTGATGGATTTTATGATACGAAAGACGGAAAAATATCAATGGTAAATAAACGAAGACACAGCGATGGCTTTGTGCAAACTACTGAGCATGTTGACGACACTGTACTTGCTCGAAGGAGAAAAACTTTGAAGCGACAGTCTAGAATAAGCGATACAGATGCGGTAAACTATTGCAATATAAATTTCAGCAAGACTGATACGGCGCAATGCATGGGAATGAAATGTAACACGAATAAAAATTTACATGAAGTTTGTAACCAAGAAAGCGTTTCCACGAAATTTCCAAGATTAAAAAATGAAACTAAAAATTATGACGTAAATGAATGTGCAGAGAAGTTACTTGAAGGAATGTATAAATCAGCAGAAGATAGTTTAAGTAAAAATAAGCAGGAAAATAAGAATGAATACTATGTTGAGGAAACCAAGCTTGTAGAACAAGTGTGTATAGATAAAGACGAAAAAACAACCTGTTGCTGTCATTCTGGTACTAAAAAATATTGGAAGAAAATGGAGAAAATTATTCAAGAAAATAAAAATTTGGAAACTATGGTGACAAAGAGCAGGAGAGAAATGGCAGAAATTCGAGAAATGTTAAATAATGTGTTATCTGTACGATTAGAACCTGGTTTTTGACCTAAATTGATTTATGGGTTTATGAAAACATGTTGTTTTCATATTCATTATGATGTTAGGATATCTAAAACTTTTGAAGCAATTTTGATTGTATATTTTCAAAAGTATTTCGCTCATCACTTAAAGTGATTCGTGAAATTATTTCAGGTGATAAATATTATAATAGATATCAATGCAACAAGAATGCATTTTTGCTTATAGCAATTATATTTTATTCTGTTTTTAGTTTCAAATAAAGATGTAAATATTGTTATATAATTTAAAACTTTTATTACTTAGTAAATATGGATGAAATATCAATATTCATTATCTTATATATTTACAAATAACATATTGGTTCCATTACTATGAAATAGTTTTAATGCTTCGTTATGTTTGAAAATTATTGCTATTTTGTTATTATTTTTAAATCATATTACAATTTTGCTTGATGCTGAAAGTTTAATTGTAATTTTATATTGATATATAAATCGTTTCTTTTTATCCTTGTTCAATCATACATAATGTACGTGTATACATTCAAGTATGATTGAAATGATTTTTATGATATCTATATCTTAATTAAATTTTAAAGTTGTGCCAATGAAACACTACATATTCTTTAGTGAAAAAAAAATTGAAATTCTAATCTCATATACTTTCGCAATAATAACGTGCTTCGAATATATTACCATAAAAAAGGAAAATAATGATGATGATATCAGTAATAGTAGCAGCCATAATAGTAGTGATAATTGCAGTAATAATAGCAACAATAACAAGAATAAAAACTCAAATTCAAAGCTTTTTGATAAACATATGCCACACACACAGACATATTTTTCAAAGATATAAATTAGTTTCAAAATAATTTACAGTTTATCACACAAGTTAGTACTATATCAGCGAATGTTTGGAAAAAAGAAAATTAGAAAAGAAGATAATTTCACTTTGCTTGAAGAACTTACAATTTTATGCTCTTAATTGAATGAATATTCGAATTTTCGTCTATTCAAATATATATATATGTATAGACGAAAGAAATAAACTTCTTCTTGAAATCTTTTTATAATAGAAAAAGTTATCGTGTATAATTATTTCTATAGAGTTATAATTTTATAAGTTCGTTAATTGTTTTTAATGCTCAAGTATTATAATATATATTTTTGTTATTGTAAGTTGCTCGTAATATGAACTAAACATAGTTTTATTGGGGCTCTTTGCTAACATTAACTACATTTCAACACATAGCCTTTGTAATTAAGTTAGACATAATTACAAAAATTATATTTACGTATTATTAATCAAAATATTTAAAGTACAAATTAAAATGGAAGTTACAACAGGACTTATTTATATACGTGTGTATATATAAATATAATATATATACACACATTTTTTCTTTATCTAATGTATCATTTAATGGTTTAAAATTTATTAAACTCATAACGGAAATTGTATTCCTTATTATGTGCCTACATTCCAATAAATTTAATGTATACAAATTATATAAACAGGGTAGGAGCTTTGTAGAAAATATGAAATGTACAAATAATATAGGAATATTGAATAAATATTTGACACGATTAATTTTTACTCTCTCTCTCTCGCGCTCTCTCTCTCTTTTTTCTTTCTTTTATATACGTAAAACATAATTTTTATCCATAAAGCTAGATCGAACATGACATACCATTGAACATGATTGATGACAGTACATATAATTAATTTCTTATTCACACTGTTGCCACTAACAGAAGTTCATCACACAAATTATTTATAGCCATGAAATTTTCGAGGTGTAATTCAAGATAATTAAAAGTATTTATAATATGATTTTCCGATATGAATTTATACAGCAATAGGAACGTAAGACCACAACGGTAACTGACACTGATTTATTTTCTATATCTAAAGTTTTTTATTTCAACGACTAAACATAACACGAAATCTAGTTACTGAAAGTGTTCTTATAACTGGGACATTGAATTATTTAAAGTGCAACAGAGGATCGAATAAATTTTGCAATTAAAACTACGCCGAAATTTGTATATCAATATTATCACCAATATTGTAAGCGATACAATAATATTTTGAAAGTAACATGCAGTCTAAACAAGAAATTTTAGACTTACGTCGAATTTATAAAACACGAAATATGAGTGGATATCATATTTTTTACGGAAACAAATAATGTTTGAAATTGTTTGATAGCTTTTATCAATTGAAACATACACAAACAGCTCATAAAATTATCAATTATATGTAAAGCTACCCTTAGTAAAGAACTGAGATCCATGGTCCACTCAATCTTATTTTTAAACACGAATCTGCTAGGATATCATTTTGTAAACTGCATCCACGTATTTACGTAATATGTCTGTAATGTTGATGTGTACCTGTGATTGTAAATGTATTCTTCCTTAGCATACCTTAAAATGTATATAAACAAATATGATCAAACATGATCTATATTTAGTCTTCTTTTTCTTCTCTGAAAAAATAAGAAATAAAAGATCAGTTATTGTTGTGCATTATTCTATAATTATAACAAAATAATAGCATAAAAATACAAAAGAAAGTAAAAGGAAACTACGTACTTTACAAGTTCTTGTTGATGTTGATCAAGGTGAAGTTCAACAATGGTTTCTGTTCTACTTTGCACTTTGAAAGTTACTTGGGCTGCTAAGTATTTATCTTTGTTATTTACTGACCATCCAGAATACTATAAAATACATATAATACTTATTAGGCTCAAAGGAAAAAGAGGTGGTGTTGATTTCATAATAGAATTAATAATTATGTTAATAATCTACCGTCGATGTGCTTTTATATAACGTTTTCCCATCTTCTTTGAATGGTAGAAACTTTTGAAGTAATGCCTTCCCATCTATCCTCCACAATGTTGGATCCGTATTTCCACCGATGTCAGCTTTTGCCACAACGAATGCACCAGACTAGGATAACCAATACAAACAATATTGCATTCTCATTATGCAAGTAGACAAATGTATAGAATTTTATAAACTAGATAACTAACGGTAAAATCTTTTGGTGTTTCTCCCGATGATTCATTGAAGCTGTTATCATCGGAGTCTTCTTCGTCTTCGTCTTCCTTTTCATCTTCTTCTTTCTTAGACCGCCTTTTTCTTTTAGGTTTCTTTCCTGTATCTGAATCAGATTCGTCATCCTCTTCATCATCATCTTCCTCATCTTCTTCTTCTTCTTCATCTTCTTCTTCTTCTGAGTGTTGCCGCTTTTTAGCAGCTTCCCTTTGTGGCCTCTTTTTAGCACCACTCTAAATATTAAAATTAGTATTACTGAAATAATCTCTATTTGTATCATTTTATTAAATATCTATGTAGGTTAATTGAATTGAGACATACGATAACGAAATAAAGTATCTTTTGTACATTAAATGTTCAATTTTTATTGTTATTTGAAATAATTTTTATCGTGATAATATAAATATACAAACAATTATATATTGATATATAATAGAAATGAATAACAATTATTCCATTATAAGAGAGAAAGTGGTTAAATAACGAAAGGCGTAGATAGTAGAGTTGCATTGTTTTGAAAAATGTATATAGCGCCCGGCGCCACCGACCGGCCGGCGATGATAACTCGCCAACTGTAATAGCATTTCCAAGAATAAAATGATCTTCTAAGCATATAATGAAAAGTAGGGTTTAATTATAAGTTTCTTGCTGATAATAAATATTAAGAATCATTTCATGATAAAATGTACTTTTTGCGAGACATTTCATTAGCAGTAATAGATTTGGAAAAGTACGGTATATCGTGTAGCGTGTTTGACACAGCAACGACACATCACTACTATATACAGGGTGGTTGGTAACTGGTGGTACAAGTGGAAAGGGGGTGATTCTACGCGAAAAAAGAAGTCGAAAATATAGAATAAAAATTTTTCGTTTGAGACTTTGTTTTCAAGAAAATCGACTTTGAATTTTCGCTCGGTACGCGTGCACTTACACTAACGCGTCGTCGACGACCACCATGTCGTCTAAGTTTTTCAAAAGAACCATATTCGCCGAGGGTTCGTTTTGCTCTTTGAATAACACGTCTGTCAGGATGTTGACGATTGGGATACCGGTGTCTGTAATGATCAGCTGCGGCTGATGCGTTACCACTACACGCACCTAACGAAAGTATCATGTCCGTATATTCCCGATTGCTGTATGTAGACATGATGGTAGTCTAATAGGTACTGATAGTGGATAGCGATAAAAGTTGGATAGTAAGTTAATAAGTAGGAAAACATTTCGGTCACATTGGAAGTGTTTATCAACATAACGTCAATCGAGACAACGATCTACAGTGAGATTCGTTATAACGAGACGTGATGAAGTGCACGCGTGCACTGTATCAATGTATATATACATAATTAAATCGACTTGTGTTTTCTCGTTATCTACTCAGGAGAATTGATTGATTAAAAATGATAATTTTTTCTGACAATAACGAAAGGTATTAAATTAGAAGTAAGGCACAAGCATTAGAAATGATAAGATGAATGTTATATCTAGAAACATCTGCGTTTCTTATTCTTACTTGGATGAAAAATATAATGTATTAAAGTAAGAGCAACTAGCCGACTGACAGAAGTTTATTTACGAATAACTAAGCACAAATAAATGTTTTAACATATGAAGAAATTGGCAGAAAGCATAAGAGAAAAGCGAGAAAGTAAGGTTAGTTGAAAAACAGTTACAAATTTGATTGCGATAACAGCAAAGAAGAAGAAAGTATTAGTAGCGTGGGCTTACCTCAGCTCCGGCTTCAGGAGTCCACTCTTCTTCAGAGGCTCCTTCTACTTCTTCCGGATCATCTGCGGAATATTCATCCTCGTCTGATACGTCCTTCGTTTTCTTCATGTTGCTTTTTCGCGAAATGTTTGCAAATTTTCCCAATGGGGCTCACCGAACAAGAGAAAAACTTCACGAGACCACGGCACGATCACGATTTGTCGCAAACAATATGGCGGTATATAGCGGTCGGAACTGACATTTACGCATATCCTCCTGCGCAGCCTGGAAGCGACGCGTGCTTTGTAATTTCCTGCGCGTCCATAGAACCGCCAGACACGGAATTTTTTAGGTAACCATTTTAATCATTTACACAATTTTTCTATTATACTTGCAGATTGCGGTAATACAAAGTAAAAAGTGGCATTGTGGAAAAGAAGTAAAAGATAAGAGAAAATAAGTGAGAGAAAGGATGACGAGAAACAGAAGAAACAAATACATACGATTCACAATGATTTAAAAGTATGTCTAGTCATGTAAATAATTAATTTAGTTGTAATATAATTAAACAGTTATATAGTTGTTTTTAATCCCGATTATTTTTTAATAGCATGTATTGTGTGAATTCGTCTAAATTCAAAATGTTTTTCCAGTCGGATCGATATGAGAGTTGGCGCATGCGTTAATATTTTAGAGCATAGGACGCTCCCTTTGATATTTACGGAGGGAAGAACTTAATGTACAGAGGGAACAAGCGATCGTGGGAAGAAAATAAAGATGTTTGAGCTGTATGGTGTGAATAAAGATGGTATGGTTTATCGGTCACCACCACCGAGAAGAAAAGAAGTTGATATATTAGAGGTAATTAGGTAAAATAGTCTAATTCTAATTTGCTTAGTTATTTTTTAAGTGTTATTATATTCATTAGTGATGGTTTTTCAATCGATATATTTAAGACTGCTAACTTGTATAGAGTAATGTGTATGTCTTTTCATCAAATATATAGGTTGGGTCGTTGACCGAATTTTATTGACACAATGGTGAACTACTTCGAACGGTGACTAGTTTGATTGTTCGTTTTTGATAAGTAAAGTGATATTTGCTTGCAACTTACTTTGCAGACTTGCTTACAATTATCGTCTCCCGAGTTAATGAGAAAACTGCCAAACGGTGATGCGGTACACCATACGAAGGATTCAGTTGTTTCTACCTCTTTCGATAAGAATAAAGATCTACCAAGGGAAAACAGTAAGTTTGAACGACAAATTTTTGTATACCGTTAATCGTAGGAATAGAGGCGAGGATTTTACGGATGGAATGAAGTGGTTTAGAAAACAGTTGGGACAGATTATGTCTGTTGTGGTGATAGCTAGTTGACCACTTCAGTTTCTTTTGTAATTTCGCACGTCAGTGAGTTTATTTAATGCTGCGTAACCGTGTAACTTCTTTAGCGATGAAACAATGCTAGGGCAGAATCGTAAAAGTGGTTAATGTTTGCTCGAATTTCACAGAGATCGGAATTCGATATGGTTTTCATTCTTTCCACGTATTGGCGATGTTATCGCGATGATAAAATCGCGTTGTCCAAAACGCGTTAATAAGTATCATCTATTGATTCGTCACTGTGGTCGGCAGATAGGAAGAAAGATAATTACGCAATAGAAAGTTATTTCGTTTTTATTTCTATTTCGTCCGCATTCGTCGAGAATGAGAATGAGACGTGCATGGTATGATACACAGGACGGGACGTGTTAAGGAAATGGATAGTGATGATTGGTTTCTTTTTCCTTGGATGCGCTTTGGTCGCAGGCGTTGGATTACCTTTAGCTTTGGAACTACGAAGCTCGCATTTATTGGAAGCTAGACTTCAAGTTGTAAGACGAATGCTCTCCGAAGTACCTTTGATCGATGGGTAAGAAAGTATCTCGTAAAAAAGCTTTTGATCCAAGCAGTATAAGAGTTTGTGAATTCAAGCGATCATTATTTCTGATTTCAGGCACAATGATTTCGCATGGAATCTGCGAAAACATCGAGGAAACACAAAGTTGAAAGACTTTCCTTTCGACGAGAACTTGTCGCGAAACATAAGTTGGGGCTCTCAGTGGCAAACCGATTTGGTGCGGTTACGGCAAGGTATCGTGGGCGGGCAATTCTGGTCCGTTTATGTTCCGTGCGAAGCACAATTTCTTGACGCGGTGCAACTCACCCTGGAACAGATAGACGTAGTACGTAGGCTAACTTCGAGATATCCAAAGAAAATAAGAATGGTAACGAGTAGCAAAGAGCTTGAAAAAGCGCACAAGGATGACGTGATTGGGAGTTTGGTAGGAATCGAAGGTGGTCACAGCATTGGCACATCCATGGCTGTGCTAAGAAGTTTTCATCAACTGGGGGCTCGCTACATGACCCTGACACATAAATGCAATACTCCATGGTAAGTTTACATTTCTCATTCTCGCGTTCTACGTCAACTCGGCATCTCTATTATGATATACGAATAATACAAATAGGATAAGAGAAGTATCAATCGTATCAATCAATGTGTGCCGACGTTCGTATACATAAGCAGATGATGATAAGCCGTTGTAATTGTCCGCAGGGCTGATTCGTGTTCGGTAGAAGATTCAAATTCGGATGCGCGATTGGATTTTCACAGCGATGGATTATCGGTATTCGGCAGAGCGGTAGTAAAAGAATTGAATCGATTAGGAATGCTTGTAGATTTGTCTCATGTTTCGGTAAGGACCATGAGACATGCACTGGCGATGAGTAAAGCACCAGTGATATTTTCTCATAGCGCGGCCAGAGCTCTCTGTAATTCGTCCAGCAACGTTCCAGACGACATACTTCGTAATTTGGTGAGAAAAGAACGTCGAACAAAGCAGTTTTTCCACTGGAGCCTTAATTTCTATTTTATATTTTCTCTTATATTATTTTATTTACTTATCTTACTTATTATATTTATCTTATATTATTCGTGTACGTGTATGTACAATTTATGATTATTCCTTGTCTTATTTTCCATCAATAGCATTAACTGATTGTGTTAATCGATGACTCGTACACATACGTGAAAAAAAACAAGAACGTTAGCGTTATCGTGTTTTTCTCTTGTTTCAGTCAGTGAATGGAGGTCTGGTTATGGTAAGCTTTGACAGCGCGCATTTGAACTGCGGCGATAAAGCTTCTATGTATGACGTGATAGGTACGCCTGCATTAAATTCTATTTGAGAAATGTTAAAAAGTGTTACTTGTTTTTACAGCTCACATCAATCATATCAGACGAATAGCTGGCGTTAACCACGTGGGTCTTGGAGCCGGTTACGATGGTATATCGAAGTGAGTACAAACGATCAGCAGCTTATTTTAAAATAAAATGCCGATAAATAAGCTTTTATATATCTTTAGTCCGCCGATTGAACTGCCAGACGTTTCTGGTTATCCTTTGCTACTGGCTGAATTGACCAGAGATAGAAGATGGTCAGCTTTGGACATCAAGAAATTGGTGGGCGGAAATTTATTAAGAGTGTTGAAAGAAGTGGAAAATCATGCGACGATCGTGTCCCATCAATCTCCAGCGGAAGAGTTGATTCCTCAGGAGTTGATAGAGGATACTGCCTACTGTAGATATCAGGACACTTAGAAACGATTCGATATACAACGTTCCTATGGCATTGGTAATCGTTTATCTTCGATCCTTCGGAACGTCGAACCGTGTGCTCCTTATCATTTTCTCTTTGTACCTGAATTACTCCGTTTTACATTTTTTAATAAAGTAGCCACGGATCGTACGAATCTTCGTTTCCTCTCTATTCCTCGCTTTTCGTTAATTAGCCTACTATCTTAACGTAGTATCACATATACAGTATAGCTATAACTCGTGATTTTATCGTGTTAGAACGAATATATTTTACTACAGTGAAAGAGTAGCGGCAGGCCCGTTTAAACGTAGTGCAATGAATAGAAAATAAATTATAATTAATTGACTCGGCCGCTTGTGATAAACGTCACGACAAAACGTGTGTAGAATCAACGGTTGTTCCCGCATGTATGTAAGTATATATATTTTTCGTAGGAATAGCGTCGAGATTTACTCGAAGTAATATGATAATTATGTCGCACAATTACAAAGTTCGCAATTGAGTTGTAGCGATAGGCGGCGACACTCCGATAGATCTTTCGTCCAGTCGACGTGGTTATAATTAATCAGTCTTTCTGCGAATTTAACATGTGGCTACATATGGACGGCTGTCGGCATGCATTAAAGCGGTGTATTATTTACTTTTGAGATTGAAAGTAAGAATTGTTTCCTTCGAACATAGGAAAAGAAGATAGAGACGAGGGGAAAATGGAAAACAACCAACGATGATTGATTACACGTGACGTGTTTGTCGAGTAAATCGAAAAGATCGAGATAAATCGTAATTGGATCGAAACCTTGTTGTGAACGAGGGAGAGAGAGAGAGGAAGAGAGAGGGAGAGAGAAAACAACCAAAAGAAGAGAAGGCGAGAATGAAGGAGATAGTAGCAAAAGAGACGAAATATGACAAGGTGGTAACACGATTGATAGAAACAAAGTATTCGTGCTATCGGATATCAATTACTAACTATCGATCGCAGGCTAGCAACTACCAATTGTCGACTATTGACAGCAAGCGAGTTTTCTTGGTTTTTCAAAACACTCGAGGTCATATACAAGTGCGAAATCAATACGCTGTTACGCATTGATCCCACAGCTACAGAAATGTACGCGTTCACGTAATACTCTAGCTGCTAGAGTTCGGCAGAATCAAGTTTAATATTTGTTTAAAAGGTCAGAAAAAATGGTTTTTGCGCGCCAATGACACTGAATCGAAATAATTTATAAGTAAAATATGTTTCGAGAGATAGTTAAGAAAAAACACGAGCCACTGCAACTCTCAACTCTCGTACAAAGCACAACGTTTCGTGAATACACGAATATATCGTAGCAGAAATTATACATCTCGTGCGGAGTTTTTGAAATCGATCTATTGTCGATTTTTTGATGCGAATAGCCCACTGTGGATCACAGTGTGCTGCGGTATGTTATCGTGAATCGAAGAAAGTTTGCGTTCGAATGATCGATCACGGCTCGATTCAAAGTGGAAAAAATCCATTCCTAGACAACATGGTTTCGTCGCGCGGAAGTGGTAGGGGAGTCGAAGAGTATACTCGCTGGTTCGTACGCCGAAAGCTCAGTTTAGTTTAATAGCGGTTTCGAGCCGCATTCTTCTCCGAGCTTCGAATTTTGGAATGTCCGAATATTGAATAAAATTCGCAATTATCGAAGCGTCGAAACCGGGATCGAAACACAATCAAACGCAAGGAAAGCAAAGAAGAATGAGAACCAATGGCTTTTTGGCGAATTTTTGAATCGATTGAATTTCATATACCATAGGAAATTGGTTTATTGTGTATGCGTTTCTTCGATCACTTGCCCTCCAACCGTTTTTACTATTTCTATTTTCTCCTTCGATTTCAATCTCGTGTGATCGCTTATGAATTAACGAAGATACCCGCAGCAAGGAAACATAGAGAACGTATTAAGGCTTAATATTCGTATGCAAAACGGAAGCGGGAAAAGAAACAAAATCGAGGTGAGTCTTTTGCGATCGTATGCTGTTTTAGAAGCACGTTGAGTACATAGTTCAATCGACGAGCACAAGTTCGAAGAAACGATCATGTTGCGGTATGAAAAACGACAAGAAATAGCCTTTGCAATGGACTCGAGACCATAGATCGTGAATATGATTGCGATGGTAAAATGTTTTTTTTTGTAAACACCTATTCGGTTATTTCCCCTTTCTTTACTGCGACTTCGCTCAATTTCAACTCAATTTCAATTTTCAAGTTCGATGAACCGTGTATACTACAGATGAAACCGAAGGTTTCCGTAAAAATAGCCATGGCTTATTTCTAATCAGGGAGAGCAATATATACACTTGTCATATTGCGAAACGCGCATAAATCTCTTCCCATTCGTCCTCTTCTCTATTTCCCTCTTTTTTCTACGATTTTCAACACGATCATCGCTTTTTCACAAATGAAAGTTTCAGTCCAACTACATGTTTAATACATGTGTAATATTCGGTGTAATATTTCCAGACAAACGACAAAACGTGGAAAAATGTATCGGATACGATTATATCGCGATGCACGATCAATCTCGATAACCCCGGATGGGGTACCCCTAACACTGTATAATATATATATATGGTAGATTTATCACCAGACGATCCTATTATTCGATCGTTCTTCGTTTCAGATAAATCCGATCGACAAAGGAAGAAATAGAGTGGCGAACAATGAAATACAAGGTAAGGCAACAAATCTCGGCAAACTTGGGATTCTTTATCATTAGCATCGTAGCATTTTCGTTCTCTCGTGTTATTGAGAAATTTGAGAAGAAAGATCTGTGCATCTTCCAACATTTATATATTATTATATATGTATTTATTATGCGTTATAATTGCAAGCGACATCGTCGTTTCTCTTCGACCGAATAGCCGAATACCGAAAAACTGAGAAAGCGTCTTATCGCGACGCATGCTTTTTCCTCAATTACGTCGTTAGTTGCATAAATAAGTCGATAAGCGAATAAGGAAGTTTAATTAGAACGCTTAATCGAAGCAAGCGTCACGATGCGTCGATCTATTTAGAAGAAAATATCACGATACGGCGATTATGTTCGCATCGTTACTCGACACTCCTATCGTCTCCTTTAAGTAGCGCAAACGAAAAAATCCTCGGATCAACGCAAGAATGAGAAATCAAACGTGAAATTTGAATAAACGCGCAAGGTCCCCTTGCCAGATTAAAGTCGCGATCGAATTTTCATCTACGTAATTGTACATCCAAGCGAGTAGATTTTCTCTAGAAGGTCATAGTTGCGTTAAACCAACTACTTTACATGTGTTTCTGCTATCTTGTAGTGTACATCTAGATACATCTGCTATTTAATTATATGCTATGCTACTTTGTATTGCGTCTTTTTTTAATTAGTTTCTTCAACATCGTACGCTTGTATGTACATATTCCTGATCAATTAGTAATTTTTCAAACATTAATAGCGTTTCAATTGAATTCAATTTATTAACTTCTTCTTCGCAATCGCATCATCTGTCTGTTTCGTACCAATCCGATTACACGTGGTAATACTATTCCTCCTTTCCAATTTCTTTTTTCGTAGTTTTCGTTTTCCAAATAGAGCATTCAATTTGACAATCGTCGTTTTCGACAAATCAGTTGCGTGCAACGAATCGGAACACAAGAAAAGAGAGCATGTCTCTACAGCGGCTTAGATTTGTTCATGATTAGACGGATTGCACGACCTGTTCGAGTTTATTTACGCTGGCGACGCATCGTCGACGAAAACCAATTAAAATTCATTCGCTGCGCCGATTGGATTTCGCAAGAATAAAATAAACAGCTGCTTAACTTTTAAACATTAAAAAGGTATCGGCGACGATACCATCTACGCGTAACCGTTCCGTGTCCTTAACCACTCTACGAATGGAAGAAGAACCATCGTTGTCGGATCTCTGTCACGAATCTAGAGTAAAAACGGCAAAAATAATGTCAAAGTAATTTCAGTGATTCTGGAGCGAGGTAAAAGAGCATCGATCCCCGCCACTATTATTATTTTCGTTTTTATAGGTAAACGATCCGGACGCAAACGACGAAAGGAATGGCGCGATTGAGATGAAACAAGAATCGATATTCCCGTGGTAATTAGCAAATTACAATTAACTACGAAAGATTAAATTTGAAATCTTAAGATACGCGTTTTTTTTCGAATTAGAGGATACGTTTATTCGATATTTCGATGAAATCAAGAATGTGGGATCACGTGTTCTCGACGTTTTACTTAATTTTGATTCGAACAGGCGATATGGGCCAAGGAACGAAAAGGAATTGGACAAAAATAGATGGAAATTGATCATAATCGTTGGTATATTAACGGTAATCGTGGTTGCGTTGCTACTAACGCTGGCCTTGCAGACGGTTATTTTCCGCAAGGAAGTCTACGATGAGATGTGCCAGAGCGAGGAATGCGTGAGGACAGGTACCGTATTCCTCTATTCCTTGTCTATCTTTTTCCCTATCCCCACCCGAGTTAGTCTCGCGATGTAATCGAAACACAGAAATATCCCATTTCAATTATCCTTATATAAGAAAAATAACAATTTATGCTTGCGTCGATCCTACGTTTATTCGCGATGAGCAACTACCACATTGACGCGAAACAAAAGTTGTTGGACGTTCCAGCCGCGAGGATAATAGAGGCGATGAACAGATCTGTAGATCCTTGTCGAGATTTCTACAAATTCGCCTGCGGCGGTTGGATTTCAAAGAATCCTATACCGCAGAGTCAAACATCCTGGGATCAATTGAGTCTTCTTAAGGAACGATTGCTGAAGGATCTAAGGATATTGCTCGAAGAATCGGACGATGGAAACGATTTGAGATCGGTCAAGTTGGCTAGAACTCTGTACAGGACTTGTATGAATTTAAGTAAGAATAACCGATTTATCCTAATTCGAAATAACTAACAGAGGAAACATCGATAAACGTAAAAGGAGAGAACGCACGGAACTCGAATTGTCAGACAAACGTAAAATAATACGAGTTATCGTCGTTTCAGCGAGCATCGAAGCTCTGGGGTTGAAACCCGTCTATGAAACGTTCAACAAGCTCGGATTGCCAAAAGACCCACCTTTACAAAACGAAATTTTACCTTTTGATCTTCCCGGTATTGTCGGCAGGATACAGAGAGTTTTAGGTTTGAATATATTTCTAAATTTTTATATTAGCGAGGATATACGAGACACGACGAGAAATATGATGATGGTAAGTGTAACAGGTAGAGCAATTCGTTCGATTAAATTCTACAAGCATACAACGATTTCAATTTCGGCTTTGTCGACTAATTCGGACAGTTTTAGATAGAACAAACGTCGCCAGGATTTAGCGAGCGTTATTTGCTCGATTCTTCGCGATTTCAATCGGAATTAATGGAATATAAGAAGTATATAGAAAGCATGATCGAACTGGCTGGCGCAGGGAATAGAAGCACCGAATTTGCCAACGAAATCTTAAACTTTAGCACGAATATCGCGCGCGTTAGTATTCATCGAAGCTTATTGCATTATTAAAATTATATTCCATCGAGCGCACATATTCCGAGCGAGTAAATCCACCAATTGTTTTACATTTGTTCAGATCATGGCGACTCCGGAACAAAGACGCAACGTAAATCATCTTATTTACGATGTAACGATCAATGAATTTCAACAGATGACAGATTTGCACGTACAACAGGTGATTGAATTGAAGCTGGAAAAGCTTATGAACGATATTACAGAGAAAGAGAGAGAGAGAAAGAGAGAGACTTTTAATCAACCCGTTTCAGTGGAACTGGACCAGATATTTGGAAGCGGTGTTCGACGATACAAACGTGACGATAAATACTGAATCGGAGCGTGTGATCATAATGGATCTGCAGTATTTACAGAAACTACCTAAACTGTTAGCGACTACTCCATTCGCCACGATAGGTAAGTACATACGTATATACTATATACATACATATATCAACCATTTTACTGTGAAACTTTACACGTCGCCACTTATAATTTGGATCGTATCAAGCGTTATCGATAATCAACTGTTGAAATGTTTTAGCGCGATTCGTATGGTGGAACGTCTATTCGGCGATTGCTCCATTAACGTCACAGCGATTTCGTGATCTTGGTTTCAAATTCTCGCAGAAAGTTTTCGGTTTAAAAGAAGAGACATCGAGATGGAAAATTTGTGCTGGAAATGTAAACGTAAATTTTGGTATGGCTCTCAGTTATATTTACGCACGAAAACACTTTGACGATAATGCTCGACAGAAGGTTCGTACGAAATGATTTTCTTTTATTTAGCGATCGCTATATGTACGATTACGACAAGTGTGTAGAAAGAAACAAAGAAAGGATAGACGGTTTTCAGGCTCTAGAAATGTTGCTCGACATTAAGGCAGCATTTGAACAAATGGTTGCCGAGCTAGATTGGATGGATGCTGAGACAAGAGCTCGGGCTCATAGAAAGCTGCACGCGATAAGACCGTTCGTAGGAATTCCAGACTGGATTACTAATTCAACGAAATTGGATAAATTTTACGAGGGGGTGAGGTATCTTAGCTTGTATCTCGGTCGGTGCGAAATTTGGAAATCCAAGATGAAATTTTGTTGCAGAAAAATGTTGTGCCTGGGCGATTGTTCGATACATTTTTGATGCTAACTGACGCAACAGTCAAGAAAAGTTTAAATAGTTTGCGTGAGAAACCGGACAAAAATCGATGGATATCGACTGGGACAACAGTAAATGCGTTTTATAGCGCGATATTAAACTCAGTCAGTAAGTATTTGAATATTATATGGATATTATATTTTATAAATATTATTTTATCATTTCGTGTTCCTGTTGCGATCTAATGCCTCACTATTTTCACACATAGCATTTCCAGCTGGTATTTTGCATCCTCCGTTTTACGGGAATGGTTTACAGTACGTATAGATCATTGATAATCAACGAATAAATTAAACAAATTTTGAATAGGAAATTGAAATACCAAACATATTCCACAGGTCTATCAATTACGGTGCTATGGGCGCAATCATGGGTCATGAACTAACTCATGGATTCGATGATCAAGGTAGTATATCGATGTCGATGCACTGTATCGATATGTATCGTAATAAATTGCAGAAAATTAAGTAAACTTCATATAGATCAAATACAATTTCTACGAGCCGATCTGTTTATATGCAAGGTCGTAGATATGACGAAAACGGGAATCTTCAGCAGTGGTGGAGCAACGAGACGTTACAACGTTACCACGAGAAAGTTGAGTGTATAATCAAACAGTACGGTAACTATCATCTGCCAGAGCTAGGCAATAATAATAATTTCACGGTGCGTATTACCGTCCTTTTAACCCTAATGCAAATTAAGCCAAGGTGAAGATGGCGTGTGTAAGTCTTTGATCTGTAATTCAACAAAACGTACGATACTCTGTCTAGGTAAATGGCGTGAATACACAAGGAGAGAATATAGCTGATAACGGTGGTATACGAGAGGCCTACAAAGCGTATCAACGATTTCGAACAAGAAATACTAATCGACTAGCTCTACCCGGCCTCGCTAATTATAGCCAAGAACAATTATTTTTTATAGGTTTCGCACAAGTAAGTAGTAGCCATTGATAAGAAACGATACAACTTTTATTGAAAAATCGTGATAGTTCCTAAACCGAAGATATCGTTGAACGCGTAAAATAAATGAATTCATGAGAAACATGTACATATTTACAATATATGTATACGCTGCCGATATGAATATGTACACTTCTATACATTTTCGTAGATCTGGTGCGGTAGTTATACGAATGGGGCGCTAAAATCTAAATTGATACAAGGAGTTCATGCGCCAAATCATTTCAGAGTCATTGGAACTTTATCGAATAACGCGGATTTTGCGGAAGCATGGAATTGTCCGGTTGAAAGTCCCATGAATCCGTCTCGCAAATGTATTCTTTGGTAATTATTTGTAATTACACAGCACGCACGTATCCGAACATTACTGAACATACGAGATTATGTTATTCTTTAAAAAGAATGTTGTATAATATTCATAGTAAAATTACATAAACAGCAAATCGGGCACTTGACCTTATTCCTAAGAAGGAAAAATTGACAAACGACAATGTCAAAACAGAATATCAGTGAAATGAATTCAGAAACATTATATTCGAATTTTATGTATACGTATAACGTTCACAAAAGTGGATGTTGTTCTCTAATAGAAAATATCGTGTCTTATAGTATTTAAGACACGATATTAGTAGATATTAGAAGTATTTATAGTACTTATTTAACTTAACACTAAACCTACCACTGCTGGTCAAATTGACCGTTTTCAAACTTCTACACAAATTTAAGGATATTTAAACGTATCGTATTGCTTCATAATTTCTGACTTTTCATAAACACTTTGACCAGACACGGTAGAAATAGATATACACAAAGTGTCGGTAGGTTTAGTGTTAAACACTAATTCTAACACAACATTGCAAGAGATAAACAGGTAATTCTAACACCGCAATTAACTTTTTGTAACATATCCAATCTACGTCTGCGATATCTCCATAGTTTAATTTCCCCATTACTAGAAGCTGTAATTAACAAATTATCTTTAAAAGCCATACATTTCACTCGATTAACATGTGCAACTACTTCCACAATTTCCACAGATTTTTCAAGATCATAAAACTTGATTTGACCATTTTCCAAACCAGCGGCAATTAAATCATCGTTCAAAAATTCTACGCAAATAATTTTTGAGTCGAATTTTATTTCATTATCGATCCCCGCTGATTCTACGGAATATACGTCTATTCTTTGATTTACAGCTAATAAATACTTTTCGCCATTAGGACTCCATTTAAGAACGTTTACATTTCTCGCATCTAATCTCAATCTTGGGACTAGATTTGTGGCATATGCTTGCCTTCCTTTAACTAGATTCCAAGTTCGCAGAATTCCATCTGCTCCAGTAGACAGTGCTATTTTTCCTGTTGGGTGAATAGCCAAAGTATTAACAGCTGAACCCTTATGCGGTTTTTGCCAATGTTTTTCTGTTTGCCAATTTCCACATCGAATTGCAGCTATAGTTCCATCGCTACTGCACGAAAACAGATGAGATGCATCAGGAGTAAACGCAATGCAATTGACGGTATCTGCATAAACATATAAAAATATATAAAACATATTGAAATAAATGATTTCATCTCTGATTTTAACATGACATGCGAATAACGATCGTATATGATCACACCTACCATTATGGTGCATTAATCTACCAAATTCTACTCTGTTATGTAAATCATATAAATAAACAGAATCATCAGCTCCACCAGATGCTAAAATATTTTTGTTACTCGCAACGCTACGTATGCTACTGACATGGCTATGTGTTGCGAAACTTTTTACCATGTTGTATTCCTGAAAGTTCATCAAATTTATCAGTAAAATATGAAATTATATTCAATTGAAGTAAGTTCTATGCGCCGAACATAATCTAAAATATAACAACAGAAAGGAACTTGTTCACTTACGTTATCAGTATTGCTTATTTTGTAACCGAGTAAATACTGTTCGTATGTTCCTACGATTATTTCGAATAGATCCGGCATGTTGGAATTCAAACAAAATGATACGTACAAACTGGACTACTTTATTCATGGAAATGAATTAATTAGAATATATGTACATTCGCAAACTGGTTTGATAGGTACATACATACATACGTAATTGACGTTTGTTACAATTTCTGTTGCTGATGATAACAAAATTGTAGTTGTAATTGTAGTTGTAGGTAATAAGAAAGAGGAAATGACAATGCTCTCACTATAACCTGACTGTTCCCGAATTAGTACTGCACCATGCTGCTAAATGCTGAAGATAGCACGTGCTAGCATATACAAGATCCTATAAAATTACAGGTGTTATGAATTTGTGTGGCTCCCTCCAGCGTGAATATTTTGTATGATAATAAGGTAAACTCTAGCGCGGCAAATTTAACTGTAGAGCAGTGTAGACGAGGCAACGAATACGTTAAGCGTCAAGCCTGTTTTGCCTTCCTTTTTATTTAGCGCGTGATGTCCGATGTCCAGCGAATATGCTGGTGGCCGGAGATCTATGTAAGGTTGCGATAAGACGATAGAGAGACAGATGTTTTCAATCGTTTATGTAAAATATAACAACAAATATATAACATGGAAATAAATTTCAAAAAATATTATGATCCATCTGAAGTTATGTGTATCGATGAATCTTTGATACCATTTCATGATCACATAATATTTAGGCAATATTTAAAACAAAAGCGCCACAAATATGGTATTAAATTAATAAATAAATTAATTAGTTAAATCGTGCTGTGGATCTGGGCACATGTATGCTTTTCGTGTATATGCAGGGAAACGATTAGAAAAAGAAAATACGACTAATGTTATAATCTTTTTCTAAAGATATATTCAATAAGGAACACAAAAGGACACACACGTTGTGTTGGATTCCGGATGGTGGAAATTAGACAACACGCGTTGAAAAGTTAGAAGTTTTATTTGTAACGAGTAACTGCACTATAGTACCGACTGCAAAATGTTTATTTTAACATTATATATATTATATATTATATTATAACATTCTGTGATACCTACAAAGAACAATCATTTTTCTGTACATCGTGTTTTAATAATATTCATAATTTCAAAATTTCTTATTTGTAATTACACTTTTTTTTCTTTTGTACGTATCAAATTTATCAGAGATTATGTTTACGTAATGCATATGATAAAAGAGATGTAATATCTGACGGAATCCATATTGTCCTACTGATATTCAGGCAAACGTTGCATGAAACTACTTCATTAAAAGCACCGCGATAACCCATTGTTAAAAAAAAAAATTGAAAATTCAAAAGATCTTCACATAAGCGATGGAGATTCTGATAACAGAAGTGGAAGTGAAAGATGTAAGGTTCCCAACATCGTTGTTAGCTGACGGAAGTGATGCTATGGTACGTGGTATATGCTTTGATCTTCCTTTCGATGGGATGCTGTGCGTATTTCGCATCACATGTTAAAATTTAATTTTATAAGCTCTGGTCGTAATATAATATTCAATTACAGCACACTGATCCTGATTATTCTTGCGCGTACGTTACGATCAAGACTAGCAAAGGAATCGAAGGATATGGATTAACATTTACTTTGGGTAGAGGCACAGAAATTGGTATAGATATTTATTTATCTTCTAAAACGACTAATTATTGTTTATGGAGTAAAACGATATTATCAAACTTTTCTTTGAAATGTTCATAGTCGTACAAGCTTGCAAGTCAATGTCGTATTTAGTGAAGGGACAAAATGTCAATGAAATTTTTACACACTTTGGATCTTTTTGGAGAAAACTAACGAGTGAATCGCAATTAAGATGGGTAACGTATTACAGATACGTGATCACATAAGAGAGTTACTATCACATGTGGGAAATATAAAAGCACGCTAGGAAATTCAATGTGTTTAATATAAATGTATGAAATGTAATAGATCGGGCCAGAAAAAGGCGTTATTCACCTCGCTACGGCTGCTATAATAAATGCATTGTGGGATCTGTGGGCTAGAATAGAAAATAAACCTGTTTGGAAATTACTTACGGATTTATCCCCTGAACAATTAGTCTCTACGATTGATTTCAGATACATGTAAGTTGCATACATGTGCATTTTACGAAATGAGAACAGCTTTGAAACGAACTATATTGTTATTTAAAACTGAAACGAATTTTTATGATATTCTCTTCCATAGTACCGATGTTATTACGAAAGAAGAAGCCGTGAAATTATTGAAAGAGAATCAAAAAGGAAAAGAAGAACGCGAAGAAATGCTACGAAAAAATGGATACCCGGCGTACACAACGCAAGTGGGATGGCTTGGATATAACGATGCCAAAGTTAAAGAGCTTTGTAATAAATTTTTAGCTCTTGGCTTTACATCTTTCAAGGTAAAAGTTGGTCAAAATGTAACAGACGATATAAGAAGATGCCGATTGGTACGCGAAGCGATAGGACACGAAAATAAATTGATGCTAGATGCTAATCAAATATGGGATATCAACGAGTCGATCGAGTGGATGAAACAATTGGTAAAATTCAAACCAATCTGGATTGAAGAACCAACGTCCCCTGATGATATATTAGGGCATGCGAAAATCGCAAACGAATTAAGACCGTATGGCATTGGTGTTGCGACCGGTGAAATGTGCGCTAATCGCGTGATGTTTAAGCAATTATTACAAGCGAGAGCAATCGATTATTGTCAAATTGATTCGGCTAGAATAGGAGGAATCAATGAAATATTAGCTGTTTATTTGATGGCAAAAAAAATGGGTGGTAGGTTGCATAAATGATAATTA
Source organism: Bombus terrestris (assembly GCF_910591885.1). Lineage (NCBI taxonomy): Eukaryota > Metazoa > Arthropoda > Insecta > Hymenoptera > Apidae > Bombus > Bombus terrestris. Next base: position 1,712,430 of record NC_063277.1, on the reverse strand, counting down.
CTTTTTGAAGATACTAGGTTGACCATTTTATCATAATTTTTATTATATTAGTTCCAGTGTGTCCACATGCTGGAGGCGTAGGTTTATGCGAAATGGTTCAGCATCTCCAGATGTGGGATTTTATATGTTTAAGTGCATCTACCGAAAACCGTGTGATAGAATATGTCGATCAACAACACGAGCACTTTGAACATCCTGTATGTGTTCAAAACGCTTCTTATATGCCACCCATGAGTCCAGGCTATTCAACCAAACTTAACGAAGAATGTATTAAGAACTATTCATATCCGAATGGGGAAAAATGGAAGGACATGTACGAACAGGGGCTTTTCTACAAATCATTTAATTAGAATAAATACAAAAATTTATGTCAACTTAAATGTGTATAGTAAGCTATACTTTAATATAAATGAATTGAAATGGGCGTCAACACTTTAAATATTGAATAAAATAAACTGATTTATTATTCTTACATTGTTTTAATTCAATATTATTTCAAGGTTTTATTTTTTATTTAATGACCATGATAATTTTAAGAACGAGTTTAGGATGATTTTTTTATCATTATGAAAAATCCACATCTTAAACCCACTTAAATTTCCTTTAGTTATTTTTCCTTACATTTAACAACAATGGAAATAATTTACATATATAAACCATGTTTATACGTTTACAATGTACAACACATAAGGTAATATCTGTAGTGAATTTAATTGTTAGAATGTTATAATCATATAAAGCTCCAAAAAAAGATATCACAGCTATTGATCTTGCCTTTAAGCTTATTTTAGCTTGATGTACTAGGATTATTTTTGTCTTTAAAGTAAGACATCACATATTCCGTCTATAAAACATAATAACAATTACTTTTAAATCAGCTAGAATCAACGAGATATATGAAATGAAATTTCAGAATATGTATTATACGTACGCTTACAAACCAATACGAGTTGGGTTTGAACATAAATCTTTTAACTAAGCCCATATTGCATATAGGGGAAATGACGTGTAAGTGCAAATGATGTATTGTATTAAATGGTGGCCAATGAAAACCAGTACGTGTAACTGCAAGGTCCAAACCTTGTTTTTCTGCTATTATATCCACTGTAGAAAGGATTCTGTCATCTAAAAATTGTCATTGTACAAGCAACTCTAATATGCAAAGCTTAAATTTAACATTTAACACAAGTATTTCTATTTGGTCAGACTTACAAAGTGAAGCATCTTCTGGTTGAAGTTCCTTTGCATTGCGTATATGTTTATTTGGCAGTATTAAATAATGATGGGCCGAAGCTGGATTAATATCTTTAATACACGTCACATAATCATCCTAAAATGATGTTTAACGTTTCAAATTTAACAACTATAAGATAATGTAAAAATATTTTTTTCTAAATATAGCCGTCAATTATATATCAGGATACAACAAAGGTTAACTTTTTCATACCTCGTATATCTTCTCGCTTGGTGTTCTGTTATTTATGATATCGCAAAAGATACAATTATTTATATGAGTTTCCATGCCGACAAAGATATAATCACGTTAAATAGTTTCCCCACGAAGAAATTGTTTCCTTGGCAAATTAAAAGAAATTGACGTTACTTGATTACTTGATGTGTGTGCTTATACATAACATATGTATAGCATGACTCTATATACGTGTAAAGTAAACTCATAGATAGCGTCGCCGTGTCGGTCACATCGTATGCAGGTCGAACATTCGTGTTTTTATATTACATATAACATACACACAACACACACTTCTGTCTCTGGTACAGAAAAAATATCAATTTCCGATGACAGAACATAAGTAAAGACTTGGTGTTATGGGTAGTTTTTTGGCTTCGACGTAACTAACGGGAGCATCGTCCCGTACTTGTTTACATAGATATGTATGTACGTGTTCCGAAATGTTGTATGCTGCTAGGAACATAAATAGAAATAGATATAGCATATCAGTACATCTTTTAAGTTCTATCGTATCTAAATATATTTTAAAAGTTTTTATAAATATATCATGTTATATGAATTAAAGGATTACGAATAAACCTGTCAAATTAGAAAAAAGATAGAAAATAATATGTATTATACATTGCTAACGAACCTCAATGTTATTGTTTATATGCCAAGCAAAATATGAAATAAATATATAGATAACCAAGATTTCAAACTATCATTATTGATAATATTTATCGATAATTGAATCACACTATTGATCAGAGATCATTAAAATAAAAGAGCAATATAATGGGCATTAAATACAACGTTTATTTTGTCGCATTACTTTTTAATTTAAAATATATAAACTGTACATATATATATATTTATTTATTTATTTATATTTATAAGTAATATATGTTTTTATATAATAGTCGTGAGCATGAGTAATGGATGTAATATATTCTTTGCATGTGGCAGTTTATTCGAACGTAAAAAGTATCTTTGTTCTCAGAAATCGATCTGCTGAAATTTCCACGCAATTTTTTCTTCAGTTCTGTTGATTTCATATCTTTGAAAAAATGTTGAAAATATTTTTACTTCCTCTTGATGTAAATAGAGTTGTATACGTAGAGTTGAAATTTGAAACTTTGCAATGTAAATATAAATGCAAAGAAAACCATTCGAAACACGTATACAATATTTCATCGTCTCACCGAACAAATTATTGGTGAGACGTAAGAAAATAATTGAATCTTAGAACGATTTGAAATGCAACGACGCACCTGTTTATATTTTAGTTTGAATCTATTTTAGTTTTTCAACAAAATCTTCTTATTACTTTTATATATAGTGTTTGATCGTGTGGTAAATAGTGAATAATTTTGTAAAAGTTTTATTTAATAAAGTTATAAAAATAATGTAGCCGACCAATAAAGAAAAGAAAATGAAGATCGAGTTAACAGAGAATTTTTCATCAAAATTGCTAACATAAAAGACATTGGTTCTTAGAATGTTTTATATCTTCTCTTGAATGTCTTCTATTGGCCCATCGCATCGGCAACTTACACACTACGGTAGGTTCATCGGTATTATTCCGACTGTACAGCACTTTTTCTTTTTTATAAATAATTCTTATAAATTATAATTAATCTACGTTTCCGATTCGACATAACAGTCATACAATATACATAATATTTGCTTACGACAATCCATCTGTAATACTGCAAACCCTTCACGGTCATTCCCTCGAGAGAGATGATCATGTCTCGTATCTACTAGTTTAGTCACATTTCGACCCTTCGGTTGTCACCGTACTGTTTCGTGATGTCACAAGTTTCTGTTTCCGGCTTTAAATTGTCGAGAAGAATTCGTTCGCCAATCGTTCTCACACGATAAAACGCGTTTTTGGTCGATGACTATCGTTATCGTTCGTCGTTCGCTCTCGTTCAAAGAACGATACGTTGAGTATAAATTGCAAAATCGCAGCAAGAAATTGAAAAATTTGAAATAAACTGGAACGAATCTAATAAAGAGGCAAGTTTCAGCTGCCTTGGTACGGCATTTGATCGGGTACAGCGGACGAATGATTTTGACTCGGGCTTTGATGAAAGTGAGGACTGCTACCGTCTTGCGATATTTCACCCACCGCTGGTTCTTCGTATTTTCCTCTTTTGAAGCGACCATATAAGGAAGAGTAGGGCAGGTTGTAGTGAATAGCCGCTTGGTTGATGCTCATATGGCCTAACCTGAAAAATCGTGAATATATAGAAGAAACCACTGAATTTCTCGTGCGTCTTTTACGAAACCACCGATCTTATAGATGATACATGCTTGGAGAAGTAGCGGTCACAGGTTGTTGCGTCACGGTAAAATAGAAAAAGAGAAAAAGGAAAAGTAGCAGAATGAAACGTGTCGTTTGAAAGGATAATACGTATTATAAGGACGATATGAAGAAACGGTAATTTACCTGACAGCTTCGAGAGCTTCGGTCATAGCATCCTCGCTCCACGGTGTAGGATTACTCCTACTGAGTTCAATGCCTTCTCTTTTGCATCGACCATATAAGGTTCCCGTCGGTATACCGAATTCCGTGGAAGCTCTCTGTACTGACGTTTGACCAGAACGTATCGCTTCGAGAGCGCGATCTAGATCGGCGGGCGACCACGTTGTGGGACTTGCGTTGAATGGCGCAGCCAGCCTGATACCTTCTCTTCTCGCGATTTTGTACAAGGTACTCGACGGTATACCAAACGCCTTTGAAGCTTTGTTCGCCGATATCGTTCCGGTCCGTAACGCTTCTAACGCGCTGTTTAAACTCTCGTCACTCCACGACTTAGTAGGCCCGTCTTTTTTTGGAGTGTCGATGCCCAGTCGATGCGCTCTTTGCCATAAAGTCGTCGAGGGTATACCGAACGTTGCTAAAACGATCGCGACACCACTGGATTAAATAAGAGAACGCTGAGAAAGCTTGTTAACGGACTAACCGTAGGCTCGCGTGTACTAGCCGAGCGAAAAAAAGTGGTGCGTGCTTTTGAATTACCGGAGGCTTTCGTAAGGCTCATATCGTGATTTCGTAAGGCTTCCAAAGCGGCATCCATATCCTCTTGCGTCCACGATTTCGAACCATGATGATGAGAGCTGGACTGTCCGGGGTGACCCCTTGAGTTATTTTCACCGGAATCCGAGTGAACCGAACTTCCAGAAGGCATTAATCCAAGCAACTCCGGTGTGATCATCATCATGTTGTCGCTATCGGCCGCGTTCTTTGAACTGACGCTCGCTCGATCCGACATGTGGCTATCGATATCGATCGTGTCCGACGAATCCATCGTGTGCAATGTTTCGAACTTGATCTTTACACTGTCACAATTTTGGATCTCTGCGAACAGATGCGAAAAACGATACAGTTCCAATGAATGCCTCCTTCGGTTAAAAGAGTCTGCGTAACATCGAGCCGCAATATCGTGCCGGAATAACGAATCGCGGTGTTTCTTCTAATTTCGTTTATCCGGATTCTATGATCTAGACCGTAAACGATATTGGTATCGTCGACGTCGCGCATCGCAACTTTGTGCCGGAGAAAGGAGCGCGCCACCGAAAGCAAAGTTGAACGCATGGACTAAACGAGGTAGCGTGGGCTGTTGCGAACGGAGCAACGTAAATCTAATCGCAACTAGTTAAGCTCGATTAGACCGATTATTTTAATTCCCTCCCTGTCTAATAACCAACTACGGTTTTATTTCCCCCCATATACGATTCACGCCGAGTTCGACATAGTGGAAAAAACGATACAACACCGATACACGGACGATCATGGGGTACTGATAGAGCGACCGTGAATGTCGATATAAATATTAATAGCAACCGCACCTGTGGAATGATGATCCGGGTCCCTTAAATGTGTAATCGTAGTACCGACCAACGTGGCACTTGGTGGTGTAGGTTGAGTTTCTGGAGGTAGGTCAACCTCTCCGGGATCCGGATGATGACCGTAATGACCGAGGCCTGTATGACAAAACATGTCACCTTTTTTATTTCAAGTGAAAACGGTCTGCCCAGTGCGTTGCCGTAAATCTGTAAGTCGCCCCACACCTAAAATCCGCCACGAATATTTCGCTATTCTTTCGTATAATTTAGTTGCAAATTAACAAAGAAGGAGAAAGAAAAAAGAGCTTAACACAATCTATAGTAATAAGTACATACACATGTACTATACTGTTGACACAGATGTGTGGTAAACGATGTTACGTTTTTACGTGGAAGCAAAAGGATCCAGGTGTGGGGCCCGTATCTCATTATCGATTACTTACCGTTGTTATTGTTGTTGCTCGTATTGTTACCGTTGCCGTTGCTGCTAGCGTTGTTATTATTGTTGTTGTTGTTGTTGTTGTTATTGTTATTATTGGTGGTGCCAGTAGTGGTACTATTGTTACTGCTACGTTGGCAAGTTTCCAAGACTACTGCTCCCGCGGTTGCCTCCGTGCACTCCTCATCTTCGGGTTGCCAGTCTATGTGATTCTGCGAAATATCCGGTACGAATTTAGCGACGACCGTGACGAGATCGCCTCGTCGCTTTCAAGACGGCTGTCGCGTTCTTACGTTCTTTGGTTTTTCCAAAGCTTCGCGCGTTCATCGACATCGCCGCTTACCTCTTTGTTCTCCCAATCGTAGTTTTCGTTCGATTCCTCTTCTTTGTATCGATCGTAATGCCTCGAATCCGTAGCGCGAGGTTCGAACGTGGTTCTGGGCCTCTTATACCTTGGATGATGTCTCTTCAACTTGGTGAAATTTATTCTAGGAGTACCGGGTTCTCTTGGCGGCGAACTCAGACTTACCGATGGTGGCCCGTCTCTGCTTTCAGGTACCTCGCACAGTCCTTTGATCTTTAGCTGATCGGCTGTTTTTAACAGTGACTGTAACATAGATAGCATACAATTGTAAACAGGTTTATTCGACCACCATATACTCGATTTGTCTTTGAAATCGCAGATTCGTTTTTAGAAGACCGCCGAGAATGCAACTAAATGTTCGCTTAGACTGACGATTGGATAAAAGTCCGAACGGCGAAATCGTCGCGATCAACTTCAAAGAAGTTTCGGATGTATTTTGCTTGCACGACGAATACAGCAAACGTAGGGAGATTCGTCGATTAAATCGGGAATGAAGCAAAAAGTAGCCGATCTAGATGAATCGTACTTCGAAAAAGAACGAAGAAAGAAGAAAAGGAAGAGCACAAGAACGAAAGAAAAAGAAAAAAAGAAAAAACAGACTGGCTAGACTGGGTTCGCATATTCTGAGTAAAAGCTCGTCATCCTTACGGCTCGTTTCAGTGGGTACGGTTTCATCTTGCGATTGCCGCTTGCGGTGGCTCGGTCTAAAATCAGTATTCGCGATCCAGTTTCGGCGTACGACGACGATTCACCGGCACGGTGCGTCGACCCGTATCGAGCAGCGCGACGGGCTCCTCGCAAGAACGACATTCACCTCACCGGTCTCTTTAACCTTGAACCGCTAGTAAGGGAACTAGGCAACTAAACGAGGAAGAAAGGAAAGACGAGGAATAAACGGGAAAAAGAAAATGGAGGAAAAGAGGAGATAGAGGGAAAACCTAAATAGAAGAAAGGGGGTAAAAGAGAGGAGTGAACGTTAAGAAGTATGGAAGAGTAAAGGGAATAATAATTTGTAAGTTAAGTATACTCGTATTTCTAAGATTCTGCATTCGTCCACGTGGCAATGACAATGAATTTAAATTGCAAGCAACAAACAATAGAAACTATATATATATATATATATATATATATATATATATATATATAATGTAACATCGACATGGATAGACGAATGTAAAATAAGAAAAGAAAGTCAATGAAAAAAAGATTCCTTACAGGAAATAGGAAGTACGAAAGAAAAGAAACGAAGAACGAGCGGGCCAACGAACGAACGAGACCGAGGTTCGCGTTGAAGTTGAGGTTTTCTCTTCTTTAATCAAGGCAGGGGTGGTGCGATTAGGCGGGGTCGGCAAAGAGACAAGCAGCATGAGAGCGCGGCTATGGTAGCGGCGGCGGCGATGGCAACGCGGCGGTGGCGGCGATGGTGGTAGTGGTGGTGGCGGTGGTGGTGGTGGTGGCGGCGGCGGCAGTAACGACGCGACTAGGAGGGGGTGAGAAAGCAGAGGAAGAGTTAGACGATGGAAACGGTGGTTCAGGTGGGGGTTTAGGCAGACTGTGTCGGGGGTGTTGGCGGCGGCTGGAAACGTGGAGCGTGGGTGGAAAACTGGGTGGCGCTAGGTAGGACTACGTTTGCCAGTGTCAGGAAGAGAAGGAGAGTGGTGCAACGAGAAAGCGAGAGGTACAAAAGTGGAGAGGACGCGGAGGAGGAGATGGGAAAGGAAAGAGAAGGGGGGAGGGAGTGAACCAGCGATTGAGTGAGCGACGGAGAGAAAGAGGGGGACAGAGGCAAAAACGCCCGCAGGAAGAATGGGGAGGCCTCCGACGCGGCTGTCGCGGCCCCAGGGCCGTATCGACCACCCCAAACTCTGATCCTCTTCTCAACATTCGCGACGGCATGGGCACCGATATGACTTCCAGCCGTTTCCACCTATACATGCATATATCTTGAGGTTCATTCTGTGGGTCTTGATCTCTTTTTTCTTTCATCGTTATCATCATTATCATCATCATCGTCGCCGTCGTCGTCATCATCATCATCACCATCATCACCACCACCACCACCACCATCATCATCATCATCATCATTCTTTCACACTTTATCCCATTCGCTAAATACAATGAAAGCTTCAGAAAGCAAGGATATGTATAATCCGGTTGAAATATTCACGAATGTTCTCAGGCTTGACGAGATATGAGAATTCATGTTATCGATTGAAAGGTAATCGAACTTTTACGTCGGATGCATGTACGGCGATTACCGACACTAGCATCATCTTGACATGAAAATGCAACTTGCATTCGCAACGATTGTGACAGGACAGTTTTAAAAGCGGTCTCTGCAAACGATCTTTCGATGCTACAGTCGCTTTCCCGTAACTCGACGATTTAAAATTAGCGATGTCAAAGTTGCAAACCGATAGCCTATCTAAGTACAAAGATTCGGTTATTGTACTGCAAGCGAACGCAAAAGATGTATTTGATCGCGGTTTAATTAAACGAATAAAGAAGGAAAGGAGCGTTTAAAAAGGTGCGATGCTTTAACAAACGATAAAAGCAGCGGCGATGACGACGACGACGACGACGACGACGACGACGACGACGACGACGACGACGATGACGACGACGAGAGCGAGGATGAGGGCGAGGGCGAGAGTGAGGGTGAAGGTGAGGTTGAGGATGAGGATGAGGGTGAGGGTGAGGGTGAGGGTGAGGGTGAGGGTGAGGGTGAAGATAAGGGTGAGGGTGAGGGTGAGGGTGAGGGTGAGGGTGAGGACGAGGACGAGGGCGACGGCGACGGCGACGGCGACGGCAATTTGGAGAACCACGAACGCTGGGCGATGGGTAGAGTTGTACGTGTGCTGGTGTAGGGGTTAGGGAGAGTGGGTGGGTAGTTGGTTGGTTCGGCGGTGGATGCATAGGGGTGGTGCCATCGGTTCGGAGGCAAGAGGGAAAGGCACCGGCAGAATCCAACCTCACCAATCAATACTTAGGGTTCAAGGGCATCGCCCGACCAATTATCCCAGACTAATTGACACGAGACAAGGAAAAAAGGATTCCTCCTATACTACCTTCGTTTCGTGATTTTCGCGACCGACAACGATGACAAGATTTTCCAGGATCGTTCCAAGAACGGCGCGCCACTGAAGCCGGTAATCAACGAGTAAGACGCCGCGAGAAACGTATTTCCTTCCGATAGAATCAAACCGAACAAACGTTCCATTCGTTCGTGCCTTGGAGAAATCTTTCAGAAAATAGGCTTGAAAGAATTTGTTTTTCAAACCGGTAGACGAGAGCGTGTATATATCTTTTAAATGTAAATTAGTAAAGTGGAATCAAGCTAAAGTGGATAAAAGGTGAGAGGGATAAGGAAGCGTTGGCGGAAGATTCTTACACGGAAATGGAAGGATGTGGATTCGTGTTCTTTCGTGAAAAGAAATAAGGGGACGACAAGAGAAGTTCAACAGGTGTAAATCCGCAAAATGATCGACCGTGGAAACGTTTCACGAGAATAGGAAGGACGCGAAGGGGTGGCTGGGGGCTTGGTTCGTAAGAGACGGCGGAAGGTACGCGTTACACAACCACGCTGGTACGAAGAGACTTCCTGGTTGGAGAAGAAGAGCAGAAAAACTGAGAGAGAGGGAAAATAACATGAAAGAGAGAAACGAGAGAAGATAAGCAAAGAGGAGAACGTACGGGGGAATCCCCGAAGATAGTCCTAGGGTCGTCTCCGCTATTACGAATACGGCGTCATAACGGAATTGATAATGTAACGGGCGTCACGAGCATAACCTTCCTCTCTTCTTCTCCACGCTACATAACCTCCTTTCTGAATGGGAGTGTGACTCTCGCCACCACGTGCTTTTCGAACAAGTAGCGACAACAAGTAGATGCCGGATTGTGGAATTCTTATTATTTTTAATACAAAACTCAAAATTTACATCTTAACGTATGTCATTTTACGCGACATTCTATGTTATTTTTTCCCTCCGCAATAATTTCGTCCCTCGTCTTCCGCTTTTGCGAAAGTTATTCGAAAAATCATTGTTTACGCGTCGATTTGCGTTTGCGAATTTGACTAGCAATTAACAAAAGCGTGCGTTAGTTTATGATTATTTAAATGGTAAAGATTTAAGCGAGTAAGATAAGGCCCTCGTCGAATGTTTACAAATGTGAAGCGGAGAAGCCTGATAATGCGAATGGTGTAATTTCGTACACATTTCACAGGATTCTTACGTTATGCGCACGTTGCATGTATGCATAAATGCATGCAGACATGTAAACGCATTAACTCGATCATTATCATACTCTACAATTATTCATCATTCGCAGAAAATCAATAAGTTTACTCATCCAGAACCGAATGAGTTAATTTTATAACTCACAAATCACATAGGCACTATATCTTTGATGGAAAAAAAAACGGGACTCGATGCACTTGACACGAATTCATTGATTCGAGCATTTCAACATTTCACTATTCGAAACTCGTAGACTTTCTATGAACGTACCTTAATTTAGCAAAATTATCCGAACAAGCGATGCCGTTTGATTAAATCATCGAGGGTGACGATTATGCGCGACATGTTGTTTCCACTGCACACACGACACTTCACTCGTTTGATCGATGCTGCGTGCATCGTAATTCATATATTTATTCCAAAGTAAATTATCCAAATGTCGCACACTTGGTAAACACTTTGCACCGAGTCGTTGCATCTTTGCTTCGTTCAGAAAAACAGACAAACACTAATAGATAATCACGACGTTTCTTCGTATTGGTAGATTATCACGTTATAATTTATCATGGTATAGATTTAGTTAATAATTTGCAGATTCGTTATGCTTCATACGCACTGCTATGTATACTAAAATATTTCGAACTACGATAGTTCACGTGCACGATACGGTCGTCCAAGATTCGGCGGGTAATAGTAGGTGTCGTGTATCCATATAAAACTTTCGCCTCCTTTTCTCTTTCCTCTGCTCTCTCTTTCTTCCTTTGTTCCCCTCACCATCCGCCTCTGTCACTTTCTTTGTGTGTCGCGAAAACTTTATCGCAGCAATACCCATTCTATGGCAAGTAGCAATAACGCGACGCGTCTGCCGAGACATTCTCCTATCCTGATGCAAAGGAACTTGTATCGTTTATCACTTACCTGACTGCGATATTCCGTAGACGAACGATCCCTCGTTGAAAATGTAATGATGTACACAGAAGGAGGACGGTAAAGACAAAACAGGATGAAATGGAAAACGAAGCGAGGAAAGAGAGAAAAATGGGAAAAATTGGACGAATGAATGGAGAATAAACGATGGGATGAGTAACTATGACAGGGAAGAAAGAAGAGAAAGAAAGAAAAGAAGAAACAAAGCGAAAGGTAAATAGAGAAAGAACGGAAAGAAGAAAGAACGGAAGAAGGAAAGGAGGAAGAGAAAGTGGACGATAAGCTAGAGAATGAGGAACAGGTAGTGAAGGAAGAAGAGAAGGAGAAAGCGATAGAAGAGAAAGACGAAGGAAGTGGAAAAGAAAAAGATATAGGAGAAAGGGTAATAGGATGAGGAGATGAAAGAGAAGGAAGAAGAAGAGGTGGAGGAGGAAGAGGCGGAGAAGGTGAAGAATGAGAAGAAGAAAAAGGGGAAAAATAAAAAGGAAAGGAAGAGGAGGAGGAGTTGCAGAAGGAGGAGGGGGAGGAGGAGGAGCAGGGGGAGGAGGAGGAAGAAGAAGAAGAAGAAAAAGCGGCGCAGAAGTCACGACGAGAAAACGAGGTGATATCAGCGTTAGTAGAGTCGACGTCGTGAAAAAGCCAGACGAAACCGTGTACGAGGAGGTTACGACCACGTAGAACGAGAGGATAATTCCTGGCAGGGCCCGATCTCCTACGCGGCGAAGCCCAACGAAAGTGAAATGGCATTCGGCGCTCCGTGCTGAGGGCGCACGGCATTCGGAGGAGCGAGGAGATGAAGAGGACGCGGCGAAGAGCGGGAGGAGGCAGAGGCAGAGGCAGAGGCAGTGGCAGAGGCAGCGGCAACGGCAGCAGCAGAGCCAGAGCCAGAGCCAGAACCGAGGAGGAAGAGGAGGAGAAGGAGGAGGAAGAGGTGGCGGCGGTGGTGGTGGCGGCGGCGGCGGTGGCGGCGGAGGACGCCGCGAAATTCGCCGACGCGACGAACAAGGATGGATTCAGGCCGCGCTCGAGCGCGTACAACGAGGAACAGACTTGTGGGGGATGCGTGCTCGGCAGTGGACAGAGAGCGATTGAGCATACGCGTGGAGCGAGCGAGCGAGCCAGCGCACCTGACCAGTCCCCGAGAGAGCGGGGAAAGGGGTTGAAAACCGGCGGGTGGCAGGCTCGTTGGAGGAAAGCGGCGCACGGTGAGGGGAGCGGGCCGACACAAGTCCGTTCGGTGGAAGGGTGATAGAGAGCATCGAGTACGAGAGGTGGGAACGGGGATCGGCGGAGAGGCAAGTCTGCGGTGTTTGAGAGAAGCGCGCGCTCGCCTCTGACGGTTAAGCGACGAACATCGACGAGCAGTTCCCGTGGGAGCGAGTAAGACTTTCTCCGGCCGAACAAAAACAGAAATACAGTCTGTGCCCGAATGAACGAGACGGAATATAGAAGACGAAGAGCTGAAACGCGTTTGGCCACGGCAGAACGGAGACAGATGCAAGGTTCGCGAGAGAATAAAAAAGGATGGAATCGTGGCTCTACCATCGGTACGACAAAGCTAGCGTTATATACTCGCGTGAACACGCTGGTCGTGACTATATGTACATATATGCGTGCATACATGACATAGACAAAGAGAGGGAGAGGGGGAGGAGATGAGCGCTGCAGTGATGTATACCTAAAGTTAGGATCCTGTTTTCCATGCGTTATAATTGAACTACCAACGAATTTATATTTTTAATCGGCTTTGAGATGCAAATAAGAAAATACGATAATGTTAAGTAGTATGCATTATGATAGACTTTTGCCTGTACGAAAGAAGGAAAAACCGTGTCGAGAAAGAAGATTTGTAGCTTGTTTTTGCTCAAGCTTATATATATGTGTATATTTGTGTTTTCAAGAATACTACAAGTTTATTAATTGAATGGCATGTTGAAAATGCGAAGAAGCACTCGACGAAGATCAAATCGTCTTCACTTTCGATGAAATTTATTAAATAGGCCCAGCGTGAAATAGCGAGGGTCCTTCGAGGCCGGCCCTGTATCGAGCAGACTCGACTTTATTCCATTCGATTCGACGTAACTCGATTCACGATCGAGACGATGAGTTGCATGGTCGAGGAAAGAGAGCTTGATTTCGGGAGAGCGAACAGCGTAGGAAAGGACAGAAGGACCGAAACAAAGAAAGATAGAAAGGAAGAAAGAGGACACGAGACATGAATTGCAGTGCTTGCGCGGACAAAGGGAATCTGCGGCGGCTCCAGGCGCGTCCCTACGCACACGCGAGTTTACTGTACACTGTACACGCATGCATGAATAACGTCCAAGTATGCGCACGCATGTACGCCACTGTAGAAAACCGCGTGTCTAAAGTCGACGCGATGGAAGAAGCGCGAATTCTCTTGTTTCTCCCTGTTCGACATTGCCGCTTGCCCTTCTACCCCTTCGCAGCATCTTCTTCTCCGTCACTCTTCTCTGCGTTTCTCTTCTTGCACTCCTTCTCATTTCTTCTCCTCTCTTCGTTTTTCTTCTAGTTTGCATCTATTAAGAGGAATAAAGAAAGCACGATCACGAACCCTGTGGTGCGAATCACACGTACGTTGCTTACTTTGGTGCGTTGTCTTGCACCCTTCTGATCCCTTTTCCCGCTCCGGAACAGAAAAAGATTATTAGTTGTAATTACCAATAATTTCGACTATGCGCACAGGCTTGCCGAAAACGCGACGACAGAGAGTAGGTAAGTCTAGTAGCAATTGAGACGCATATCACGCATAGATGTTCAAAATGTTCATCACGATGCTGTTTTCAATGCTTTCGTTCAATAATCGTATTCTATGCTAGTAGTGCCGAAATAATGCGATCGTTCTATTTACGATCTGTTCCGGATCTCGGTACCCGTTAAACATTGAAAGTCATCGATTCGATCAAAACGTATATAGTCAAATTGTCTTCAAACGCAATATTAACAATTTCTTTTTGCATCGATCTAGCATAGCAGCAATTATTTATTGCTAAGAATTACAAACTTTCAAAAGCTTAATCCGGTACCGTAGCAACTTAAATTTAAGTCGCGTCAAGTTCAAGGCAACGGCAGGAACAATATCAATCTAATTCTCCGACATGCCTCTTCCGTTTTTGATCTCGTTACGGAACCTGTAGGTACGGAGGATCCTCGACAACTAGTCGAAAACGAGGTCAGTAGAGAATACTAGCTTTGTGCCTGCGATACTCGCCCCCTAAATATATGTAAGTAGTACGTGTGCGTTATCCATCTCGCTTTTCCACCGATCCTTTCTAATTCGATTCTGTCGTTAATTACATTCGAAAATGGAGAATCAGCGACGATAATTCAAACTTGCTCGTTCATCGATACAAAACCCAAATTGGCGATCTAACGCGTGCTGGTAAGTACACGCGTACGTATATATAGGGTGAAAAGTAATTTTATCTTGACTATCATAAACATTTCCTACATCTCCGGGTCGATGCAGATCTGTGAAAAAGATCTGACGTAAAATTGACCTTGTCCTTTGAATTGGAGGTCAAATGTTTGTTTCGTGGTATCGTATTCTACTTATGATAAGAATCAACTGACTCGTAGAAACCATGGGTTCCTTCCCGTGTAATACATACGGTGGTCGAAAGACCGTGCTCGATACTTCTGACCATCCATTAATGTAATAATATCCATCTTGGATCAGTGGTTAGAATTATAATTTATCCGATCGTGAATTTTCCTTCGGTTATAATATTTTCCACAAGTATTCTCCCCGCAGTGAGGTTAGAATCTAGCATAATTTTTATATCTGAGAAAACAATACTAACACAGTGGTGTTGGATTTTGGAGGCGAGAAATTTTAGCAAACAAAAGATAATAATAACGATAAAAGAATATCGAGCAACGAAAAAGCAATGAAAGGCCAACACGAAACTCTCTAATACACATGTAGCAAGAACAACAAATAATCAGGTATCAGGAAAAGGAGGTTAAGAGTAACACGGACACGACGGAGACACTAGTGAAGATACAGTAGATAGACTCATGCAAGGTATTTTCGCTACCGAACAGTGCACAGGATACGAATTGTGCCACCACGGAGATCTAAGACGATGAAAAGCACGAAGAACAGCAAACTACTTCCCCTAGTAATTGGGGATCGTTGTATTTTTTCAGTCTTCTCGTAAAAGGTGGGAAAGTTGCTTACTTCGTGACAAGCGACGATGCGATACGTGACCTTTTTTCCGACAATTTAAATTTGGCTTGTCGAAGCACGGCGTGCCAGTTCGATTTAAACGTTTAGCCAACTATCTTGATCGTACATTACGAACAAATACAAAGAGAATTGATAATAATAGCCGAAGGGGAGGCTCTCGGAACTGATTGTATCATTGACGAGTATCGGTACTATTAGCAAATTAATAATCGGTATCGGCAAATAACATTCTTAAATTCATCGAACGATGATTCAATTTTAACGCAAGTCTGATATTACGAATAAAATATAAGATTAAAGCACGGTGAACGGGGCACGCGCTATTTCTGAGATTATGATAACATTACAGCTATTTATAACAGGTTTTAATAGGAATAAAGAATGGGAAGCAACAAAACATGAATGGGGGAAATAGGAAACGAGAAACGGGAAATGCAGAAAGAATACATGATAAACGAACGACCGATGGAGAGGTCCGTAGTTAACGCGTGCAGAAAGATGCGATCGCGCCATTTGAAAAATGCAGAAAATCTACACTATCGACAACCGGTTTGCAGATGACTGCAGCAAAAACGAGAAGAGGAAACGAATCCTGATCGGTAAGTTAGGAATCCGTATCGCGAAACTATTCAAAGTTGGTGTCGATGGCAATGGGTTAACTTCCGACGGATGTGTAGAGTCGATGCTTGGCGCGTGGCTCAACTGTCGCCGTCGTCGATAAAAAGGTCTGTAAAGGTCGTGCTCGTATACCAGAGATACGAAACAATGTAGGGGGGAAAGAGAAAGTTTCGAACGTCTCGTCGTTTATAGACGTCTTGACGTCGAGTCAAGAGGTCTAAACAATGCGACGTTAGAAGGGCTTATGACACGGTTGCACGGTATGGCGCGGTTATTCGCGCGACGCAAAGTATAGTCAACGTTTGTTCGTGCCGCTAAATCTCTGTTTTCCGATTTTTATTCGTCCCTTTACAAAGTGCGTATACGCGATCGAAACTGCGAAGTCGGAATTACCTTTGTTCGTCTAACGTCATTTCGCGCACTGTTGCGTGATCGCAACGCCATTGTTTTAACGGATAAAATGAGAAAAAGAAAGGAGACACACAAAACAGAAGGGAAAAAAAAATAGAACGGTAAAACATGTCCAGGGTTAAGATATATAGTTGATCAGAGTATAACAAAGTACAGTGGTTCTTACCTGAAGTTCGGCTTGCGAAACGTCGATCTCTCCTCTGTAGACGAATTCTATGATGAACTTGAGATCATTGAAGCACACATCTTGGGGCATAATGATTGTCGGATGTTTGCAGGGATTTGAAAGTAGAAGCTTTTGAAAGTAGGAACTGCACGCCGATAGTACCACCTGCGCAAACAGAAGGAGTTGTATCGAACGATCAATAAGGTAGGTAGAGGAAAATCGGTGCATCGACCTGGAGGCATGGTGAAATGAAACGACACGACGTGACGCGACGAGCGGCCCGTAACGTCGTGCGCTATAGGTATGTATATCGATTACTATCGAGCGAGGATTGGCGAGTAAGAATCGGTAGAAGGATTATCGATCATACGAATCTAATTTGGATTGGATCGACTGTCGGTCGCGATTCGCTTACCTTGTGTGCCTTTAAAGAAGCTTCGTTGCATGCTAAGGTAACATCGACGAAAGCTTCCGTCTGAAGGAGTTGGTGGAAAACGGACGTCATGTTCGACTGATAGTTATTCCAGCGCAGGCAGTAGTGCTGCCCGGCCATGCCGCCGCTGTAACAAAAACAGTAAAGGAACGATCACTTGTTAGTTTTTGATCGTGAATCAATTGTTTCGTCGATTTATCGTAAATCGCAAGCGATGGATCGAGCTGTTGCATATGTCGTAACGATGCTCTTCTTCCTTCCTTCAAATCGATCCGTAAAAGGGGACAGTACCTGTAGTGCACGCCCCAATAACGATCCGTCTCCATGAAATATTCGTTCTCCTTTCCGGCACAGTATCGGCGGCGCGGAGATCGTTCGGTCGAGATCGTATTTGCGGTGGCTGAGAAAATAAAGAGATAGCGAGAAACCGGTAGAGAAGAGAATAAGAAAGATAGATAGAGATCGGTAAGAGGATCGAAGAGTGGAACGAATCGAGCGTCAGTGGCCGAAGGGAACGGAGGCGGATGAGTGAAGGAAAATAAAGACCGATCGGAAAGAGAAAAAGCCAACTGTTGGTAACGGCAGCGGACAGTGCACAACCAGTTGCTGTTTTCGCGGTGCAACGATATGGAGAAACACTTTCGCGGTTTGACCAACGACGACAACGCGAACAACGGAAACGACGATCTAGAATGAAGAATCGAGGGCCGCGTGTAGAGGATCGAGGATCGAGAATGAAACATCGACGAACGACGAGCGACGAACGACATACGACGAACGGCGAACAACATACGACGAACGACGAACGGCGAACGACATACGACGAACGACACGAAGCTTCGTCGCGATAACGTTAGCAACGTTCGCTCGTTTGACGGAAAGGAGGAAGAAACGTGAACGGTAAGACGGAGAAAAATGCCGGTAATACACGGTGAAGATGTACGCGGAGAAAATAAACGATACGTATCGGTGCGAATACGCGACACTGTAAAAGCTACGAAGAAGGCCGGGCGTTGGTCTGTCTTGTAACATTCACCTGTTCCGTGGACCGTGCTTTATCTGTCTCTATCTATGTGACTCTTTATACGGACCATTCCGCGTTATCTATCCGTAGGAATACGGACTTTTATCAGTTGCTTAGACGTGCGCCGATAACGCGAGAACTTTAAGCTTTCCACTCGTTTCGCGCCTCCTTTCATTCCCCCCTGATTCTTCGTTCACCGATTTCTCTTCGCGCGTTGATATGGCATAGAAACCACGCCGCTCGTCTCAGTCCAACACGACTCATTTCATTCGCGATAACAGTAACTCGGATTGCGTTTTCGGCTCTTTCGCAAATACAATTCGTTCATATCGATTAAAATTAAGCGTTTACCAAAGATGTAGGTATATCGTCAGCGGATATTCCATTCTACGATCCAGAGCCTCAAACTCTTTTCACGGATAGAAGTCGTGGATAGAAGTCGTTGACAAATAAACGTAGCTAGCGTACTTACTGATCGGTTTTTTTCTCCGCTCGCTCCGTCGTTAACAGCGTTTTCTGCGCGTGCTTATATTCTTGCTTCCGCGTTTCCCAACGAGTTAAGCGCCAACTCGTCCGTACACGATGATACGATAGCCAGTCGCGTCGCGAATAGGCGTAACGATATCTAAAAATTCGGTTAACCGGCACGCGTAACGTTCGAAAATGAGTCGATAATCAGCGATAACGGACAAACACTAGTCGTAATCGGCAATCGTTCGATCGTTTCCTTTCGCCACGAACCATGGTAAACGTTCGCGCGATCGACATTTATTCTCAAACGTACTATAAAATCATCGTTTTCTCGTAATCCCATGATCCGACAAACCATTCGGGTAGCGTGATATAATAAAGAAGGAGAAGGGAATAAGAAAGGAAGGGAGGGAGGGAGGGAGGGAGGGAGGTAGAAGAGAAGAAGAGAAGAAAAGAAGGAAAGAAAGAAGAAAGGAAGGAAGAAAGAAGGGTCGGAAGGAGGAGAGAAGGAAGACGATCAAAGTGGCGAAGCGAATGAAGAGAAAACCGGATGTAATGCGAGTCGAAGAAACGGAGTGAGACCGCGCGCTCGCACAGTTCGGAAAGCGTGCTGTGCCGTGCTATGCCGTATCGTCGATATGTCTGAACGCTTGCCGATGGTTTGGAAAATAAAGGATGGATCGAAAATAGAGTGGGGAAGAGATCGAAATCGATCGCAACCGTTCGCGGCTGATCGAATCGATCAATACGCTTTCTCGCCGGTCGATCTTTCGTGCATACTTTCATCGACGACGCTTTACTCGCGCACCTTCTCGCTATCGCCATATCGACCGTATGTAATTACATTTTCATTCGGATGAGCGTTATTTTATTACTGCGTGATATAATTTTTGTTGTTCCTGTTAAATGGTGAGCTATCGGATGGCGATTCGCGGCGTTCGTAGCCAGGCTGAATACGAAATGGAAAATTGTAAGAAAAGAGTAGTTACTCGGCCGTTTCGCGTAAACGTTGACCGTGAAAGAAGCAACGAGGGTAAAGAGAAGCTAAACTACTCGAGCGGGACACGGTAAACGAGAGCGCGCGCGTCACTCGCGAGAAGGTGTAGCAAAGGTACGGTGATGGAAAGAAGATAAGCACAGAGCTAGACAGAGCACAACAGCGTTCACTTACACGATCGACGTATTTGCGGCACCAGTAGCGGTCACAGTAACGAAACCAGTAACGAAACCAGCAACAACACCGATCAACAAAAACAGCAACGCCAGCTACGTTCTTATATTGGGTGTCGCAGATGGAGACACGCACGCGAACAGAAATACACAGAGAGCGGGCGATCGAATCTCGCTTAGCGATTATTAAAATTGGCAATAAATATATCGTATCGGTGAACGTTCATCCCTCGTGTGTTCGCGCTTTCTTTCGCGGTCTCGAAGAAGGACACTGCGTTGGTCTCTCCCTTTCAGAGAATCCTCCCTTCCATCTTCCCTTCCACGATTCATCTCAATTTTTCTTCGAGCTTTTTGTGTCCAATTTCACCTCGCCTCCCTCGGATCCCATCCTCTTTCTTTTTCCCCGTCTGTCTCTCTGCCATTCGTGGAGTAGACGAGCGCCTGCTCCCCTCTTCTTCTACCCTCGTATCGTTCTCGTTCCATCTCCTTCTTTTCTTTTCTCTGGCCCTCCTCGTCCCTCGGTCGTTTCGTCGTTCCTTTCTCGACCCTCCTCGTCTCTCGTTCCCTCTTTCACCGCGCGTTGGCTCCATTTACTCGTTCCCTCGTTCCCTCCCCACGAGGCGAAGACGCTATTTTCTCGTGGCCCCTTTTCTTCCACGGTCTCCGCCACCCTTCTCTCTTTTTCTCCTCTCCTCTCCTCTCCTCTCCTATCCTCTCTGCACAGCTCTCCTATCCTATCCTCTCTTCCGCTCTCTCTCTCTCCACCGCTCGGGCACTCCGTTTTCTCGGTTCGCTCGATGGCAAGCTTCTACCCTCTCTCTTTCTCCTCTCTTCCTCTCCTTATACTACACGCGGCGTTTCCTTTTCCTCCTGGTCGGTGCGCGTTTTACGTTTTTCCAACGTTATCGACGTTCTTCCTCGGCTCTTCTCGGACTTTTTCCTTTCGTCGTACCATCGTACCCATCGTACCGTCCGCGTCTGTACCGTCGTACCGTCATTCTCGAGACGACCAACCAGCTCTTTCTCCGGGAAAACGTAAGCGGAAACGGCTTCTCCCCTCCTGCCTAGTCTTCCAGTCAGAACCGCGTTTCTAGGGGGAACACTCTGAAATCTTCCAGAACAGTTTCCTTCTCTTCTCGCTTCCATATTCTCGTCTTTCTTTCTCCGTAGAAAAGCAGCGGCCGATAAAACGCGTCACTAATAAAATTTTCATCGCCACCGGCGAATTCTCCGCACTACCATCCTTTCTTTTTCTTTGCGCCCCACCTGTCTTTTCCCTAAGCATATCGTCATTTCCAACATTTTCCACGTTACCGCCATTCGTTACCGATGTCCGAACGTCTCGCCTACCGCTCTCGGATTTCCAATCTTCTTTCGCGTTACACCATGACCCTGCTATACCTTGAGAAACGCGACAAACGTCTTGCCATCGTTTCCAACTTTATCAGTTTTGTACCTTCGTTAGGAACGCTTTAACGTTCTTTCATTCTCAAACCGATCCTATGGATACTCGTTTACAATGGGATTTCACAGGTACGTTAACGTCGACAGCCAGGTAAAACATCGCGTTTTTCGACTGAATGCGGCGTTCGAGAATAGGAAAATAGCATTTATCCTTATCGATAGTGAGAAATCGAACGAGAGCGAGTCGCGTTAGACAAAGCCTGGTTTCGACGAGTAGAAAAGCACGCAGGAGAAAAGAAACAACGCGTTTTCACATTCCTTCCTCTCGTATCTATGGATGCACCAATTTTTCTTTTCCAAGATTCCACTAACACCCTAGAAATTTCTATATTTTCCTTATAACGCTCGGTTCGTCTTCGTTTTTGTGTTCGAAACGATGTCGACTTATCGTTAAATTGTCGAATTATCGTAATATTTACGATCGATGTATCTCGCAGGCAGAAAACCTAGCTTTTCTATCGATTCGGTGATCGCTCGACATGGACGAACGTATTATAAAATGCCGAGTCTCGCTAGTATCGCGTGTATATTGGCATCGTTCTCTCACCAACTCTCGTGCGAATAGAACGAACGAAAGCAAGGAGAGGTAAAGAGAGAATCAGTGTACGAACGAAGTAAATAACGAGCAGTGGTCAACGAGTCGAAGCAGTCCTAATTTCCGTCCTGTCTGTACCGTAAGGCATAACAGTACCGCATTCCAAATGCCCTTCGTTTCTTCGTTTCTCTCCGTTCACCTTTCCGAGAGAACCGGGCTCTCTCGGCCTCTCACCTGTTCCCCTTCGCCCTACCACTTGAAAGAGCAGTCGTATATATAGTGCTGGCTACGTTGTCTCCGTTCTTCCTACCGCTTTTACATCCCCGCCATTACCCTCCGATGCCGTTTTCGAAGAAAAGGTAAAGAGAGAGGAGGAAGAACGAGCTGCGGACACATGGAGGGAGTAGAGAGACCCGGAAACGCCAATTTCACTGGAACCGAATGAGAGCGGAAGAATTGACACGTGGAGATGCGCAAGAAAAGAGAAAAGAAAAATGCCCGGTATGCACGAGCTGCTTTTCATCGTCCTTTAACGTTTCTAATCTGCGTGAAAAAATATCTGTTCGACGAAAGCTGATTCTACCAAAGGAAATTTGTATATTAGACGAATCGTGCATCTCTTCTAATCGTTAGGTTTTTCCTTGGAAACTGTTTTTCCATCGAAGCTTTGCGCGTTCTTACGTATCGCTGTACATCTTCTCTTTCCATTTTCCTCTCACAGAACAAGGATGAACGAGGGTTAGAAACCACCCCCGGGATCCACGTGATCAGGGTTGCGTCCCTTCGAAGGGTGCAACGTAAGAGGGTGACGTGGACTTGTCCAAGGTCGCACGTGGCTTGCCCAGAGGGATCTCTTCTTCCTTACAACGAGGGTGCACAATTTTTTTCTTGTTCGCTCGATTCTTCCACCGTCGAAGAACCATTCGCGTCACAAATGAAAAACATTCTTCTTTCGTTGCGATATTCTCTGTCCTTTGATATATCGATACCGTTTCCATTCCAATTTCCAAAATTTCCAATTTGCATTTCCAACGTGCCTGCTATTTTAACCTGAACGTTGTTTGTCTGTCTCGCGATAATTATCAATAGATACTGGTTAGCCGACGAAGGAACCTGGTAAAGTTTCGAGGAAAGAGAAAGGAGTAACGAGGATGCGCAGGAGTAGTCGGCCGAACGGAAGCAACGAAGAAGAAGGGAGTTGGAGAAAGGGTGAAGAGAGGGTGGTGAACAGCGGATAAGAGAGTCTCTTTGTGTGCTCGTGTACAGCGGAGGGATGAAAGCGGAGGATGAAAAAGCCGGGGGACAGATGGCCCTTTCAGACAATGAGAAACTCCGGAGATAAGGGGAACGCGAGCGAGAATCTAAGGGGAGATAGAGAATGAGGAAGAGCAGCAGGGAAAAGGTTTGCAAGAGAAAGAAGGAGAAGAGAGGCAAAACTGCTTTTTTGAGACAGCAATAGAGAGAGGGACAAAATGAACGATGAGGCAGGAGAGCGCGAGGACAGGAGAGCGAAAAAAGAATAAGGGAAAGAAGAGGAAAAGAGAAAGGAAGGCTGAAGGAGTAAGGGAAAGGATAGCATACAATTGACAATGAGTCAGACGCGGAATCGGCTGTACGAACGATCGTTTAAACGCGATTAACGATCGAGCGATACGATATTTTTCGGACACATGTATACTGCACGTTTAAACTGTTTTCCAGTGAAACAGGAAGTTTATGACGTGACTCTGCATTTAGGACGCAGACAAATATAGATAGGGATGATTTGAAATTTCTGCTTTTATATGTTTTCTAATCCAAAAGCTTTAAAGTTACATCGATACGCGAATAATAATAATGATAATATTATTTTCATTCACGTAGAGATATCAGCCCTTTTGCATTCTTTCATTCGTTTAAATAACAGTCATTATTGTGACGTTAGCAATAAAGCTGTTTAAAAAACATTTAACGCTTGCGTACTTACGTAAAAGTTTAATCGGTCTGTATAGACTTTTATGTAAATAACTCGTGAGCAAAAACGCGAAATAATCGATAAACACAGTTCTCTTTCTCCCTCTCGCTTTTTCTTTTTCTACCATCTTGTTCTTTTTTTTTTTTTGCTTAATTTTAAACGAACAGCATATATATACGTATGTACGTAAGTACAGCAGAATGAGGAACGAAGGATATAGAATAGAGGGAGAAAAGCAAGAGGGTTGCCAGTGGAAAAGATCAGTTTTGAGGAGTAGGATAAGAGGCAACGAAAGAGGA
The DNA here is from genome assembly GCF_910591885.1 of Bombus terrestris. Taxonomy (NCBI): domain Eukaryota; kingdom Metazoa; phylum Arthropoda; class Insecta; order Hymenoptera; family Apidae; genus Bombus; species Bombus terrestris. The sequence goes on along the minus strand of NC_063277.1, from coordinate 1,688,396 downwards.
GACAACGGCAACGCTAGTGCGCCATGACGGTGGTAATGGCAGTGACGGTGACTGTGGCAGTAGCGACAACAACAACAACGACAACAACAACAATAACAACGACGACGACGACGGCGTCGACGATGACAACGACGCAACGACGCCGACGACGACGAACGAGCAAGACCGTAGAGAAGGAAAAAGAGGTAAAGTGGAGGTGGAAGTGGAGGTAGAGCTGGAAGTGGTGGCGACGAAGAAGGTTATCGAGGAAGGGGAATACGGCAAGGAGGCGGAGAGGAAAAGGAAAAGATGGGTAGAGGCAGATCGAAACGTAGGAAAGAAAGAAAAGAGAGGTTAGGGTGGTAGACAGGATGCTTTGTGAGAAGCCAGAGGGTGAAGAGAGAAACTGGACAAAGCCGAGCGAAGCAAGAGAAATTTCTTGTCTTGTCATCTCCTTCTACCTTCGTTCGTCTCTATTCCATCTTCTCGCACTCGTCTCTTTCTCGATGCGACAAAGGTGCTTGCCACGGATCGAAAAGAGAAGGAATGCAAAACGGAGGAGAAAGACAAACACGAGAAAGATGAAGGAGAAGGAGAAGAAGGAGGAAGAGAAGGAGAAGCAAGAGGAAGAGGAGAAGGAGAAGCAGAATGGAAAGAATGGCCAAGTTGTTGGTTGTTTCGCGTGAATTTGGCTATATGCAGGCATCGTAGGAGATAAAGAAACCGAAAAGGAGTAAAGCAGCGGCACGAAAGGAAAAGAGAGACGGAAGGAAAAAGAGAGGAAAAAGGGGAGAGAGCTCTTCGAGAGAACGGCGAGCCCAAAACGAGGACAAAGAGAAAATGACAAAGGCGAGAGGGGCGTTCGATTCGATTGGAAAGGCAGGCAGAGGGGCCTCTTTCCTTTTACCAGCGTTTTCTCCGTATTATGCTCCGTACTTTCCGTTGTTCCTATGCGCGCGCGTACAGCGATGCACACACACGCGTACGAATATGAGTATATGTTCGTCTGTACGTACATATACATGTATATACAGTATATTCTATCCGGAGGAACATACATTCACCTGAGTTCTCTTTTTTTCCTGTTTCTTTGCGTCCATCACCTTTCATTATTTCTGTCTCTATCTTTTATATCAACATATTACATCTATCTCTATGCCTGTGTTCTTAACACTTGTACAGAATTTTTTCCGTTCGTCTCTCTGCTTCCTCTCTCTCTTTTACCATCTCAATTATTATACGAGATTTCACGTTATGTGGCTCTATGCTTTTGCGGTGAGAGGGCAGCTTTATACTTTATACGTGGGTGAACGGGAAAATGTCTTTTGAAACCTTTCTAGGTCGCTCTCGATCGCCCCACTGTCAGTCATATACACGCGATTCCGCTTGGGGCTCTTGAGAAAATAGTTGATCTCATCGTAGTTTTCTTTTAGAGATAGTACGACTTGAAATTATAACTCTTGTACTTCCCTTTCCTCTTGATCTTTAGCCCTTTATCGAGAAACCTTATTGTTGCTGCAAGTATACACCGCATATTAAAAAACTAAATGACTCTTCGCGCGTATTTACTGTTTGTTAAACATAAGCTTAAATTTTATAAGTTTATAAATGCACTTACTAACATTATCCCTTATAGTTATAGTCGCGTACGGCGTCTGAAACTCGAGTCTTGGATCGTTATAAGAAAAAATGGAAAAAAGGAGGGGGGAAGAGAGGGAGAGAGAGAGAGAGAGAGGGAGATTAGCAGGAGGATGGGAGAGATTGAAAGGCGACGAGAAGAAGAAATAGATGAGAAGAGAAGAGAAAATATACGCGGTTCTCCCGGTAGATACGAACGCGGCAAGGCCGAGAGAAGGAACAGTAAAATTGTGGAGAATGTGTACGCGCCATCAGGGTGGCCTAGATTCAGTCAAGACCTGCTTTCTAGGCAGCATTTCTCTTTATCATCGGTACCGCTGGTACAATGTATGGGTAAACCGTTGCTTGCCGCACGATCACGGAGAAAATCTCAGATGCATACAGTGCACCTTACTAATGATTATACGTACTTATTAACGAATCTTCCAATTGTTTTATCAATGATTTATTAAATAATTTCTGCTCGTATAAATGCGTAAAATTACGTTTCCTTTCACCCTGTACCTTTATCGTAGCCTATTTTGATCTATTGGAAGCAGTCAACGAAAAACGTATCGTTGTTATAGAACACAATTATCATAGAAATGTAACCATCGTTTCAAGCTCACAGTGCAGTATTTTATGAATAATAAATACTGCTGTATATTCTTTATCCAAGAGTATCCTATTATAGAAAATAAACGTCTAATATTTTCTGTAAGTGAAAGATAAAATTAATGTCGAGATGAAGAATGAAAGAGGGACAGAGGGAAATAGAGAAAGAAAGTTCGTGCGAAAGATTTGCGAAAAGTAATTATTGGTGCACGATTTACGTTTTACGAGTAATTTTGCACCAAGACACGATACTAGTTGTGTTTTCCTTCGTATATGGCTACAGAGTACGCGCAAACATTAAATAAGTGTTTCCTGCGCATACGTAATCGTTGATTATTGGACAGTTATCGTGCACGTGACCTACCGTAATCGGCGACAGCGATTCGAACGTGCACGCGGCAACTGTTCCAAATCCTCATGGAGAGAAGACACGAGGCGCGCGTGGAGGGACGTGTAATTCGTCTTTCCGAATGCGACAGGTCGTTAAACGTCGTGGATCATTGCCACGCACACCTATACAAGTACGCACACCGAATTGACCAGCTGTTCGGGGCTATAGGTGAAGCGGATGAAAGTCAAAACAATACGCGCGAGCCATATATTTGTAAACGCGATGTAAAATGTCGCTTGTGGAAGATCGACAGGATTTTCACACCCAATTCTCTATACAGCTATCGTTTACAGATTCGTATTCGCAGAGCCAATATATCTTTCAATACATTTCAGTAACGCATGTATACACGCGATATGTCGGAATAACAAGTAGCGACATGAAACTAGTAGAATTTTAATGCGTATATTTATGCGTTTGTTCTCGAACAAAAGGAATAATTAAGATGCGATCGTGAGATGTAATGAATAAGAGTGAACAGGCTAAAAAAGGTCGTAGTATAGAAATGTATAATTGCTCTTACCTTACCATGACCTGGCCCGCGAATAATATCACCGCTGGAACTAAAGTTTGGCTGATGTTTGGCAACTCCGTGCCAAGGTTCGCAGAAGACACTCACTTTTGCTATAGTTATGACACTTGGTATAGAGAACTCCGCGCAGAAAGATGTCTTACGAAGAATTTTCAGAAAACGCGTGTTCACGCGATGACACACGGACTATTGTCAGTCGTCGCGTAAAGCACGTACTGCGCTGACGACTGCCAGTTGTCACTCTCCGTTTGCCCGTGAAAACGTCGCGACACGAAGTGGCGTAGCGAATCACGGAGAAAGATGGAAAAAGAGAAAGACATAAATGCACACTAGGGGGCACCGTGATGGCGGCGGACGACCCGTGTTCCGTTGCGGACGGTGGCGCAAAGCGATTAAGCGATTTTGTTGTGGACCCCGATTCTTCCCTTCGTCGGCTCACTCTTCCCGGCTTTCCACTTCTCCCGCGTCGCCTTTCGCCTCTCCCGCCGGCTGCGCTACGCCGCCGTAAACGCGCCCCTGAACGGAAATCTGCCTTTCTCCCCACTACCTTCACGCAAACCCCTTCCACCACCACGAATTGCTATAATGTTCAACCGGCAAAAATCAGGATTGTATCAACTTTCTTCTTTACAACTTGTCAATTTCTTTATCCTAACTCCGATCATTATTTTTTGAAAATCGTTTATCTAATAGGAAATGATGATCGTTGCGTCAAATCCGAACGCGTATCGTATATTGTACGGTTGAGAACGGTTGTTACTACAGGACTTCGCTGTTCCTATACTTTTATATATAATATCTATGGAAAATTTCGACAATATGGAGCATATATTTACAAATTTATTCTTCTATAAAAAAAGGATTTACAATTATTTGATAGATAAGCTTTTTCGCTTATATTTATCTTCTTTCGTATGAAAGTGATCACTAGGTTCTAAGAGTCTTTCGACGGTCCTGTGTTAACCGGCCGTTCTCTTTACCCCACTATTCGTAGCTTGATGCGCACAACACTAAGTTGAATTCTCTGCGCCGCGTCTCCCCATAAGAAGCACACTGTTTCCGAGCATCCCGGCTATCCCCTCGCAGAGCGGGTCGATCGTTACGCGTAGAAGTACGGCCATTGTGTAAAAAGAAGCCACGGCGCTCGGATAGTGTACGCTGAGGACAAGACGTGTAGTTTTTTCCAAGTTTTCCTCTTGTGATATTTAGATTGTGCCAATATAGGTGAGTAATTTGTATACATATCCGCTGATTTATGTTTCAATTGTATGTACAATTTCGGGTAAGTTTATCGTCTTAAAAAATTGGTAAAAAATCAGGTCGCGCTGTTAAACCGATGGGCAGTACTTAAGTATCTTCGTCATACATGCGTGATCTTGGAAGAGTGTGTGTGTGATGTTTGGAATATCATGATGGGAATATTTCGTTCGCGATTTAGATGAACTATCTGCTAATTCGAATGCAATCGCTATCATTTTTTATGTATTTTTGTACGCTTTTCGCCATTTTGCCTCGGTCAAGTGTATAAAGTCGGCCATTACGTTACGCGTGCTAGGTTGTGGTCCAGGGCCGGATGACGTACATACAAAATACTTTATGATTTTTATCATTGATTCATGAATTTTAATTACGCATCATTCCTATCGTTCTAATGCTGAATAAGTCGTTATACTTGAATATATTCAGTAAATTTTCTAATTCAAACATCTCGTTTGCATCTTGTTTTCTATCGATCAGTTATTCGCAACTGACACATATTTCTTTCTTGTTGCTTTATATCAAATGATACATCTACATAATGTCATACATAAATTATGCACTGCAAATTCAAACAATGTGTGTGATTTCCGTGATGTTTGTTTTAATATAAAACAATTTTGTTGTATTATTGTGCCATTGATTTTTTCCAACATTTTTCCATTGACTTTTCAAATAAAAAGGAACATGTCTGTCAGAACAGAATTGTAATCTGTAATATTTTTTCCTGGTAGTTTGAATATTATGTCAAACATCTAATGTTTGTGTAAACTATTAAGTGAAAATAAAAAAAGTCAGTATTTTGTCGGTTAGCGTCCTCTGGCTGTAGTTTCCAATCACGGCAAAGATCGTGATAGGTTGTAAGAGTAGAGCGCATGCTCGTTAGTTTCGTTCGCGTTTTTTCTTCTCTTGTTCCCTCTTCCGGAGAAGCCTGCGCTCTCTGACGGCCGGCATAGAGGCAACCAAGTAGGCAGTCGGCTACGCCATTGTTGTAAAGGGCAGCGCTTGAGGCGCACGCCAAGTTCGGACGCTTACGCAGTTTATTTTCACTTATCACCCATCCCGTTGCTGTGATATTAGATTGTTTTATATTCCATATTAGGTGAGTGTTATAACAAGTAGTCAATTATTCATTTTCGATTTCGGTGAAAATCTTTAGAGAATTTCGGGAAATCTTCTTGTGGGGTGACATGGCGCGGGCGGATCCTCTCCGTACTTTTAAGAAAACATCGTTTTTGCTTGGTTACCGGTCAAAACAAATTTCCCAGTGGAGCAAGTGTTTGCGATTTTGATGTTTTCGTCCAGACGATGCTTTAACGGGAAATTCGAATAGCGGAGATCGATCTGAAATCTTGTTTCTTCTTGTGAACTTTTCATCTATCGCCATTTTGTCCGGGCGCGACCTCGCGGGCGGCCATATTGCGAACCACGTTTCCTCTCCTCCTCTCCTCTTCTAGTTTCTGGTGGCGGTATGAGGAAAGTGTATGGTTCATTTTCGCCGGTTGGTAGTCGATTCGCGATTGAAAAATTATCTGTCGCCAATTTGTTTTTGTTTCGCACATGTTGCTCGGCGTCATCTGACGTAACATTCAATACGAGATAACAATATAAATAGATTACGCAATCGGACGTAAGCCGTGGTGAATGCACTTCCCTTTATTTCGTATTAATCTTTACGCGCAAGTATCTGTATACTTATGTTATGCATTATGTTATCCCCTCCATTGAGAGATTTACGCTTTGCGCATGTGAAGAGAGTAATCGATTTTCCATTTTATTGCGCGTTAGTGATGTAAACCACGGTGATGTATATAAATTGTGTTACCCTTTTTACCTGAGAGATAAACTTTATCGTGGTTCTTCAGTGGTCCTATCAAACTTTGTGTGCTTTACTGTTTCAAGTGATGTTTATATATTTGTATGATATGCAATTTTGATACGCTGTCGCATGACGAATAATGATAGAAAAATTACAAACCAGCGCCGCTCGCAAAATATTTTGATACCAATACTAAGGCATTTATGTATTTATATTGGGGATAATATAGCATTTTTTATTTTCCAAGTTTTATTTTAACAGTATCTTCTGATATTCAGTTTGTTATGTCGATCATCATATTAGTTATTTTCATTACAACTGGTTTAATGTGGAGTTTTCTCAAAATTTGATATTATCGTGAGGGTACTGAATATCCAGCAGACGTCCCTGAATTCCAGGGGCCTCGAACTAGTGCGCAAGCTAAATGCGCAGGTCGGGCGCAGCTGCGCATGCGTAGTGCTTGCGCGTCCTTCTGCATCATCCCCACCAAATCGTCCATTACCGTTATGAGAACACGCACAAAGGAAAAGGCCAGAAGACCAATTCGACCGACGCGCTTGCACCGTACGGCCATTTTGGAAGCTTTGCTGCTTCCTCGCGGAGCTTTTATCGTGGTCACACATATCAATCGGTGTAATAGATATCATTGGTCTTGCCTTTTATTTCCAAATCATCGGCCTCGATGTTCGTGTTAATTCAACACAACATAATTAGATAGCATTAAGCACGGTCGATCATCTTGAACGACAAACGGATTTATTTGGTTCATCATTATCTCGAATATTTCCTTTCTTGTTCAGTAACGAGGGAACGAAACCAGAAAGAATGGAAGACGACCAGCAGTTCTGCCTTAGATGGAATAATCATCAGAGTACATTGATCCAGAACTTCGACACGCTTCTCGAAAGCGGGACGCTTGTCGACTGCACATTGGCAGCAGAGGGGAAATACCTGAAAGCCCATAAGGTAGTTCTATCTGCGTGCAGTCCTTATTTTGAGGTGAGTGAATCTTGCAAATATTTTACTTTCAATATCGTTTTTATCTCATTATTGCCATCACGCGATTAATTTTATTATTTTAATTATTATTATTGTTTGTATTTTGTCAATTACATGTATTACATCCAATACTCGTACATGCTTAATAGGCTTGGTTGAATTGAAATTTAAAATTGTTTCATAGTCTTGAATTTTTTCCTGTTAAGAGATTGAACAGCTTATGTATTGATTCTCATATACGAAGTATAACTGTTATTTAGTGTGTTGATAAATAGAAAAGAAATTCAGATCTAGAGTATCAAAGACATTGGTTATTTAAAATTTAGACTTTTTTTTTGGTATTGATGTATCGTTTTCATTTATTCATCGTACTTCGAATTGTAAGAAATTTTGGAATTCAAGCTAAAAGGGGGGAACCTCAAATTGAAACAAGATGGCTGCTCTTGTTGAATGTGGCCTGGGCAGAAGCCAGAGAGGCAGGGAGACTGAAAGCCCAAACCCCCTCCTGGTTCCTCCTGGTAATCAATACAGAGAAAGCAAGATGGCTGATTTCCAGGGCACTTGCCCTGGGATTTTACCCTGATGTGGGAGGAGGGGTGTATAAAGGAGCAATACATCTTTGAATTAGGAAATTGAATTCTATTATTTAGTATTATTTGACTTTTCTACATTAATTTCGACTGTTAATTTGCTAACGTGACATCCACTTGTTTTATTATTATTATCTATTAATATTTAAGTCTAAAGTATTTGATAAAATTTGTGCAATTCGGTGGTTTAATGGAAATATTTCCATTATAGGGGCTCCTCAGTGAACATTATGACAAGCATCCTGTCTTTATACTCAAAGATGTTAAGTTTAAAGAATTAAAAGCAATGATGGACTATATGTACAGGGGAGAAGTAAATATCTCCCAAGACCAATTGGCAGCACTTCTTAAAGCCGCCGAGTCTCTGCAAATTAAAGGTCTATCAGAAAGTAAAACAAGTGGTAGTAGTAAGACGGATTCTAGGCAACAAAAGGTCGTTCCGCAAACATCACAGCCCGACATTCCAATTTCGTCTTCCGGTCTTACGATAGAAAAGAACAAAGTTCCTAGGCAGGGTGTGTCGCAAGGTCCCCTGGGGGATTTACCTGAAGACTCTGCCAGTCCTCAAATACCCAAGGGTTTGTCCTCTAGGTAAGAACGTCAGAATTTTTTCATTCGTCGTTCATTGGGAATATAAAATTATTATTCACGTTATTTTTACAGGGAAGGTTCCCAAAGTCCCACATCAAGGAAAAGAAAAAGATTTAGACGAAAAAGTATAGGTGATGATAATTCAGTAGAAAACCACGAAGCTTCGAATTCAAGTGACATGCCTCAACAAATGGGTGTCCCTGCGCTTGGAATTGCACCCGTAGCAGATGAAAAATCACATGCAGACCCCACAGATTCCATTGGCAGGTCAGCCTTAATGACGCAGCTGACGAAACCTGCCGATGAAATGTTACAGGTGAGCCTTATGAAATTCGACGCTGAATTTTTACCGTATAAGATCGTATATTAATTATTAACCAACGTATAATGGAGGCTGTTGTGTACTGATACTGTTTCTTTCGCGCGTTGGTAGACCAAATGATATCGTACTTAATCCTGCTATTTGATGTCATACCTACTTGATCTTATAGAGTGGAAACGGTACGATACACGATTGTAATAATTCACATAATGTTTTATATATTTTGACAACATTTTAAATAGATAAATGATACAAAGAGAAATACTGTTTTTTTATAAAATGATTTTTTCCCTCAGTTGCCGCTAGAAAAACCCGAACCAAGTGATAATCTCATTGAACCAAAGTCTGAATATCTCGAAGATCCAGAAGAAAGCGTCGAAGATCTGACGCTGGATGACGACATGAATGATTTGAACGAGATGGAACAAGATAACAATAGAGCCGGCCCATCCCACGACCCCTCCCAGCATCCTGGTAAGTTGAACAATCGTATTATTTTTATATTTTATTTATTCTTCTTTCGTTATAACGTAGTAGCGAAATACAGGGTATTTTGACGAATTTACGCGATATGCGAGTCGATTTCAAATTTTGTGCGCATACGTTTCGAATTCTCGTTTGTTGTCCAGATATATACTTACATAGTTTCACGCACGGCGAGTTCCCCATACGAAATTAAGCGAGAAATGATACCATGTTGTGCAGACGTTATGCATGTATGTAGTCCAGCAATAAAACTTCGATTCAAAGAAACTTTGAATCGAAGCATAGCTGCTGCTCTCTCCATCTGAGTGAAATAAGCTTAATAAAAGGATAGGATTTATGTATATATATATATATGTAAATGTATCACACTAACATAGGTTTATGAATTTAAAATGTAAAATTAAATTAGAGGAAGAGACTCGTTCATTAATAACTTGAAGTTCAGTTATGCGAACGTTTCGTTTTTTGTTTGTTAAATGTTAAACGGGTCGTGTAATGATCGGCCGACACTAGCTTGGGTTTCCTCGTTGCAGGTGGGGGGGCGGGAGCGCGGTCTCGGTCGAGAGGGAATTTGATGGGTGGTGATGGCGGTGCCCTCTGGGCGTCTCATTTCCTCGAATGTAAAAAAGGGCCGAATATGAGGCGGCCGCGCACAGATGTTGACGTAGGCGCGTTGCTTAAATCGCTGGAAAAAAAACAGGGCAGAAAGTATAGTTTAGACTCGGTTAAAATGTCCCTGGATGCAATATTACAGCAGGGAGTTAGCACCACTCAGGCATCAGAGATGTACGGCATTAATCGTTCAACCCTGCAATTCTATTTGAAAAAGTTGAACGTCGTCAGGAGGAGATGGAGACAACAACCTAGTAACCTGATCCAGCCTAGACAGCCTTAGTGTGGTGTATGCTTTTACGTGTGTAGTTTATATAATGTCCGATAGCATCGAGATTTGTCAGTGAATAATAATATGCCATTGATCGACAGTGAACCGTTCGATTCTATTCTGCTCTGTTTTCTTGTATTTTCATTTCCGCGTTTCATTATAAATATATATATTTATTTTAGATTATATATACACGTATATACACATCACACATATTATATTAAAAATTGGATAAGTGCCCGAAACGAACTACAACGTAAGTGCTCGCTAGTCACATCCCTACCATTCGGGGGAGGGTTCCCTTCGATATACTGCGAAGCTCGATAGAGTGGCGTAGAGTGGAGTGGCGTAACCTCCGATCCTACTTTAAATGTCAGTGAGACAATTACCAATTCGATGATAACACATTTTTATTTTTGATTTCTTTTCAATTAATCTTCTATCGCATTCTTGAGATTATTCTGATTAACCCCTTAACCTACGATTTACGTTCGAGAATTTTGGGCCGAAAACGTAAACAAGCTCTCGCAGCCTTCGAGCCACTCGCACGACTTGTATAGTACGATGATGGGGCCAATCGTAAATATTACGGGCATCGCTCGTGGTACGACGGTCGCGGTTTGTAATTTGCCCCACCACAAATAGCACAGACAAGGCTCGTGATATATTCTTATTATCTCTTCGTATCGTGATCAGTTTCAAGTTATTTTTGGTCACATTCGCACATCGAAATTTATTTTCATAAATTCTAGAGAAGCATCCCCACAAGATGTTTTCAAGAAAAAGATTTCGTGGTGAGAGCAGTGAGAATTGTGCTAAAAATTATAGAGAACGAGGACAATTATATTCCGGTGATATACCAGAGAGACTGCACGCGAAGCATTGGGCTCATTTTCCAAAACACGTTGACCCAACAGCATCAAAATTAAGACCGTCAAAACCTTGTAGAGTTTGCCAAAAAAATAAAAAACGTAAAGAAACAACGTGGGAGTGTAAGAAGTGCAAAGTTCCCTTACATCTACCAGAATGTTTCGAATTGTATCACACCATTGCAGATTATTAATTTTGTATTATTGATTTTTGTACAAATAAACTTTTTGTAGTACTTGCATCTATCATAATTATTACATCAGGTTGTAATTACTTATCAAATATTCCACAAATATTTATAACTTCATGAGGGCGCCGCCGCTAATATTTATATTTGGCCCGATCATCGTACTACGGGCTATGGCCGTAGTCGTAGGTTAAGGGTTAACACGTTGACGCCATCGTCGATATTCATGGTTTTCTCTGTGAGGCGGCGCCTGAATGCACGGTTTGCTTCGTGGGGCGACGCAGGGTCACATTAGATTGTTCGACACGATCGCAATTTTTCAACTTCAACCTCAATTTATTGCAAAATTACAAAAGCTATACGATTCCTGTTGGGTTCAATGAATTCCGTGGACTTCCACTAATACATATATATATAGAATAGTTTGATAATATCAATTTGCATATATCTATAAATGTTAACACGTTGACGCCGACGCCGATATTCATAGTTTTCGACGTGGGGCGGCGCCCGAATTCACTGTCTGCTTTGTGGGGCGGCGTCCGGGTCACTGCATATTTTGCATGTGTGACCCATCGCCGCCCCTCGGGATAGGCACGTGTGACCTGCCGATGGGCACGCCGCCTCACGGAACGGACACGTGCGATTCGCCCATGGATCGCGACGGCGTCAACGTGTTAAGTAAAGCTGACGAGACTAGTTTTGGTCCTAATTTTGTACTCCTTTCAATTTTTCTTAAAAAGTAGAGGTCTGACGCGAATTCTGACCATCGCACGTAATTCTGTGAACATTTTCCTATAAGGAACGTTCATCAAAAAATTTTTCAATTCCGCACAGGAAAAAAGAACAGTCCTGCATGTTCGTCGGAGAACAACGGCGCGCGTAAGGAACATGCACGATGAAAATAGTGTTAGGTTACGTTAAATTTTTAAAATGAACTGACAAAAGGTCAATATGTATGCTAGCTACTTCAAAAAATCACAGGTGTGTTATTGTTCAGAGGAAAAATAGTAAATTAAAGCCAGACATTTCTTTTTATAATGATGCTAAAAAGGGGGTTGATCTATCCGATTAGATGTCATCCTATTATAGTTGTTTGAGCAGAACCGTAAAATAGTATAAAAAAATTGTAATAGAATTAATATGCGGGATTTGCCTCGTAAATGCGTGGTGTGAAAATGGGGTACTAAAAGTATTGAAATCTTAAAATTTCGCGAAGAAATTATTGATCACCTTTTAGGTACAATGAATCCCAACAGAGAAGAAATGCCAAGTGAAAATGAAGTTCTGCCCAAAAAACAGTTACATTTTCGGTACCAAGGGCCCGCGAGCAAAACGAGACGGAGGTGTAAACAATGTTATAAACGCATTTCTAAAGTAAAAGGTAGAGAATATGCCGCGAAAAAAGCCAAAAAAGTAACAACATATTGCGATCTTTGTAAGGGCCAGCCGGCACTCTGTCTAACGTGTTTTAAAAAATTGCATGAAAAAAGGAAATAACTATTAAGTTTATAATATTGAATTATGTTTTTCCTATTGTATGTCTGCCTATAATGTTGAGATAAAATAATATAAACCTATTTTGTGCTATCTATTTTGTGAAATACATGTGTGACCCATCGCGATGCACGCCGCCCCACGGGACAAACGTGCGACCCACCGATGGTGCACGCCGGCGTCAACGTGTTAAAATAAGATCAAATACGATACTTTAATTTACATTTACCTATTTAATGTATTTGTTATTCTTTTAATCAGGGGAACTTCAGAATTACAATGGTGAAAGTTTCACTGAACAAAATTGAAAAATGAAATTCAATCGTTGCATTAGTATATTGTCTCATCGATGTCTCCTTTCATTCGCATTGTTCTTTTCTTCGTTTGGCAAAATCTTGAATCGTATTTATTATTCTGATTAATAACTTGACTAAATAAGTGTGCGGCTTGTATTCAGATTTTTGAGCACTTATCCAATTTTTACGATATATCTTACCTTTTTCTATGAAGACTGTTCATTTTTATTCTAATACTCCACCATAAGTCATTTTTTATTTTCTTATGTTTTTCATTGATGGTACTTATGCGTGTGTTCTTGCAATTTCTTGGAATTATCAGAGAGAGCAAGAGAGAGGCAGACAGAATTATTGTTAGAAAACGTCCTTACACATATCGGAGGTTTTTTCAAAGTAACACAAATGTACGTGATATTTTATGTCGCGTGAGAAAAAATGTTTAGTTTTTTGAAATTGTTGTCTCTTTGTTATTTAATCAATTTTGTGAGATACTTACGTAAGAAAATATGGGCTTTGAATTTCATTTATTTGACTCTGGATTTTCGATTACTGCCTTCTTAAAAATATCGTCATGTACTGAAAGAATCACATGCTTAGTTCTTTCATTATTGTTGTATATTATGCATATTAGAATGACATATGTATGCACGTTTAGACGTAATTCCTTTTCTTTATCGGTACATTTAAACAATTTTCAAAAGCTGAGCTTCGTTGTGAGGATATCAAGGGTACCGATAATATCTAAGCAGTATATTGAAATCTCGTTAATTGTTCATTACATTTTGTAGTCGTGTTATCTTTGTTATAGAGTAGTCATTAAAATTTATATTAATCACCATTACTGTGAGAACTGAAGTACGATAAGGAGTGTACAAAATGCCAGACTGTGAAGTAGCTTGAAAACGATCAGTATTACTTTGTCTTAAGTGTTATCGTAGTCGTTTAATTATGGAAGAAGTATTTGAGATATATCAAGAATTCGTCGTACATTCTCGTATGTATGTATGCACGTGTGTGTGTGTGTGCGCACAACGATCGCAAGGAGTTTAACACGTTGGTCGTCCAGCGTAATTTGGTTAAGTTTCCCGCGGGACCCAAATCCGACCGTCAGTATGCAGAATGTAAACAGGAATCCATTCCTTATCGCCTTCGATCCATTGCAAAGAAAAGATTTAATTCCGAAATGGAGAAAGCGATAAACTTTCCGGCTAGAGTATTCATTCCGAGGGATCTCATGGCAGATATTCCAGATTTTTCATTTTGTCGAGAAGCATACTTCTTGTGAGACGCACATCAGTGATTTTGTCGCCCTCAAAATGTTCAGTAGACAGCGTGAAAATATATTTGAAAGTGAGGAGAATAGCATACAATAATGAAAAAATTGGTATCGACAGAAGTGACCTGATATGGTCTTATATGCCACTACGATACGGGAAAGCATCGAGTGGTACCGGAAATTAGCACTAAATTTACTCTTAGGAACAACTATAGTAAATGCTCACATTGTGTACCAAACAGCTACAAACAAAAAAATACAGATAAGAAAATTTCGGGAAATTCTCGTTTCCGAATGGTCCGATGTGTCCTCAGAAAATACTGTGCCCGACAACCATCGGAAGAAAACGAGGAAGGTGTTCCACCATTTGGAGATTCGTAAGAATCAGCAGGGCAAGCCTATAAGAAGGATGTGCGCCCTATGTTACGAGAAGAAGAGGCAAACTGTCGGACGCCAAGAAGCGAGGAAAAACGTAAAAAAAACTACAACATATTGTTCGAAGTGTTCAAAATCACCCCAAATGTGTTTGGAATGTTTTAACGAATATCATGCGACATAGCATAATATAATATTTTATTCAGAATACAAATTAATGAAGAATATGGTATAATGTGCTTTTAATATTTTTATGTTGTATATCTTATATATAATATTCTATATTTAATTAACCCGAACAAGAAGAGCGTCATCCAGATATGGGTGATGTGGCGACCAACGTGTTAATAAAAATGTAAAATGTTATTTGCGCAACATCATTCTCGCAACAATAGAGGGAAACTGAGATGTTAGGGGTTTGTTGTGCTACTTTACACTATATGTGACACTGCCGAGTGTACTTATTCTATAAGAGGATATGATGTATGAGATTTCTGATATCACCGATACCCTGTATTTCACTACTTCGGATAATTCCAGAAGTATTTTCAATGTTCTTGTTTGAATATGAGAAGAAGCTAAGAATAATAAAGTTATCCTTTGTTCCTAGTATTTTGTTGATTTTTCGATGTGATAACGCACAATCCATAGCGATTATATAGTTATCCTTTCTTTCTCCGTACTTCATTTCATCTCTTGTTTCATATATAGAAAGTATTTGGTGTGTAATATTGACATCATGAGGAAAAGATTTTATGAGTACGGTTGTTTTGTTTCGTTAGCAGGTATAGGTGCGTGGCACGTTACCGGCGACCGAAGTAACGCGGGAGGAGTTGTGGGCTCGGTGGCAGGAGCTCCCGGAACGACAGATGAAGTCTTTCTAGCAGCTCAAGAGGCCGCGCAGGCCCATCGCGACTCTCAAGGTAGGCTCACCCATATCATTTTTTTTTAGATCCTGCCCGCTGTAACAATAGGCACTCGCGTTTGACGCAACTTTCTCTTACGTGTTGGTATTGATGGAAAACTAAAACCTTTGCATCTGTCGAATATAATCGAGCTCGTGTAGGAACAAATGAGTAAATGGATATTTTGTTAATATATTTACAAATTATTTGTAATTTGCTTGTACAGTTTCGTTCATTATTGGATAAGCCATGAATCGAAAATGGCTTCGTATAATTGTATAAAAACATATTTTGGATTTGGATAGAGTTTTCTGTAGAATAAACAAGAATAATACGAGTTATGTTAGGCGTTCAATTGCAAAAAGTGCCTATTGCGCAGGTATGACAGGACTTACATTTTTTTTTCACTGTCGAATAACGTGGTTCAACCTAGCAGCCGGGGTCCGTTCAAGAGTAGCACGGTCTCTGAAAGAGCTTTTTCATTTCCTATACAGGGCATGTAGCTCCTTGTTAATTTCAAAGTTCCTTGTATCTTTTTCAACTTTTTTTATTTTTATCGCGATACCACGTTACGAGGTTAACATAGGATTCGCCACCATCGTTTTACTTCTATTGCATCTTCTGTCGTTTCGAACTATCTTATGGTTTTTGGTCGGTGGTGCAAGATATACTGGCACACATTCATGTTTATAACAGTTTCCGTTACATCTTTTCCCTGTTCCTCTCATTTTATTCTGCGGCTAGTCTTTATCGTTGGCCTCGCAACGCGATATTGCACGACCTCTCTCTCCTCTGCGAGGAAAACTTGGAACGTACGGAGGAACTCTCCTCCGCGACCACCGACCAAAGGAAATACGAAACTCCTCGCTTCTTTCCTAACGCGCGCGTAACGAACAAGTAGTTGCTATGTATATACATACAGGTATGTATGTATATATACCCTCTCTAGTATGATCGGTACTGTGCCTTACTTTCTCGTTAGTAAATTATCGTGGTTACGTATATTTTATACGAGAAAATAATACTATCAAAGGAATAGGTTAGGAAAAGGGTACGTGTGTGCGCGTGTATGTGTGTGTGCGCGCGCGCGCGTATGTGAAATAACAATAGGTAAAAGATCCGCGTGTAATAAAGGTGTTTGCGTGCCCTAGTTCAGAAAGTAATAAAAGTGATATTTATATTCAGAAGTTAGGTGTGTTCTCGTTTTTAAGCATCTACCTATTGAAAATCGTATAGAATTACGCGCGGAATTCGATGCGGATAGGCAGTCTCTCCAAAGTATCTCTTCAAAGTCTTAAATTTGGTGTACCTTTTCATACCGGTTAAGTATGAGAATATAAATGTATCCTTTGCACTTCGCATAAAAGTATTATTTCTACACTTGATCGTATTTATTTTAAGATGGCCATTATATAACTATGTGGTCTTAACGATTTCATTGTTCGATTAGATCAGTTCTTTTCATATCGTTGCATCTTTGGTTCAGACACGTGAATATTTGTATAACGCAATATAAGTTAGACGTCAATCAACCTTTCATATTGGGTACTAAGAAACGTGTTGTGTATGCGGATCGACCACAAGTCGTTTCCATGAATTCGAAGCAGCATAGTCTTTAAAAAAATTCGAAGTTCAGAGACCAAAAGATTTCACTAAAGATATGCAGATTCCATGAAGTATGCGGAAAACGCAAGACTATATGTTATAAGTAATGAGTACTATACACTTTGCCCAATCGAGCGTTCTAAATCCTATCATACGAAAGGACAATACCAAATTTTTATTGTACGGTTTTCTAGCTACTTTTTATTTAGTTCCATTGTTAAAACTCGTAACTTGTGGATGGTGTTCTAGGATCAAAAATTGACTTGTAATTTCATTCATTTGAAACGAAGTGCGCATAGTATGACAATTCTATTATATCTCAGTTGATGTAAGACGATGAAATTATACATTTTGAGCGCAATAACTAAATTTTTGTAGCTAATCAAATTGTCTAATTAAAGAAGGATTTATTATATCGCAACAATTCATCTTAAAACATTAGAACATATGTACTGGTCGAAATGGCTGCTGAACTGGTCATATCGAAACCGAGTGGGGTAGGGCGATAACGATGCAGGAACTTCAAAGTATTGGCTTGATGTTAATCATTATTACGTATAACATAACGCTTTTTTTCTATTTTACAATATATTCAGAAAAACTATGTTCCATATATATAGATAACTTGGCGAGGTTCTTCCAGTAAAGATCAATTTAAACACAATCTCGTGTAAATTGATCATAATTAATGTCCCAAGTGAAAGGATTAATTTGAATTTCATATTGTTATAACTTAGGGAATTTTTAGTACTGCACTTATTCGCGAATGCGTATCGTATGTGCAGTTTCATATATTCATCATAATGGTTGGAATTACATAGGTTGGAATACGAGCCTTTCACGACTGTCCAAGCTTGTGTTGCGGTCAGAGTATACGTGAGAGTTTGTGGAGTAGGCCTTTGATTTCTTATGAACGACGCCCAATATATATATATGTGTGTTTGGTGCACTTTTTTTTAAAAATCAGTACATAATAAGATATGTCAAAAGTGTACACCATATTTTCGTGTATAGAATTTGAGTATCATATATAAATTATTTAACAAGGTTTAGGATAAATGTACGTATTTTCTGAAAGTATCAATTGCAAGTTCGTATTGTTTCTGTATAATACGGCATAACATTGTAATAATAGAACAGGCAATAGAATTGATTCTTAGAATGGTCGAAGTAGGTTAGGTCGATTGTCTGCGCGGTATAACGTTTATTATCAGAAGTTGCCGTAGCTTCGTGCAAGTAGTAAAATATGTACTCAGATTCTCACGATGATAGGTTACTTTGGAACTCAATAAATCTACAGGAGTATATAGTCGCGATGTTAAGAATTTATACAATCCCGATTTATTAGAAGATTTAGATTTATTAGAAGCTATACGAATTGCAAACATGTGACGATAACTTCTATTGTTTGAGATCGACAAAGCACAACTCGTTAGATAATTTTCGAATATGTATACGGGAGTAGGAAAGAGAAAGGAACAGAAGGAAAAAAAGGAGAGTAGAAAAAGGGGGAAAGGAAAAGAAAAAGATACGTGCAGCTGTTATTTCCTCCGGCTGATGCATCTGCTGTAGTAACTATGCAGCTGCTGCTGGCAGATGCAGCGCAAAGCTGCTTCGTATATATGCAATGAGCGCGCATAGTATGATGACATTGAGAAATGAGAAAATTAAACTGGCAGACCCTTTGGTGCGAAAACTTCTTTCGCCATTCCTTGTTGAACAAATTTTTCGGGATACGAACCGTAGTTTCAGTATGATAGAAACTTTTTTTAGAACAGAATGAAACGAGAAAGGAGAGAGATATTTTTGGAGAGATCATTGAGGATTTCGATTAGTGGTAACAAATTTCGATATACGTAGCAGAAAAAGAATAGAAAGGGCAACATTTTTCACGCGAATACGGTACGGATTTCCTCTTGCCGCTTTTTTCTTTTTTTTTTTTTTTTTTTTTTTATTATTATTATTATCTTCGAAGGAGGCGTTAGGTGAGAAACGTAAATGGTCGCCTAGAAAGGTGATCCTACGCGGGAAACAAGGTAACTTCGGAGAGAGAGGAGCGGCCTCTCTGTCAATGCTAGTTCTTGATTTCGAAAAAACTTGGTATTCGTTTTCTATTAGTTTGAAATCAATCGTTCTTATGACATGACAGGATTGTTTGTCAAATGGAATACGACTCGCACATTTTTTATATGTTCTCACGCACAGAAAGTTAATTCGTGAAAAAAGATTTGAGAAGTACTCGCATTGATGGGGAAGGTCGTTGGTTTTGTCGTCAGAGACTTGTTACCTTGAATCGATTGTTCGCGTCGAATCGTATTAAAATTTTGAAGGAGCTTTTAGTTGAATAT
This sequence comes from Bombus terrestris, assembly GCF_910591885.1. Taxonomy (NCBI): domain Eukaryota; kingdom Metazoa; phylum Arthropoda; class Insecta; order Hymenoptera; family Apidae; genus Bombus; species Bombus terrestris. The sequence goes on along the minus strand of NC_063277.1, from coordinate 1,668,956 downwards.
AAGTTTCACATTTTCTACTGTGTTTTAACACGTTCCGTGATTGACTCATGCTGTTTTACGATTTCTGTTTGCGCCGTTCAATATTTCCCTTATCTGGAGAAGTACGAATAATATCATATAAGAGGTTTAAACGAAATATTAGTTAACACAGTAGCTGTTGCCTTAAAGATTGCCGGTGACTTATAAGATTCATCATATTTAACATATTCTTGAAACAACACTAGTCATACACGAATAGAAATTTTTTGCTGTTATAAGATATAAAAAGTCATTGTAATAAATTGAAGTGGAACGTAGGAAGTACTCAAGGTAAGACGACCTTGTTTTTTTTTTTTTGGAAGATTTTATCACAAAAATGTGAAAGCTTTCGGTGGTCAGAATGTATAAAATTCTTCTAGTTCTCTTTAATAATATTCTCTTTTTCTTTTAAATATTCTCTTCGCAAACCTTCCATCTATTTTTTTTAAAATAAAATTATTTCCTTTTAAAGATAGTATTTTGTGCATTAGGGATCTACTATTTTCAACAAATTTTAACAGTAGTTTAGCACAATATATATTTGTAGGGATATATATTTATAGGGAAGAGCAAGGATAAAAGCTAAGAGTAGGTATGAGTGAATAGAATGAGTAAGTGAGTGAGTGGATAATAGGGATAATGATCTTGGTGGATGGAAGGTTCTTGGGAGCAGATGCAAACGGCGCAAACAGATATGTTATGTTATTCATGATAATTATATATAAATATATATTGATGTAAATTCCGCATAGCATGGAACGTGTTTTTTGCACCCGATATTGCGTTCGAGTCTACCCTAACCAAATAGCACGCCATTATATTTAATTTGGCCTAGATGGTCGGTTCAACCATCTGTCGTAACACGTACCTTTGTGTACTTGGACTCCCGGTATTTTGGGGGAAATACGAAACGAGTTATCACAGTTTGATTGTTTCAAGCTGCTATCTTGGCTCAACGATATATTTCATTCTCCACGTTAACGCGTGCGTAGGTAAAGCGAAAAGTAGAGCCGGCGTTGCGCCACGTTATTTGCAGTGCGTAGAGTATCTTTTCTGTAAATGTTGTGGAAACAAATATATATATATATATATATATATTTTGGTAGAGAGGGTAAAGGTAAACACGCAATGTTGACTGACCAAATGACATTCGCTTCGTTTCTACTTTGCTTTATTTTGTAATATAGACCGGAAACGTACGAAAGCTATCGAGGCTTTTTTTCGGACAAGAGATATCGCGTGTTTACCTCTGCTGTCGAAACCGAAATCAAACCCTCGTATCCTAAAGGAAAAGAAAATACCCATTTGTAGTTGTTTACGTGTTTTTTTTGTTGGCCGTAAGATAAAAAAAAGTCCACGGAGATACGTGGTAGTATAATGTGTAAGGAAAAACAATCGGACGAAAGAAGGGATTGATGCGTATTCGTGTATCCACCGCGCGTAATAATGATGCACACGAGATGAAGTCAAATTGGATGCGTTTCGTGTACATTTCTTCATTACGACGTAAAGCCAATCGTTGTGCGCGTGTGCATTAAAATTTCTTTAATTTTGCGGTTAACCGGATACGTCGGGAGAAATGAGTACGTAATTAGCAATATCGAAGTATCTCAACATTATTTTTCTTTTTTTTCACTTGCATGAACCCGATGAAGGACCCGATATGTACATCTCACTCATTTTTTACTATTACTGTCGTGTTTTTTTTTTTTGTCGCGTTATTATATACGCGGTTGCTTCTACATCGTATTTTTAACGGCACAATGAGCGCACCGGTTGGCAGTGCGTCGTTGATTGGCGGACGTGTTCTCCGGTTGCACGATCCTCGCATTAGAAGCGCACGGTGTATGTTTGAAAGGTTATCGAATATAAAGTTACTCGTTCTCGTGACGAAGATGAACGTCTCATGAATACGGCGATGGGATATGTTTTTCCTTCTCTTGGAACACGATATACGTGTGTCCTTTCCGCATATTCAAATCTGTAGGTCAGCGTAACATCAACGATCTAAAAATCAAAACAAAAAAAGCACGTGTTCTTTTGGTAGCCGTGGCACGCGTGATACGCGCTGCGCACGTATTCGCATAAAAGCATGTGATACACATGCAGCGTTGAAGTCACGTGTCGTGTGAACGCGCGTTTCACGCGTGTCCAATCTTTTCCACGCGTATCGATAGTGTGTGCGTATTTGTATGTGTCTGCTGTATGCATTTGTATGCTGCGTGGGTATACATGTGTATATGTATACACGTAGCGTACATAAAACATGCATGCATACACAGGTATACGTACAATACATATAATACGATGTGTGACTCAACGTACTTTTTCTTTATCCATCCGTGTATGCGTACACTCGATAGTTCTCAATCCATTGCGTTGTGCCATTTTTTGCGTAATTCGTCTTGCATGCTACGCTTCCTTCGGTAGTGTAATTACGACTCTTTAACTTTACGGAGGTGAGCGAGCGCGATGCGTACTCGTTGCGTGAAAAATCTTGTGATTTGCCTGCAGATCAACGTATTTTTCTCGTGGGTAGTTATGTATATATACACACACGTATAAACGGTGGTGGTGCTCATTTTGCGAACGTATGTCTTCCTTTCTTGCATTTCTACGATAATATGCGAGGTATACTATAGTACGAGGCGTACGCGCTTGCACACGTTCCATTACATTTTGATTTTTTTTTTAAACTAACCCATGTGTACATAACTTGCTTCTTTGTTCGTAACGCATATAAACATCAAGTATTTAATTAACCTGATTTAAAATGCATATTTTACATGTGCGCATGTATGTTGTGTATGTACATGATACGAACGTATATCGTGTATTTACTTGCGTGCGTTATATGTGTATACAGATGTGAGTTTATATATACATATAAATACGTAGCAGGTACATGCGCGTGTACGTATGCATGTACATGCATACGTACATTCACACATAACTACATGTATACGTAACATTTAAACATACATCTATTACACAATGTTTTCCACTCGATATATGTACTATTATCATATATCTATACTGCGTATGGGAACATTTATTTGTATACAATTGTTAATACTTTTTATGATGTTATATTTTATGGCATTCGAATTTCGTTGTACTATGCCATCTGATTTTACGATGTACGTTGTTGCTATCGTTTTACCTTCCAAGTGTTTAGGCCATTTTGCGAAGAGAATAAATAAATTAAAAGGAAGATCGAAGCAGCGAGATACGAGAAGTTTTTTTGGTCACGATCGAGCGATTTCTCGATCGAGACGGTAAACGCTCGTTCAAATTCTGATAGTGCTAATGCTACGAAAGAAGAGGAAAGAAAAACCAATGTACTCTTCTTGTGCATTGGTCGGCTTCATGAAATGTGTTTTCGTTTGGCCTTTTGCTACGAAAATGCTTCGGTTCTTAAAATTTCGACAAAATTGACGGTATTGCTTCATTGCATTTTATAATGAGCAATACTTCGCGGAAATACGCGTGAAAAACGGAATTTAGTGCATGGTAAAAATTGGTTCGTAACAAGTCGGCTTTATTTTCCCGATTTGTGCGTTGACCATTACCGCCATGCCGTGTGTTGTGTTTCCACAAATGAATTTGACGAAGACGAATAGAGAAATACCAGAGGAAAATATTGTATAGGTTGAACAGGTAATGTGATGGTAAAGGTATTAATGTCTAGTCATATGATAGCACGATAATATAAACTAGGTAATATTTCATTGATATTAGTACGTATATTTCTATGTCATGTGACAATTACTGTTTCTGTATTTATGTCTTCTTGCATACCGCTCATACATTTCAACTGTTTATGATATAAAATTTCTACATACGTATAATTTTTATACGTAACAAGGTTTTCATTTTGCTGTTGCTCGATTCGATTTAATTTCTGGTAAGAAGATTAAAGCCTATATCTCAGTACCATCATGAGTTGTTGGTATATTCGTTGTACTATATCGTAATGATGCAAGATAAAAATTTACTTTTCTGATGTGATATACACATAGTTACAGCATTTTGTAGCAATGTGTTCGTTATTTTGATACTTCCTTTGATGGGTATGCTTATTTGATATATGCAAAAGATAGATATTCCAGTTTAATTTTTCACATAATGTTATTTTGTTGTCTCTGATATATTGAATAACTGTATCTGTCTTAATGAATCAATTTAATCATTCTTTTTAATTATTCCTATATATGTGATCAGAAATTTGTAAGAAATCATTTTTCTGACTCTATTTATTCAGCTATGATATGTGTTGGTGCTGTGTTCATGTTTTCCGACTCAAGAAGAGGAAGTCAAGGATTAGTTTTATGAAAGATTTATTCGATGTAAGAAGACGAAAAAACGTTTTGCTGTTTGCTTTTATTTCCGAAAATTTTCCATTTGAAATTTTTTGGAAATAGAAACAGCGAAGCAAGTAGAATCTAATTTTACTTGCAAAACTTAATATTGTACAAGTTTCGGGTTTAGAAGTAATTTTTCTTTTTTAATTAATCGAGCTGCAATTTCAGTTGCGCAGTGTTCAATTCTGCTGTGCACTGTTTTAAAAAGCAGTTACAGTTTCATGATCATTGAAAGATATCGAATTTGATATTTTTCTCGGTGAGAGAAAAGCGAATGAGACAAATGTGTTATCGAGTTTTCCAGTGTTCACGATAAAACATATCGGATGTTGAAATCACCGGAAAGATTTCTCAACTTCTTCGTGGGAAAATTGCTATGTGCATTGACAAAAAGGTGGTATGATAATTTTAATAATGTTTCCCTTTCCTTATTAAATTAAGTCTAACTGCAGTTAGATTCATATTTGTTATTTCATACTGTATATTTATACATCGTGTTTCTTCCTTTCCCTACATATGGCTATATTTTTGCAGTCAAGCTTTTATGTGATTCTTTTACTGCTCACATTATGTAAATGTCTTGTTCTTAGCATTTTAGGTTATTTGATTATGTTCATTATTGTTCATGATATGACGATTTTATACGCATTATTTTCGTTCAGAACACTAATAATCGTTGGCTTTGTATATCTTCTATTTATGTATTCTCGATTGATGGCGATTTCTATTTATTCTAATTGATATTCATTACCACCGAGTTTAAGGTATTGAATATTTATAAGTACCTTAATGTTGTTCTTTCAATTCTGAATAATTTGAAGCGTTGACGTAACGTATGTACCTTGTATAATGTGTGTGCGTAACTCGATCGATGCTTATCACTACAATAATTTTCTGTAGTGATTTCATCCTCGTGATCTTGTTGTACTTTGTCGGTACAAACGCACTACAGCCTTGTTCTTATTCTTTATAACAATGCAAATTTTCAGACTTTTCTTGGTCTGCTTAGTAATTTGGTATTCGAAGACGAAGTAAAAATTTGTAACAAGTACTTGACGGATTTAGAGCTGTGGAAAATCCGTGTCGTGTGAAGACAAGTGCAAGAGAAGAAATTAAGATGTGCAGTGTGAGGTAAACGCGCGTGTGACGTGTTGAGAAGCGATCGATGAAAGTTCACACAGGCTAAGTATTTAATCTTGCGTGTTGTATCGTCACGCAAGATGTCTTACGTTTCAGTATGCTTTAATATAGTAGTACTTTTCGTAAAAATGATTGCTTGAATACTTATTACTTGAATTATTAATTCCTGATCTGTTGTAAACAAGTGTATTCAAACAATAATTTTTATTATAGTACGATATATATATATAAATTATTTTAAATATAAATAATTTTATATATATATATATATACTTGCGATTATTATAATACTTGATCACGTTATAAATTTGTATTATCTTTCTTTTCAATTAATTATTATTCCGAGGATTACAACCAATATTTACGTCTTCGCTGGAAAAATTATATCTCGTTATCTCTTTTTAGTCAAGATAAAATTAGGATATAGTAGGCTTTTAATTTGTCTTCTTTTATTTGTCATATCGTAATGGATCCTTCATTCTTTCATATATTGGTATGTTGCTTGCGATACATATGTAAGTGTGACGATTACTGTCTTTTCCTCGATACAAGAATAATATTGGTAAAGCTAAAGCGATAAGAAACGGTGTTGGGGCAATACAAGTCTTTTTCTCGTGGTCGCATTCGTATTCGCTTGTGGTGCAAGATGTTATCGTTTTTGCTCGTTCGATTTTGTGTGTGGTTGGAGTTATGGATGTGTCGTTTTGTGTGTCTGAGAAAACGTAAGAAAATTTAATAGGTATCGAAGCATTTAATCGTGCGAAGAGAAATTTACAAGGAAGATCATAAGATGGATGTACGTTCAATCTTTACCTTTTGTACTCTAAGGCGCCAGATGACAAAAGGCCGATCGATTGTGCTTTCATCCATCGTGATTGTTTTCTCTGATATAAAAAGTTGCACATGAATTCAACGTATTCAGCGACAAGGTTATAAACGATTTATTTATCGACTTTCGATCGATTTTGGTAATCAGCTGTGTGGCTATGTTAAAGAGCATGTTTTGTCCCGTAATGTACGTTATCTGTCAAGTATAATCATGAAATATGTAGGGATTTCCAACAAATTTAACGGAAAATAATCATTTACTAAGTTTTCTACTTGAGATACTTGAAGGAAACATTATTGTTCAATTTGATTCGAATTTCTCGTTGCGGGTACCGCAGAGATATTGCTGTCATTTTGAACGTTAAATGTTAACAAGTATCTATCGGAAAAATTGCAAGTCAAAAAACAATATTCTATTCAAGATTTATCCGGAAATTTATTGGTCACGTACTTACGTAAGCATTTGCGATTCAGGATTGAATACATTATTTGCATTGGTAAAAAAGGAAGGAAAAGAGGGACAGGGTGGGAGACATGTTTGTTATAAATTATCTTTAATGGTGTAAGATTTGCTAGAATGTTGCAATTATAAAAGTTCTATTGGATGATTAATAGCAGGATAGTAAATTGTGTTTGCTGTTTTGCGCTCGTCTTTGATAAGACGACCTAATTTTTTTAGTCTAATTTTGGAACTAATCGTTTTTGTTCGTGTTAGATTAATTATTGAAGAAGCGAGCGTTTCTCGATACGTCGAAATCGCATTTTAGAGTGGACAGTACTAGCCTGCACGGAAAGAAATGCGAGAAACCGAGACGAAGCAGGGAAACGTCAATGTGTATCATGTACATATTGTACAATCATTGTTCCTCTGATAATGTTTGCTGCGCAGTGACCATTATTGGAGTAGCGATGTATTGTAGAATGAAATGTTGTAGAACGTGTCGTTTTATCGTTCTGGACCTAGGACTTACGTATACAAGATGACTAGCTAAATGGAATCATCTAAATACTTGTTCATTGCACGAAAAAACTTGAGAATAAAATTACATTATTTCAAGACACACGTGCAACGGTGGGAAAATTTTTTTTTAAATTCACTTTGTTGTCTTTAGAAGATATCAATGTCGTCGGCATGTTTTTAAATAATACTTTTTTGATCTATCTATTGACGCGGTTTTTTATTCTGTATACAAAAGTACTAAAGTATTTATTTACGTGGGAAAATGCATAATACATAAGATATTTTCATTTTAATTTTATCAAGTTTAGTGTACGAAAGACAAGAAAAACAAACACACGAGTATCAACATTACGTTTCTTTTTTCTTGTTTTTCGTATGCGCAATTTTACAAAATTAAGGATTAAATATCTTATAAACTATGGATTTTCAGGTATAGTACTTTTGTACAGGAGATAAACGCATCAATTAATCGATGGAGGTGCAGGGTTTTATTGAAAAACGTACCGACGATCTTGAATTTCCGTAAGTAAAGAAAGAAACGAATTTGAGAAAAAAAATTATTCCAGCGTTACATTTTACCCTTTGAAATAGTGCAACTTTATCTTGAGAATATTTCTCATACAATAAATAGGGCAGGTGATCTTTAGCTGAATCATTCTGTATGCGTTTTGACGGGACAGGAACATCCAGACAGATGAGAGAGATACGCGTATGTCGATATAGAGAGATGACTAGTAGAGTGGTACGAGTGTTGGCGTGATTGTGGTAAGGACCACGGTGTTTCAGAGTCGATTCTTGGGTATTGTTGCTCGCGATGTGGTCGACGTTACGCCGTCCATTACTCTTTGGTCAGGCACCGGAAATATGAATGTGGAGTAGAGAAGCAGTTTGCCTGCAGAACTTGCTGTCGTCGTTTCACTCGGCTGGACTCCATGCGGGTACATCAGAAGCGGACTGGTCATCATATGGTACCTTATTGCAGAAGAAGGTTTCCCATCTCGAATCAACAGTTCTCCGTTGTAATTTTCCGGGACTCTCAAGGAGAGACTAAGTGAAGGAGAATTATTCCATAATACATTTCCCTTCTCTTGTTTCTTACTTGTCTCGTTATGCACGTTTTACCAAAAACCAGAGAAATCAACTATGTTGCGATGCCGAATATATTTTACGTTGCTCGTTCTCTCAATCACACGGATCCGCGATTGTTTTAGGATGATTATTTAATTCAATTCGAATACGTATACGTTATTGTTATATTTGTCGTAAATATAAATACGTCTATTTCCTTAGAAATAAACTTAATCGACGTGTCTGTTTTCGAGTTTCTTGTACTTTCGATGTCGTGAAAGGTTATTTTGTATTTTTTTTAAGTTTTTTGTTTTATGTTCTTTTCGTTGTAATATTTGTCGAGTTGATCACGTCGGTCAAGTTAGATAAAGTTAAAGCCATTTTGGCTCGTGATATGTTAAACGATGATTTGTAAGTTTCGATAACGTTACTTGAAAGACAGCAAGTAGGTCGTAGATAATAGGACGATGGCTATAAAGCAGTGATTTAAACTTTAATTGCGGGATCAAATGTAATTTTATCTGATATTTCTAACCAATTAGAAATCATAAGACTAATTTTCTTCGTCACATTTGTGTATAAGGAAAAGGAGAACGATTCTAACGACTGTTATTGTAAATGAGACCAAAATTTAAAACTGGCAGCGCGTGTACGATTTTCTTTTGAAAAGTAAATCGTGATTCTTGTCTCGCGAGCAATCGACGTAATAATTGTTAAGTAATTTTGTACGAAAATAATTGCAGTAAGATATTGTATCAATTAATGTGTTCCGACAACACGTTTATTTGATAGACTGAACTGTGTACTCGTTTGACAGTTCATGAATGTATAAAGTACATTTGAATTTCAATGTTCGTGTTTGCTACTATAAATCAATATATTGATCGCGTGAAAAACGGAACTATATTGCAGCAGCAGGCAGGGAATGTGTCGTTAAAACGCATATCCGCGACGAGAACTCTTAATCGAAATGCGTCTACGATATAAATTACATATATTGAAATACGAATATCCTAATGGTTCGTTTAATCCTGTCGAGCTTTTCGAACTAACATTTAACGAAAAGGTGGTCGATTCGATTTTTCAAATTCTGTTTATTCAAACGTGTGTTCATAAGTGGTCAGAATATACAGCGTTTAGGAGGAATATTCTGCACAGTTGCATTCTTCGATTGCACGTATTCCAGCTGTGTCGTCCAGTGAAGTGGAGCATAAGAAGATATGCAATAAATTATTTGTCATAAAGAATAATTGTTTTTCATCGCTTCTTTTCATTATCCTTCTCCTATCCTCTATTCTCTTTTTAACTTTAAAGTTATTTTACACTTTAAGATATTAAAAAGAGTTTATAATCGGAAAGCGTGGTTAAATTATTTTTCTTTGAAACTCACGGGCCATTTTGTAAATATATGTCATTATTTAACGATGATTTCGTTCAAAATTTTACGTAATGTTTTTCCATGTTTCTCTTTCTAATACATCACTCGTAACATTATTAAAAGTTTTCGTAAAGAAACAAGTATGGAATGTCTTCGTATCATATCATATCATTTCGCGTATATGTACAATTAGATTTTATTGAATAGCGTTACAAATTTTTTTTTTAATGTAATACACGAATGAGTATCACGAGCGAGTTCAGACAAAATCTATTAGGGTTCCATCACGCAGTATATGATCACGAGATGTAACCAATCGATCTCTTCTGCAAGAGAGAGAGCTATCTTGGATGATTTATTGCTACGGTATTATATACAAAGGTTGCCACGTAAGTTGTAACGTATCGATGCAGACACTGGACTACGTCGTCACATTTTTCGCAAATGAAAAAAGAAGAGAAGGAAGGAGGAAGGATAAAATAGGAAACGAAGCTCTTCTACTATTCAAATGGAGTTGCAGATATCTACAAAACTCTGTATTGTACAACGAAATTTGCGAACTGTTATTTTTCGTCGTTAAGGCTGAACCAGGTGGGTTTCCTTCTGTCAATGTTCGCAACAGCGGTCTCATCATTTGGATCTGTGACTTAAATTTGAAAGCCGATGTTTCATTTCTTTCACTTTCTACTTCATTAGTCCTTGAAGTAATGATTAACTACGTGTGTGTGCGTGTGTGTATACGTATGTATGTATATGTATGTACGTATGTATGGATGTGTATGTATGTACGCGTGTCATGCGTGCGCGTGCGTACAGCTTAAATGGCAAAAAGAAAACTATCACCAGTTCATAGGAGTTTCTATAGTGAGTTACCTGAGAATAGTTTTGAAGTAATTTGCACAGTGGTAGGAATAGGCACGGTCTTTTTTCACCAATATATTTGAAAATATTAAACTATATAATAGTCGTTCCAATGACTTAACTAACGAAAGAAATTTAAATTACTTAAGAGATTGTTACATTTATCGAAACGAATCGATTATTCTTTTGTATATTAACTGTTACAGAAATGTGTGTTGCTCGCACAAGTGTGTAATAAAAAATATGTTTTATAAAAGATTGATGTTACGCTTAATTGATAGAATTATTGAAGAAAACGTGTGTTCATTTACGATGATATCTGACAATGTATACTGCATGCTGATTCATGGTCTGCCGCGAATTTAAGCTTCATAATCATTATTGTGATGCGGAATAATACATCAATCGAATTGAGAAAAAGAAACGACCTGGCGAAATGCAATTACGATAGATTGTTTTAGGTTTAGGCATATACGTGTGTTATGGGCATACGTTGGGTGAAACTATACAAGGAGGCATTTTTTACGTTGGGTTTAATTAATGAAGTATTACGGTTGTAAAAATGGAAACACACTAATAAATGCGATTCATTTTGGAGCAGCATGTAAATAACAACGGCTCAAAGTAAAGAAGACTGCATATAAACACCAATTAAGCGCTTTGCGAGACCATGGTTGCCTCTTTTTTGTTTTTGCTTGATCTCGATACTTCTCCAAATTTCTGAAGCAAAATTCCAACAAAGTTCTAATACCACGTTATCTAACTAAATATTGTGCGTCGTTATTCTCCAAACAAACGGTCATTAATGTTTTGTTTCTCTTTGATTTGTTTCTTTTCGTTTATTGGTTTCAATTATGAACCGATGCGGTAAATGCAGCTACTGCGTTGGAATACGATTACTATATTTCGCCAGTTGCGAATGATTGCAACTTCGGTATTTTACATCATACTTCGAGTATCGCGTCACGTTACAGTGTAGTGATTTAACGTTCGATCAAAGTGGTAAGAAAGATTTTTTTAATACAGCGCGCAGTCTTCTTTTTAGAGCGAGCTTCTTAAACCTTGGTCGTATATCGTCCACATGCTTAGCTCGAGCTTTCATTTTCCCATTGTTCGTTGTCGAGAGACGAAACCCGCTTCGAAATAGCCATTGTCGTTCACTTTTTTTTGCACTACCATGCAGAGGGAAATTGGGAGAAACAAGATGAATGATTGAAGAGGGAAGAAGGGTGAAAGTCCGAGAGAGCGTGAAGACGCGCGGGAGAGAGACAGAGAGAAAGGAAGGAATGGAGTGCAAAACGAGGTGTAATTCGTCAGGGATGAACGTGAATTTCGACTCCCGTTAAAGATAGAGGAGGATAACCCATATGTAAAAAGCCTCCGTGTATGCTTACAGCAAGCCCTATGATGGAGGGTGTCTCTGCCAGCGAGCTGAGATTTCGATGTGTCATGTGTGGACGTGAATATAGGTCACGATCCTCTCTGACGCGACACTCCAGGTACGAGTGCGGAAGACTCGGATCCAGGTATACTTTCACGTGCACTCTCTGCGGAAAATACTTCTGTCGACCGGATCACCTGAAGCAGCACATCCTCAATATTCATGGTGGATCGGTCACTAAGTAGCTTCCACTTTTCACCGACAATCTTACTTCAAAGATGCTCGATCACACGGATTTACGCATCTATCGTAGTTCCAGTTATTCGACTTTCATTGTTTTCTTCGAGCAATCGATTCTCCGTATGTCGGTGTCTTTTTTTTTTTTTTTTTTTTTTTTTTTTAATTTATTCGTTTTTTACGATGCGAGTTCACGTTGCTAGGCTACGTAAATATGTATTAAAGTTGGCGAACGGCGTCTACATTATTCTTACTCTTTTTTTTTCTTTTCTTTTTTTTTTTTTTTTTTTTTTAGTTTTAGCTCCTGCTTTTCATGTTTTCCTCTGTTTTCAATCTATAGATTATTTGTTCTTAGTTCTTTGATTTAAAGCATAATGTATCAATTATCGTACGTTTTCTTTTTGTAATTATAATTTTGGAAATATTCTATTGTCCAAAGGCGAACCAAAGGTAACTTTTGTGATAAAGTTTAAATCGTATGTACAAAAATGTCAATTGTTAATAGCGAGAAGAGTTTTCACTAGTTTCGAGTGTATAATATTTATTGATGACAAAATTTCTCGTTGATCGATTAACGCAAGGAGATTGCGTCTCGTGTAATGTTATTAATACGCGAGATTAAATAAAATAACTGGTAATTATACTGTAATTAAGTATACATAAATATCAAGCCATTCAGATCCTAGGTCACGTCATCTTCTAATCTGCATCTATCGAAATAAATTTGGAATCGTTTGATTTCACTCAAAAAGTAAATTGAAGATGCACATAGTGCGTCTTAATTTTGTTGCTAGTTGATATTTCTGTTAATTTTAGTTAAGAACGTATAAGCTGGTGTACTTAGGTCAAACTGAATTTCATTCTAGAGAAATTTATGAAATTAACACATTCGCATCGTTTTATTTGCAGTCGAATGGGATGCAGGTGCCGGGGAAAAACTCGTAGAATTCTACAAAATTAAATTATGTATAAAGAAGCTATAAATTTTTTGTCAATGGATGCTTCCCAAAAAAAAAAAAAAAAAAAAAAAAAAATTGTAAGCAAGGTCGTAAATTATTTCACAGTGACCAAGCGTATTTTGAAATTTTAAACCCTTGTTCGACTGATACAGGGACATTTCGACTCATCGGTTATCATGGCCCTATTCTAATGCTATTAATAAACAGAACACATCGAAGTGACATCGAAGAATCAAACGATACGTTGTTTTCCTTCAACATAGCCAGAATTATGTGCTGCCTGCAATTGCATTATGGAGCAAAGCCCAAGCAACGAATTCGGATCTTATCGTTATATCACAATGTACTTTTCCTAAAAGAACTTGTAAACATATTAAATATACATATAGTTTTTTTTTTTTTTTTTTTTTTTTTTATAATTCATTGAATTTTTGTCTTGACACTTCTGGGGAGAATTCGAAGTGTTTATTAAGTTTTATAACTCACACGTGCATCATTCGGGTGCTAGTAAGAGAACCCAATTTAAATATGAGGCATCCGGTGCGAATGTGTTAAGGAAGAATCATTATTTAAACTGTACAAATTGATAAATTTATATAGCATGGGTGCGCGCATGTTATAAACTGCCAAATAATTTGATTACAAATAATGCCAAATAAATAATATTCCTATCTTTTATTTGTTATTTTTTTTTTTTTTTTTTTTTTTTTTTTTTTTTTTTTTAGATATTTATCAGAATAATACATGTGTAAGTTACAAGTGCATGCAAGTGTGTACGTACGTAAACCACCTAAGTGGACGTTTCATATTTGTTGAATAATATCAGATCAAACGTATATCCAATAGCTCAAGAAGTTATTAATTGCTGGCAATTTTACCGAACGTACTTCATACGGTATTGAATACATCTTGTGTGCACTTTTATTCTTGGATGTGACATACATATACGTATAAGAATGTGGTACACGAACAATTCGACTAGAAAAATCAATCTCTTGTAGTGAGATTAGTACAATACGTATTCAATTGATCGAAGATATACATATTTATGAAATGTTATATTTTCACTACTGGCATGATGCACATCAGAGAGATATTTTTCATCGTGTACAAAGATTGTTTGAATAATATATAATTTTATTAGATACATATATATATAATTATATATATATATATATATATATATTAATGAAATATATAATTTTGAACATGGATTTATACAACGAGAGAATGAACAATATATTGTTATCGTTATCATTATTGCCAGCGTTTTCATTACCATTAATGTTATCATTATCGTTACCGTTATCGTCGTCATCGATGTCGCTGTCGTTGAGCATTAAATATAAATATATATTATTGCTCTGCGAATTTTACAAATTGTTATGAAATTTAAATAAAAAGAAATCTCTGAAAAAAAGTTTCCTTTGGATCTATAACCTTATATATTTATTATATGTAACAAATATATATATAATATAATATAATATAATATAATATAATATAATATAATATAATATAATATAATATAATATAATATAATATAATATAATATAATATAAAATATAATAAATATAATAATATAATATAAACTGATATAATAAAATATATAATACTACGTAATATATATGGAATAAAAGAGAATAAAACGAAAAGAAAAGCGAGATATTTCCACGTAAATAGTAGGATGAATTTAATTGTGCAAGTATGAAAATTGTTTAAACTTCGTATAACGTTCATAGGCTTTTCTGCCTGCTACTGCGCTTAATTTCGCCTGGATATTAATTGTCATCGAACTCTTGAGCAAGAAATACTCATCTGCGAAAGGATATTTGGAGGGTTGGCTTCGCGAGCGCAATATTCTATTCCACAAGAATATCATATTAAAATCAATTGTGATCGTGATACAAACTGATCATGATCTTTAGACAGTAGAATTTCACTGTCCATATTCTGGCTTCAGAAAGAGATGTTCGTCCACATAATATTGAGATAAAATGAAATCTAAAGCTATGCAAAGATAATGCGAGACTGACCTGCGAGACTGACTTGTGGCATTAACTTGCGGCATTGACTTGCGAGACTGATCTGCGAGACTGACTTGCGAGATATATACTGTATACCTATCTTGTCCCTAAGCTTATGCGAGGGTGAGGCTGCCTCGGGGTGAGCCATCGATTTTCGAATTCTTGGCGAGATAAAAGATGTCTCGTAACTCCTCATTTGCTTCGCCTGAACACGTTTTGAATGGCTTTCTTGAATGATTTCTTTCGAGAAAGTAACTGCGGCTCACCCTGCCTCGCGCATTCTATGTAACGGCGGGGAACAGCTTGAGCGAAGCAGCTATTGGATGAAGCAGTTTCATGGATCTGCCTCACACTGTCTGTACATAGTTTTAGGCATAAAGACGAGGATTTACGTATTCTTAATCAATTATCAATCAAGATCAAATGCTAAATATTAGATCTGTTTGTAGATTATTTCATGCCTCTTCATCGGTTTTCATAAATTCTTATCAATATCGTTATATAATTTATCAGATCTTTTGCTACATATTTAGACTTTCTACCGGCATATATCATCCATTTTACAATTAACTCATGTATTCAGGGATTATAAGGTCGTATTTATCCCGAGACATTCCACGTATGACAAAGTCACATGATCAAGTTTTTCAAAAGGATTTATTGCAACGTATAGATAATTTCTATGTTTGTGTTCCCATGTGAATATTAAAATGGATACCTATATTTCTGGCAACCAATCAATTTCATTCTCTTTGTGTGATACTTTCTCCTCCTTGACGTATTTGTTGCTACAGCTGTAATTTTAAGCTATAGGGGTTATCTACAATTATTCGTTTTATAGGTGTTCTTCTCGAATTCAATGTAACGAAGACTTTTTAAAAAAGACTTTATGCGACATTGTTTTATGTTAGATAGCAAGCTGTGACGATGCTCGCGATTTATTATTCTCAAAACGATTATTTTCGAAGCAGAGATTGTCACGGCGACGCTAAGGGTCGACTCGCTCGCAATCAGTCGGAATATCGGATTATGCTTTCGACCGAGCGATACTGATCATAGATACTGCTATGATCGATTGCTGTAGAGTAAAGGCGTGAAGAGAGGGAATTTCCCTGCGTGTTTGCCAGCTCGTCACGCTCGTCACTTCTCTACGAATGCGAACGCGTACAACACGCGCTTCGTGATACCGAGATTTTGAATAGCTTCCTTTGTTCGTCATCTTGGTTCGTTCGATACACCCGTAGCTTCCATATTATCCGTTTGAGTTTCAATCAGCGCGATTGCACTGTTTAGATTTTGTGTTGGGAAGTCCCAGTACTTTTAAACGCTACGGATGACTGACGGTATTTTGTATTTCATTGTTATCTTCTCAATAATTTGTATCGAACAAAACTTGAAATATTTATAAACTAATAGTACGCATATATAATAATATAGATGTATTTCATAAAAATAACAAATATGATAAGCGCTATCGTGCTGTTAGAGATTTTTCGACCTTGTTTTTTCAAAGATCCCTGCGACTCAAACGGTTATATTTTTATGTTTATACTTTCCGGTTAAGTGTGCGTTTTAGAGCGATCAGGAATGTGATGAAAATAATTGCTATAGCATCGGAATTACTTGTTTGCAACGAGTTTTCTTAACCGAGGGTTTCTCTTGTGCCTTTGAGCAGCGGTCGAAGAGAACTTGTGGGAGAATTTTGACTTTCAAGGAAGAGTAAAGTAAAAGTAGGGTACTTTATCTTCGATGACAGAGGGTCATTTTCCATATTCCTCGCGTTCTTATTTTCACTTCGCACTTAACTACAACTTTATATGTAGTGCGATATTCGTTGGATTATCCTTCCGGTAACGCGGTAGAATTACCCAGAACCTTTAGAAGTTGACGAATTATCAGCGCTGTTTCGGTTAGATGAGATCCGAATGAACTAAAAATCTTCTTTGACGTTCAATCCTTGTTACAAATTGGAAAAATAGTTTCTGCTCGTGTCGTTTTAGTCGACCATTTTCTTCTCGATGACATTTTTGTTATTATGCTTTACCGGACATTTGCTCGAGTACCATAATACATATCGTTATTTATTATTTTATCTATTAATTTTCTATCGGTCGATATTTGACAAGTATATAGAGTCCACTTGTCGTTAATCCCTCGTCCTCCGAAATTCTCTCGTCGGATATTTGACTATTATGTACTATTATGAACGTTGACAGCAAGTTTCTTTTTGCTTTCAACTGCTTCCGTACACAATGTTCACCTCATTGTTCGAAATTTGACCACAATGGTTAGAGGTAATCTATCCGGTTACTCTCTATCGTAATAATAGTGGAAATTTAGAATAATTCAAAAATTTCTAGACAGAATTCTAGCAACAGAAAAAGAATGGCACTAGAATACGAAAAATGAAGTTGCAGCGAAAGAAAGGAACGCGAACGAACATTTCTAGAATAAAGTTGAAATGAGAGCTTCAATAGAGGAGGGATTCTAATAATGAAAGCGAAAAAATCACGAAGATCTGTGGCTAGTAGAGACGTCCATGGCTTTCAGAAATGTCTTCCAAGGAGGCAGATATATCTGCGCGAGCGGATTCCATGCGCTTTTATTCGAAACAAGGAACGGTGCCACGTGGCAGTCAAAGACAAAGCCACGTGTACTTCTACCGACACCGACAAATATTAGGCGATTCCAGAAGTTCGTTCCGCCCTTATCGTGATATTTAGAAAAAAGTTTGTCGTAGTCATACTCTAGTTCTATAATTTCTTCGCATGTACTTGGTAAAGTCATTTTCGAAGTTATGTTCACCACGTATCATTGCGATAATGCCAGGCTGTATGTGGCAGGCGATGTGGAAAAAATGACTAGAATAATTTGGTTGGGAAACTTTACCACACCCTTCGCATTCTCCGGATATTGCTCCCTCAAATTAGCGCTTATTTAGTTCGTTACAACATATCTTGACTTGTAAAAGATTTGACAATACTAACGTAAAAAAAATTACCTCGAAAAATATTTTAGCGAGAAGCTACAAACGTTTTACGGTAACGATGTAATAATGTGTTTTGCACAAAAGTGGAGAGAAATTACTTTATAGAAGATATTTTCATAATATATTTACAGGTATGTTTCAAATTTTGTCCTAAATATCATAATAAAAAGACGGGACGAATTTATGGGATGATCACACCCTCGAATCAGAACAGAAGTTCGAACGATAGACAGTCTTCATTGTTCGCTCCGCTATTAGCAAACACGATAGCTGCAATTACCGTAGCTTTTAAGTGTCATAATTATAGTACTTAGATTAAGTTTTATTCAAATCTTACTAAAAGTCACGTTTCTTTACTTTTACGTAATACGCCCATCTAGGAGCATTTCAAGTCTTGCGATTAAAAAACAGCATTTACTATTATTTTTTTTTTATTCCATTTCCTATGCGTGCCTGATTCAGGAAGAATCGATGATTTTTCCTTTGATCTTGTGATTGTCGTAAACATCGAAATTGCAAGTTTCGTTTCATTCTTTTCCATTTGATTACATTCGATCGTAATTTTAGTCAGGACATATTTTAATCTCGCACGTCGCTTCGAGTTTCATCTTCTTTCAGTTCGTCGATTTATTCGTTCGCGGGCCGATCATACGTGTAATCGCTATTTGTTAAGTATTTGTTAAGAATTTTATCAAATATTGGCTTGTACATGTAAGCAAATAAAACAGTATTGGATGCGTCTTCTCTAATTCTTATCCTTGTTTAACAAGTTTCACAGATTCTTATCCTCTTAACACACATAGACACGTATACACGCACACCCTACTCTATCTCTCTTTCCCATATCTCGCTACTATATTCTTTTTGATTCTTGAATGTATAAAAAAAAAGAGAAGAAAGAGAATATTGACAAATAAAAAGAATAAAAAAGCAGCGGATCGTTCCGGGATGTTTTTAGTTTTGTACTATCGATAGTTCATCAACGACGGGTGATGTTTCGGGCGGGAAATTTGATCATTCGTAAAAAAAATCCTTTATTGGAGAATTGTTCTTTATTAGCGTTGACGGTTCTAATTAAGAACGGTACGCATTCGCTAGGAATTTCTGCAGTTTGAACTGCAGTTAATGAGAAAATACGACTGATTGATTATTAATAATGTTGCAGAGCTTTTCGCGGACTCGATATGTGGAGACGACTCGAAAAGAAAATACAATTGCAAATACTGCGGCAAGGGTTTCACTTTTTCCGGTCATTTGAGGAGTCATCAGAAGAGTTTCTGCTATTGGAATCCTATATCAACGTGTCATCAGTTGCAAAAGAGCCGGCCATTTTCCTGCGGCCAATGCGGCGCCTGTTACGCGAAACAATCTCATCTGATTTTCCACGTTAGGCACGACTGTGGTAGAACGCAGAAATGTCCCGTCTGCGGGAAAACCTTTCTTCATAGTAGCAGCTTGCGAAAACATCGTCAACGGCCTCCTTGCAATTTCCAAACCCGTTAATCGGCGTACGTAAAGCAAACATCGCCATCGCAGAAAAATTACGATTATATTGTATACTGTCTAGAAGCTGTTTGCTCGTATTCTTTCTTTGCGTACAGTGTAAACGATGCGATATGTCGCGAACCTGTTCGTCTATAAATATTCGTTAAGATGGGAAATACTATAAGAAAAAAAGAGACGAATCTGTATTAATCCATTAACACGACTCGTCTACATCTTCGTTACTTCGTTTCTTTTATTTGGATTATCTCTGCTCTGCTTTGAGTTAGCCGCGCGTCAGCTGATCCGCTGCTCGATATTTCAGGTCTGTTCGTGTCGGAGTGCTTGGACAACGAGTTTCTACTATTCACCGAATCGCATCACCCCCCTGCTCCGAACATTGGAATTCCCTAGAAAGAAACGAAATACTCTACGAAGAAACGAAAGAAAAGAGGAAAAGATCGGAAGATTTTCGAAAATATTCACACGCGACTCGAAGGTCGTTTTTCTAGGTGTTCGAGTTTACTTTATGTTAATAAAGGGAAGTCGATAGAAAATATAAAAGCGATCGTAACTTTCACTTTAGAAGCTTTCGTTAATTTTTGGAAATTGTATTATGCGAATAAAAAGACAAACTTGGGTGATCGGTGGGACAGCGAACAGTCTGACCAGTTTACTTCTTTCTCGTTTCTTTTCCCTTCCTGTTTTCTTCGTTTTCATTTACTTAACAACGTACACGACTACAATGGGTTTTTTCGTTTTAGTTACCTTTCAGTTAACCTTTTAGTTATCCTTTAGTTACCCCTTTAGTTATCCTTTAGTTACCATTTAGTTACCTCGTTATTTGATTTTCGTAAAAGCTTTAGTCGTTTTCAGGATCCAAAGGGATAGAGATACTTATTTGATCGATTGTGTTACAGGATGTGTCAAGAAGCGAGCAATTACCAGCAGTTTAACACGCCAGAAGGAGCAGCAAGCCAGTGTTATCATCGAGAAATCTGAACGTAATGATAGTTGGGGCTCGGAGAACGACTTTATGGAAATAAATCTGGATGAATGGGGCAATGATGGCGATGGTAGTACTAGCAACGGACACAAAAGAAATGACGGTAACGATGGAAATGAAAATACTAGTAAAAGGGATGGAACAGTCCCGTGCAATAAGGAAAACGACAGGAATCGTAATGATGAAAACTGTGAAGGAGATTCTAGCGAAACGAGTGGTTCGATTAATGACTTAAGTACTAATGAAGGATGGATGCAACCTTTAAATCAATTATCGTCGATACCGATAAATTGCAGGTATTGCGAAAAGACATTCATCCGCCCAGCGAATTTGGCAAGACACGAGAAAAATAATTGTCTTAAAAATATGATTGCCAAGTGTTACACAGAAACAAACGCGAATCCGTTTGTCTGCACGGAATGTGGTGCTCGTTTTAAGCACAAAAAAGCTTTGAATTACCATGTACGTCACATGTGCCAGAGAAGTGTTAAGTGTAATATTTGCCATAAAAACTTAATAGGTACGGTTGTGTCGGCAAGGCACTTAAGAACGTGTGCACAGAAACACGCGAAAAAGACTGAACGTATCAACGATAATGAAGATCAAGAGGATTTGTTAAATTCTGATAGTTTCGTAATTAGTGAAATTTCTGACAACGATTAATTTATTCTTTAGCATATACTTGTTTTATTTCCTTACTTTTACTTATTTGCTTTTCATTTATACAAAAGTGTCATGTAGGATATTTCATTTATATGACCGAACATTTCGTGAATAACAAAGCAATCGTTAAAAGTGTTAGATATCAAATTGTTACTGACATATTATAGACGCGACGTGCCTTTTTACAATATTATTATAAAACTCTTATTTATTTTTCATTGTTGTTGTTATTATTATTACTAATACTACTTCAACTACAATTATTATTAATGTTATTATCATTACTATTTTGTTATAAAATATTACAGATTTTCACGATTATATTAAATGAGATACGATAGTTTCATGGAATATTCTTTTTTCTTCTTCTTCTTCTTCTTATTATTACTTTATAACAATATACATTTCTTATCTTTGCGCAAATTTGAATATTATGTGAGTAAAATATTTTCGTTTGTATATTGTTTTAATTTCTTGATCTATTGTCGTGTTTTATTATAATGTCGTTATTTATCAATTATCAATGTAATTTGGTCGGTAAGTTACGACTTGTCTCTTTGCATCGATGTCGATCAAGACAGTGGAAGAAATTTTGCAGCATCAGATTTGCAACGTCACGCGAATGAATATATTAAAATGAATCGACGTTCGTGGAACGAGTGATGTGAAATTTGCGCGTGTGCGCGTGATTCTGTGTAAATTGATTTTAATAAATAAATCAAGTAACCGAACTCCTGTGATCCATCGTCGTAGAATAGCCCTCGTAACTTTAATGCGAAAGAATAGCTAGTCTAATAGCATACATATGCTTGATTTCTAGTTCTCGCCTTTCTTTCCATCTTCCTTTCCTATATATATTTCCTTCTGTTTCTCTAATTCACCGTTAACGATACATACGATACGAGGAGGGAAATAAAGTACAAATTGCTCAGAATGTGTACAAAATTGATTGGTTCGATTAGAAAGGAAGTAGCTTGAAGGCGCACGCGTGCGCTTAGATGCTCAGAGCATGGATGAAAATGTGTTTCTCTGCGATGTCGTCAGTTCGTTGGTTCCGTTTTGTTTCTATTAACTTGCAACAAAAATTCGATTCTTTTTCTAGATCCGATGTACGGCCAGTTACACTCGTCGTTTATCCGGGCTGAAATGATAGCAAGGGGATCGATGCGGACCGAAGGCTATCAGCCAAGAAGAAATTTTGCCAACGATCCGAAGGATGAGTCGTTTCTCTACATGGAAAGTGGCTGTCGTCAAGAGGTTGCATCTTCGGTTTCCAGGACACACTGGCCGGACAGTGTCTCCGTTCAAAGTTCCTTACCAAGGAAAAAATTTTATTGTCCACGATGTAACAGTGGCTACACTAGACTTTCGGACATGAAAACACACTGTCACTTCCAATGTGGTAAGGAGCCGCGATATCAGTGTCCATATTGCACGAAGAAGGCGAAATTCTCTTCGAATATGTATGTTCACGTGCGACGAATGCATAAGGACGAAAAGCTACAAATTATCGACTTGTATAAGCAATTGTCGAGAGTCCGTTATTAACAACCGAATCGGGACGATTATAGCACGAGTAAAAAGAACGAAAACAAGAGGCGGAGAAGAAAATTAAAAGAATAAGGAGTCGAAGCAAGGATACTACTAAACAATCGATACATATCTCTGCAATTTATTTAGACATGTTACTCTATCTCTACTCTAGCTACAGTTATTCCAAGTATTATTAACGCATTTTCCTTCGAACGCATAATTTTCTTCGAACGATAAGGGCGAGAATAAAGCTAACGCGATCATTTTTTCGTAGAGTCGTCTGAAACTGTTGGTTAAGATTAGAACGACGACGACGCCGCCGCCGCCGCCGCTGCCGAGGCCGAAAATGGCATTCATATTTTGATCTTTCATTGAAAATCCCTGACGTGTTAACGCAGAATGCTTTTCAATGATTTTCACTATTGTTCAAAGACGGATCGTTGTTGTCGATTCATCTTGTTTAATGTTTGTTACCGACCTACTCTGAATAAAGTACCTTTTCAAAATAATTGTCGCATCCCAACGAGTCTCATGTTATTTACGTTTTGTGGGATTTTTATTTGTTCGTTATTTTTCGTTAGCATGATTGTCATTAAGAAATAGCAATGTCTTCGTTTCTTTCTCCGCCGTTTGCGAAAACTCGACCGCGATACGCGCGGCGACGTATCGTTACTCGTCGCAATCCTCATTTTCCATTTACGAGAAAATATAAGGTACGCGCTTTCTTCCTCCAATTATCGAAAGTTTCGGCCCTCTAATTTTTAAACAGCAAAAACGCTTTTCGTGCTTTATCCATTGCCACATTGTACTGATACCGATCACTGAATTTTTCCAGGTTTCAGACAATTTGCCGCGTCAAGAATGTTATTGAGCGCAGGACAGCGCGGCAGACTTTACAGGAGTTTCGTACCGAACAGTAACCAGAGGTACCCTTGCGGCAATTGCACGAGCGTTTTCGGCCAGAAACGAAGTCTCCTTACACACTTGAGATACGAGTGCGGCCAACCACCGCGCTTCAAATGTCCGTACTGTGATTTGATCTCGAAGAAGACATCCAACGTACAGAAGCATATACGACGGAAGCACGAGGGCAACGCGGTCTATGTTCAGGATATCTATCGACTACCAAACCTGGCCGTTTGAGCGATTATCCAGCGATGTAGTCCTTTTTTTTTTTACCAGCTTCGTTCGTACTCTTCTCAGCTATATCTTTCATTTCATGATCTTCTCCTCTGGTTACACTGCGATAGAACAATGTTACAAGCTTTTGGTAAAAGTGACAAGATCGGATTTTTCTACCGATCGCTACATGGCCAAAACTTACAAAGAATTCTTCATTCTTTCGTGGATATATGGATCGTAACGATGCAACGTGAGATATACGTTGAACCGAATACTTTTTATACAATATTACTTCTAATATTCTTCAGATTTCGTCCCTATTTCTTTTTACCTTTCTTCCTTTATCTCTCTTCCTCCCTCGTTCTCGTTCTTTTTATTCTCGTTCTCCCATCTAGACATAACAACCATAACAGTGAGAGCGCGGTGGAAAGAGAGAGAAAGAGAGAGAGGCAGGGAGTGACGATATAGTCACGGGAGAAATGCAAGTTTGATTAGTTTTGCGAACAACGCAACAATTCAGCATTTTCGTTCGCCATGCGTGTGTCGTACTCGACGTCTACGTCGAGCGTTGAGAATGTATCGTCTACCACAGCGATTTTCAACTAGTTTCTTTTTCTTTATTATTCATTCAGGACTACTGACCTCTTGTCCGTTAGATCGTCAAACGAAGATATTACAACAGCAAAAAGAACAATAGCCGCCCGATGCGAATTCCCTGTCTCGAACCATATCTATCACATCCTTCGACACGTCGCAGAATTTTAACAGTTGTTTTACGCGTGCCGTGAGATAAAAAAGGTTGAAAATCGCTGGTCTAGCGTGATCCACGTGCACGTTTCACCAATAAAGAAATTATTTGAACATTGAAAAATGTCACTTGTGTCGCCTGCTCGAAACTTGATATTAACCTGAAACGATGATCGCTTTAGGCATAGCGTTAATCTTAAACGAGAGATGTTTATTCGGCATAACGAGCATTTGTGTTTTCAGCTACCAAGCTACCAAGATGTGGAAGCGAAAAGGTTTGGCTGCAGAATTGTACGAGTAACTTTCTCAGATGTAAAGCGTGCGGAATTTATTATGTCCCGTGTATGTGGTCGTTAAGATTCTATGAATAACCTGTCGTGTATAATCATCGATCATAATCACGATCTCGATCACGTATAGAAACACGTGGACACACAGGGTGGAAATATCATGACCAATCGATGTCGGCGTGCATCGATTTGAAAGTTCATTCGAAGAATCCGACTCTACGTTATTTCCTCGTTTAATGTTTCGTTTCGTTAAATCCGACGTTTTTCGATCGATTGACAAATCCACGGTTCATTCGTCCGTGTATCGTTCAAGGTACATCAATCTACTTCTTTGCAATTTGTTTCTTCTGTTCGCAGACGAATCGCTTACCTTTGAAGCTTTAGTGGATGAACGAGATGCTTCCACGTCCTTCGCTGGGCAACACGTTCACAACGTCAAGTTTCCCTGTCCAAATTGCAGCAGCGTTTTCAACCGGAAGAACAACTTGCAGAAGCATCTCAAATACGAGTGTGGTCAGTTGCCGAGGTTCAAGTGTCCTCATTGCGAGTATCTTTCGAAGAAAACGTCCAACGTCCGCGCGCACATCCGGTCCATTCATTTTGGTTCTATCATTTATGTGATCGATCTTAAATCAAGCTGTGTGTAGTTGTTTGTAAGTTGTACTTGCAAGCTCGAGCTTTGAATATCGATACTCGTTAAGAGACAACAAGAGATCTGAGGAAATTAGAAAATAAGGATGACAAAGGGACAGGGGGAAAGTTAGAATATCCTTTTTACGTTTAAGTTCAATTTTTATATATTTTTGTACATAGTCGAAATAAAGTTGTCATTTACTGAAACATAACGCACGCGCGTAAAGAGAGAAGCTCGGAAACGATCGAGTAACATCGTTCAATTCCTTTATCGTACGATGCTTGTTGGTGTTTTATTTTCAATCTATCCTTTCCTTGATATCATCCTATCCATCGTTATGAAATCAGGCGTCCATAAATGGAACGTGTTCGTTGCTCTAGAGCGGACTCTGACGAGTTCCAAACATTTTCTTGCAGATCTGGAACATCTGGGTGGCTTCAAGATACCGTGCAACGTGATGTCAAGACCAGCGGAATTTCAGGACCGCAACAAAGACCGATTTCCTTGTCCAAAGTGTACGAGCACTTTCAACCGGAAGAACAATCTATATTCGCATTTAAAGTTCGAGTGTGGCCAATTACCAAGATTCCGTTGTCCGTATTGCGATTACGCGTCAAAGAAATCTTCGAATATACGTGCGCATGTACGTCGAAAGCATAACGGATACAAAGTCAACGTTATCAATGTGTCGCGCAACGCGATCTGTAGCGCTGCAAAGGAAGATGAAAACTCTGAAAAAATCGAGCAAACCATTTAACAAACGCGTTTTGAATTTGACTATTACAAGACGTGTCGTCTCTTATCGCGTTAATCTGCTACCACAATAGTCGAACCCGTCTTATAAATCGTTGTACATACACGTAAATGTAGGTACATTAGGTGCTTTTCTGTATAGTATTTTGTCGTCATTTCGCGATTATCATCTACTATATACCATCAACTTACCGCCCTTCTTCTTCTATGCACCACTTTCGAATAGCGCTGTTTTTGCGTTGACGCGATAATTTCATAATGTAAACAATAAAATATGAAGCTGTTATGTAATTATGATCATATAGGAGCGGTCTTTTTATTATTTCATCCTTTTCTTCATGGAAGATGTTGCGTCGCGGAAATCGAACACTTCGCTTCCTGGCGTGTCATTGACACCCTGGAGATCGACGACCGAAGAAGGTTTGACATCAGCTCCGATTCTTATTTTCCTCTAGTTCCTCTTTGTGTACGCAGAGTTCCTGATAGTATGAACCACTCTGACACGGGTGTCGCGTTCTTGTTTCTGTTCCAGGTATAAATTACCGTGTGTTCACCGACGCGGCAATGCAGTCGCAAAACCTTCTTCTTCAACGACCAATCCACGGCTTCTCGAGGAACGCTACGATCGTTTCGCCCTCCGATTCTTCGAGAATGATCGCACGGAAGTTCCCTTGTGGCAATTGCACCAGCGTCTTCAGTAGAAAAGGCGGACTGACCTATCATCAAAAATTCGAGTGCGGTCAGAAGCCACGATTCAATTGTCCGTATTGCAACTATCGCGCCAGACACATTTCGAATGCTCGACGACACGTTCGCAAATGTCACCCAGGAAGAGAAGTGTATACGGTAGATCTTTGCCAGTTGCAACAGCACGTTGCTTGAGATTACGCTCGCCTAAGATTCGAAAATTCGTGCACGGAAGGACACGGAGAAAGGAAGAAGAAACCCGGCAAGAGATCGGGGATCGTAAAATTTGAATCGATTAGACGCGATGAACGCGACGAACGAATGCATTCTCAAATGAAATTTTCTTTATTGTTTTATAACATCCTCGTTTTGGACATTGTCGTCGTCGTCGTCGTCGTCGTCGTCGTCGGCATCGTCCTCGTCGTCTCGTAGAACGGTACTGATCGATGCTCCTGTAAAAGAAAAGTGTTCAAATCGTACGCCATAAATAAACTAGTATCGTATCGATACGTTTCAACGGGCATTGCGTCAGACTGTTGGAATTAATACCGAAAACGGTTATGTTATTCACGATGCTTCCGAAAGAATTTGATTTACTTCTGACAAGGGGAAAAAAGGAAAGACGTGGGAACGCGTAAAGATGTCGCGTTTAGGAGTACGATTGGAACAGCCTTTTCCTATTTTAATGTCGCATTTGCTACGTTAGACTTGCGACGTTTCAGAATTGATCGCGATTTTCTTTTCTTTTTTTTCTAGGAGTTCCAAGCACCTCATCGCGCGTTACGCTTTGTCGGTAGAAGCTACCTTCTGGGAAGAAGAATCTTGGAAAACAGATGATTGGAGCCGGATACGTACACGTACGCGAGAGTAGCCAGTATCGAATGAGAAATTTCGTCTTTGACGAAATATGAAAATTTGTAGCCTTGCATCTTTTGTGGGTCTCGGCGAGTAATCGACCAACAATCGTACAGTTTCGACCGATTCCGTAAATGGAACGTTTAACTTATCGTGATACGGTTTAGAGGAACAGAAAGTGCCATGTATGTTCGACACATCGTATTTGCAACACATTTGCGAACACCGAGCAAATCTTTCAGAAATATATAGAATGGTATCTTATTTGTTAGTTACGTTTATTGCCAAAGGGATATATATATACATTATATATTATATATATATATATATATATATATATATATATATATATATCCCCAATTCCCATCTTTTCCTTTTGTGATTATCCAATGTACCTAATTGATGACTGGTTTGGCGACAAACGAAACGTTCCCCGAGGTATGTCCCTGCAAGCGAATTTCAAATTACTTATCGAACCGCATTGAAAAACCGACGGTTGACCAGACGAACGCAATATTTGACGAGATACTTGTGTTGTTTTTGTTTCAGAGTATTTCCAATCGGCAGATTTAGCGTATGTTTCGGCTGACCGGAGAAGACGTCGATCTTATCAGAAAAGCAGAATTTCGGTAAACCGATATGCGGAGAAGCAAAAGTTTCCTTGTCCGACTTGCCCAAGTGTCTTCAGCCATAAGAATAATCTCTACTATCATTCCAAATTCGAGTGCGGCCAGTTGCCGCGATTTAACTGTCCTTATTGTGTATACAGGACGAAACACGTGTCTAATGTGCGTGCTCACGTGCGTAGAAAACATCCTGGTCATAGCGTTTACGCTATCGACGTCTGTAAAATTTTAGGAGCATAAATATACTACGCGGCACCAGTTTCAACATGCTTGCGAACATATGTATTTATATTCATAAAAGTATTTTTAAATGTACAATGTACTTCCAAATGAAACATGGAGTTATGAAAACGAATTTTTATAAAGATCGGTTTTTAATTCTATCGTTTTTAATAGAGATTCCGTTTGGTCCGCACAATTTTGTATTTTTTTCTCTGTCCGGAGCATTAACAGTCGTATTCTGTTGTCCCTTTCTTCTTTCCCTTTTCGTTTTATCGTTTTGTCTTCAGTTTGTGCTGTCACATCGAAAGGATGGACATTTTTGGATCTGGAGACGGTAGCGAAACGAAGTAAAGTCGTTTCGTCGATCCATGGGTCTAAACTTACGCGCAAAATGTCATTTCAACATGTACGAAATGCCTTGTAATGAATGCGAAAGATAATAGTATGAAGCAGAAAATCGCAACCACTCGACTCATTCATACGTTGCATTCATTTTCCAAATTTCCAACAAATTGCGTTCATTTAGTTGTTATATATTGTGATCTGTAGTAACGCTTCGGTGAAGCAAGTATGTTCGTCAAACGGAAGCGATTCTCCGAGCGGCAAACGTCGCGAGCGTCTTAGTTGTTAAATGTTTGGAATTGAAAAACGTTGAGCGTTTACGAGAATTAACCGTAAGAACGTCTGCATTTTCCAGAAGAGGTACCAAGTCCGATCGAGAATTATGGGTGGAATCGAGCGGTGGCAAATTGTAAGGCGACTACTCATCCTCGGGCTCGACACAAAGTGCTGCACATTTGTCCAAAATGTGGCAGGCCTTTCAACTGGCGATACAATCTGCAGCACCATTTGAAGTACGCGTGTGGACAATTACCGCGATTCAACTGTCCATATTGTGCTTACAGGACTAAACACACATCGAACGTTAGAGCCCATGTGCGTAGAAAGCATCCGGATAAAGAAGTCTACGTTGTCGATCTGATGACCGCTCAACATTAAACCGTGACTAGAGCGCAGCGTATATTCTCGCGAAGCTTCGAATCGATAGCCGGACGAATCTTCAATAAAACAGCTCTCAGCCGAACACTCGTCCTTTGAAAACTCCTTGTGTGCATGCTCCCTCGTCCGCCTATCGTATATTATGATTAAACGCAATTGATGTATATGTACGTGGAGATTTATTGTTAGAGAAACGATGATCGAACATACCATTTTATACGAAAAGTGACTCGATACGACGAATATCGTTCCTGTTAATGTTTCATGCAGTTACGTGAACGTGATATCATAAACCGAGAATCAAAAGAACGATATTTATGCTTTTTTCAGAGACAAACTACTTAGTGTCGCACCAGAGGCAGAAGAACGTTCGTTGGTCGTACTCGCCGACTAGAGGAGGCACGTTTTCGCGAACGAACGACCAGCACGGGCAAAAGTTTCCTTGCGGAAATTGTCACAGCGTATTCAGCAGAAAGCACAATCTTCAATATCATTTGAAGTTCGAGTGCGGACAATTGCCGCGTTTTAATTGTCCTTATTGCGTGTATAGAACGAAACATGGTTCGAATGTGCGAGCCCACGTGCGCAGAATTCACCCTGGCAACGAAGTTTACGTCGTAGATATAAGCAAAACTGGTCAACTTCTATGATTTTCGTCGCGCATACCCGTTCTCTTATTTTCAGGGATAAATATATTTATCTGTCTCTATCTTCCGTCTCTTAACGATGCGAGTTCCTTAGTTTCAAAGGAATTACTCTTGTGCGAATCAACTTGCAATGGCAATGGATTCACATTTGACAAGCATCTACGAACTAAGTTTTTACTATTTACAATGCTTCTTCCATTGTATTTTTGTGCTTGAGAAAAGTTAATGTTTGCTGGAACCCCCTTTTCTCTCTCTCTCTTTCTCTCTCTCTCTCTCTCTCTCTCTCTCTTCTGTCACTTGTTTCACGATTTAATTTGTCTTTTGTATATAACGGTTTTTTTTTTAAGTAGTCAATTGTTTACAGCGATATTATTAATGTTAAGGAATTGCGAAGCGAAAAGAATACATAGATCGCGTCGATTGGAAAGTATGAAATATTTTCTCGTTTAAGACGAAGACGAAAAGTCGACATAGTCGAAAGTCATTTGGTTGACCTTTTCTGTTCACAGGTGTTCAATGTCCGGTATCGAATTATACGTCTTACCGTGATGGACCTCGTTGCATCTACGATCACTATCGAAACGAACGAAGCGAAAATTATTCTTGCCATAAGTGCGGTAACGTTTTCACGCGAAAAAATAATTTGTATAATCATCTAAAGTTTCAGTGCGGCCAGTTGCCGAGATTCAATTGTCCTTATTGTCCGTATCGTACGAGGCATTCTTCGAACGTCAGGTCTCACATACGTAGAATGCATCCCGATCAGGTGGTGTACGTTCTGGATATTCGCGGTGACCAACAGAATAATGAAGCTAGTAACAAGTGAATTTTCGAACGATCCACGAGACGATGCTTGACAAGCTGTCGCCAGATTGACTTCGACGATCCAGTCGAATTCTTTCTACTCTTATTGTCATATTCTCCTTCGTTTTTTTTTTTTTTCTTTCTGTTTCTCTTCCCTGCGAAAACGGAAGAGACGCAGTCCCGTACAAAATAAATCGCACTGCGTTGACATTGCCCGTTTTGTAAACTTTTGTATTTTTCGATAGTATTTAAAGTAGCGCAAATTGATCCGCTGTGCGATCAAACGACAGCCAATTTTTCTGTATCGTACGACAAACCGAACATTTGTTTTGGATGGTACATCGCGTGTGGCAGCTTCTACCGGTTTGTAAGTTCGTTACACCAGACCTAATGTCATTTTCATCGTCTTCACGGATAATATATATGTTACTTACGATCTCTGTACTAGTCAACGATCGTCGATCGTATAATTTTTGCAAATTTTCCTGATTTTAGCGTTCGGTTTTCGCGAAGAGATGGATTCTCTCAATACGCACTCGTAGATCGTTTCCACGAACGAAACGCACGTATAAACTCGCAATCAGCCAGACCCGTTTCGTTCCAGATACTACGGGCCCGTTCAGCGTGTTCGGGATCAACGTTGGTATCGAAGACGACCAAGGCCAAAGTATCGGCAAACTCTGGTCCCGATCGTCGAACCAAACCGATTTAGACAATAACTTTAAGACGAAGAGGTTTCCCTGTCCGAACTGTACCTGTGCCTACAGCCAGAAATACTCGTTGAATCGGCACCTGACCTACGAGTGTGGCCAAGAACCCCGGTTTAAATGTCCCCACTGCGAATATCGATGCAAGAAATCGGCCAACATTTATGAGCACGTGAGAAGAAGACACAAAAACTGTCAAGTATATGCGATCGACGTTCTAAAGATCGCTCGTAAGGAAGAAACTTAACCATTCGTCCCTCGTACATTCAACGATGCTTCACCGAAGTAGCAGCTGCCATTTTCTACTTTGCTCCTTATGCGTTTCACTTGGTTAAGGGAATTTTTAAATTCCCTTTTTATAATGTCACTCTTTTTTTTTACCATTTACGAATTATACCAGTAACTATAAATAAAGACATACGTTGATCGAAAAACAGTTGGTCGTTTGTCGTCGTTTATTTCATCTCCTATCCTTTCCACGCGATATCGAGACGCAACGCGACTCTTTGCTCTTCCTCTTTGCTCTACTTTGCTTCGCTCTGCTCTACGCTGCTTCTCTCTGCCCTGTTTCGCTTTACGCTCATAGCCAGTTTCTGCCCTGTCCTGCCCTTTTCTCTTCTCTGTCCCGCTCTGCTCTGCGGTCTTCGCGTTCTTTATATCCTTCATGGTTGTTATCCACGTTAGAGCGAGTTAACGAAACACGCTTTACAAACGATAGCTGTTTACGTTCAGTGGTGAATCTTCTTTTCCAGGCGTCGTCTCGCGTTTGGTTTGCGCAACTTGGAGACAGCGCAAATCGACCGCCCAACGACTCTCCGCTGCTAATAAAAGGTTCTTCTGCTCTAACGCTTGCGGCAGTTCTTTCACTCATCGCGGCTCCCTAACCAGACATCTGCGTTACGAGTGCCGACAAAATCCACGTTTCAAATGTCCGTCTTGCGACTTTCGTTCTAGATGGACGTCGGACGTCTATAGGCACGTACGTAGAAGACACGAAGGTAGCGTCGTACGTTGCATCGACATCGGTAGAAACTAACACTGCGCAAGATGCGAATAATTGTTTTCTTGTACTCGAAGAGTAAAAATATCTCACAATAAAAGTTTGTTCATTTATCATTGTCGCGTTATACTCTCGACTTGGGAGGCGTGCGAGTTGCGATGCGGCGAGTCGCCCCGTTTTTACAGCGTCGAACGAAAAACAGGATGTTGTTGTAAACTTGTGGTGTATTCGATAGGAATCGAGGCTCGTCGTCATGTTCGTTGAAGCGTCGTCGACCGTTCGGAGCATGCCGATCGGACGCGTTCGGCCGCTGGCACGAAAGAATCGAGTCGGACAGAAACGCGTGTTCACGAGGGAAACAGGCTGTCTTCCACTAAGAGGACTAAGAGTGTCTCTGCGGGTATAACGTTTGGAATTTCGTCTTACAATGTATGCGAATAGAGTAAAGGTGCAACGACGCGTGCGAAATTCACGCGACTCGTTTTCGCGCGTTGTTCTTCGCGCCTCGTAAAGAAGAAGGAGCGCGCGAGGATCGTCGAATACGCACCGTGGACGTTGATCGACCGGACGTTTCGATCCAACTTAAACGAGTAAACACGCAGCTCCTTCACGTCGCTTCTCGGACTTTTACCGATCCGGATAATTGACCGCGAGTATTTTGTTCTGCTTTCAGATTCTCGATATCACGCGAACGCTTGCTACAAGAAGCGACGAGTACGGTTCAACGACGCGACTTACAAGCAATATCCCTGCCCTAATTGTCCGAGCGTTTTCGTTTGGAAATGCACGCTGAAGAGACATTTGCGTAACGAGTGTGGACAAGAACCGCGCTTCAAGTGTCCCTACTGCGTTTACCGTGGTAAATGGAAGGCCAACATATGCAGGCACATCAAGAGAGTTCACAAGGATTGCAGCATCTACGTTCTCAGCGCCTAGAACCTTTTTATTCGATCGATTCTTTGCGATTCTATCGGTCGAACCGTGTTTTGTCATCTCGCATTAATTCTTCTTAATAAACTGAGTATATGACGAACCGAAAAGTTGCGTTCTTTCTGCGCATACTCCAAGTATCGAAACGATACTGACGATGAGTCGAGATAGCGAACGAGCCAACAACCGATTTATCGCAATGAGAAAATTTCGTCTGTTCGTTTGTTTCAGATTCCGAGCAAAGTTGGTGGCCGTACAGGGAAGTTGGTAGATCGACGAAATGCAGGTCGACGAAACTGCGCAACGCGATTTACATTTGTCCAAGTCCTAATTGCGCCAAATCGTTTAATTGGAAGGGAAACTTGAACAGACATCTGAGATACGAGTGCGGCGTGCAGCCACGATTCAAGTGTCCGTATTGCGAGTATCGTTGTAAAGTTAAAGGAGACGTGAGCAAGCACATACCAAGAAGACATCACGGTTTGGTCGTCTACGTGGTCGACTTGTTCACCGCCTCGTCTTCCAACTAGTCCATCTCCACGCAAACCCGAAACCTGTATCTTCGTTCGAATAAAGTATAATTCGCCTTTTGCAAGTTGCGTGCTAGTTTTTACGACTAAAACACGTTACGTAAATCGCACGGTTCCATCGGTACGAGTGTACGTTACTTTTTTATCGCTGTTTTCTCGCTGTCTCTCCCTTCTTTCATTGCAGGTAATAACAGGTAATTATAGGCGTACACAACGATTATGCACATGCTTTTTTTCGCTCTTTGACGGACGATGAAATACGATCGCGATCCGATGGTATCGGATCGGATTTATACGGCCACGTTTCCTTCATTTTTCTCGCACGTTTATTACACATACTCGATGCCATCTTCCAAGAAGCGTTTGATCGCGGACGATTCGTTCTTTTTCAGGGCACAATGGATCTACGTCGTTGAGGGGTCATCAACGCACGAATTGCCTCGTGAAAGCTAGCAAGTACGCCTGCCCGAATCCCAACTGTCGAAGCGTATTCGCTTGGAAGAGAAACTTGACCAGCCATTTGCGATATCAATGCGGCCGACAACCGAGATTCAAGTGTCCTTATTGCGACTACGTGTGCAAAGTTAAGGCTGATATACGCAAGCACATCAGGATCAAGCACAAGAACAACGACGTCTATGTGATCGATATTTGTCAAGCGTGGGAAATTATTAGATGAATCGTCTTGCGACGAGCAGCGAACGTCAACGAGAGAAGCTAGGATCGAGTTTGAGATTCGATGAGAAAAGAATGCGCGGCCGTGTTGTCAAACGATCCGGTCCGATATCTTTCGTCGACTCGCGATTGCGACGAAACATCGTAAAATCATCCATAACGAGAATCGAGGTTCGCTCTTTGCCGACGCTTTGCATGCAATCGTGGCCTTTTCCCCTTGTTGCTTCAGGGTTTCGGCATTTATATCGGCTACACGCAGACACTAACAACGAATCAAAGTTTTTCACACGATTCGGAATCATGCCCTTCCATGTTTATTTCTCGTTCTCCGCCTGTTGTCGTCGAACCTTCCACTATCGCGATACTTTCGGAACGCAACGGAGCCGACGAGTTCGAGTTCAAACTGAAATTAAATTGTCCGTTTGAAATTGTTTGTCACAAAGTTAACGTATTTTGATAACCATGCGACTGAACGTTTTATTTCACTATCTGTCTGTCTCAAGGGTGTTTTCGCTCAGGTGTCTAGTATGCAGTTTTCTCGAGAACCACAAGCGCTACACATGGGCCCAGATCGAAGTTACGTTCAATAAAGTAAATCAAAATTCAAAGTACTCGCGAGTCTTTATTTCAAGCAAAGTTCACCGTTCACTCCTTTATCCGAGCCAAAAGGCTCAAAACAAACGCAGATCGCTAATTCGCGAGATCGTGTAAAACACGTCCTTTCCTTCTTTTTTTTTGTCTCTCCTTTTCTTTCTTTGTCTTCCTCTTCTTGTTCTTTCTTCCATCGTCTCTCGCTTTTCAGGACATTTATATTCGTTCTTCTTATTTTTCAATTCCTTTTCTTTTTCTTTTATTGTGCTAGCATCCTTTATGCATTGTGTACGCTATTTATACTCTGATGGGAAATAGTCTTGCGTATACGCAATAAATAAATGGAATTAAATTAATGTGAAATTTTCCTCCTTCTAGGTACCCATGCCCGCGTCGTCGTTCAG
Source organism: Bombus terrestris (assembly GCF_910591885.1). Lineage (NCBI taxonomy): Eukaryota > Metazoa > Arthropoda > Insecta > Hymenoptera > Apidae > Bombus > Bombus terrestris. The sequence goes on along the minus strand of NC_063277.1, from coordinate 1,632,838 downwards.
ACGATAATGAGAAGGTCGGATCCGTTTACCAAGACGAAGAGGTTTCCATGTCCAAACTGCACGAGTGCCTTCACCCAGAAACCGAGTCTGACCAGACATTTGCGTTACGAATGTAGACAAGAGCCACGATTTCAGTGTCCCTACTGTCAACAGAGAAGTAAAAAGACGTCGGATATATACACGCACATCAGAAGAAAACACGCGAATTTGAAAGTTTTCGTCATCGATCTTCATGAATTGATGGCGCACAACTCGTACAATTCGTACAAAATGAGTCGGCTATGAAGCAAGTTGTAACAGCTGCTTCGTTTTTTCAAGACCGAGTTTTCCATCCTCCGATTTTTCTCAAATTATCTTCTTCTAACTTAAATACTATACAGACTGATATACGTGTGAGCGAGCATGCGCTTGCCTCTGTGCATGCATAAGTACGTGATTATGAACATAATGGGTATGAAATTATCTTCGAAAATACCAAGCAGAAACTGATTTTAATAAAATTATATTCGTTTCGATCGTATCGCATATATATACCATTTATTTGAACCACGCGTTCCGATCCTTTGTCAGCGTCGTTTCGTGTTTCTACGATGCAAAGCGATTCGTTTCAGGCCACTTTGCCCAGCGATACAGCCAATGGAAATAGCAACGCGCGGTTAAAATCGTTCGCTGATTTTTCCATAGCGCGTGATTCGAACGTTTCCAGTATTCGATCGGTTATCGATCTCTCGGCGCGTTGGCGTCGCTGTTTTCGTCGTTGTCGACCTTCTCCTCCTTCATCCGCCGTAGTTGTTGCATACGCGAATTCTGTTGTCGACGACCTATGCGACTCGAACTAGCTCGTAGACTGTGCGCGAGTATTTTGCTGCGTTTTTTGTTTCAGTTAGTCGTGGTTTCGGCATCTGGCGGAACAAGTCGAAGAAATTCTGCTGTCCTAACTGTCCAAGCGGATTCACTAGGGAAACGAACCTCCGAAGACACGTACGGTACGGATGTGGCCAAGGACCGAGGTTCAAGTGTCCCTACTGTGAGATGCGTTCGAAAGAGATCTCGAACGTGTATAGACACATTAGGACCAAGCATCGAGGAATGTGCGTCTTTCTCATCGACATCGCTACCAATAGACAGTTTCACGCACGAAAAAATTAATCGATATGGAAATGTTCCGCATGCAAACGAACTGCCATCGAACGTACGCGATAAAGAAAAGGAGACGTACTTTGCAAATCGCGCGATAAATAACGTCATTTCGAGCAATCGGATCGCGAAAAGAATTCGTCATCTCGTTTAGCGAGCCCGTCCATGCGCATTCTCGAAATTCCCACCAATTTTCGTGGAATATCGGAAACGAAGAATCTGTAAGCTCAAGTAGTATGTATACAATAAACGTTCATCCGTTGGAGAAGTCGGAAGAGTTTTTCGATTTTCTAAAATTTCAATTGTGCCAACAGAAACAAAAGAAATACTGCTGTGGGCTTTCTGTCAATTATTTTTTTTTCTGTCTGTTTCCTCCTCCTCTTCGTCCTCCTTCGCCTTCTTCTCCTCCGCCTCTCATCTTCTCATTGTCTCTCTGCCTTTTCCTCGTTCCTCTTTATGGCCTTCACAATCGACGACAATGTTACGGCAACAAAAAGAAACGCGTTACATCAGAATCCACTCTGCTTATGATTTCAGGTGCGATGTATTTACCGGAACCATCGATCTTCCAGTATCACGTGGATCACTGTCTACAATTGGAACCGCAACAACAGCGTTGTCGTCGACTGGGAAAGAAGCACGGAAGCAATGATAGCAATAGGTTAGTCTGATTGGTTGTTTCGTCGCGACCTCGCGAACATTTGCCGCGTTTCGATGACGATTCCCGGCATTCGAGTCGCGTGCAAACGCGATAATTCGCGATTTTTCTGTAACGTTACGATGATGCATCAGGTATAATTGTCCAAAGTGCGAGAGGACTTACCGGCACTTGCATCACATGTTGCGCCACTATAAGTTCGAGTGTGGCAGCCCACCGAGGTTTCAGTGTCCCTATTGCGAAATGAGGAGCAAGCAGTCCAACAACGTTTATAAACACATACGCCTGAAGCATCCAGGATCGAAGCTCGAAGTCGTTGTACTTCAATATGATCAGCAATGAACTTACTTCTTCCTTTTCCCTTTAACTAAGACAATTTGCTAACAATAAAGAGTTTTATTGTGATAAAGAAATAACCAGTGTTTTGCGTAGACCAATCATTATCCTTCGATTCCCACGTGAAAAATATATCTCATGCAGCGTGGACGAGGTGTAACGCGTTCAATTACTTTACTTACGCTTTACAGGTTGGAAATCGGCGGAATCGGTTAAGCACGTGGAAGAAAACGGCAAGGACAGTGTCGACGGCTGTCGAATCATCGACCGCGTGTTTCGCCAACTCTTCGATGAATTTTGTTCTCGTACATACAGCTTGAAGATGCCTGCAATCGCTTTATTTGTTGTGTGTCTATAACTCGACGAGATAGTTGAACGTTATCGTGAGGCGCGCGTGTATGTGTGTGAGCCTGCAAGCACAATTTCCGAGTTTTCCCCACATAGAAACCATTCAGTTTCATTCATCTTTACCTGTAAATCTTCTTGTTCATCGACGATCCTTCGCACACGCGGTTCTTCCGTAGCGGCTCGATCGCTCGATCGAACGACTACCATCGCGTGAAACGATTCGCGAGTTTTCACGAGAAATCGGACGCACGATCATACATCATTGGTCCGCGGACAAAAAGCGTGGAAAAGAAAAGCAAGCCTTGTTCGAATCGACGAGGAGCGTCTCGAGCGAGATTTTCACAAATCACGACTAACCGATCTATTCCGTTTTTGTTTTCAGCATTCCTACAAATGTTGCCGCTACCTTGGATCGAGGACAAGTACCCGGAACGAAGCTCGAGAAAAAGTAAAACCCGATTCCCTTGTCCACGTTGTCGAAAGAGTTACACGACCAAGAGCGCGGTGACGGCCCACTTCAAGTACGATTGCGGCAAACCGCCCCGCTTCGAGTGTCCTTATTGTGGCAAGTTGAGCAAGAAAAAGTTCAACATCCAGGATCACATACGGCACAAGCACCCATCCAAGCCGGTCATCTGTAACACGTTGTTTTAGGACCATTCTTCTAGCCACGCGACGTATGACGCGTGTCGATGTGTTGGCCGCCGTTTCTCGAAACGATGTCGATGCGAGTGTCGTTGATGAACGTTACCTCTGTGCGTTACTCCTTCGTAAACGAAACGGTTTGCCTTCGAATCGTTCGAATGGAATCGAAAAAATCGCAACTTTCAAATCGCCAAATCGACCAGGATCGGTTCGCGACGTCGAAACGACGCGTAGTGATCTGGTTTCGTTCGTGGAATCGTTGATCGTGAAAAACCGTTAAATAGAAGAGCCCGTTAATCGAAAGACATCTGAAAGCTTGGAAGAATAAAGAAATTTTTGTGGGAAAAGCGAGAATAAACGTGTTCGGTTCTATATTCTGTATTCAGTTTGAAAGAGCGACATCGGCTTTGATATTGTTCGTATTGGTCGATGTGTACTCTACTCCTATATGCTATATCCTATTTTGCATGATCCCCTGTGTTTCCCTCTCGTTTGCGTGCCAATTGTAAGGCGATGTTGGAGAAAGCTGTTCGCGGGAATTAGGGCTAGCTTACGAACTTGACCGTGATACGATGTTTTGTAGGTGACCGACTCGACGATCTCCTCCGTGTCGCGCATTCGAGGAAGTACGCGAGGAAACGGGACAAGCTGTACAACGCGTTCACCGGAAAATTTCACTGTCCCAACTGTAACAACGGCTATGGCAGGCGAGACACTATGTTGGGTCACTTTAGGTACGAGTGTGGCAAGGCGCCGAGGTATAAGTGTCCTTACTGCACCATGTGCAGCAAGAAGACATCCAACGTTTATCAACATATCAGGTGTATGCATCCCGAAGAACCTGTCACCCTCGTTAAACTCTATTGAACCGTTGTTCGCGGCTTACCAAGCCAACCAACATTGGATACAGCAAGATGTATCCAAGCGTTAAAACCTCCTCGCTCTCTATGTTTCTTTGGAACACGTCCAATCAAATGCACGATCCAAATCGTGTTGTTCGATCACGCGTCGTAGACGGCCAATATTTTCCAATTGTCGTTCGAACGAATAAAATTGCTGAAGAAGAACAAACTCGTTTCTCCTACTTTGTTCTCGTACAATGTTTCCTCTGGAATTTTTAGCAACGACGATGCAGCAACAGCAACAACGTCCAACTTTTCGTTTCGTCTCGTTTCGTTTGGTTTTCTTTGCTTTCGCCGGTTACTCCACGGTCCACGAACGTTCGTTCGATTAACGAGCCTTTCGGTTTGTTTCGTTTCAGATATCGCAGAATGGCGACCGAACGAGAAGTTCGTTTGTCAGGTTCGCGACAACGGACTCGATCACGAGAAATTCTTATCACGGAAAACGGAGCGAACGCTGATTTATCGACGCGCGAGAGGATTTCATCGTATCGGCTTCGAGACCATGGCGAACCATCTGCATCGAATGATATCCAAAAAATCAACGACGCCGTGCCAGGAATCGCGTTGTTCGTTCCAACGGAAGCAAACATTGATTTTAAATAATTATTTTCCATTTAGATGCCCTCGTCGATTATTGGACGCGTGCCCTGTCTCGCGCGAGTGCCAAACGATCGAATATGCTTTCACTCCGATCGCACGAAGAAGATTCCAATCGGAACGCACGACTACCAGCGTATGGCGAGGTACCAAAGCTTCGAACGATGGACTCTATGTATTCCTGTCAATAAATGAAAACACGTAGGACACAACAAACACACAACCAAGCTTGTCTCTCCTTTGGAAAAGATACGTGTGCGAGAACGTACGCAACGTATCATCCTTCCGATCCCTTTAAAGATCGCGAGACGAACGACGGCTCGTCCTGAAATTGAATTTTCGCTGGCCCGCAGTTATATTTAATTTTCGTCACCCGTTCCCAATTGGTCGAACGAGTCAGAGGAGATACGACTTGCTGCTTTCACTTCTCTCTAACGGTCCATTCTCGTCTCTTTTTCTGCTTACAGACTTCAGGCCAATTGTCTTGGGAAAGTTCCACGGTGTCGTTCGAAATTCTCGGCACATGCTGAGGCTACAGACGTCCCTTAACCGGCGCGGCTTTCCATGTCCAAGATGCGCCCGTACATTTCACACTTCCGGCGGCATGAGTCGTCACTACAGACTCGAATGCGTCGATCTGCCGCGTTTCAAGTGCCCGCACTGCGATATGCGCAGCAAGTATACTCAGGCTGTGTATAGACACATTAGGGCCAAGCATCACAACATGGAGCTAAGATTCGTCAAGCTTTACTGAATCCTCCTGGCGACGCTGCGACCTATTGCTTCGATTTCCAATCGTCGATTCAACCTAATCACCTCCTATTTATACCGAATATATCGATTGCCGCAAACCGACCGTATACCATGTCCATTTCGTGTTGCACGCGCGTGCGCGCTTTTCCGCTTACGACGGCGGAACACGGTTCGAGCAGATTGCAACGCGCGCATAATTCGATCGACCGAACCGGCCGAGTTGTTCGGCAAAGAAGAGACGGAAGAAGAAGCATGGAAACGATCGGGGCGAGAGACGAGAACGAAACGTAGGAACCTGTTCGATTTTAACGAGTTCCGAACGACGTAGGATGCATGTACCGAGGTTTATCGAAATTCCGATCGAACAGAGATAATAAACCACCGACGCGGTGAATAAAAACCAACGATGTATGCTTGCGAATTGCGAACAGAATCATATTGTTATTAATATTATTATTATTGTTATTATCATCATCATCGTTGCTATTATAAGAGCAAGATTTCGATATCGGTACCAAACCGTGGCAATGTACCGTCGTTGTATTGTTCGACTAGATCTTGTATTGTACATTTGCGTGGCTGCGCTTCGACGTAAAGCCTGTTTTTTGATAGTCTTTGTACAATTGCCCATAGTTTATTCTCAAGGAGCCTAGGAACATTTTTATCTACCAAAGGACTCGCACGAATAAGTTAGCGTAGGAATTGTGAGTAATTGCAGTGAGGAAAATTAGACGAAAAAAAGGAAGAAGAGAAGAGATAAGAAAAGAAAGGGAAATGTCGCAAAGACAACTGTCGTTTTTTTTTTTTATGTTTTACGTATGTCTTTTTTTTTTGCATCTCTGTTTTCGTCCGTTTTCAATATTTTCTAAGCTCTTGTTCCGATTCCATCTTCACAGTTTTCATTCTCCTTCCCTACGTAGTAGCACGGGCACTCACGAACAAGTACAGTCCAATTGGAAATTTTGCCACTTGCTACATCTTGCAAGCTCGATCGAGTCACCGGCTTGCGATTTTCTGCGCTTGTGCTTTATTCGTTCGATTTTAACTGTGTACACACGGCTGGGTAGATCACGATACAGTCGATTTTCTGTTGTTAATAATCGAGTGATATTGAATTTCTTGGTGTTGAAATAAAACGAATGGCGCGCGAGCAAGGGTGAGGGGGAGAGAGAGAGGGAGAGAGAGAGAGAGAGAGAGAGAGAAAGGAGGGGGAGAAAATTTGATATCCTTCGAATCGTTGATCGTGTGGCGAAATATTTGAATGTTGATATGAAATCCGTGCTTGCAGGTAGACAGCCGGCAAATCATCACGGTTGGTTCCACTGCCCTCGTTGCACACACAGTTTCCTGTCGAAAGACTGTATGATGCGTCACTACCGGTCCCATTGCAACCTCCACGAGACTCGTTTTCGGTGTACGTACTGCGATTACGGGTCAAAGTATAGCTCGAACGTCTACAAACACGTACGAAGGGTCCACAAACAGTTGCCTTTGTTTAAGCCACATCGGCTGCTTTTGCGTTGACCAACGAAGAGTAGATGTTGTTGTTTTCGAAGGACAACGATGGTAAAAAGGGAAGAGGAAACGTGGCGGAGACATCGACGCTCTAACGACAACGACTTTGCGCTGCGTCGTTTCAACGAGGAGATACGGACGCGCGGCACAGCACGTCCGTGCGTTGTTTTCAACGACATGTGCTGCGACTTTTCACCAAAGATTGCTATCCTTCTCTGTCACCATAAGATTTGTAATCGATCAACTTTTTTTTCCTTTAACCACCATCCGCAAATAAAATTCGTTTATTTCGTTCGATCACCGGAAGCGTGTTAATTATTTGACAGAATTTAACGATTGCGTGTACGTAGAAACACGCGTTCACCCGACAACGAAGAGACCTTTGAAAACGGTTGAAAGTGTCTCGCTGTCGCAGTTTGAGATCGAAATCGTATTCTCTGAAATTCGTCGCACGAACCGTAGACAAGCATACTGACTCGGCCTGTGATTTGCTTGTCTTTTGCAGGATACGTTGAGGAGTCGCGGCCGGGGCAAACCGATCAAGTTCAGAGATACTTTTGCCCGAGATGCTGCAGTTCGTTCAGTAAGAAGGCGAACATGCTGACACATTTTAGATACGAATGCGGCAAGGAACCACGCTTTCAGTGCCCGTACTGTGGCAAAAGGGACAGAAAATCTTCGAATACCTACAGGCATATCAGGACGTACCACAAGGGTAGTAGAATTCAAGCGTACAAGCTCTACTGAATCGATGTATCGATCCTTGGAAGAAAGCAGGAAGGAAGGAAGGAAGGAAGGAAGGACAGGAAAGAAAGGACAAAAGCATGGAAGAAACGAAACCAACGTATCGATGTGCATTCTTTCGTAGGCGTGTGATTCGGGATGAATTGGAATCGAGCGAAAAGCGCGAGCAGTTGTGTGTACAAGATTACGAAAATAGATGTGTTCCTTGTCCCGTGAGAATCACTGTTCTCGTTCTATCCCGTCTTTCAGCTATCTCATTTTACTCGATGCTACTCGTTTCAGCGACTGCTCGACATTTAACGACAGAATTAGATATTGGTTCGCGTATTGCAGCATTCTTAGGGGTTTGTTTCTCTCGACCTACTAAGCGTATCGGTTAATTCGTTTCTCTGTTGTATTTATTTCCCTGTTCCTTTCCGTTCGGTACCGACGCTGGTTTCGCTGCTTGCTAACCGTTGGCTCTGTTTTCTTGTTCGTAGGACGGCCGCTACCACCTTACGATAACACCGCCGTTCTGGATAATTTGAGAGCGGACATGGAGTACAGGGGGAGACGAGCTGCCATCAAGCACGAAGATGGTGTATTCTGGGACTCTGGCAAAATGTCCTATCATTGTCCTATATGTAACGCAGGTTACACCTATAAGAAAACATTGAAGACGCACATGAAATACGACTGCGGAAAGGAACCGAGATTCAAGTGTCCTTATTGTAACAAGAGGGACAAGTGTTCGTCGAATATTTACAAACACATCAGAATGCGACACGGCGGAATGCCTGTGATCGTTCATCGAAATTAAAAACAATCGTTCCTCCTTCATCGAATTTACGTTCGAGTTTATCTCGTCGGTCTCGTCATTTCCATTTAATCCGCAGATTAAATTCGCGGTTGCCTTAGCTCGACAACGGCGCTGATTCCCAGTGGTAATATAGCGATCCGTTTCGATCCAATCGGTGTCAGTTGACCGCGCCAAGTTTGTCGATCTATCGATCTATGCCGCGTTTGAAAATACAACGATAACGGCGTAACGCATCGCGGTAAATAACAAGTTTCTCTCGTGCCGCGTATAATTCTCCGCAGTTTCGGAGATTAGGCTACTGGCAACGCGTGTACGCGTATTCCGGTATTTTCGTAGGTGGCAAGTTTCTATGAACTTTTTATGATAGAAGAAGATGAAAAGGACGGAAGAAAGAGGGAGAGGGAACGGAGAAGAGAAAGAAGAAGGTGGAGAATAGGAAGGAGAGAAAGCAAGCGAAGCGGAAAATGAGAAAAAAGAAAGAAAAGAACAAAGATAGTAGAGATTTAGGATTATCGAGATCGATTAAAATTGCAAGTATCGAGATGGACGAACAAATCGAGCGATGGCGAATTAAATACGCGTAACAGAATGATACACGATGTATCGCTTACCTCAATAAAATCGTCATATCTTTAACCCGTGGTATATGATATATACATTTGCGAGTATAATGTTAATTACAATTATTGCAGACAGTCGTTGGTGTTCCGATCGCTGTCTCTCTTCCCTTTTCACAGATTCAAGTACATACAGAAACACACATACACACACATAAACAGCAGACGCGTGTTTGAACGCGTGATAAAGTTGGAAGAGGTTCGCAACGCGGAACGGTATAAACTGTTGGTAAATCGAGGACGCGTGTTAAACGACGTCGAGACGACGGAAAGCCGAGAGAGGAGAGCAGTTTCGTTACAGCGCAACGGCTCGACTTTTTCTTCCTTGTCCGTGTTACTTTGTTACGTTTATTCTAATCGCTATCGCGATTAGACACGCTTGTCGATAGCCACGTTAGATCTGTTCGCAGGGCCTATTCGAGACGATATTGCATATAGTTTTGGCAAACGGTAGCGAGTGACATGACGCAGGACTAATTGTCCTGATTCTTTTCAGATGTACGGATATTGGAGTGGCCAAACGCGAGGACGCAGGCCGCGGTCTCCAGTTACATCTGTTCAAAGTGCAACGCAGGATTCCGAAGGATGTGGGACCTGATTAGACACAAGTGTGGCCAGATACCTAGATACGCGTGTCCTTATTGCCATAAGAAGGACAATTCATCCTCGAACGTTTACAGGCACATCAGACGATGGCATCCTAAATTGCCAGTCGGTGTGAATAAAATGTTTTGAACGGTGTGAAATACTGCCGGTGAAGTATCATAGTTTAGAATCATTGGAATAGCAGATCAAATCGACACGAATCCAGCTCCACTGCCAGATTTCTTTTTTCTCCACTACGCGTATTTTATTCGAAATAGCGATACTATGCGTGATCAAGTTACACGGATGACGTTAGCAGGGCTCGATGCGCGTATTCGAAGAAAAATGATTTCCGTCGATCTGATATTTCGTGTGCCTGTGTACGTGTGCGTGTGCGTGTGTGCGTACGCGTATCGCGTATTCGCGTATTCGCGTATTCGCGTATTTGTGGTACGTGCGAGCGTCTACGTGCGTCGTGCTTATGCGGATGTGCATACGCGTGCATGTGCACTTGCGCGAGAAAGGAACTCGATGAAACTGTCGTTGGTATACGTTCGAGTCACGAAACGATTGGTCCCTATGATCAGGATCTATAATCAGAATCTACGAGCATTATAATGTTTCCTTGGTGTTCTACTTTCATTTACGCGTAACTATGTAACGCTTTGTAGATATGTATCTATCTACGCTTCCATGGAATGAATTTGAATTGCTGATTTTCTTAACGCGTACACGTCTACGTGGACGTGCACGTGTACGTATTTCGGCATAGAAATCGTGGATCTCCCTGCGCGCCGATGCGTTATAGCTCGAACTTGGCTATATATCGTATTTGTGTTTTAATTTTCAGAGTGGAACGACACGTCGTCCCGTTCGAAGACGAACGCGACAAAGTGTTCGCAGTGCGGCAAGATGTTTCCCAAGCAAAGGGACTTGGTCTTCCACTTGAAGCACGCGTGCGATCAGAAACGCAAGATTCGTAGCGTGAAAAGCGTCGCAGCTTTTCTCTATGGCACCAATTTGGACTGCAATCAATGTGGGAAGACGTTTAAAAGGCGGAAAGATCTGAATTACCACGTTCGTCATTTGTGCGGTATTCGAGGGATACAGTGTCCTTATTGCAACAAGTGTTACACGTATACATCTAACGTCAAATATCACATAAGTCGTTACCACGAAGGAAAGGAAGTTTATTACAATAAACTGTTTTGAGCGATTGATTGCCGCGAATATCAGTTGCCACGGTACATCTATTTCTAATCGGTATTTCCAAAATCGTACTTAATCCACGCGATACCTCACTTCGCACTATCGTATACTTGGTCTTGTCTCGTCTCACCTCGTCTCGTCTCATCTCGTCTCGTCTCGCCGCGTCGCGTCGCGTCGCGCCGTGTTGTGGCGATGCCGTTTCTGAACGTCTTTTCAGAAAGAAATACTTTGTCCCTTTGCCCGAATAGGACATGGCATAAAATTGGAGCCGTCATCCTCCTCTCTCTCTAGTCGTTCGAGCATTCGTTTCAAAGCTGAATGACATCGTCGGTGATAATTGTAAAGGATCTCGTAACCATCATGTATAAACGTGTTTGAAACGATTAAAAGCTCGATGAATTTTCAGTTTCCGTTGTTTTTCTCTTCTCCTACGTTTCCACCGTGCTACGCGTAATCGGTTATCTCGTAAGTTGCCCTTACCTTCATCTCCTTCTTTTTGTCTTTTATATTCGTAATAATTACTTGGTATCCTCTGAAACCAGATTTCCACGTTATTACTTTCTCATCGTTCCAAACTCTCTCTCCTCTCTTTTTCCTTCTCTGTCTGTCTCTCTCTCTCTCTCTCTCGTTCTCCCCCTTCGTTCTCTGTCTCGCGCGCGCATTTCTTCAGGAACGTTGCCCATTGCACGGTATAAAGCTCATGGCTCCGTGGCTTTGACGTGGATTAACCATCGTGTATCTTGGTGTTTCCAGGTGACTATCAAAGGGAGCAGTTTTTCAAATGGAACAGCATGGACTTTGTTAACTATTCGTCGGAGGTGAAAAGCTTCTTGGATAGGTATAAATATCATCCGAACGAGCGTAAAAGATTCGAATGTCTCAACTGTGGATGTCGTTTCACCCAGAAGACCACCATAACCAGACACCTGCGGTACTTTTGTGGCCAAGGACATCGCTATCAGTGTCCTTATTGCGAAATGAAAGCCTCGTGTTCGTCCAACATTTACAGACACGTCAGATCGAGACACATCGGATACAAAGCTCACGCCATCAAACTCTTCTCTTCGATGAATCCTCGTAGAAACATGTAAAGCCGATATTTCTCGCGTTGGCTAAGGAACGAAGCGCATTCCAAAAAGCGATTGCAAACGAATGTTTCAAGGTAGATACGATAGACAATACTAAGACGGGACGAGACCGGACAAGACGAAATTTTACCCAATTAAAATAGAGGCACAAACAGAAACGAATCGAGGCTATATTAATGACGTAGAACCGTGTAAAATTTTTCACATGTTCTCCAATGTAAAAAAATATATATATATATATATATATGTATGTCTTTCTGCATCAGTCTCTGGTCGCATTGCTCCTTCGGTACATCGTCCCATACTAGCCAGCTTTGCTTGATCGACGTTTCAACGAGGATTTTCCCCTATTTTTTTTTTTTTCTTTTTTCGAATCTCGACCAAGAAGATCCTCGTTGAACGTGCTCTCTTGCCGATCCAGACGTAAAAATGGATTCTCCTTCGAGCCTTGATTTTCTTTTACTTTCTCTATGTCACGACGACACGGAACGATGCACTCGCACATGCTCCTGGACCGAAAAGTGCTTCGAAAACGGCTCGTACATCGTACTGTTTCCTGCTAACTCGTTTCTTCGATATTTCAGGTGTTTGGCAGCATATTCGACCACGTCCGAGGAAGCGGCCGAAAGTGTACTCCGTGCACAAGAATCACTATTGTCCACGTTGCAATCGTGGTTTCACCCTAAAGAAAAACATGTCGCGGCATCTGCGTCACGAGTGTGGTATGGCGCCGAAATATCAGTGTCCCTACTGCGACAAGCTTTCCAAGTTTACCCAGAACATTTACGCCCACATCAGGAAATATCACCCTGACCAAGCGCTGTGCTTTAAACGGCTCTACTGAACTCACGATTGAGAGATTTCTTCTAATACGCGGCTCCACTCCACCGATGTGTCACACCAAGTGAAATAAAGTTGTCAAGCCCAGTCTCTCGAGTCTTTTTATTTATATTCGAGAGTGTTAGACACAGCGAAGAGAGGAAAAGAGAAAAGAGAGAAATGGAATGCGCTCATGCGTCTGACTAACCGTGTTGCTAAATTTGATTTCAGGTGTATCGTCGATCGCAGACGGAACGAGATCCTTTGTCGTCGAATCGTTTGCTTCTGGCGACGTCGAGCGGTCATCCCGCAACGGTGGTAAACTTCGAGCAACCCCTTTTTCCACGCTGAATCGTTCGTCGTCGTTTCTTTTTAGCGAGAAAGACCATTTCATCCAAACACCTTGCTTCTTTTTTTATGCAATTGTCAAGGAGAATAAAGCGGAAAGCAACACTTCCGACCGTTTTTCCTATTTATCTTCTTCCAAAGAGCGGCAGACATGGGAAAGTGTGCGCGATATACAGCCAACTCGCCTGTAACACACGGTTAATACGTTCCGTGTTGCATCAAAATCGTGTTACAGGAGAGTTGTCGCAATTTTTGCACCGCGTTATATCGACGCTGTATTTCCTACATCGATCCGCAACGGTTGCTTTTAAACGCCTAAGTTTTGCGTCTACTTTCTTATCGTAGACTAGAGTTGCCGCCATCGACATTTTTCGATAAACGGCCAACTCTTTGTCGCAGCATGAGAGAAAAGGGGGGTGGGGGGGGTGGGAGGGGAGAAAATACTGCTGTTATATGTGTCGTCGAGCTAACGTTTGCCTGTTAATATCACTTACCGAGAAAACTACCGTGTAATTTCCAGTGATGTTCAACCTGTCGACATTGCCTTACGTGACCGTTCTGGCTCCGGATCAGAGACGAAGATGCTACAACACCGGTATGCTTCCAGCAGTGGACACCACATCCCGAGGTAACTTTGACTGTCCCAAGTGTCAGAAGACCTACAAATGGTATCGAGGACTTCACAGACATTTGAATTACGAATGTGGTAAGGCGCCGCGCTTCCAATGTCCGCATTGCATGTACACTGGCAAACACAGGTCGCACGTGTACTCGCATATTAAGAGCAATCACAGCGATCGGCCGATTTACGCTCTGGATACTCAACAGGGCTGAAAGCCGTCCGATATTTGTTCGCGACAATTCTCCTGATTATCCAAATGGGAAGGGCATCTCCTTCCTACGCTTTAGTAATCGAACATTGCCGATACGCTTCGAATCGTAGCGATACGCGACGGATGCGAATATAGCGAAGAATGCGCAACATCGATTCCGTAGCTGGAACCGATTTTCTCCATCATATTCTGTACATTTCTACTCGTAGTCACTCTGTATAGAAAATAAAGGATTCCTTAGCGATAGCAACGGCTCGCTTTATCCACCTTCGATCGTCACGTTTTTGCGTTTCTGTATTGTATATCTCACTCGTTGATCGCACGACCACCATGTACGACGACGAAGAAGCGTAAAGGAAAGTGAAGTGAAGAGCGACATCTGCTGCTGCGGTCCACTCTTTCGTTTCCTTTCATATTACCGTTAGAGTAAATGAACTTTTCATGTTTTCCATTTCGCTCGACGTACTAACGTTCGAACCGTCGCAGAGTTAGTTAACTTTCTCGTCGTTTCGTTCTTCTGTGTTTCTTTCACAGAATTCGATTTCGTCTTGTCTCGATGCCGAGTCCATCGTCAGCGGTATATCGAGTGTTGGACGTTATCGTTCGTCGATCTTTCGCAACTAACCGTTGGAAAATTTGTCCTCTTTTGCAGATTCCGACAGATGTACTTGGGGCATGATACAGCGGACTTCTACTCAGCTCTACGAACGAAATCGACATCCGTGCCCGAATTGTTCTCGTACCTACAAACATCGAAGTCACATGATACGACATTATAAGTACGAATGCGGGACATCTCGGAGATTTGAGTGTCCTTACTGCAAGAATCATCTTCGTCAACGTACCAACGTGTGGACGCATATACGTACACTTCATCCAAAATACAAACTTTATTGCATCGATATCGCCACAAATGCAAAACTCTACCATCAAGAGCATCGAACCGATTAGCTCGCGGATCCTTCTTTCGTCGTTCCAACCAATCGTTCGATCAATTTCTCTCTCGTTTTCTTTAGCTTTCGATGTTATCTCGACTCGTGTCGTCTTATCTCGCCTTGACACCACTCGTTTCGTCTCATCTCATCTAGTCTCATTTCGTCTCGTCCAATCCTACCCGTTTCCTCTTCATTTCTGATCATCCTTCTGAGACTGCGTTCTCCAACGTCTGGATGCATACGTGAACATTAACTTGGTGTATTTTATCGATGTAGACTGCTCCTTCTCGCACCCGTATCTGTTCGAAGGTAAGAATTTTCACATTCTACTTTTGAGAGTGTCAACGAGCGTTAAAACAGTTTTAACGTGAATAAATAATTGATGCCAAGTTTGAACTTTGCTATTTTTCTATCGACTGCCTATGTCGACTTTACTATGATGTACTTATTATACCGTTCCATAGTCGTATGTAAGCGCGTTAAGTTTCGTTCTCGGAAACTTGATTCGACTAGAAACGGTGGATAAACAGCGGCCGACTGGACGGAGCGGCACGAAACACAGGTTTGTGGAAAATGGTAGTAGAGTTTACGAGGATTGCGCTAAAAAGAAAGAGAAAGAAGAAAAGCCTAGAGAAGATTAGGTTCGGCAGTCGAATTGCACGAGATGTGCAATTCGAAACGAAGAACGCGGACTTTTTACTTGGGATTTCTTTCTACGCTGTTTCTATACAAAAAAAAAAGTACGTTCAGGTAACGAATCGAAATAATGGTTCACCGATAATAACGTTCTTTTTGTTTGCGTGCTTGTTTCAGAAAGAGGAAAAGGGAGCACGGAAATCGAGCGGTTCCACGGTCGTTCTGGCAGAGAATTTACGATCATCAGACGAGACGGAATGTACGAGTGTCCCAGTTGTCGCAATCTCTACAAATGGAAGAAATCGATGCTGTCGCACTTGCGGAACCAGTGCAGACAGCCTCCGCGCTTCGAATGTCCTCACTGCTCCATGAAAAACTACCAAAAGTCTCACATGATCCGTCACTTACGCGTACATCATCCTCAACTCGCGCAAACGTTCTGGGACCGAAAGTTCAGTGCTTTCTTTCGATTTTAACTTTAATATTTCCACATCAATTGTCGTTCTTTCGATTGTTGCTCGCAATAAAGCATCGTGGTGAATCGATGGAAGAAAAAAAAAAAAAAGAGTGAAGAAAGAAAAGAAAAGAAAAGAAAAACAATATTTATTCCTCCCCTTGTACACGAGATCCATTGGTTCGATCGCCGTGCATCTTGGCGCGTGACAAACACCTAGCGAGATCCAATATTTCAATCGTCTCCTCGATATTCTTCGACTAACGAGCGATCTTTCTATGGCTGGTTGTAAAGTATGGATGCTTGGTGGAAAGATGGTTCCACGGGATCCATGTGCTAGCACCGACCACGTGCACGCGAGAAGTCTCATTTGTTGTTGTATCGCGCGAACGCCGATTTTGTCCGAACCTATCGAGAAAAGCGTATCTGTAAATTGCGAGCACGTTTCGCTGGGCGTTTCGAAGAGAGAATCGGGAAGAAGTGCGCGTGTTGAAACGTAGGTTCCGTGGAATGCGTACCTTTCTCAATTGCGTGGCTGCTCGATGGCTGCTCGTTCCGAGCAGAGTTCCGATGCAGCTCTGTGCTCGCAACGACAAAGTGGTCGAATTGCTGGTGGAGAAGAGGGTATATTATTTCTCGCAGCGAACACGGAGCTACCCGGAGCTAAATAGTATAAGGGTTGGTAGGGAGTTTGCCGTCGAGCGGAGCCCTTGAAGAGCGACGCATTCGAACGGAACGTCCGTTCGACGGGGTGGCCAAACTCCGTAAGCTGTACAGCCTCTTCTGTACAGCGGTCGAGAGTATGCTGTTCAGTATTTATGTCTCCGTGTTTCAGGATTCCCCCATATTCTACCGCCTGCACACGGACAAAACCTAGACTTGAAGAGCCGATTGGAAACTATCGGGAAACGTTGTTTGGAATCGGGCAAAACCGCGAAACGGAGGAGCGCAAAGATAAACGTTTCCGACAAGACGAAGCCGTTTCAGTGTCAAAAGTGCGGTCGCGGTTTCACCTTGAAGAGAAACAAAGATCGACACGTGAATTACGAGTGCGGCCACGAACCAAGATTTCAGTGTCCGTACTGTGGTCTTCGCAGTAAGCAAACATCGCCGGTCTACGCTCACATCAGAAAAAAGCATCCGGAAGAGGAAGTGTTTATCTTCGACATGAAGCTTTGAACTCGACGTTGAAGATTCGACGAAACGACTACTATCGACGATCCATCCATTTTGCGCCCGATCTCGTTCGATGTAATCGACACGTGTAGTCTTTCCACTTTATACTCGCTTTCTATGGGAACGTATTTCCTTACCGCACGCGTTCATCTCGAAGGTATTCGCGGAGCAAAAAAAATATTTCTCAAGCTATCGACGCGAAATATCGATTTGAAATATAGTCTTCGAACGACACATGCGTGTAAATATTTCGGTTAAAATGCATGCAGATTTGCACAGAAATGACAGATACGCACGAACGATCCTTTGTAGTTTAATATTTGTTTTTATGGTATATGCAAATTTATACGACAACGTACACGCCGAATATTCTTACGATTATCAAACGGCAACCCGTCGTCTGCATACTTTCGCGCACGAATGGTTAACCGAACCATCAGGGATGTGGCCATCGGTCGAAGATGGAACGATACACAACGATTTCTATTCGATAGATTTAATTACCGTTAACCTAGCCTAAGATGCATTTTTCCCTAGTACGTATTGAATTAAACAATTGAAAATAATTAGAAATAATGTCCGTTAAAATCGTGCGATTTCGATTCGTCTGCTTTGATATTAACAAAGAAAGACAAGGAAAAAGAAAGAAAGAAAAGGCTGAAAGAAAGAAAGAAAGAAAGAAAGAAAGGGGAGAGAGATAGAGAGAGGGGCGGGGGGTCTGGAAAATGCTCGAGACTGGCTCGACGTTTTCATCTAGAAGATCATCCGCAACTTTTTAAGGTATCCTTCTTTTATTTTTCCACTTCCAATGTTCAACGTCGTCGATACGAAGCATGTCGCAATTTAAATCAAAGTCAACCGAACCAAACCGATCCGATCCAACCACCCCCGGACCGATTTAGTTCGACCCAATCCAGTACGATCGCTACATCTCTAAAGGAGATCGATACGGCGATCGATTCTCGGATCCAGCGATCCTGCTGCTGTCTTCCCAAATCGTTCGTCCGATATTTCGCTGATTCCACTAACCAGCCAATCTTGAAGTTTCAGGTTTCTATGCCGCGGTCCCACAGTTGGATTTAAACTTCGTTTTACAATCTTGCAAAGCATTTGAGAACGAGGAAAGCAACAGGGAGATTGGTCAGACTGATTCCTGTGGCGCGACCGCGCCGAGATCATTGCCGAATTACTATTCTCAAGGGAGGGAGAAGAACACGTACGCAAAGGGGTCGCTGACGGACTGCTTCACAAAGCCATTCGGCTGCCCCAAGTGCGGAAGATCCTTCACCATCAAAGGCAACATGACCAGGCATCTCAAGTTCGAGTGCGGCCAACCGCCCAGATTCCAGTGCCCCTACTGCGAATTCCGTAGCAAACAAACGTCCAACGTAATGTCTCACATTAGAACCAGGCACGTAGGTCAGCCAGTTTACGTGGTGCACCTGGAGAAATGAAGGATCAGCTGTGAAAAGAATCGCCGGACCCTGTCGAGAAGACACGAATCGGAAGATTTAGTACGTGTTCCTATTGCTCGTTCGTTAACGAACGATGTCGTATAAAGTGAAGGCCGAGAGAAGGCGACGCGAGGTGCGAGTGTTCGATCCTAAGATAATCGACCGCTTTTCGCGTAATAGTTTCCCGTGTTTACGGCAGATCCGATCTCCGTCCCTTTCGAGATGTTTCTGTCGTCGGCGGACTGTCTCGAAAGCTTGCCGTTCGCATCGGAAACGTAGAAGCTAGTTCCGAGCGAACGCCGCCTTTTGCGATTGTCGCCTCCTATCTTAGAAAAATAACATACACGTATTTGCGTATACGTTACATGCATGTAATACATGTAATATACGCATATATACCTACACACACGTTGACACGCAACCACATTCATTGATATACATCACGCGTATATGAATATTATACGATACGTACACTTAATATATGATACATATATTTTCCGTTGTTATCAAATTTTTAAATGTTTTATAAAATTAGGGAACGATCGTTTACGAGATTTAGTCGTGAAACGAGACGATGCTCAAACGAATCTCGAATTTTGGGATACCGAACGCGACCGTCGGTTAATTTTTCGCACGTTGAAATTACTCGTGTTTTCTACGAATGGTTCACGTCGTTGACGACGTGATCATTAGCCGGTAACCGGTTTGCCCGAGAAGTCGAACATAAAGATGTTTCAAGTACAATTGCATTTAAAGTTCCACGATGTACACGAGCTGTCACACGAAAAGTTCTTCGATCTCTAGACGTCCTACTAGATAAAATTGTATGTTTTCTATGGAGGAAAGATTGAGAAAGAGAGTGCGTGTGTTTGTGCGCGCGCGCGCGCGCGTGTGTGTGTGTGTGAGAGAGAGAGAGAGCGAATGAGAAAATGCGAGTAGGCGCGAGAAGAAAGGAGGAATGAGTCGATGGAAAAGATAGTAAGAATAACGATAATAACGACATCCTTAATATTCATAGCAGGTAAAGAAATGGACTTTGACGTAACAGTATCATCCGTCGGTGAAATCGAACCAGCTATAAGGTCAAGAAATGACGAGGAAAAGCGAAAAAGAAAAGCAAAGAAACTGGAGCAACAGAAAACGCGCGTTCGTCGAATAATATTTAAAAGTTGTTTCGGGTAATTGTGCGTCCGGCGTATCGTTGGATGTTCGATGGGCGAAAAGGGGAGGAACAGAGGAAAGTGTACCTTTCGATTTGCCGGTACGCTTTCCGCTTTAAGACTGAATGGTACAGGGTGAAGCGGTCGGGGCAAACGTTGTGTTCTTTCACTTTTGTTTCTCGTTTATCGAACCGAATGAGAATCACGATGAAAGATAATGCCGAGCTTTTAAGCTTCTGGAATCGATGCGCGGAGACAGCAGGATAATAGTGTACCTACTGACGAACGTTTGGTGCAACCACGTGCTTACGGCGAAAGCGTCGCCGTTCGCACCGCAACGGAAATGTTTTCTTTGATTCTCGTTTTCTTCTAACCTACACCTAGACGTTAGTGGCCGACTGTTTTTGTTGCTGTGATATAATTAACGATGTTGTAGCATTAAATGCGTTTATTAATAACTGTACGCGCCCGATCAGAGACGGGCTAGACGCGTTTCTCCATTCATCGTATGGACAAGTTTGATATTTTACCGTTTGATCGGTCTCGTACGACCGATCGTTTCCTTCGGGACTTGACTACGAATAAATGTTCGCGAATTACATTCGATGTCTAAACGATTACTATTCCCCATTTTCCACGATGTTTTGTGATCATATATCGTCGTCACTGTGGAATTGTAAGATACGAATAATAAATCGATGTTCAAACACTCCAGCGATTCTATCTGCGCTCGATTACCGAGCGTACACTGTGTGATATGATTCTTTGATCGTTTATCACCCGTGTTTGTTTGTCTCTTTCTTTTCTCATCTTTCGGTTTCTATTTTTTCTTTTTTCTTTACTTCTCCTTTACTGTTTTTCTTTTTTTTTTTATGTTTGTCTTTCTTTCTCGTTTCTATCTCGCGTCGCTTTGCTAGATCAGGAGAATCCTTTGGTTCGGTGCTACGTATTTTGCTTTTTTTCACGCGATACATATGTACTAACGAACTCATCGTAGGTCATGGATGCGTCTGTACATATTTCAGACCAGCTCCGAAAACGTCGTCGATCGTGTTCCCTTGTTCGGCAGACAGATCGATTTCTTCGATCGGCGAACACGAGGAGGAGAACGCGAATTGGCGCGCGAGTTGTATTATAATCGCATGCCCCAACACTTTGAACGGACGTTCACCGTACTTTGTTTCTTCTTTGCAGATCTGAGCGTGTTGGACTCTCTGATGAGCATGGTAAAGCCGGGCAACAACGTGGGCAAAGATCGCTTGCTCTATTACTGTCCCAAGTGTTTGCACAGCTTCACGTTGAAAAGTAACCGTAATCGGCATTACAAGTACGAGTGCGGACACGAACCCAGATTCAAGTGCCCTTACTGCAAACTGAGGAGCAAACAAACGTCACAGATCTATAGTCACATCCGCAAGAAACATCCAGAGGAAAGGGTTTGCGTGATCGACCTTAAATTTTAATCGTCATAAGATATATTGTATTCATAAGTAAAGTAATAAACATTTTATTCAATTACAACTTTCCTCCCACGTCCTTCCACACGATCCTTATCGTATATTACTTTTGAAGAGAGAAACAGAACATTTACGAGAATGGCGAATATTTAAATGGGAGCGCTGTGGTTCCCGAAGGAGGAGTGCACGGGTAGCGGATTATAAGTTTCCGGTTCTCTTCTAATTCTCGCATCGCGATCGGTAGTCGCGATGATCGTTACGGTCGTCGTGGGCGTCCCACCGTCGATTCTCGTATAATTCTAATCGTTGCGCTTTTTTGCTTTCAGTGGATCATTCGTTTCGACTATTGTACGGAAATTACGGAGCCGGTTCGTATGAGGAAGCGAGCAAGTTCCACGCGTCGGACGATGTCTACGGATCTCTTCGATGCAGAGGCAGCAAGAAAAAGAACTACGTGTGCCCAAAGTGCGGCAATGGTTACACCGTGGTGAAAAGTCTGACTCGTCACCTTCGTTACGAGTGCGGCGTCGCGCCCAGATTCAAATGTCCGTACTGCGGTACTCGCAGCAAGCAAAGGGCACACGTGAACGAGCACATACGTAGAAAACACTCGGGTCAACGCATCTACATTATCGATTCGCCTTGATGACCAGCTCTTCGTAACGGCTGTTCCCCGTCCAGTACATCATCGTCATCGACGTTCTTCCGTTTCTCGTTCTCCCGAATGTCCACGTTTTCTTTTCACGCTCTAACCGACAACGAACGTCTTGTAACGAAGGTATAGCGTCGTCGTCACGATCTGCGTCACCGTTATATATACGCACATATAGCATCGAAGGACGGGAATACCGGCCGTCGTAACGTGTGTGTGTGTGTGCGGTTTTTCACGAATGTACATGTGAAATGCGAATAAAGCATTGTTACGGTGCTACTGGACTCGAACAAGTACCACCTGTTGACGATCGTTCGCGAGAGAGTTTTTCCTTTCGCTTGGACGCGCGACGACCAACGTTCGCTTCTCTTTGTCGTCGAAATCGTATTCGCTAAAACGACGCAGCCACTTGCGGTCGCTTTGGCCGTTCTTTCAACTTTCCTCCGCTTCGCCGGTTAACGAGTTAATCGACGGTTAATCGACGGTTATTCTCGTCCCTGGGCCGAGAAGCTCCGAACACGGAAGCTCTGCCTTTGCGTGTTTGCTCGCTCAAAGACACTGATAAAAGGTCAGCTTGCGGTCTTCTCGGGGACAAGGTGGCGGGAAAAATAACTCGCGGTAACCCGATCCTCTTCGTAACGATAACCGCTTCCATCATTTTTGTTTTCTTCGTGTATCTGACCGGTCATGCGAACACGTCCCGAGACTGCGACTAATTGCGTTTCCTTTTTACTTTTCTTTTTTTAGACATCAAGAGGATCAAGATAGAAACCGATCTGGAGAATCTTTGCTCGGTGGTGATGGAAGAAGCGAAGGATTTCGATTACGAGGAAGAGAAGCCGCTCGGCTCGAGGAGGCGTAGGGCCACCGCTATTCGAGACATTGAGAGGCACACATGCTCTAGATGCTCCAAGAGCTACATACACGCATGGCATTTAAAAAGGCACACCAAGTTCGAGTGCGGACAAGAGCCGAGAGTTCAGTGCCCTTACTGTGCAGCGCGAATGAAACAACGCGGTCACGTTTATAGACACATTCGTCAGTGTCATCGTGGTCAGAACGTATACGTGATCGATCTGAATTGAGATCGAACTCTACTCCGATCAATCCGATTTGCCAATCACGGGCAACAAGTTCCTTTTTCCGCGACTTTTCTACTCGTACGAACGACGAGAAACAAACGAGACGACGAAACGATCGTCGAATATCGTTCCTCCTCTAACGCCAGTTCTTTCTGCCTTTTAGTCGCCAGCAGAAGAGAAATCGGTTCGAGTTTCGCGCATAACGTTTCTATAAGATTTCACGCGACAAATGCAATTGTTTGCACGCGTCTAATTGAAGTTGCGTAGCGAATGTTTAGATCGTGTTTGAAAAGTAAGAGAAAGTGGACGGAGAGAGAATAGCGAGACAACGACGAGAAAGGATACACCTGGACCGTCGTCGATCGGTTTTCTAGCGAACGTGTTCTCTGTTGTCCTTTCGTTTCTGTTCACCCTCGACTATCGATTATTGATTAACCTTATTGTATCGTAAGAGCATAGAATCGAGGAAGAGTATTAGAAACAATAAATCACACAGTACAATGTTTAAAGTTATTGCGTGTAAATAACGTACAAGATAAGAGACAAACATTTTAATTAACGCTTTCGCGTTCCCGCTACTTCGATTTCCCTTCTAAATCGCTTTGATAGTAAGACGATAATCGTTGGACGATCGATCGTTGGTCGTTGACGAGACGATCGAAAGATACGAAAGAAGGAAAAAAACGGAAGGAAATTTCTAATTGGCACACGTTCGATTTCAGGTTCGCGTCGAAGCGCGTTGTTTAACATTGGGAAGGACGTGACGCGTCGACGCGGAAGGATCCACGCCGAACCGATGGAAAATCTCTACTCGAGAGTAAACGATCGTTCGTCATCGTTCCGGGGCTCGAATTTCTGTCCAAAGTGTACCGTAAAGTTCGATCGTTTGACCGATCTTCGTACGCATATGATACGAGTGTGTGGATTCGAGCCGAAGAAGATGTGTCCCTATTGCGATACCGCGGGCGATACCATCGACCAGATCCACCGGCACATCGAACATCGTCACCCGAGGCTCCGCCATGCGGTGCTCGAAGTGTATAACACGAGCGGAAATTGAATAGCCATTTTTCCTTTTCAAACTCCTACCGGCAATATTTTCGTACTTTTGTCTGTGTACTTGTCGATAGATAAAGGCCCCTTTCGTTGCTAGTTAATAAAACGGAAAATAAAGAGGAAATAACGAAGACGTATTTCTCGTTCAATCTTAAACGTTTTGACTCGATGTAGTTTTGATGTTGATTGAAAGCTATTGTGCCGTAATTAAACGAAACGCAATTAAACGAAATGTTCTTGATCGTAGTTGGATTTCTTATCTGACAAAGTATTTCCCAATTCGAAGAGTCGCTCGTTTATGCTCGTCAACTAACGCCGCTCGTTTTCTTCTTCCTGTGACTTGCAGACATACCGATCCCGTGCATGACTATGCCGAAGAACTTTCAAAGGAATTGCAACTACCCGATGATGCCTCTGATCAAGGACCTGGCGACCCTTTGGATGGCGAAGCGGGTCGAGTTTCCGTATCGGTGCGAGACTTGCGGCAAAGGGTATCAGCATCGCGCCACACTGGTCAGACACACCAGGCACGAGTGTGGCAAGGAGCCGCAATTCAAATGTCCCTATTGCGCTCACAGAACCAAACAGCGTGGCAATCTCTATCAACATATTCGAACCAATCATCCTGGCAAGAACGTGTTCTCGAGTAGCATCTAGGAGGCTTTCCCCTCTCCCTTTTTCCTCCACCTTTTTCTTCCACCCTCGTTTCTCGTTTCGTAAGCCTCGTACGCTTCGTACGCGTTTATATTTTCTCGTACGTTACCATTCCGTTCGGCGAACGCCAATGCATATAGACAAAGAATGACGACCGCCTGTTCTCGCATAGAGTCGCGTGTATCGAATCTTGTAACGCGATAGAATAGAGAGCAGCTAGAGAGATGTTTCACACTGCGAAACCTTCGTTTGCAGATAGAATTACTCCGCTGCTATCGAGTGAAAATGAGATTTTACCCATCCTACAATATCGTATTGTACGCCTAAGTGTCGTGATCCTGTATAAAGCCATGTGCCAAACGAATATAACGAAGAATAAAAAGCGACGTTTGTAAAATATTTGAACACGTTCTGTTCCAACAGCGACATATCGCCACTGTCTTCTTCATTTTATTATTATTATCGACGTACGAAAATACGCGGCCAGACGAGAATTCTTTCTAATAATAAAATACACCCGTTCTTTTTCCAGAACTGTCCTGGTCCGGATACCGTTACCAAAGCAGAACTGTCGGCCATCACAAGCTGGTGCTATCCTCGAATAATCCGAGCGCCAAGCTTCCTCGGAAATCGAGCAGTTGCCTGGACAAGAAGCCAGGTTGCTTCAGGTGCCCAAACTGCAACAAAGGCTATCGCTGGCTGAGAAACATGAAGAATCACTTGAGAATCGAGTGTGGCAAAGATCCGAAGGAATGTTGCCCGTATTGTCCGCACAGGACCAAGTATAAGAGCAGCTTACAAAAGCACATACTTCGAATACACTTTGGATAACGAGCCACGTCCCCCGTTCTTACATCTCGTTAGTTGCATCCTCTCGCTGAACGATGAAATCACCGATTCGCCAACCACGATCGTCGTATTTATTCGCAATCGCTCCTGGAACCCGGCAAATTTCCATTTACCTGGCTAAAAAAATCTGCTGTATGAACAATAAATTGTTGGCAGATGGAGAAAGCGTTACGTTCGTTTCACGTGTATTCGATTCCAGTGTCTACGTCGATGAAACCGAGTGTGACGCGACGTAGTATCGTATCGCGTGGTGCTTTTGCAACGTGGATTTTCTACGTTGAAAAAGCTAGATTAGCGGACATCGAGGAAGAGGAGAAGAATGGAAAGTCGGTCGCGAACGGTCTTTGGAAAGCCTACGCTTTTGCCAATGCGCTGACTAAGATTTTTGTTTCAGGTAACACGATGCATACGTGCGAGTGGTGCGGTCGACCATTCTCTTGGCCCTCCAGCTTGAGACTGCATCAAAGAATGGCTTGCGGAAAGCCACCGAACTTCTGCTGCACTATCTGCGATTACAAGTCCAACTTTAAGGGAAATTTGAAGAGGCACTTACTTTGTAAACATCGGATACACATGCATTAGCGAACGGATTACTGTGCGACCGATCTGCTGGCCGATAATAAAGTGTACTTTTACTCCATGCGAAAACCTAACCCTTGACGCTAAGATTCTCTCGACCGTTTTGCAAATATTTTCAGGCAATGGCAGCCGAACGAAACGATCCGGGGCACGAAAACGGAATGTAAGTATATGCGCGTGCACGAGTACGAAAGTACAGGTGTGTTAGCATCGTCGTTTTTTAGCTGCTCGAAACCGGAAACATGCCCTCTTCGAGGAAATCCCGAAGCGACTATTCGTCTCGATCGCCGTCGAATAGAATCAGCTTCGCAGGTTTCTGCTCGAAGAGCGCGTACGATTATCGGCGACTAGACGGGACTGTCGTCGCATTCCGTTGTGTTCTATTAACCTGGCAAGGCATGCGCTTCGATGTCTAGAAGCTAGCCACTGCGATCCCCGATCTCTTCTTTCTTTTCTTTCTTCTGGAACCTGCCCTCCTAAATAATCCTTTTCGATTTGCGCCACGTCGCATCGCATCGCATCGTATCGCATCGCGTCACGCCGTTCCCTCGTCGTTCTTTAATAACCGAGATTTCTTTCCAGATGCTCCTTTATTCCCGATCGTGAGGCCGCGGCTGCACGTTTGTCCGCGTTGCGGACAAATGTACTCCTGGGCGTCGAATCTACGGAAACATCTGAAGATGGGCTGCGGAATGGTTACGTTTGAGACTCACTTCTCCTGCCAGTATTGCCCTTACAGATCGAGGATCGAGGCCTCGTTTCTCAAGCACCTGCTCTCGGTGCACAACATCAAGTAAACAGCTGTTTCGCTGAACGTCATTTATCGTCTACGACTCTTTTCGTTCAGCGATATTTGTACGAAGCCAAAGTCTTTGGATTTTGCGATGGAACTCGTTTTCCACGCGGGAAACCATGCTGTTCGGAACGATGTTTCTTTCATACGGTTTCATTGGTGTTTGTAAATCCGTCACTACGCATACGTATTGGTTTTGTCCTTGTCGAGTCGATATTTCAACGTTTGAACGTTTGAACAACAATTTTCCTTTAACTCGTTGCATAACGTATACATTGTGGATCGGCCGAATTTTATGCGAAGCCAAAACATCTTCGAAATGTTATTGTCATCGACGACCAAATATTTGTAATCGTTAGAGAGTGTTGAAAGTTAGTGTCGTGTGTCGATTTGCGAAAAAGGATTATCCGTATATCGGTATGCAATAGCGCGACTCACGAAATAACCGTAGCCGCTCTTTGATAAATCCAATCTAGTCTACAGGCTGTTTCTTTTTTTTTTTCTTTTTTTCATTTTTTCTTTTTCTTCCACTTCGTCGTTTCTTTCATTTCCTAGTTTTCTTCCTCCCTCTTTTCTTTCTACCTTCGTCGGTCGAATCTAGCGACGTAGATTCGTCGGATCGTGCAATCTACAACTTTTCGTACGTATTGTCACGATTTTTACCATATCGAGAAAATTAACGATAGCGCGGTAAATTCTAGCAACCGATTTTCTACCTATTTGATATCGAAGCGATCGTAGTATGGACAAGCATGCATTAGCAGCCGTCTTTTCCCATAAAAACCGTTCGAAACTTTGCGAGTATCGCGTTTCAAATGGTAGAATTGTAATTACGACGTTGTACGCTCAATTTCCTCTCTTTGTGGCGTGTCTCGAACAACAATTCACGGCTGCAACGATACGATGTTTGAACGTCGCGATTCCTTGTTCGAACGAACATGCTTCTACTTTGACGCGTGTCGTACGAGAAATGCGCGGACGCGTTCAACAAATTCATCGTCTACGTAACATCTGCTCTGGAAGAGGGATGAAAGACGAAACACAGTACGATAATTTCTTTCTCTTTCTTATCCGTTTTTATTGAAATCCGAGTATTAAAGAGAGACAAAAGAGGGGGGAAGGTGAAGAACGAGAAGAAGAAAGAAGAAGAAGAAGAAGAAGAAGAAGGAGGAGGAGGATGAGGAGGAGGAGGAAGAGCAGAAGGAAACCGTTCGCTCTCGCGCGTGACAAGCTACGATCGATCGAGATCGTATCGACGTAACGGATTCAATTCCATATAAGTATTCACGCTAATCAAGTAGTGAACGTCAGTCACCTCTCATCTCATTCTTTGTGTAATCGTATGAACGCGGAAGATGAATCGTACTTGTTATCGATAGTTTAGAAGGAATAATGTACGCGAATCGTTCGTTTACGATGCATGAATATCTAGCCTATCTTATCCATTCGATTCGATAGATCCGTAAATCTATTAGATCGAGCAAGAATGCTGCGCAGTGATGGTTAAGTGTTCCTGTGTAACGATGTCCGGCAGTCGATTGCTTTTTAAATAAATACCTGTGTACAGATCCAACCATCTGAAAAAATTCTTCGAAGATTCGTCCCGTTTCGTTATCTTTCACTTGTTATTTTTCTTTTCTTCTTTTCTTTTCTTTTCGTTTTAACGACGATTCAACTTTGACGATCGTTGCAAAATTGCTGGTGCCACGATCCGAACGAAATTAACCGACACGTCGATGATTTGCTCGTAGTCGATCAACACTGGACAAACGATCGTAGAATCCTTGTTTGCTTTTTACCGAGTAACCAGTTTCTAACGATGTTTACAAGTCGATGTTTAAGGGGTGAACGTTGACCGGTCGTTGAAGTAGACTCGTTTGTAACGAAAGTGCAAACGCAAATACCAACGGAAATTTCTGTAATACGATTGTTGATATAATATGCTTCTTTGATATATCCCTGTGTAGATTCTCATGTTGCGGAACGTACGGTTTCGCGTATAAACGCAGTCCCGTGTAAACGCGCCTGATATTTTGTTTCAGATTCCGTGGCCACTTTCAAGATCAGAGAAGGAATTGGCGAACGCATGGAGTTACTCGACGTGACCGACGTTTACGTCGCAACTACACGGATTAATCTTGAAAACGAGAGTGTCAAGGGATATACAGACGATTGCATCATAATGGAAGAAACTTGCGAAGACGAAGACGATGAGATGGAAAGCATGGAATACGCGACAGGCGGTTTGAAAGAAGATAGGCAAGAGTATAAATACTCTTGCTTCAAATGCTTGAAAAGCTACAAGAGGAAGGGCCATTTGGTGGAACATCAAAAAATATTTTGCGGCAAGGACAAACAACAGTGTTGTCCATATTGCAGTTTTCGTACATACAAGAAATCTAATTTGAAAAAGCACGTCAGTCGTATGCATTGCAACGACACCGATAGAGTCGTCTGAGTCGATCGTTTGAACGAAACACCGTCGGAAATCAAACGGAACGAAACGAAATATTGCACGACGATTATGTTTTAGTTCTTCGATATCGATGTTAAATAGGGAAATTGAGGAAGCAGGAAGTAAGGGAATTGAGGAGCAGATCTGCAAACTGATCGACGCAAAACGCTTTGTGTGTAAGCTTTTGTCATATTGTGATTTGTAAATGTCGTATTTGAACAGTAGAGGGAAAGAAAAGGAAAAAGAAGAGAGAAAATAAAGTTGATTCCGCTTGATATATTTATCCAATGTTCCCAGAGAAATTGTAATCTTAACCCTCTCGTGTTTTTCATGTTTATCGTTTGGTCCCCTTATCCATTGACCGTGACTGTTTCCCCATTATTCGGCTACTCTTAGATTTTCGTTAGACGATCGTCGACGGTGCAAAGGCGGTAGAACCTGTCAGTATCGAACGCTGTCAATGACAAATTGAATATTGTGTTTCAGGTGAACTGGTCCTTTGGGAGGAGTATCAGGTATTCGAGCCTACTACGGTAACCGAAGCGAGCGAGTTACGATCGGAAAGGTGTTCTTACGAGGCTAATTATTTCGGGTCTGATCGCAAGCCTACCCGAATATGCAGGAACAAAAGCACGGATCCCCTCGGAGGCAGATACAAGTGCTCGAAATGTTCTAAGTCGTATCGTTGGAAGCATCATTTGGTGGAACACGTAAAGGCGTCCTGCGGCCAGAAAAAGGCCGAGTGTTGTCCTTACTGTAGTTACAGAAGCAATCGAAAATGGAATCTCAAGTCTCACATGAAGAGAATACACGCGGATATATAGATCTTCGATTCGTTCGCGTAGTTCATGGCTGTTTCACCATCTTTTCCTGTATACAATAAAACTAAGCTTATGGACGTTTTCTTTGTATCGGATCATCTTGAAATCGCAATTTCCAACGTTTCTTTTCATCCTTGTCGCCGTAACATGCACCTTCGATAGATCGAAATTTTGTGAAAGGTACGTTACAGCCGATCGTGTTTCCACGCGTTTGCGTTTCCATTGCGTTTTCCACGCGTCTTTCGATCGCTGCCATCGGTACTTTTATCACCGTTTTTCCTTTCTGCGTCTTTTCTTCTCCGATCCCATCGCCAGACGCACGCGCATCCCGCTTCTATGGGAATCGAACGGCACGAGGACAAGCCAGATAATTCTCCGTAATCACGGTGGAACGCGATTTTGCGTTTCTGTTACAATTGCGATTAATTCGTGTTACAGGACGAGGCTATTACAGTGACAGAGGGACGAGATCTTTCGGAGGAAGATACACGGAATGCAAGTTCGAACTCGAACGAGTCAGATCAGCTGTCGAAGCAGTGGCCAGTGGATTGTCTTTCAGGAAGGCAGCTAACATGTACTGCATATCCAAGTCTGTTCTTCATCGTTACAGTAAACTGGGAATTCCAGTTTTAATGCAGAAATACACGCGAAACGATTCGAAATCCTGGAATTACCATACGCCTTGCAGCGACTAATTGATCTCTCATTGATTTCCTATATATATATAAATGTAGTATCGTGGACAAAAGGCCTAAGATATCGGCCGAACCGTAAGCAAAGTCGCGAGAGCCGCGGCATCGTCGGGTACATCAATGTATCGTCGGTCCTTTTAAGTGGATAGTTTCGTGGAAAGGGCCTGCGTGACCCTGGCCACGGGCGATACGGGACACGTGTCCGATAGGACGAGAAAAGACAAAGAGACGCTAAAGGCAGTGTTAGTTGAGTTAGTTGAGAAAGCGGAGAAAACGAATGCAAAAGGCGTGAAGTATGAATAGAGTGAGTGAGAGCGAGCGAGTGTAGAAGTCGGAGAGTGTGAATCGGGAAGTTGAAAGCCGCGTATGAGAATAAGACGTACGACAGCATTGTAATCATTTCGTTGTTTTGGATATTATTTATTAAATCAAAACATCATTACTTGTCCTTTCCTCTAAAGACCCATTTAGATACTACACATTTTTGGGGGCTCGTCCGGGGTTTAGAACGCTAAGTGACAAGTGAAAGTGGTATTTCGGAACAATGAGTGACTACAATGCAGGAGAAGCAGGTTTGACTGACGAGCAGGTGGTTCAGATGCAAATACCTGAGTTAAAAGATGAGTTGAGAAGACGACGGCTGAGATTAGCGGGCAGAAAGCACGAGCTGGTAGCGCGATTGCTGGCTGCGGTACGCTTAGAGCGGGAACACGGTGCACGAGAAGAAGACGACGACGACGATGACGTGATTGGGGACCGTTTAGACGTCAACGGTCCAGGGAATCACGATCTCAATAGTCAAGACGGCGGAGTTCGGGTGACTCCAGTGGTAAGACGACGAAGGCAAGACGAGCCTAAGTACACGATGTTAATGTTTAAAGACGTAGAAGACTCGCTAGAAAAATTCAGCGGAGATGACCTACCGAATGTAAGCCGGTGGATAAGAGATTTCGAGGAAATGGCGGAAGTGTGTGGCTGGTCGGACATCCACATGGTGGTTTTCGCTAGGAAGCTTCTCACAGGCTCTGCTCAAGCTTTCGTACGCCAAGAACGATGCACGAAGTCCTGGGCGAAGTTTAAAAAGGCGCTGGTAGATGAGTTCGAAGACATAGTGAGTGACCGGCAGATACATCAGGAATTAGCGCATAGAACGAAAAGAGCAGACGAGAGTCTACTTCGATATATGTATAGTATGCGTGAGATTGCGGGACAAGGAAGAGTCGATACACAGTCGGTAATCGACTATATTATCCAGGGTATTGCCGATGAGGTCACGAATAAAGCTATACTATACGGAGCCAGGAACATGCAGCAGTTGAAGGAACGCTTCGAGCAGTACGAAGCGATGAAAAGTGACATGAAGACGAAAACCAAATTTGGGGAACGTAAGGACGATAAAGCAGAACGATCAGCAATGCGGAATCGGTCGAGGCAAACGAGCAGTGATCCCAAAAGGTGCTTCAATGGCGGCGGTGACGATCACTTAAGTGTTAAGTGTCCGCAGAAAGAGAAAGGTGTGAAGTGCTTTAGCTGTAACAAATTTGGACATATTGCGGCGAAATGTACAGCACGACCAAAGGAGACTTACGTCATCTCGAGACCCGAGAAGGAGTACGTGAAAGAAGTCTCGATAGATGACTGTTACATCGTTAGTGGATACAGGCAGTGAGCTCACGTTTATACGATCAGACGAGTATGCGAGGTTAGGTTCACCACCTCTAGGCGGTTGTAGACATAAGGTTAAAGGGTTTGGTTCCGCTGACAATGAGACCTGGGGTGAATTTACAAAAGTAACGATGGTCGATGGGTATGCATTCACGGTCACGTTGCATGTCGTCTCAAATAAGGTATTGAGGGAACACAGTTTGCTGCTAGATACTGATTTTTTTGGATCAGATAGAGTTGCGGGTCAAACGGGGCGAGGTGAGCTTTTTACGATCTGACGAACAGACTGACGATTTCAAAGACGCGCCGGATATATCGAGGGTCAATATAGAGCACACTGATAAAATAGATTCATCGCACGTGCAGGAACCGCATTATCGTGAAGCGATTCGCGATATCGTTGGGGGGTATAAACCGGAGAAAAAGCGGGACGTCGGGATAACCGCGAACATCGATTTGAAAAGCGACAAACCCGTAGTACGAAGACCGCGAAGACTGGCGCCGTCTGAGAAGAGAAAAATAGACGATTTGGTCAAGTTGCGACAAAACGAAGGCGATTTTAAGTGTCAG
This sequence comes from Bombus terrestris, assembly GCF_910591885.1. Classification (NCBI taxonomy): domain Eukaryota; kingdom Metazoa; phylum Arthropoda; class Insecta; order Hymenoptera; family Apidae; genus Bombus; species Bombus terrestris. The sequence goes on along the minus strand of NC_063277.1, from coordinate 1,599,762 downwards.
GTATGTCTTAGGCCGGACAAAAATATAGAGTATGTGGATACCCCGAGTAGAAATCCACTGCCGGGTGCTGTGTATGAGGTTGAGTGTGAGGACGGGCTGATTGCACGGTTGAGAAGCGCACGGAACAAGGGCATTGAAGTCCGTAAGATTTTAGATGCCGCAACGTGCAGTCAGGCCGATGGGTATGTAATCAAAAGATTAATCGACGAAGAGTGGTGTATGAATTTCGAAAAACAGCGTCGTGAGTTACGTGAGGACGCCAAAAGAGATCGCTGCGACGCAAGAAGAAAACAGAAGGAATTTCAACAAAAAACGAAAGAGTGCGAAGCAGAACTTAAGGGGAGATTTAGTAGCCATTAAGAGAACCCAATTTGGTCCAGGTTTAAAATTCGGAGGAAAATTTTTAGGTCCGTACCGGGTATCGCGAACAATGCGGAATGACCGATACACGATGGAGAAAGTAGGGGAGCATGAGGGGCCTACGCACACGTCGACGACCGCCGACTTCATGATGCCTTGGGTCCTCAACGCCGAAGACGACGCATCCGACGATTGCGAAATTGAAGACCACATCTGAGGGCAGATGTTAATGCAGGATGGCCGAATGTAGTATCGTGGACAAAAGGCCTAAGATATCGGCCGAACCGTAAACAAAGTCGCGAGAGCCGCGGCATCGTCGGGTACATCGATGTGTCGTCGGTCCTTTCAAGTGGATAGTTTCGTGGAAAGGGCTTGCGTGACCCTGGCCACGGGCGATACGGGACACGTGTCCGATAGGACGGGAAAAAACAAAGAGACGCTAAAGACAGTGTTAGTTGAGAAGCCGGAGAGAATGGATGCAAAAGGCGTGCAGTGTCAGTTGAGAAGCGAGAGCGAGCGAGTGTAGAAGTCTGAGAGTGTGAATCGGGAAGTCGAAAGCCGCGTATGAGAATACAGCATTGTAATCATTTCGTTGCTTCGAATATTATTTATTAAATGAAAACATCATTACTTGTCCTTTCCTCTAAAGACCCTTTTAGATACTATTACTATATATATATTAATATATATATATATTAGGTACATATATATATATATTAATTTATTTATTTGTACAAAAATAATAATAACAGTAACAACACAACACTAATATAACAGATACAATGAAAAATATGTCTAATAGCAGTTAGTAACGTAATAAAGTATGACTGATTTATCACGTATCGATCATGTAATTGTAATTGACCTGCGTTGTAACTGTGGTAACTGAGAGTTAACCGTCTGGGTAAAATCCGATCGGTTTACGAAGGAATCGAGTCGTGGAACGCAAGAAGAAGGGAAACAGGAGAGAAAAAAGAGTTGGACCCAGTTACCATAGAAGTAACGTGATCGTATTGTTTCTTTTTTGGAAACGACTTAACAAAGACTGCATGAGACCCTGCCTCATAGTTCCTCGCGGTACTTTAATCTGTCGTGCCTCTGTCAACGAATTCTCGAAAGCCAGTGTATAGTTTTTCGAGCAAAACGATCAAAGAGGCACGTGGCTCAAAATAGTCGTAGCTATTTTGCGCTGCGTATTTTCCCGGATGAATTCTCGAACAAAGATCGAAATCGTTCGAACGAAACCGCTCGCTCGCGAAATCTATGGATACGAGCTTCGATACTTGCAACGAAGCTCGCTACGACACGAATGGCACTGCTGCCGTATGAATATCGCGAAAGTGTCATCCTCACGAACGAATTCCTCGGTATTTTCGTCGACCGTCTCTAATATCCGTCTCTTCTGTCTTTCGAATTTTTCAGAGTCGCGTTCTATGGGCTACCTGAACTGCCAGAAAGTCACCTATCCGTGCAAGAACTGTGGCAAGGTATACAATTACTACTCCAGCCTGGCGAGGCATTTGAAGCACGAATGTGGCGTGGAACCCAAGTTCCACTGTCCCCTCTGTCCTTACAGAACGAAGCACAAGTCCAGCCTGAACACCCACTTGAATGGCAGGCATATGAAACTTTTGAGCGAATTCTACGCGATGCCGAATGGGAATAAGCTGTCATCCTCCATGGACGCTGGAAACTAATCTACTTCGTCGACGACTATTTTACTTCCTACTCGAGACACGTCGATCGACATCTCTTCAAGACTACATCGATGACGGTCGATCTTTTTTCGGTCTGCGTGATAGTCCCCTTTCCCCTCAAAACTCGTGTCTTTTAATTTCGCTGGTGAAGTGCAGTGATTAGACAGAGAACGAGTTTTGCGTTAATTACCGGGCTATGTGTAACGAGGATCGAGAAACCTCGCGCGACCTTAAACGCGATTAGCGGCGAAACTTTTTTTACTTTTCATAGTAACTCTATTTTCGCGAAATTTCATACCGTGTAGCGGTACGCGCACTGTTACGTATTTACAGTGTGTCGTTACTCGTAAGAATTTGTTCGTCGAGCGATTACGAGAAAGAAAAAAAGACGGTCGATTGAGTAGTCGCGTGCTCTTTGTACGTCCATATCTACAATGTACAGACGTATTCGTGCATCGGTGTAACGCGACGGACGACATAATTTGATAAAATGTACGTGTACCTTTGAAACGCTACGGTTTATTCGCAACTTGCGTTTGTGGATTTTGTACAAACCGCGGAGAAAGTTAGCTGAGACGTTGATCGCCACGCGCAATGCAAAAATCTATATCGGTTTGTAAACGAAATTAGAGAAGGACAAGTAGGTTAACGGGCGGTAGTAAATTTCCTGTTGAGAAACGAACGATCGCTTACGTTCAATTCACTTACGCTTACTGTACATATACGCGATCGACAATAAACGAACGAAATAAAGAAAATTCCACCGGTGTTATAGCTATGTACATTGCGTTCACGTTCTTTGAAAGTTCAGTAACCCAATTAGACTGGAATTAGATATCGATTGTACCACTTACGCGCTCTACGTGCATACATAAATATTTCTTACCAATAAAAGAGAAAACTTTGAAATTCGGGTATTTCTTCGAAATTTGTTATCTTTCACCAAAGTCGATGTTCATCGTTAAAACAGGATGTTCCGTTCTTCGGTAAGGTGACGACGTTTCGTTCTTCCCGTTCTCATCGATCGACATACCCTCGAATCTGAATCGAAGGCATCTTTCCATTGAAATTTCCATCAAATTTACGAATCGCACGAAATTCCGGCACGAGGTAACTCGACTTAACAGATATCAAGTTTCTCTCGGCGAATCTTTGAATTCGTTTCCCTTCTGCCCTCTCTTTTCTTCCTTTTTAACTTTGCAAAATTTCTCAGCTCTTTTTCCCCCCTTTTCTCTTCCTTTTTCGCCCATTTGCTCCGTATCTCGGTTACCCAATACACGCACGATCCTCCTTTAATCTGACGATCGACGATTCCAGAGTGCAGTTTCGACCGTGTGAGAGGTTTCGCGTCGCGGAAAGGCGAGCGAAACGAAAAGCGACGGCGAATCGGACGAGAAACCGTCAGGTTTAAAGATCCTCGAGACGTCGCTTCATGACCGAGCGTGGAAACCTGTGAAAATCAGAAGATACGAATGCCTATACCGACAACGTCGCAGCAAGTATAGGAGCAGTATATCGAAGCATGTGATGTGTATTCGTCCGAGTCTCGTTTACTCGTGATCGAACGATGCGATGGTCGCGTTAGAAAAGACCTAGAAAAGTGTAACCCATACAAATACAAATATCAAGTTTACCGTACAAATATCGGCTCCGACAATAGCGATCGTTGTATCATTCACCGCCACGGTCGTAGGTGAAATGTAATTTGAATTTTTCGAAAATATACTTCGCCTGACATACTCAACCTGATGGCTATTCGCAGTTGTTATGGATCGATTCGGGGATGCATCGTCGCAACGTTGCTCGATGCTCGCCGCTCGACACTCGAAAAATCGACTTCGAGGCTGTCGACGTGGCAGCACGTTCTCGTCCTCTTTTTTTTTCTTTTTTTTCTTTTTTTTTTGTCAAGGATCTGCGATCCAAAACTACGACGATTCGTCCAATCGTGTTCGATACCATCTGCATGTAACGAAAACGTATCCCGTTTGTCTTACATTTCGGACAAATTACAACGTTTAATTCTTTTCCTTAGCTCCTAGTCTCCTTTTCGTTTTGCTCGTAAGTACGGCTAGTGCGTACGCTTAGAGGCATATGTTACGTACGTACTCACGTTGATCGATGAAAGGACGTTCGTTCCCTTCACGCAAATAATCCGTTCAACGACGATCGAAGGAACGACGATCGCGATCTGTAACTTGGAATTTTAACCGAATGATTTCTTCCTGGTTGCAGATTATGCGAAAATGAGGTTCTACGTGAGTCGATTGCCCAAGGATCGAAGGAGGTCGCGCGGACAAGGGCGATTCGCCTGTGACAATTGCGATCGCCGTTATCATCAAATGAAGAACCTGCGGAGACACGTGATAAACGAATGCGGTAAACAACCAATGCATCAATGCACCTTCTGTCCCTATCGAGCTACCTACAGGTCGTATCTACAGGTGCACATGATGAAGCACGCCAGGTCTGGGTTTACGCCGCGAACAGCGAATATCAGGCAGCAGAGAAATCCCTGAACAACAACTAGCAACGATTTCGCGATTACCCGTCGATCAATTAAACGTACGAATCGAACATCGCGTAAACAGCGCTGGATGTGATAATCTCGTTAGAAACGAAAAAGCTGACGTATCTGTTCTCTCTTATATACACGCAGACACACGAGACAAGCAACCACGCACGCACACAAATACAAACATATATGTGTATAATACATTCGATAATGTTCGAAAGCGATCGGTCCGTTCTCGATTCATATGTTTCTCGATGTTGAGCGTGAATTAATAAAACGAGGTGAAAAGAGGAAAGAATAAATAAACGGAGAACGAGGAACACACGACGTGGATACGAATTTTCACGCTACCGAACGTTGCAAGGTTTTCCGTTTAGCCGGACCAGCTTTGCGCGACTTTGGCCGTCGACCGTCGAGAGAAAAAGTGGCACGAATCAAATAAAAATCTGTCACGTTCTATACCAAAACGATTGTTGTCTGTGTTTGGTGCGTTAATCATCCCCTCCGAGAGACGTTATCTCCTATTCATGTTCCTTGTTTTCTTGTTTGTCGGATCGTTCGAGCAACGAGCCGTTTCAGATCGTCCGACGACTTAAGTTGGCCAACTGTTTCGCTCGGGAACCATCGATTTCGACTAATCGATGAAATTTCGTGTCTGTTTCAGTGGAGTCCCAGTATCCTGCGATTTCGGTATTCAAGCATACCTGTGCCACCTGCGGCAAAACGTACAAGCATAAGCATCATCTGAAGAGGCATCACGATTTCGAATGCGGCATCGATCCAAAGTTCAAATGCGCTTTCTGCCCACATAGAACGCGATACAAGGATAGCCTGATGAAGCATATACTGGCCAGACATCAGCATTTTCTCGATCAAAATCCTCGCTATAGATTGCAACAGGTGGACGCCCTTGCCGATGTCGAGGGTAACGTGCACATTCAGGGAACCATGTTCGCCTCCTATCACGAGTTTCCACAAAATTTATAAGATCGTTTGTGTAGCGCGTGGCCAAATTTTCCTTTGCGTTCAACCGTATTTTAAATACGTGTGGAATTTATCGTTTATTTATATCATTGTAGACACGTCATTGCACGATATCCTGTAAATAAAGATCCTCTGTATTTTACATTTGCAGAAGTTTCTGTCTTTTGAACGGAGCAACATATACTGCGACATGTACTACGAAATTGTATTTGCCGATCTGAGATCTCAGATCGATAACGATAAAACGTGTGCGGATCTACGATCGCACGCCGCTCTCCGCTTATGCGTATCGACGAGAATGCTAAAAGTCTTTTATTTCGTTTGTTCGTTTCCAGACACACAGAAATACAGCTCCTCCAATTGGACGGTACTGGCGTTGCCGACATTGACACCGGTTAATACCGCCCTGTACACCAGGCACCTGCGGTCCATGACATTTAAGGGCGATCAAGACAAGATGCGCCGATATGGCCCGAGGAAATACCTGTGCACCGATTGCAATCGAAAGTTTGCGTTGATGGCCTCGTTGAAACGTCACAGAACCTTTGAGTGTAACAAACGAACGGCAATGAGCGAAAAGAACGTTAGGGAGAAATTGAACGAACAAGAGAGAAGAAGGAAGAAAAAGCACAGTTGCTCCAACTGTAATCGTAGCTACAAGTTGTTCACGTCGCTCTGGAGGCATCAAAACTACGAGTGCGGTGTCGAACCCAAGTTTAGTTGTCCCATTTGCAAGAGTAGATTTTCTCAAAAGGCCAACCTCGAACGACACGTTAGAACAAAGCATTGAACGTCGTCGTCGAACCTCGTTTCTTTTTCTTTTGTCGATAGATGAACGCTCGTACCAAAAACTGCACTTTTCAAATAGGTGATCACCTATCAAAGAAATATAGCGAAAAGCGTATCGCGAATATCGCGAACGCTTGGTATCCATCAGTTTTCTTATTTAACATTAAAATTACAAATTCAAATTCGCGATATGAGAAACGTAGCAATTGCGATTAATTCCGCAAGTTCACCTGCGCCGTTGAATCGCCTGTTTTCCGATTAGAGCCTGTATAAGTAAAATGTACTAGAAGCATACACGATCCTCTCACAAGAACCGATTAAGCCGTAGCTTCGTTAGAAGGTGTGCAACGCGTCCAAAGATGAAGTGTAATTATACGAATGGAATAAACGTGTACGATTTCTAAGTCGATGCGTTCCTCTACATTCAACGAAAACCAGTTTCTTTTATTAATGTTTATCGAACTGCTGCTGTCCAATCGACCTTTCTCGATCGGTGTACATTGATTTTTCCTTACGATAACACAACAGTCTTTCTTCGAAGGGAGTTTCTAAATGTGACAGTGAAATCATTCTTCTGTTTTGGTGTCCAATCCACGTAAATCGTGTACTTCACTAAATATCGATCATTTCTCTCTAATAGGATCTCCCGTTTATTTCTAGGATTCAGACGGAGACTCATGTTCCAGAGTAACGTCACACGTACGAGAACCGTAAACGAGTCAGAGGCGCCTGTCAAGTGTCCACGATGCGGAAGAACTTATAAGATGAAGAGAAATTTAACCACACACATGAAATTCGAATGCGGCGGACAGAGAAACTTCACGTGTCACGTTTGTCCGGCGAGGTACACGCAGAATATCGGGCTGCGTCGACACCTTTTGCAAAGACACAACATCTATCTTCCGCCAAAGTTTTCCGTTCCTAAACGAATATTTGCTCAGTGATAGAAATGGAATCGAATGAAACGGACGCGTCCTTCGAATAGGCGCGAATCGATCGTTGTCGAATAGTATAATTAACGCGATTCTTTGCACCAACAACGTCAATCCTTCGTTTCCAGAGCTTTCGAGGAATATCCGCGGGGGTATATGTACAAAATTATAACGATACGACGAGGTAAACAACCAAAGATAGATATACTGTAAGGTCCTTATTATACGAACGATATTAAAATAAACGTTGCGCACGAGACAGCTTGATTTTCTTTAATCGTCCAAGTAAGAGAGCCGTTTCTGGTGAGATCAGCGACCGAGAGACAGGAGACTGCTAGCTACTTTGTAGAGAAAGAGAGAAAGCACCTTACGTTGACTGTTTTTTTAAAGTTCAAGGACTTCGAAAGCACCCCGATAGATCCTACTTGACGCTATCTTTTCATTATTTTACAGAGACGCAAATCACCGCTTGGGGATCCAGAAACGGATGCTTGAGGAACGTGGAAGCGTTCACCTGTCACCAATGCGGCAGGTCGTATCAAATGAGGCACAATCTGGTGAAACATTTGAGATTCGAATGCGGTGGGCAGAAGCATTTTGCCTGTAACCTATGCCCGGCGAGATACACGCAGAATGGAAAGCTAAGACAACATATGCTAAACGCTCACAACATCTTTGTCCCGCCGCGCAAGACGTGGATGAGATCCGCGTACGGTTAAATGCCGTATATTTCTCAACGTCTTCGTTCTTTACCGTTACTTTCACAGTAAGATACCTTTTTGATACAAGCAACGCGATTCTTGCCAAGAATCTTCGCTCATGTAACGTTTGTCTGATTAAACGGCGAAAGAAAAACAATAAATCGGTTAAAAACAAGCGAATGATCGCGAGAAGCTTCATCTTTATCTACCATTGCTTCCCACGCATCGTGCACATTCGTCAACGGCATCACTCGTTTACGTGATTCGGCAACCACAGCCACGCCGCATCCTTTCGTTCGGATTCGAAACAAAATTTGTTCGCGCGATCGAATTCATCGGACTTTGTGGGCCATGTAATAAAGTTCGAGCGTTTTCATAAAATTTCGAACGTTTTCTTTTTTTCAGGTCTCCACAATTAGGTCATTGTCACTGATACTTCATCGATTGGAAGATATTGCTTGCTGATCATCAGTGAAGAACGCAGATCTTCGTTTCACTTCCGGAAGAAGAACTACTTTCAAGCTGCACAAATAAAACAGACGATAAACACGATCCACGAAGATTCACTCGAAGACGCGTTTCGCGCTCTCCTAACGTTTTCAGTGGCTCTCTCCATGTAGAATTAAATAAACGATTATCCACCAGTCGTGTTCGTTTGGTCGTTGATTCATTTGACACGTAGCAAAAGTGAAAACCGTAATCGTAACTATTCGTTTGGACTTGAACGCACGCGAAGCCCCAACTAAAAAACCGTATTACAATAACTGTTTCCCGGTTTCTGTGTAGTTCACATTTCACGGACACAACGCGCCGACGAAAATTAATGCCAGTTTCACGATACAGATTTCACTCGGTCTTCGAAGAACAGATGTAAACGATCGAATCGCGGTCGGGAAACTTTTTCCTCCCTCTTTCTCTCCGTCTGTCTATCTTTTGACAGAGACTGGCAATTAATTTGGACGTTTCGTTGTAGTAATCGACGAACAAATGCTCCGCTTCTATCGATGGCTGGGAATTCATTCGAAGACGGAGCACTCGTGACACGTTTACTGGTCGATTAGAAACTTCCATCCATGTCAGAAAATCGATAGCTTCTCGATATACCAATTGTCCGGTTGCCCGTCTGTTCGATGAAACTTTCTGACAGTAGTATTTTTCTTTGCATTTGACAGATTTCGTGAGGTCTCCGTTCATCTGTCAGCAATGCGGTCGAGCATACACGATGCTGTGCAACTTGAGGAGGCACATGAAATGGGAATGCGGAGGAAAACGGCAGTTTCCCTGTTACTACTGCAGCTACAGTTTCACTCAGAAGACGAGCCTGCAACGACACGTGACCGCGATTCATAAGATCGACGTTGTCAAGGAGGCGAAACCTAAAAATTACATTATTCAAACCCTCGAACAGAGCACGTCGAAATTCAATCGCTAAATTGTACTTGCACGCTATCATGCAGTTCACTTTCAATATCGCGAACCGCTAAGTATTCGCGACGCAACAATCTGTACATGCTATAATACTAAAGATTCGTTGTTTTCTGTTGTAGAGCAGCTACAACATCCGATTCTAGTTTTAAATGGCAGTCAACGTTACAATTTACGAGAGTGCCGTTCAAATCACTTAGAAAATTCTCATCTCTCCCTTTCCATAGCAACAATCCCGCGTATCCGCAGGATCCCCACCTCCATTCGAATCCTTCGGGACGTAGGTTGCTCCTTGTGTTTGCCTTTGCCCACGTTCCAACTCAGCTCGTCCGTTTCCTTCCGTATCCTTTTGCTATAACTGCTAGAATTTTTTCGTGACAGCAGCATCAACGAGCAGGGAGTGAGAAAGATTGTCCTTGGGAGGATCGATGGATCGATGGATCGATGAATCGATTCTCCCAAGTTAGCAATGATACTCTGGTCCCCATTGGTGCTACGTTGATTGTTCCGATATTTCTGTTTCGCGATTAACACAACTTTACTCTTTATGTTCCTCTAGGTCTTGCGAAGCTAATCCATCCGTCGATTGTTCGCGTTCAAGCATTCGTTTTCAGTCAGTCAGACAGAGGAAGAAAGAGAGAGAGAGAGAGAGAGAAAGAGAGAGAAAGAGTGAGAGAGTGAGAGAACGAGCGAGTGAATTTGTTCATCGATAGCAAAGTCATCCTGCATTCGGAAGAAACCTTAATCCGTCAGCGAAGAAACCGTATTCACGTCAAGAAGATCGCATTACCGTGAATCTGGCTCAAGAAGATTGGCTCAAAGACCTACCTGGTGACGTTACATCATCGAAGAGACAACCATGACAAGTGGCCACCAAACTGCATCCTCGAATTCGAAGATATTGCGCTAAGGATTATCGAAACACGCATAAACGCCTGCAAATTGCACCGTGTTTGATGGTTCGAGTCTCTTAACAGATTTTGGCTGAACGCATTTAACGTAGTCGGTGTTGTTTGTTTTTAATGGTATATTATCAAAGTCCGTTTTAACTTGTCTCTTAGAACGTCGATAATAATTTGATGTGACATCAAGTGTCTAACAGAGATAATAAATATAATAATACAATGTTCCGACAATTTTCAAGCATTTTCCGTAACGACCGCTCGTCTCCCACTCGAAGATTGGACGTGTAAACCACACGTGCACGCACACGATGATTTAAAAAGAAAAAGTTCCCGTTTGCAAATTTAGCGTTCGCCTTCTAAGTTTGTAGAATACCCTCGAGTTTATATTCTCCGATAATTTGTTCTCTTTATGTAACACGGAAGAAATAGAAATCGATCACGATATGTTCTTGCTCGTCCTAATCGATGCCGACACCTATCGAGGATATTCGTCCTGCGTCTCATTTCGATGTACAAGTATGTATACAATAATTATTACCGATCAATCTCGTCTTGAAGATCTTTAATTGACCGTTCGATCGTTACCGTTTCTCACCGTTGTTTGAAATGTACGTGCGAAAAGAATAAGCAAAATCGTTACTGGTCTCTTCTTTGTCTCTTCTTCCCTTCTCGTAGTTGCAGTGAAAGTGGGAATGAGAGCGCGAGTGAAAGCAAGAGCGAGGGTGGAAATGAGAATAAGAAAGTCAAGGAAGAAACGCCATTCCCTAATTAATTTTCTTTTATTTTCCATAACACCTTTCATATCTGTAATTTTTGTATTCGGGACACGTATCTTTCTAATCGCGAAGAATGCTTAAACTTTTCTTTCGGTAGATTATTCTCTCACTGTCGAATACTCTTCGGTTCGATAAACTTTCTTCTCTCCTTCAAATTTTCACGTTTCCTCTCGCCTTAACGTGTGAAATTTATTTGTTTTTTTTTTGTCAGAAGTACTGGATGACGAAATGTACCTAAAGTGTCCGGCGCCGATCAATGTCCACAACGATGCCGATCCATTAAGCCTGAATTCGAAGGATATCTTCGAGGAGATTGGATACCGGGCTTCTCAACATTGGGTACCAGAAACGGACAAACCTTACATATGCTCGAACTGCGGCAAAGGATACACTCACATATTCACCCTTAATCGTCATCGTAGGACAGTTTGCGGTAAAAGAAGGAATAACGGGGGCAAATGGAAGTGCGCGCGTTGCAAAAGATCCTACGCTACCAAAGGGAATCTCGATCGTCACATCCAATACGCGTGCGGTGTCAAAAGGAAATTTTGCTGTTTCGTTTGCCACAGCATGTTCACACAACGTTGCAGTCTGATCAGACATTTAAAAACCTTCCACGACAGTAACAACGATGATTAATTTCCCTAAGAGTATCAACCGATGAACATGTGCCGTGCGGAAGCAAAAAAAGTCCGAAGATTCGGGAGTATGAAGACACTCGTTTCAGAAACAAACATTGAATTATCGATTACGTTTAGGAGTATCAAATAGTCAGTAGATCATCGTTTTTCTGACCGAATATTTTGCCAACTGATTTTTTCAGACCGATGATCAGGTTTCTAAATGTGATATTTTCACGTCAAGGCAACCCTAAGAAATCGCCTAAGAAAACATAAAACGTTTCTATCGGAAAGAAACTTTTCTTTTTTTCTTTTCTTTTTTTTTTTTGTCCGAGAAGAATGTTCTCTAAGAACTTGCTGGTTTTCAAGATCGCTTACGAATTACGATTTTTCATTGTGTTACGTAATTTACTCTATAAAGTAGAATTTAAGTGAAAACAACATGTAGTCGTTGCTGTGATTTCAGTATTTGAAATTGTTTTGTGCACGTACATAAAAGAAAGAGAGAAACTCAGAAAATCTATGTAGAAACTGTTCAACACGTCGCATGTCCGTTGTTTATGAATATAAGTATCCTTTCACGGCTTAAGTAGTACATATCCTTTTGATAAACTCTCGGCTATTAAACAAAAAAAAATATATATACATGTATAATATATAAATGAGACGCAAAAAAAGATTTTTTCTAAAGGTTTGAGATCATTTGCACGCTATCATCACGATGTTCGCGATGGTTATGTACCTTTTCTTTGACAAATGTTTTATAGTTAGATCAATGATGTATTAAGGTACAAAACAGTGATACGCTTCGTTGTAATTTGGAAATGTTTTACGGGTACGAAAGCACAACTTGACACGAACATGATGTCTTCTCGTTATTGATTTTCTTATAGTTATCAGTGTGTCATATGTAGTCTCGTTCAAAAGATTATCGAACTACTGGTTCGGTATTCGTACATTTGAGCTAGGGGAACGCCATGTATTCATTCGACGTACTTTGGTTCGTCAAGTGATACACGGGCGAATATTATGTATCTTTCTAAAGTGTAACTTTGGATTAGATACACTTTGATGGTGTTGAATTATTTTATTCCTTTTTACTATGGTCATTACTTTTATTATTATTATTACTATTATTATTGTTGTTATTATTATTATTATTATTATTATTATCACTATTACTTCTCGTACTATTGCTATGACTACTGGTACTATTACTACGAATATTGCTTACAATACGATTATTATTATTATTATTATTATTATTATTATTATTATTATCATTATTATTATTATTATTATTATATTATCATATTATTATGTTAATATTAAATTTTTAAGACTGTGCTTCGAAAAAAGTTAAGGTATATATTCGAAATATATACTGAGGGAATTTTATATAGTAGAATTGGAAGTTGAAACAGGAAATGGCGGTTTATACTAGGTTGTATCGTAATTGTCAAATTGTGTTAAATTAAAAAAACTAAAAACTGTTAATTATTTTCGTTAACTCGTGTTTGGTAGTGATTGGGCTGTGAGAATTGTTTGTCCTACGTTTGCTATTATTTTTCTCAGTAATGACGTTAAAGACGAGTAACAGTAAATGGTAAAACGCTCATGTATCTAAAGTGATGTATATCCAATGAGGTCCAAGTCTGCATCGACTTTTACTTTATCTGGGCACCATGATATCGACAAACACGATTTGAAAAAGAAAAATTTGTTGTTGTATAAGGCGTTGCATGAGAATAATAAATATACACGGTTTACGTATCTCGTATGACGCTTTCCTTTCACACTGGCGCATCAAAGTGTAACGCTCCTTTACGGGAAATTCGGAACACCTGCTTCTAAACGTCTTTTCCTGTCATCGAACAGTACAAAGAAAGGGAAAAGGAAGGAAATAAGGAAGGAACTATGTGAAATCATTGCCGGGTACTTTTTCATTCGCGTCTTTCTTCATTCTACTTATTTACAAGATACAATTTGAAAATCCGCATCTGTGTCGCCCCTGACATCGAGAGATGTCGATGTCGCGTACCTTCCGACGATCCTCGTCTACTTTTTCTTTTCCTTTCTTTCTCTTCAAGCGAAAGGTCACTTCACTGATGCAACTTTCCGATGCTGTTTCAGCCAAAGGTCCGTTTTTTTGCGATCAGCTGCCACTCGATATTTGGAAACGTTGCAAGGACGAACTTCTCTGTTTGAAGTGTGCAAAGAAGTACAGCGACTGGAGGAGTTTGCGGAAACACATGAATTTTTTCTGCCAAATGGAACCACTTTATCCTTGCCCTTATTGCACGCACAGAGCTAGAATACCCACTCTACTCAAGTACCATGTGCTGCGCGAACACACAGCTTGCGCGTCAATGCAGGAGATCTATTAGCGTTTCACCATGTCCATGCTACTTTTTGTTATGAATTCGAGATCGGTGTGTATCTCCTTTGTGAAAGAAAATTCAAATGATGTGATTTGAAATCGAACGAATTTTATGAATAAATTATTGTTGTTGTTGTTGTTGTCGAGGCTGTCATGATCTGTAATAAACGTATCGTTTATGAACATTTTCGTACTTTCACGTAATGGTTAGTACAGACTCGTAAACCGTATCTCGATGTTCTCCCTTAGCGAATGCGATTAGTTATCGTCATGTTCCACTGGTATTCGGCGTCCACCGTTCGCCATCCATTTCCTTTTCTCTGCGACTCGGTAAATTTGAAATCGGTGAGACGCCGTGCATAGATCGAAGCTTACGTGATCGTATCGCATTTTGTTTTCAGACGGGCGCGCTCTCATTTCGAAGCGTTGCAACCACTTCGATGTTGATTGGATTTGATGAGAAAACGAAGAAGGGGCATCATTTCTAACCCGAACGCTTTTGGTTTTTAGGGGGTGGCTTGTCGGGCCAACAGTTGGACGACTCGCTGACGCCGGACCAGTCCGGCAAACCTGTCTTTGTCTGTCCGAAATGCGGCAAAGGTTACACCTGGAAGGCAAGCCTTCAGCGTCACTTGAGCACTGGTTGCGGATTACCACCGATGTTCTGCTGCAAATTGTGCGACTACAGAACCAGCAGGAAGGACATACTCTTCAGGCACATGAGACACGTGCATTCGCGACTCCCGGCTTAGCGTAATTTTACCTTTGTTCGTCGTCTTTTTCGTCGCTTCTCCGACCGATCGCGCGCTTCCAGAAGAATTCCGAGGGATCTTCCTTTCGTCAAGGCGAACGTTGAGAATTGAGAAACGTTGGAATTCGAACGACCGTAAGATCATCGAGGTGGAATGACTGCGTCAACAATGGTACATCGATACGAAACTCTTCCCTTTTCACTCTTCTCTTTCAAATATTTAACAAGTATATTATTTTTCAATTATTTAATAAACATGCGCACGTCCAACGATTCTACATTTTAACTAGTTTCTCTCTGTAAGCTTCGCTGCAAGTATCGTTGCAAGATTAAACGAACGTTACAGCGGTCCGCAATCTTCTTCTCTTTCGTAACGTTAGTGCACGTATGCTGAATTCTGGTTATTCCTTGGCCCGTTAAGCGCAAGCTTTACATCACAAGCAGGAATTACGGTGTACGACACTTCGTTGAGAGTTTGAGAGGCGATCGAAGGATGCTCGTGGAGCGTTTTATTCGTTGAACGAGATTTTGATGCGGCGTCGTACGAGTTCGCTCGATCCGAAGAGAACAACGACGTCGTCGAGGCATATTCACGAACTCTGCTTCATCCATGTTCTTTTGCTTTGTTTCAGGCGTTTGGAACGTACAAGGTTACGTGACTGACTACGGCCCCGTCGATGGTCTCCAATTTCCTCCGGAATTCGATAAGTTTAAGATTTCCGCTGCGACACAGTCCCTGTTGAACAGTCACAAGAGGCACATGTGCGGTTTCTGCAAGAAGGTCTTTCCCTTGAAGAACTTGTTGAGGAGGCACGTGCAATTTGGCTGCAAGATGAACCCCAGAAATTCACAATTCGCTTGTTCTTTCTGCCCGTACAAGAGCACATATAAGGCGAACATGGAAAGACACGTGCGAAATGTTCACGATACCGGCGTGTTAAAGTTTCGTTGCGATCTATGCAACTTTCGTAGCAATTATTCATTCTGCGTGAGAAGGCATATGAAGACTTTCCATCGTACGAGTGACTCGAACGAACCGAAGCAATAGTCGTAGACCGTTCGCGGCTACTTGTTTATTTTTTCCATCGTGGAATTCGAAAGGCCTATCGAAGTCGATTTACCAGCCATAGACTATGTCGTAGCACGAAAGAAAATAAAATTGCTGGCGGTTACGTGATTCGTACGCAAGATGTGCTTTGCATGTACATCGTCGTATAGGTGATTATACACGTATCGTAATATTATTCATAAGCAAAAGTATTTGTAACTATAACGAAAATCAGTATAATCTCACGCTCTCATATGTTACAGAGAGTTTCAGAGAGATTCACAGAGTTTCACAGAGTTTTAGATAGTTTTAGAGAGTTTTAGAGTGATTTTGTAAGAAATCAGTATTACGCCCCAAGCAAACGTTTATCATCGTTTGATTTCTTCGTTTATAGAAATCGGCGAGATTATGCTGTCGCGATCGTTTTCGTATCGTATAAAGAGCGAATAATATGATAAGCGCGCATTATTAATTAACGCGTGCCGTTAAACCTTCATTTTTTACTTTACAGTTTCCGTTTGTGTTCGCTATTTGTATATATTGTTCGAGAAGAAGGATTCGAGTTAAACGCGATCGATAAAATTCTCGCGTGAATCGGTTTTTATCGACGTTATAAATATTACAACATCGTTTATCGAAATAAGTAAGAAATGTTCTTTGTTAACTCGTCCGTGGACACAATAAACGATTCTATAGGTTTTACCAGCGTACCATAAACATGGTCGTCCCCTTGAACGTATCAGCGTTTGCTGCAAAGGCAACTACGTATGTGTATGTACGTATGTACATCGATCGCAACAATGTTTATTTTGTTTCTCGCGTTTCTTTAATAGTGAACTGAAAAAATGTGCGATGAAATTCAAGTATATGGCGAAGGTTATTTTCAGGCTTCTTCGTATGGAATGGAGTCGTATCAACGTAAAGGCGAGAAAGGAAATTTCTCGAATGTCAACGATGCGTATTATCTGTGTGTTCGATGAGAAATTATTACGTATCATTTCGCGAGGTTCGTGGTTGATCGATCGCATTAACCAATATCTGCTGTTGTTGTTTCAGCGTTATTATGGCCTTACAAGACCATCTTTGCGTTCGAGCCAGAAAACCAACTCGCTCGAAGGAACGATTGGCAACAACAGCAACAACAACAACGACAACAACAACAACAACAACAACTTCGTCAAGCTGGCAATTCGGATATTCGAGAGAGGAGTTTCGTTTGCGTGGACTGCGGCAAGGCGTACGCGGTTCACAGGTCGCTCTGGAGACACCTAAAATTCGAATGCGTCAATGCCAAGCCGAAATTGGCGTGCGATGCCTGCCCCTATAAAAGTCCTCACAAGTGGTGTATAGAGAATCACAAAAAGAGACATCACAGCAAAGTTTGCAATTGATAGTTTGTTCGTTCGTCCGTCTACGAAGATCGATGCACGAATTGAACGAGATACCCGATGCTTGCTCGTTACGAAGGATATTTTTAAGAAAATTCTTACGCCTCGACCGTACGAATGTAACCAACCCTGATAGTTTATCTCTTCGAGTTATGGATTTTTCGTCCTATTACACGAAATAAATTTTATTCCATGTTAGACGTCGACAACGACGTTCATGCGTGATTACACGTTAAAACCGTTAATGTTTCAAAGCAGCCCGAATACCTGCGATAAGCCACTGTGTATCATAATATTTACAAGCATAGTTCTTCTTTTTTTATTTTTTGCACGCGTAAATATTTATGTACAAAAATATTTCCTTACGTAAGAAAGCAACTTGTACGTAATGTTTTTCAATTTTTCTCGACTCTACGGATAGATCGAGCACGAATGTCCGCGATAGAAGCAACGAAACATCTACTCGTCCTGCAACAAGTACTACGTATAACGGTATTTTAATTAAGTCGAACCTTTCGGTGGGTGGTCTCGAGTTTGCACGTGACAACGAGGCGATAACAGGCGGCCTAGGGTGAGATAACAACGATCGAGTAACAATGCGAAAGACGAGGGACAGCGGGTGGATATAAACGATTGGGAAGCAATCGTTGTTTTTGATAATTGGTTGCACATAGTGACTTACGCTTGTCGTTTCGTGATTGATTTATCCGAATTTTGCAATCACGCTTGCATTCGAACGACGATTACTTGATTTCTATAATAAACCGATTCCGCAGAAATGCGTTCTATGTTGACGATTTCTAACCTCCGGTTTCCTATCTATGCCCACAGATTCATTCTGCCGATCGAATCGAGTCATTCGCGAAGAATAATTTGCGCGACGATCGATGCAACGACGCCCGTTACCGTTACCGTTACCATTACCATTACCATTACCGTGACGAATCGCGGATTACCATCTTTCAGATTTGATAGGGGACGCGATTCGATCGAAGAAGCTGGCCCTCTTTCTTTCCTCCGTACGTCTCCGTAACTCGGCTATTACTAACTTGGTCCCTTTGCTTTCAGCCTACCGGAAGATGTACATGGGCGACCAGGTTCTCGGCTATACGTGCACAATGTGCAGCAAGTTCTACAAGATGTGGAGCAACTATTTGAAGCACAAGTGCGAACCACCTCAGTTCAAGTGTCCCTTGTGTCCATTCGCTGCGTTCAAGGCCTTCATTCTACACGCCCATCAGGCCGAACAACACTTCAAGGTCACGTCACCGAACACCTGAACCTTCCGCTTCGAGCGTTTTCCGATCCGCGTCTCCCCGACGCGGTATCCGATTGCCTTAATTCGCGTCGAAGCTTCCTCGTGCCTGCCTGCTCCTCTAGCGGAAACGGTTTTCGAATCGACGACGAAACAACCGGTGTATAGCGGAACGCGCATACTTTGATTCTTATTGTTTGTTCTTGCTTCACATCACCGATTCGTATCAGAGTCACGTCCGTAATTTGCTTTTCGAGTCTTCCGTGCTTTCCACACCTTTCGCGTTTTCCCAACTACCAACCTCGATCTCCACGATTCGTTTTCTTCGGACCTCCCGAACAACGCTACGTATAACCATCTATAATCATTTCTTCGCGTTGCAAGTTACGATCTACGATTAATTGATCGAAATCGATCGGCGGCAAGAAGTAAATAGCGGACGTGGTTACGATTCGATCAGCGCACGCATTTCGTTTTCAACAAAGAAGAATACGGACTATCTCATCGGAAATGCTAGGAACGTCGGGCAGATGTTTACGTTTGATCCTGATTCAAAGATTGCATGCGTTCGTCGGCCGATCGTAATCGCCGTTCATTTTGTTCTTTCTTCGAAAAATGATGAAAAATGCAGTTTGCGTGGTGTTTCCAGTTGTACGGAAATCGTCCCGTTGATCGACCCGACCTTACGTACTGAACCTTATCGAGAGGATTAAATCTTCTTCTTGTACATCGCTAGTCTCGACTGTGTTCCAAATACGAAAAAACCTTATTTTTCCATCTAATGTTGCTTCGATCGTTATATATAATATTTACATCGTTTGACTCGTTCCTCCAATTCATCTTGTATTTTTTCTCGGAAACGGCATAAGTCACGTTCCGAGGACAACCAAACACACACGCACACATACAGAGTAATTTTCGCCAACTGTTCGTTATGCAAACGCGTGACTGATTTTACACCGCTTAGAATTAAGAAAAATTAAAATTATATAGTTAAGGATAAAGCATCGGCTCGAACTGCGTTGCTCCGCGTCGAGCACTGGATCGCACGAATGACGCCGTCGTCGCCAACTTGACACCTAATCCCCGCTACTCGTAAATGCATGTATTTTCGTAATACCAAAAATAAAGAAACAGAAGAGTATCGTAAACGATCGGAGAAACTGTATTTTTTAGGCAACCGATGCGACGACGAGAGCTTTTCTCCTTGTATCGACCTTTCTCTTTTCTTTTTTTCTTTCTCTCTCTCTCTCTCTCTCTCTCTCTTTCCCCCCTTTCTCCTCGACGGTCATATTAAGGGAACAGATTATGAATAGAGAGACTGGAGAGATCGTTTAACGACAGAAGCAAAGGACGACAAGATTTCTGCCAGGATCCGTAATAACGAGTAATTCGTTTTACGTGTTTCAGCTATCGTCTATCCTTGTGGTTCCTGCGGCAAGGCGTTCAAGTGGAAGAAAAGCTTGGTGCGCCACGAGCGAGAGGAGTGTGGGAAGAAACCTTACCGCTGTCCTCACTGTCCTTGCGTGATGAATCTTAGGAACAGTCTTGTTCGTCATTTGCAAGTAAAGCACGGACAAGATTGTCGCGTTAAAAAGCGACGAGTACACCGATCGAGCCTCCTGAAGGCTCAGGGTCGAAAGTTACATTGACACCGCGCCGGATGAGGAGGTTGTTCGATTACCGAGGTAATTTATCCGTACGGTGTTGTTGGATCAATGTTTTTGACCAAACAACAATTTCCGAGTTCTCGTTGGTAGGAGCGAAATTTGCTTTTCGATGCTCTGCAAATATTTCTCCACGAATAAAAGTGCGACGGAGCGTGCATACCCTGTTATATTTATTCGTAACGATCGTTATTTATTACTCGTTCAACGAATAGAATATGTATGTTCCTTAATAAATGCAACATCTATATATATAATTACAATTATATATATATATATATATATATATATATAAAAATGATAAAAACGTAGAAACCTATGTGAAAGTTGATATTTAGATACGTTGTGTTATCTATGTATGTATACGTTAAGCGTCGATCGCGAATGTCGATTTGTGGGATGTAGGAGAACATATCGGAATCGTACTGTTGAAAACTTGGTTGTTGTTGAGAACTTGGTTCGACGATATCGTTGAAATTAACAAAAGAGTTCGAATCGAACCGAAAGAAGAAAGTGCACGAAAACGAAACGGCTCGACGAAAGAGGAAGCTAAAGCGAAGGGAGAAAGAAAGGAAGTAGTACGCTTTGCTGATGCTTTTGTGGAGCGACAGCTTATTCGTGAAAAGCGGCATTGAACGAAACGTGTTATACTCAAAGATATCTCTCTTCCTTCCTTTCAGGTTTCCACACGTGCTGCGAATGCAAGAAAACGTACAGATCGAGAATGGCTCTAAATCGGCACGTCCGAGAGGAATGCGGCAGAGTTTTGTACACGTGTCCCTTTTGCCACAGCATCATGCCTATGAAGTTCAATCTGCTCAACCATCTGAAGAAGGAACACGGCTGTGTGGCTAGAATTTGAAGCGACCTAATCTCCGAACGGACTGAATCGTTCCTCGAGAATAAACATTTTTTCTTCCATACCGTATCTTCTTTCGTCTACAACGACAAAGTTACAACGAACTGAACGAACGTCATTCGCGATGATCGCTACTCGGTCGGATCAGCACAGCGACCATAATGCATATACGATGTCATATATATATATATGGAAAACGTTATGCGTTCGTTGAGTGCCACGACAGTTTTATCGATCGAATCACTAAATACGACAACAAGAAAGAAGCGTGAGATCGGTTCTACTCGATCGTTTCAACTAAAACGTTTCCTATCGAAGTATAACGTAGTTAACGTATCTATTGTGTTGGCAACTAAGTGATTGCGGATTTTATTATTACGTGATATTGACAAAATCCGCAATCACTTAGTTGTCAACCCAATACTTGTATCGCGCAGACATACGTTTCGAGGTAAAGAGTGTCAGTCAATAAAGTGTCATCGAAACAACCACTCGTTTCTCGTTTGATCTCGCCGACGAGGTGCAGCACAATTAATGTGAAATTACCGAGATGTGCGTGGGACTTGAACCGAATTATACGCAACCGAAGTATAATACTACGCTTATCGTGGTCGTCTTTCATCGGTATAGGGTTGATCCGGTCAAAGATGCCGTCAGTTGTTGTTAGACAGCTGCACGCACGCAACACATACGCGCGCGATAATGCTCTCTTTGATCCATCGATGAACGGAAGGACAGTCGTAGATGTATTTGTCGATAAAGATTACGGTAACAGGTATATACTCCAAGCGTTTGCCAAAAAGAACGATCGATCAACTGATTCTTCGACTTGGACTAATCGAAATTTGTGATTTCTTTCTTTCTTCTTGCAGATTATCTAAGTCTAACCGGGAATCGATCACACGCGTGCAAGAATTTTGGGTACGTGTACGTTATAGGTGCATATGCAGTGTCTCTATTGTTATAAAAGGACCAAATTACTAGCGCGTAGTTTGTCGGAAGATGCGCAAAAAGCACGATTGAAACGGAAAGTTGTTCGAGAGATGAGATCGCGATCGGACGCGCGAGTTCAGCAAATACAAATGTATTCGATCACTGAAACTGCTAGATGTGAAACCACGCAGCTACTGCAACGCGACTGGACACTTTCGCTGATTCGAGGAAACGTTGCCAGTTTAATTCGATACTATTGTACCGATAAACTTTGTCATCAGATTGGATATATTCGCGTTCCTGCTAATCGTTCCTCTGTAAGAGGTAATCTTTTTCACGTGCATATCTCTCATTGCGCGTCTTTCTCTTTTTCTTGACGAGAGAAAGAAAGGGAGATCGTTTGTAATATAATGTAAATTTTTCTCGATAGCATGCACACACATCTTTGTAAATAAATAGCAGAAATTAGCTGCCGAGCGAAGACGAAAAGAGAATTTTTGAATCGATCGATTAAGGGCAAATACAATTTGCCGGTACACGTTCGAGCAAGAGGCTGACATATCGTCCGAAGGATTACGACGTTGGACACGATAACGTCGTTGTTTATAACGGAAAAACGATCGGTGTTTGTAACGAACTCGCTCGAATCTCTTGGCTCTTGGCTCTAATTCTGCCTGCATCGAGCCACTCTGCACACGAAACACACCTAATAGAACGTAATCGCAATCGCGCGAGTGGTTTGGTTTCTGTAAAGGAACGATCGACCTCAGCACCAGCCGCGAGATTTTAGAGCACGTCCATGCGTATTTTGCGGTGAAATCTAGTCGAGCGTATCACTGACGAAACGAACGCGTTTCTTTTTCAGAATGGAACACCTGTTTGGCCTGCTCGAAATCGTACAAATGGAGGAAGTCCTTGCATCGGCACGTGCGAGAGAGCCCGGAATGTTGGCCTGTTCTCCTAACATCCGGAAACGGCGAATTCATCCGACAGATTCACTACAAAATGCTTTACAATGTTAACAATTGATTCGCCTCGTATCCCATGACTCGTCGATATTTGCGACAGTTGTAAAATGATTAAATGGACGCAGTCGCGCGCACCGTTCCTGCGTGGCTATTTCTCTTGTTATTTCGGATATCTTTTTATAGAAATAAATGTTGCATTATATTCTGATACAAAAGGCTACTGCGTTACGATTACATCGATTACTAAGCTCTCTTTACGGACGAACAACAAGTATGCTGTGCCGTGTACTGGCAGTTGTCAAGATGATTTTCCATTCTTTTTTCAGATTACTTCTCACGGAGATGTCTCGCTCTTTCGTATCTCTTTTCTTTTGATTATTTATGTGGATTGGAGCCAATCAATTTACTTAGCTTATCGTAGTAGATGTGACATATAATATTCTTTTTCGCGTTGAACGCGTCTCACATTCTTTTAACCTTTATCTCTAATCTTTATTTTTCTGTTTTAGCTGTCTCGTTAATCGCAAATTTACTCGATCACCTCCCGTAAAAAATCGAAAGTCGCGAAAGTGTTTTTGTTTCTTTAAATCTAAATGTCACCTCTCTTTCACAGCGGATATATAATCTGGCTGACGCAATGGTTTTTCACAGATTTCTGGCTACACTGTTCGACTAGGACAACGAATAAACCACGAAGGAAGTACCCTTGTGCAAAGTGCCAGAAGGTCTATTCGAACGCCTCTTCTCTGTACCGGCACTTGAAACTCGAATGCGGCATGCTTCCACAATTCCACTGTCCCTACTGTCGCTTCAGCTCAAAACGGAAGTTCAATTTGGACTCTCACGTGGCACACAAGCATAGGAAATTGCTCAACAGCTATGTAAATAAATAAGTTAGAATCGCGTGGTGTCTATTTTCTCTGACCAGGATGTAACACGAAAAACGCGCCAATACCCCGATAGAAGATAAAAGAATTCTCGCGCGTACAAAAATGTTATACGACCGATACGAATAAAAAATATTCGTACCACTTCTTGACTATAATCGACCCTTATAATTCCAATATCATAAGAATAAAGCGCATGGATAATTACGTGTGCATTCTTTACAACTGTCTAATTATTTATTTTGTATATTCGTTATCCTTGCTATTAGTTTTGTACCACGTGTGACAATACCGTAGCGCTTAAAGAAATTGTTAATCGTTCGTTTGATTTTACAGGTAAATTGCATCGATAAGATTTTTGCATTTGGAACAGCGATAAGTATCGTTCCTTCTGAGATATATTCATTGAACACGGATTTATCACAGCTGCCGTTAAACTTGTCGATGCATGTTTTTGTTTCAGGAAATCGCGTAGCACATTTTGTGTAAGCGTCGCTTAGCGGTTGTAACGTCACCGAATCGTCCCAGTGGTCGAAAAAAGGTTACTTTCCAAGTGTAGACTACGTAAATGTGTAGCGATTGCTTGCATTTCAAAATTAAAACGATTCGCCTGTCTTTATCTTCTCTCCCAAGAATACTCGTACGTGTTTCAAAAGGAGATACACGTACATATACGTATACAATGTATAAACTCGTTGATTACAACAAAGTACATATTTCATATTGTACATTAATAGATATAGTTTCCAATATATATGTACGAAAGCGGATTATTTTACGATGAGCGAAGCATTCTGTTTGATTATTTTATTGTGGAGGGTTGGAAATTGGCATCTTTTCATCAATGAACGAGGTTGAGGAAGAGATGGAGAGACACGATCGAGCGCAGATCGTTACGATCAAGTAACGATCCATATCAAGTAAATATCGAGCAAACGTAAGCTCACCGTCATTCTATATAGATTTGCTACGTAGTTGTACGAGCAAACCTGTCTCTCCGTCTTTTTTCTCTGCCTCGAAAACCTCACGCCTATTCACGTAAACACGACAAAATTTTACCACTGGGCGCACTTATTTCTCGGGGCTATTGGCTGATACGTTATGTGTTGGGTTGGTTACGGGTTTAATCTCACTGATCTCTCTTGCCGCATAACTATTCGTGCATCGAACGAGAAGAAACTCGACATCCTTGACATCCATTTTACCACACTATCCTTCTCGTCACCTACGACCGTCCGTCATAATTTGCGTTTTTGTTTCTCGTTGATTTTCTTTTAACTTAGTCGAATAACCTTTTACCACGATCTCGCGTCTCGCTTGGCGTCGGGACCTGTTGCAGGAATGGTTGCATTGCTGTCGTTATTACGATCGGATTGCAAGCAGCAGCAGCAGCACCAACACCAGCAGCAACAACCACAGCAACAACAAACCAGTAAGAGAGGTCGCCCTTCGACGTCGACCACTGCAACCACGACGAGAGGCGGTGTAGTTTTGGCGAGCAGACGCGCCAGCAACACTTGGGACAGTAACAGCTACGATAGCGGAAACGACAATGGTGGTGGTACGCGTACGTCTACCCGTGAGGTGGTATTTCCTGACTCGTTCGAGGTATTGCCGCAGCCTTGTGATCTTAGTGTTGTATATATGGGCGTTCCGCACGAGCAACAACGAAAGTTTCGGTGCCAATTTTGCGGAAAGGGTTATAGATGGAAAAGCACGATGCGTCGTCACGAAATGGTCGAATGCGGAGGCAAACCGCCGGCTTTTCAGTGCCCTATGTGCCCTTACAAGGCCAGGCAACGTGGCAATTTGACGGTACACTACAAGCGTCACCATCAAAAAATCGAGTACGACGAAAGCGCCTAGAATCTAAATCGAAGTTACGAATTTTTTTGGATTTACACGATCGTCCTAGAAATCGGAACATATACACGTGCACTTTTCTGCTTCTCTTGTTTCGATTTGACCTATCTTCCTTCTCGTACCTTATCGGGTTAATTTTGCACTATTTCCCTTTTTTCCTTCGTTTTCTTTCTCATCTAGAAAATTTTCTACAAAATTAACTTCTATTCTAGAGTTAATTGCATTCAATGCAATTACATTGCGTTGTAAATAGCAGACGACGAAATAATAAAAGGAATCGTTCGATTTTCTTTTTCCCGAGTTTGTTACCTCAATACAAGGATTTATTATATTTTGATTCCATACCTGTACATAATTTCAATTTATCTATCGTTATTTAAAGTATCTTTTTACTTTTATCCTGTAAAAACCGTTTCTTAGAATTAGTTGATTGAATTGACAATCAATTGTGCTTTTCGTTTCTTTCTTCTTTTTTTTTCTTTTTTTTTTTCCTTTTTTCTCGTTTCCCCGCATTTTCCATTGCCAAACGAAGGTCGAATTGGCATTTACTTTATCGTTTAAATCTCCTTTCAACTTGTTTATTATATGTATATCGAGTACTTACGAGGATCGTACTGCAATCGGCGCAAATTTTAATATATTATCTACGAAATGTCAAGTAATAATTTATTCTAAGAAGGTACGACTACTCGTGGTACTTTCGGCTCTTACGATATCGTAAAGTGAAAATAACATTGTCAAACGACATTTATCACGCACGCAAAAGATTAGGATAGCCGCTTTCTCTTATCGACTGATCAACGTCGAAATTACATTGACGATCGTGTTACCACTTTTGAAATTTGTTATCTTAGAGTCGTGTACGTACATTTTCTTGTACTTTCATATATACTTTAGACATTTTTGTGTTTAGATACTAAGTTAAATACTTTCATGTTAAAACATTACAAGGTACGTAAGGTAAATGGAACTGAAGAAATAGTACATATGAAATTATATATCATTTCGATGTAATAGGGATAAGCGATGATAGTGCCTTCGACAAAACTGAAAAAAGGAAAATATATATATATATATATGTGTATGTATACACGTACATGTATAAGCGCATGTGCGCTCGATATGTATAAAAGTAATCTTAGGCGTAAAGCGATCGTGTATTTATCGCGAGCATTTATCTCCGGAAAATCGGTTACCTGAAAACACTTAGATTTACGATAGACGATAATAAAAGTACCAAATCTTTCAACTTTGCTCTTCGTTTGAATACAACGCGCGATAGCTTTGATACTTTTGTGCAATGTATACTTTGACTATAGCGCGTGCAACAAACGAAAAGAAATCTAATGGCAAAGTGAAAGATATAGATAACGATGAGTCGTAGGAATCATAACGTCGTACCATATATTTTTTTTTTTCTTTTCAGATCGCTACGAATCTCTGTGAATCGTAATCGCATTTAGAATGTCTGGTTTGACGAGCAATCATAATTGCTCAGTGTCAGCGAAATACTTAATAACGGACGTCCAATTTGATACGGCGTAAACATATTAGGATTAAACACGTTACGAAAAATCGCAGACGGGACAATCGACATTATAATCTTTAGGAATTATTATACTTTTTAGACGAATTTACCAATGCGGAGAAACTTGCTCCTCTTAATCTTAATTCAGCGGAAGGATCGACTAAATTTGCTCAAGCGAACAAAAGGGTCGATCTCTGCGCTATACTTTCTATGAATTACCCATGCGGTTTGTAACTTTTATTTAGGCGGAAAAACGCTTTCGTCGGAAGATGTAAACTACTCGAACATTCCTCACTCGAACATTCCTTCATTTTATCGAGATCGACTCGTTTGTCCTTCTACGTACAAGTATATATTCCTAGCCTTATAAGTAGTAACGTTTTCCCATTTTTATATAAACATTCGTACATGCGTATGGTGGAAAGAGACAGAGGTGGAGAAGTATACATACATTTGCAAAGAATGGGAAAAGAAAAGGATTCGTTGAGAGAACTTTTCTAAACGAAGTCCAGTATTTTTGATATCAGTATTTACGGATGCTCGCATCGACCTGCTTGGCGAATTAACCTAGGATATACTCGTTCTACCCAATTTCCCCTTGTACTTTCCGTTGTTAAGTTCGAGGCGACTTTGCGTTTGGCGTGCTTTATACGGGGACCAATCGACCAACCAACCGCGACTAATTCCGCAATGTATCCGACTTTTATAACCGCTGGACATTTCAAGGAAACGGGTACCTTTCGCATGTTACTCGTGTCTTTGATGTTCCTTGTTTCAGCTCTGTTACAGATGAACAATGCATTAACGAGGAAAGAATGCAAGTCGTCTCTCTCGAATACTCGTTCCGATATTTAGCACTTTAAACTCTCTTTTTGGAAAGATTTATCTGTCGGATTACAAATATCTATTACGATTATCTCCAGTTAATTTTATTATTAACATTATTATTATTATTATTATTATTATTATTAATTATTATTATTAATTATTATTATTATTATTATTATTATTAATATTATTAATAAAAAAAATAATCTTTGTTGCGGGTTATTTTCTAAAGAGCGTAAGTGTTATTCTACTCTCCTATACCTCCATGTTTTAGCGTTTGTTTACGTTAATGATTAGCAAGCGAAACGAAAATTCAACCGTCCTTCGGTCTATGACGGAAGAAAATATTTCGGTGACGAAGCACCGAATCTGCCGCTGTCGAGAAAATAATTTTCCAACAGACATTCGGCTAATCAAGGATTTCTGTTTTCAGCGTGTTGGTACCGGCTACCCATCGGTTTCGAGACGTATCCTTGCGACACCTGCGGCAGACAGTACAGGAGGGTGATATCGTTGCAGCGGCACAAGAGACTCGAGTGCGGAAAGGAGGCTCAGTTCGAGTGTGTAATATGCCACGCGAAATTCAAGCACAAACACAGTTTATTGAGACACTATAACGTTCACGTGGCGGACGTGAAGAAATCGAGCAACTTTGAACGCGAAGAGAGGTCGGCTTGACAGGCGAAACTGGAGAACCGGATGCGTGAAAAGAGAAGTTACGGCCGTTAACGGTTTCCACGCCTATTCTTTCATTCGTTACCACCGATCACGAGTTCACGTTTTAAAATGTGTTAACTGCTCTCGAATTGCCAATTCGAGATTACACATTTACGATTTACGATTTCCGAGGATTTTTGTTCGTTTTATTGGTTTCTATTTTAATCGAAACTGTATAAACATCGAATATCGTTACTAATATTTGAAGAATATCGAATAATATATAAGCGATGGTTGCAATTACTTTCGATCAAAGGTTATAATTCAACGCTATAACAAAGACGAAGAAAGAATATGACGATGAATGTGTTTGCATGATTCGTAATTGACAAGGAAGCAGAATGTTTCGTTTGTATTATATTATCGTCGTTGACGACATCATCGATAAATGTTATGAGATAGAGCTTATTTTATGTTTGTTCTTTCGTAGATATGAATTTTACGACGCATTGAAATTTGCAAGAATTTGCTCTGTTTCGGTTATTCATTTGCAGAATTTGATCATTTCCTTAAAATGAATAAAAATTACATTTTCCAACGTGCTTCTTATTTTTTACACGACACGTTATATATTTTGTTTGTTTTTATTTCTAATTCGCTAGCCAACAATTTCCGATCAACATCGTTTCTGTCGCAACTTCCTTGTGTAAGTTTCATTTGGTTGTTTCCTAGGCGAAGGTGTTATTCTGTTTTTTGTGTCGAAAGTTCGTGATATCAACGATCAACCGGAACATTATCTACATCGTTCCTTTCCGTTTCAGGTTATTGGCTGCAACTTTATCCAAAGAATGAAAATACGATCGAGGCACAGCAACCGGTACTAGCAACCAATTCAAGAAATCGAAGCATCTTCCAATCCAGTCGAATGACACGCGGACAGTTAACGTACAAATGTACAAATTGCAATCGTTCCTATATGAGACTGTCTTGCTTGAAGCGGCATTTACGAGTTGAGTGTGGACAAGCACCGAAATATCAGTGTAAAATATGTCATGGTTGGTTCAAATACAAGCATAACTTGGCGGCACATTGGAAACTGCACGTCGAGGAGCCGAAATATCATTGCGACCTATGCCCAAAAAAGTTTTACAGACGAGACAGATTGCTGGAACATCAAAAGAGGTTGCATAATATTCTTCCAACGTTATGAGATTCTCATTGGATTTACAAACGTTAACAAAGCAATCTTGCATAGTTTCAACTCTATATGCTGCCTTTCGAAAGATGCCAACAACGCTCTTACATTTTGTTTCACGTTGTATCGCAGTTTAATCGATCGTCGTGTTTGATCTATCATTGAGAAACAGTATGTAATAATTTGACTAGGAGAAAGAAAAAGGAGCGGAAAGAAAGAAAAGGGCAAGAAAGGGCACAGAAACAATATCCACGTGCTTCGTAATCGGTACAAATCGGTTATTACGAATGCCATCCAGTTTGAACAGAAAATTCCAACGAATCGCTGATCGTTAATTGACCATTTTCTTCTATTAGATATTTGCGCTGCCTTATACTTATGAGATTAGGTGAATTTAATACAACAAGGATTTTAACGACAAACACCTACGTATTTACATATGCAGTTCTTGGTTATGCCCATTAATTGCACCAAAGAATCGAATATAAGTTTGCAAGCCCGTGAGTTAAGTTTATGCAGCGATTTCTTCTCTTGTCACGTTGACTGCCACGACACCCGTATTCGGGTGTCAGCAAAGTTTCTGGTCGGACCGCGTAACCCATATTCGGACGTCGCTTATTTGTCTACCTGCGAAGGATCGTCGCAGATAATCTGAAAAGATAATCCATAAGAATAAAACTGTTGAATTGTTATAAAAATAATACGAAAATGGTTTATTAAAAAATTATTTAGAATGTAAAACTTTAAAGCATTCTATACATAATTGAGGTTGGTCGGGACAATTTGGACAATAAGTTATTGTTTTCTTCAAATTCTTTTGTGCCTTTGTTCGGTCCATTCAACGTCTTTTATTTGCATAACATAGTTTGCATGCGCATCTAATGCTTTTTTCGGAATCATTTTTCCGAACGGAAAAGCGTTTACAACAGAAATTCCTAGAAGGAGTTGAATGCCAAGTTTTCTGTACTATTTGATTCCTTTTTTAATTGTGGTGGCATAAAAAACCATGTGGTTCTTGAGACCATCGCATGAGCGACTCGCATTATTAAAATATCGATGGGAGTACCTAGCAGAGAACGCTTGGTATTGTTGCACGCGTTGCCTGACGGAGATTTCTTTAAAAACACGCGTGGCAGTCAACGTGTTATAGTACTTGCACGCGGATGAAGCTTGTAGAAACGTATGCTGCAAAACGCAAGATACAAAATCGTTCCAGATTTAATTTTGTTACGAATCAGTGTATCGTTGTTATTGTTGTTGTTGTTACTCTTGAAATATTGTAGGAAAGACGATAAAATCGAAGCGTTGTAGTTACTCTTTCCTACAACAGTGCAATGTACGCTTCAAATAAATGACAATATATACGAATCATGCTTTCTTTGATAATTTAACTTTTCATCATGTTCTCTTGATATATCATTTGTTCCTCTTTTCTTCGTCGTATAGGTGTGGATATATTTTGTAATGAAATAATATATGGATATGTACGTATTATCTTCATTCAGGAATAAACATTGAACAGTGGTTCGATCGTGTGCGGTACAGTATATATCGTTTTGATGAACGAGTCAATCATGTAGATCACTAGTAGCTGATACGAGCCGAGAGAGGAATAGTAGTATATCCATATTTGATTTTTCAGGTGGCGCGGTTCGCTGGAAACTCGCAGTGGTCCAAGTGACGCCATACCAGTGTCCAAAATGCTTCAAATATTTTAAATCGTCGAAATCTTGCTGCAATCATCGAAGCACGTGCGGCACAGACAAGAAATTTCGTTGCGCCTTTTGTGATTATCGGTCTCATCAGAAGGGAAACGTTCTTCGACATCTTGCCACGCAACATCCTGAAGCGGGTCAGAAGAAACGAGTCAACTGCGTTCTAAAAACCAATGATAGTGAGAAGATTGCTTTATCGTCGAATGTAAAGTACAAGTAAACGTCTGGAAGTAGCGGAAAGGGTGTGTGTATCGAAAATTGCAACGTAATTCCACGATCTCATCGATTTCGTCTTCGTCATCGAATTCGTGTAAACTATTGTATCGTATGCTTGGCATGCCCTTCAAACGATGTAAAGTTGAAGAGTGATGAAAAAGTGTGGACAAAAGTAGTGTTGTATTTATTGTAACTAATCCTAAGAAGGTCATTTCTCCGTCTGTTTCGTGCTGTATTCGTACGTCCGTTGTGCGATTTATTCCTTCATTAGACATAGATAATCGAAAATTGGATTGTTTATCGACTCTCCAGAGAAGTACGTTCTCCTATTCTATTTGTTTGCGAACGATCGTTTGCTAAAAAATAATCCGACGTGGTACAACGTGACATCGATTGTGTGCATTCGATCGGTGGCAACGCAAGCTAACGCGCGTAAAGTTACGCAAAGAGAATAAAAGTTTCCCTCGTACTTGATGAACATTGCACGTTATATACGCATATTACGCAAGGAAGGCTACGTTTCGCCAGGTTACAAACTGGTTTGTTGAGACTAAGCCGATCGAAACGCAGCGATTATCAGGTTGCTTCGAAC
The DNA here is from genome assembly GCF_910591885.1 of Bombus terrestris. NCBI lineage: Eukaryota > Metazoa > Arthropoda > Insecta > Hymenoptera > Apidae > Bombus > Bombus terrestris. The sequence continues at coordinate 1,567,331 of NC_063277.1, read as the reverse complement.
ACAGTATGTATTGTACTAAATGTGTGCTCGGTTACAGTGGTGCAGAGACGTGGCGCGAAACACAGGACAGATCTAAAGTTCTTTTTTTCTTTTCCCGATTCCAGATGACACGACCGGGAACAAAGCTATCGAGGAGAACGCCGATCTGCCCGTTCAAGCATGGAAGATCCAGGAACAGGGGCTACCTTTCGCCGAGTTGAAGATACCAAAGGCCTACAACTACGTTGGCAAGAAGCCACCAGGACAATTTGGCTGTAGTAGATGCGGAAGATCGTACATGAGGAAGGATTCGTTACAGCGGCACGTTCACTGGGAATGCGGCAAGGAACCTCAGTTTCAATGTCCGTTCTGTCCTCAGCGATGTAAACGGAAGGCTCATTGGTTGCGACATATTCGCCGACAACACCTGGACAAAATTGGAGACATGGAGGCCTATTTGCTAGCTTACTCGCCGAAGCTCGAAATCGATTAAATGGGCAAACGTTTCGATTTCCATCTGTCGAGAACTCGAACGATCAACATTCGAATTTTGCTCTATGCTATAATTGTCCAAAATTCGTTGCGATCGATCTCTCACGTCTGCCATTTACTTTTTCCCTCCTACTTGGTGCCAGCTTTCGGAAAAATTATTATCGATTTAAAATATAAATTTCTCCCGTAAAGCTTGGTAACATTCGCGTTGTGCGTATTTGCTTTTCTTTTTCTTTTTTTTTTCTTTTTTTTTTTTTTTTTTTTTTATTGTACCAAAATATTACGAGCAACGAAACGAAAACGAATCGCGGAAGCAGCTTTTAGGGGTGTTCGATATAATTCAAGAATTGATTTTAGTGGAATTTAGTTTGCTTCTCGAAAATTGAAATTAAGACAAAAAAGTATCGACATTTTGATCTGTGTTTTAACGATAAATTTTATCGATGAATCTTTTTTTATCTTTGTTTTTACACTATCCTCATGCATATATATGTATTATTTACATATATTTATTTATTTAGCGAGAAAGGTTGTACTAATGAAATATGCGTCTCAGGTTGTTAAAATAAGCAAAATTAGCTTTGCTCTTAAAACAAAAGTAAAGCAAAGAAAAAAAGAAATGTCGTACTTTATTCTTAAAAGCGTGCATCGAACAATCATAATCGTGAGTCTTGTATTTCGAGCTTAAGACACCGACTGATATTTATTAGAGATATGTACATCGGATTTATGTGTGGTTAACATTTTTATATTTTTAATACGTTTTGCGATATTCTTTTCCTCTCTTTCTGTTCTTTTTCTTTCCCCTTTTCATTTTTTTTTTTTTTTTTTTTTTTTTTTTTTTTTTTTTTTTTTTTTTTTTGTAAAACCGAGATATTTATGCTTTTCATAGAAATAGTTTGTCGATCGTATCATGTACTCGATCTCCAGTGCCTTATCGATGCGCGTAGATGTAATCGTAATGGCTCACCACGACAATAACTACGAGTTTCTAAATCCCACGAGCAGAAAGAAAGTACACGAAAAAGAATTAGTCTTAAATATTAGATCTTAAAAACGATACGAGTAAGAGTATTTTCTATGGACGTGGTAGGAATATAAATGGGTTCGTAAGCGAACTTTTGTTAAGACTGATATTTAAGCGCGACAATCACGAGTCGCAGTGTTGCATTATGATCTTGCGACCTAATATTAACGTTTTAAGCAAGCCCTATCGTATTTCGTACGTTTGATTAAATAAATGTGTTAGAAGACGAAAAGTACCAGAACGTTCTCCAAACATCTACCTTGTCATTACACGCGCTGATTATACATTTTTTTTTCCTCCGTACTTCTCACGATCGAATGCAGCTACAAAATTTTTCTTTTCGTACAACAATTAACCGTTCGTACCTGTTTCAGCTTGACAGATCAACGATTTTACCGCTCCGATCCATTGCGATATATACCTGATCTTCCATAATTTTTTTTTTTTTCCCCAGCGAAAGGAGTATTTCTCACCCATGTTTGCCAGACTCTACTTTCCTTTTCGCATTGTGCTCATTTTTCTTTCTCTCTCGTTTTTTTCCTATCTCTTGCCCTCTCTTTTTTTTCTGTCCCTCCTCTCTTCTCTCTCTCCCTCTCTCTCTCTCTCTCTCTCGCTGTTTCTATATCTCATTCTTTCATCGGTTCTCCTTGTATCTCTCTGAACCTTGTTTTAAATACAGAAATACTTGTACATTGTTGTAGAAAGCGACGATCGCATCGATGTACCGACGTATCCAATTGTGGGAAATAGAGTCGGAAATCGTTAGAAACGTGGAAGAAAGAGAAAGAAAGAAAGGGAAAAATACGAAAGTGTGTTTCGACTGTATTTGGCCCACGGTTCGTCGTACGACCACCACATCGTTGCGATCCTTCCCGTCATAATCAGACGCGTTTCTCGCAATTGCATTTCTCTCTTGAATTTTTGATTTCTTTTTCTTCTTGTCGATATTAGGGGAGTAGCATGTGCACTAACTCTTCTCGAAACTTGTACATAGAAACACGTCTTTTATCGCTTGTGCGTCGAAAGGAACAGACTATTGGACTCGGAAAGGCACGGATCACTCGCTTCGTTATACCTCTTTTTGGTTGAAATTGTATTGTACGTTCTGTTTCTTTCGTTACGCACAAATACCGCTCCTTCTTCGTATGCGAAATTTATAGCTAGCTGCTTGGGGCTCGAACGTAGGGATACGACAAACGTGCATTACTTTCTTCTCCCTTGTCATAATAATTTACGCATTTCGATCGCGTGGAGATGATCATGCTCGAGAACGAATCGCACGGATCAGATATACACGATCGCGATCTTCCTCTAGTCACGACGATTCGGACGATTCCTTCTCGAAGCTATCGAACAAAACGCGATCGTTTTTCAGGATACTCGCGAAATCGATCTTCTGCTTGGAATGGCGATAGTTTGCGAGTAGGACACGGGTGGGAATGCAAAGAGGATGGAAAACGAAAGGTAGGAAAAAAGGGAAATGAAAAGGTGTCCTCGTGGTATCGCTGTTCTAGGTTGAAGGTGATTTTCGCAGCGCTTAGGCGTCTATTACCCTAACAAAATTAGCGTGGAACGATCGCGAGTCGTGTCGGGTTGTGTCGATTCAAGTTGGCTTAGCGTCTAAGCTTGATACACGTAAGTTCGCATTTGCGACGCAACAAAGAACGAAGAGATCGGGCTTCGGTACTGGTCGATACCCGTATCTCCAAAAAGATGAACAAGCGAACGAACGAACGAATTGATCGCGTTCCAGGATTTAATGACCGTCCGATTCTCGTGCGGTCGTACGAACAGCATACTAATAAAGTCGTGAATCCTGTGTTCCAGCCGAAGACCTGAGCATCACTGGACTAAAGTGGGCGGCTGCTTGGCACAGATGGAGCGTGCCTTCGATCATGTGGCGATCCGGCGGAGGATTGGGCAAAGGGCTTGGTTCTAGCTCCTCGAATCCTGAAGGCTTCAATTGTCCAGCCTGTGGCAGGGTATACAAGCTGAAGAGTAGCCTGAGAAATCATCAGAAGTGGGAGTGTGGCAAAGAGCCTCAATTCCAGTGTCCTCACTGTGTGTACAGAGCGAAGCAAAAGATGCACATCGCGCGGCATATGGAACGAATGCACAAAGAGAAAATTTACAAGCAGGAGCTCGTCTAACGAGGGTGGTGAACACGGAAACCGTCGACGTCGTCGTCCGAGCGCGAAAGAGGCTACAGAAACGACTACACATTCGGTCGAGTGGCACACATCGCGGGCAACGTTGAGAACGATGTTAGGAAAAACGCGCATCGCCGTCTTCTTTCGCGCTTGGTTCACGTTCCAATAACGATCGCAACGAGAACGTACGTATACAGAGGCGCGCGTGGAGAGAAAGAGGCGACAAAGAGAGAGAGAGAGAGAGAGAGAGAGAGAGAGTGAAGAACGGAACGAGGCTAATTCAGCAAGGATCGCGATCGAAACCGATCGAGAGCGGTGAGACGCGAAGACGACGCGGCTGGTTCAGCTATCCGCGGGCAACCGCGGTAGCCTCCGAAAACGGCAAACTGCCTAGCCTCCTTATCTCGATCCTCCATTCTATTTTTTTTAACGTTTTTCTAAGGTTTATTATTATTAATTATTAATTATTATTACGTATATTGATTAATTAATTAATCGATTGAATAATATTATTTTCGCGTAGCGAGATGTACCGCGCATTAACGAGAGACCGCGTCAATCTCCCACTCGGGGCGATGTCTTCGGAGACAACTGCGTTCTCTCCAATTATGATATACATACATACATACGTACGTACGTACGTACGTACATACATACATATATACATACATACATACCTACATACGTTTCTCCAATCGACAAGAAGTGTTTGTCGAGATCGCGTCGCGGTATTCCTCCATCTGGAATCGACACGTTTTCTTAAAACACGATCGACGCGTTTTTTTCAGAACACGATCGACGCGTTTTTTCAAAACACGATCGACACGGTCAGCGATCGAGTTTTCGAACGATCGATCACCCGACACGCGCCAAGTACGTTCGTACGACGTGTTCGCCGGATTCTGGAGGAGCTAGCCAAAACGACTTGGAGCAAACATAGAGGAGGTCCGAGTCGAATGAGAATCATTAAGCAGAATCGTCCCGGTAGAGAACAGCCCGCCCCGAGTCGGATTAGGACCGCCCGGTAAACCGGAGCTCTTCCAATAGCAACCATTCTGGTCACACTGGTTCCATATTTTTAAACGAGCTAAGCCGTGCGCGCGTGGCTCACCAGGGACACCAAAATCGCGAGGGAAAGCATTTTCCAAATTTCACTGAATAATTGCTTCATCGTACCGCGGGATCGTTCTTCGATCTGGTTCTCGTGCTTCGTGTCAAAGTTAGATTCGACACACGCCACATACACCAAACTTTTTTAAGCGCTAAGTTTACACGATCCGACATACGTATTGAGCGTCGCATCAGCGAACTCGAATCGAAAACTCTTACACGATAACCCTTCAAAGCAGAACCTGTCCGATACGATGTGAGGAGACACGGATCTGTCATTCCGACTCGCGTTTATCTTTTCGGCCTTTTCGACGAAGGCAGCCATTTTATTACATCCCTCGCTGCCGCTTTGAAGCGGTAAACTACAGAGGGTACAGTATTAAGCACCGATTCGGTCTTTTCTATACGATCGAATCGCGCGTCTTCTGCTTCTCACTAATGCTTCCTTCCATACACGGGACTTTAAAAGCGTACATGCGTACAATCATGTACGCGTACGCAATACGCACATACATACATACACACACACACACACGTTACACACACACATACAGACGTTAGCACGCGTCCCGCGTGCCTCTATACTTATATACAGATACACGTACACACAAGATTACATATATTTTAAGTTCAGCGGGGTATTCCTATAGCATTGTGATCATCAGACTGCCAGATACACGAACCTAGTAGATTCCTATACGATGCATTTAAGTATATACATATATTTATATTATATAACGCGTATAATATTATTGCTTTTTAATTAAGTGATTCTCGAGGTTAAGATCATTCGCGTTTCTTCGTACGATATTTTGTTATGCACTGCCGACAAACCTAGAAGCACGTTAACCGGTTCGATGGAACGACGCATCGCGTTTGCCGAGCGCGGGCCCGTCGCGACGCAATCGTCGTTCACCTTCTATCCCCCCATCGTCCGATCTTTTCTACAACGTTCTTCCACTTGACGAATAACCGTAAGTAACGTTCCCGATCGTTCTTCATCGATCGATCGTATCTTTTCGCATCTAACGTTATCGGTCCCGGGTAACGCTTGATCGTAACAAGTGTACCGTCGCAAATGTTCCTCGAGCAGTTTGTTCGTTCGACTATCCTCGGCCCATACACACACACACACACAAGGTAACGGTGGGGCGGACAAGAAAAAACGTGCCCGTGCTCTCGGCGATTACCTGGCATCGAGTCCCGTATTCCTACGCCAAATACGCGCGCCACGGCTGCCCGACTTTCCATACTGTAGACAATATTTATGAGACAAGCTAAACTAAACTAAACTATACTATGCTATACTTTATTATATTACTATACTATACTATACTCGTAACTCATATTACATACAGTGTAAGTAAGCGCAACGTCTGACGCGAACGAAGCGGTAGATTTAATTCTATTTTTTTCTCGTTGAGCGTATTCGCTTCGCGGTTTCCTTGAACGAGTTTTCGATCGGTCTTTCGCGCACAGCATCCCCGTGTCACGAATCGATCCTCGTACCGTGAGGTCCGTTCGATGCAGAACAGCCGCACGGATTCCTCGTCGAAAATAGTCCCGAGTCTAGACAACAGCGATCGCGATTTAAACACAAACGGAGAGACGTTCGCGCCAATCCCTTATACGCTTCCGAATCAAGCGACACGTAGCAGGCCAGGATCGACTCTCCTCCGTACGAGTGCAATAACTAAGCCATTTCTTATTTTCGACCCGTTTTTTTTTCTTCCGATATCGTACCAGTCATAGCATTTCTCTTCGCCAACCTATATTCTATTTGATCGATCGACAACTCGTTCGTCAATGCGTGTACTGTATGCTAAGCGAACAAACAGCTATTGTTTCGAAAGTGTGTGCGCGTGTGTGTACATGTGTGTGTATGCGTGTGTGCATGTGTGTGTGTGTATGTGGGAGAAAGAGAGAGAGAGAGAGAGAAAGAGAGCTTACGTTCGAGGAACGGGAGCAGATGAGCGCTTCGTCGCGAAGAAAAATCCGAAAAGAGGATTAGAAACAAGAGTAGGCTTGAGTAGAAGTAGTAGGAGCGACGACGACGAAAAGACGGTAAGAGAAGACGATAAATACGTTTATGGATCGACTTGATGCATAGTTACTGAATAATTATTAATCGATAATATTACTGCCTCGCGAGGCCTTGATGCGTGACGGCGGTCGAAACGAACGAGAGCGGAGCTGGTATCAAACGTTCGCGGGAATATATGTAGTCGGGAGAAATGGTAGAAATCGTAGAGGTCGGCAATTTCGATGCCGACGAGCCAACCGACACGACCGCCGTCATTGACGGAGATTACTAGATTATTAGACATGTAAGAAGTACTATTAGGTAGATCGTAGAATTTAATGACTACTTTCTTTTTTTTGTATCTAAGCAGAAGAAGAAGAAGAAAAAAAAACGAAGAGACGCCTTAGCGTTCTCCGTGCGAGAATCTGTGGTCGGCCAAGCCGGACGAATATTAACAAATAATAGAGCGAAGTTTCTGGTAGGAAGCTGGTAAACTGTGAGCAAGACGAATGGAAATAAAGAGTGAAAGAGTGAGTGTGCGTCTGCGTGAAAGGGTAAAGATCGCGTGGAGGATTTTCGATCTGGATAAAAGTGGTACTAACGATCGCGATAAAGAAGAAGAAAAAAAGAGAAATGAAAAGAAACAAACGCTAGAGACCGTTTGACGCGAAGAATAAGAGCAACGGGCATAGAACAAAATATTGAGCGGATGATACGCGCCGTTTTTCACCATTTCCCCTGCAAAATCTACAAACGAATCCGTCTACATGCAAGTATACCTCACGTTTTCTACCTTTTTTTCGGTACTTATTCGTATCATCGTGATGACATTTTTGCGACAAAATTTGCGGATAATCGATTTATTCGCTCGTTTCCAATGTCAGCTTGAACATAACCACGCTAGTAATCTTTCTAGATTCTAAAACATAGAATCTTGCGTTCGATTATCTCTATCGCGTGTTCTTATCGATTCTGTATACCTGGACTTGCTCCTGTTTCGTTTATTTCATCTTCTCCCTCGAAACGTTTTGCACTCGGCTTTTCTCGTTTTTCGCTCGATGGTGAAACGCGCGTATCGAAAGCTCTTGCTTAACACTTTCCGTAAGTTAATCGATCGATCAAGCTGAAAAACGGCAGCGGGATGATTGGGATAACAGCATACGTAAATCCGTTCATTTACATGTGCCTTTCAAGCGATTGTCAAGAAGGAAACGCAAATATTAAATGGTTTATTAGCATGGCATTTTCCACGGCTGACATTTCCTGGAATCGTTTTGCTCAACTATTGCAAACGTCGATCGTGATTGACGAAAAAGCAAACTAATATGGGAAAAGACGATGAAGAGGGCAAAAGTCAAACGTTTGCAATCCTAAGAACAATGAATGTCGCGAGAACCATGTAATTCGGGATCGCCGTCAGTTTCAAAGCATTTAAAAAAAAAGCTGAAAAAAACGTATATATAGTAATATAAAGATATCGCGATTAAAAAGTGGGAAAGGAAGGGTAGATAGAAAAGAGGGGATAAAATTTTTGAAATAAATAGACAGAAGCATTGTGTGTGCTCATGTACGTAAACAATGCATACACATACACTTACATACGCATCGTCAAACAGGGAAGAAAGAGAGAAAGAGAGATACACGCACATATACACGAACACATCATATGGATACACAAGGGAGTCGTCGTAGTAAATGATTAGCTTCTTTACAAGTTATCCTTCGTGCTAATTATTACTGCTTTTAATCAGGTCTATCTAACTCGTGTCTTGCGCATTATAATTGGGTTTATTATAATTGTTTACTTATTTTTTCTTTTTCGTTTTTTTATAATTAAGTTTTCATTACGCAGGTAAGCAAAGGTGGAATACCTTGAATTTTCTTTATTTTGGGTGTCGGTTTGGGATTGGGAACACTCTAACCAAAAGCAATTGAAAGATATGATACTATTGTAAAAGTCGATGATTTTCGATATTTGAGATATCGAGATAGTATTTATACAAGGGACGGTGAAATGAAACGCGACGTCGATAATTTTTAACAATTTTTATTTGGTCCTTTTACCACCAGAGTTTGAAATCGTTAAAGTTTCGAAAGGCGTAGAAAAGTAGAAAAACCGTACTTGGACGGGATACGATCGTTTAAAAAATACGGGCTCCATTTATTAGTAACTGTTGAAATCGGAAGTATTTTTATATGGTATCGAATGAATGGGATTTAATAACGTCCAGCTTAAAAGAAAAAGATATTTTGATATTTTTATGTTATAGTTCGGCATTAAAATGCATTTAAAACAAGAGAATATTTTCAATGGTTCGAATTACCATTGGTAATTGTCGTTCGCCTCTTCCACAGAGTTTTGTTTATATATATTTAGCTCGCGATGGATCGCATCTATTATTGAAAATTTCACGGAAATTCCGTACAATCGATGTTGCAAAATTTACCAAGATTTTGTTTGCCGATAGGAATTCTGTTAAGAAATTGCTTAACGCTTTGGTACGAAGGAATTCCTCGATCATTCGACATTTATATTATTAAAGATAACAAGGGGAATACAAAAATAAGACAAAGAAAAGTGAAGGAAATATTTACGTTATATAGTTTTTATTATATATTAGGCGTAATCGACATTCGTATGATGTTTCGAGGGCAGAAACTTTTCTTTTTTTCGCGGCACTTATTGCGAGAAAGTAAACTAATCGTAAGAAGAAGAACAGTTTCGGCAAACATAGATCGAAAAGATTCATACAGTTAGGTATATGGGATAGGGCAATTTAGGAAGAGAGCGACCAACCATACTAACCAGAAATTTAGGAAATATAGTGCTTTATTTTTTGTATAACTTATTGTATTTCTATTATTATATCTCGAACAACAGAATTTCAAAAATAAGATTCGATTGCAAAGCATTCGCTTTTTAAAGAGAAATTTAGTGGTTAGAGAGAAAATTTGTAGAAGAGAAAATAAGAGCCACAAAATATTGCCTTTTCAATCTGGCGACGCCCCATCGAAAACTTTATTCTTCGTTTCCATTTGGGCGAAATATCTGTCTAAATTCGTGAACATTCTTCAGCCGTACTAGTTCCGACGAATCGGTTGCTCTTGTTACGCGTGACGCGTACGAATGCGGTGTGCACGGATATGAAACAATGCCAGTGAAAAAGAGAGAGAGAGAGAGAGAAAGAGAGGCGAAAGGTATTAGCGAGACAAACGTATGACGTTCTATCGTACAGACGTGTATGAAAGGAAAGAGGAGAGAACAAAATTGTTAATTTTTCGCAATGAAAAATTTCAGGAGAAGATAGGTAAAAAGGGAAGGCCTGTGAACCCGCGAGAAACAGTTGAAATATCTATTTGGCACATCGCGTCCAAAAATGAAACGCGTTTAGATCTTAAGAAGATAGAGAAGAAAATTATATAAAAGATACTTATGGACATGCAACGTCGAAAACTTGCGTCAACTCAGAACATGGGTGTAAAAAGAAACAAACGAAACGAATTACGAGACTGCGTGTTCTGTATAACAGAAAATCGCTCGCATATTCGTTTCGCGAGCTCCTTGTTTAAAAGAAAATTTTATATTTATCTTATGTTTAAAAATTTGCTCGCAACGCGAGATGATTCGTACTTTTATCGTTAATTACCCAGTGTTCTTCGAGTCTAATCGAATGCTTGAAAATATTTAATTCGGCTCTCCACTCGAAAGACAGTTACACGTGTGAATGTATTACATTATAGATAGCGAGGTGGAACGCGAACGCGAGATAAGAGGGGGTGAAACGAAGTGTTTAGCGTAGAAAGTGAAGAAAGAAGGATATTATCGATTATCCTTATACCAGAGTCGTATTGAATACGTCCTGCTACCAATCACGTATAAGCGAATCTATAACATAAGCAAAAATTTATAAGCAGCAGTCAGGCACTGCGATGTACTCGTTCGCGTTACACCTATCTTTCAAAAGACACGTTACGTTTGTCAAGTTTCTCCGAAAATCGCCACGATTATTTCTTGGCGGACCACGGTCTTGTGATTATCGGTGAGAAAGAAAAAAAAGAAAAAAAAAAAGAAAAATGTGAGAATAAAAATGATGTGAGTGATTGCGCGCTAATTGACTTAGCGGAATCAGTCGATATGTTTTCTTGGTATGTTTGCGCAACGTACGTTCGAGGACTGTGTAAAAGAAAAGAACAGGAAAGGAAAAGAAAGAATGGAAGGAACGATAACGAAAGTAGGAATGGCGTAACGAGAGCGAAGCGAACGAAAAGCGTCACGAGACATGATAATACCGAGGGAAGTGTGTATAGCTTTTGAACCGAGAGAGCCTTGTGTTAAGTGCCTTCATGTAACACTTAGATTTTAGGATAGAAGAAGGAGGAAAAAAAAAAGAAAAGAAATCAAGAGGCGCTGGGCGCATCCAGCTGTGAACGAATTTTTACGGTATTATCGGCCGGGTGTCACGCACAGAGAAACCAGTTGACGCGTAATTTCGATGGATTCAGCCCCTAACTTGCTGTTTTAAAAAAAGATAGTATCTTTAGAAAAGATAGTATCTCTAAAAAAGATATATTTAAAGATGCGATTAAAGATGTGGCTCGGTAGAGAAGCATTAACTTCCTTTTGAGAGAAATGCTTTTGTTGCGAAACGCGACGCAAATAAAGTTAGAAGGACGAATCTGTCGAAAAGTACAGCGAGTTAATGTACCATTTACGAGTGACACTCGCCGACCCTTTTGAGACCAGTGATATTTTTTTAGAAATTATTTATTTACGCCGAAGGAAACAGAATTTAATCTCGATCACTCGCCTTTATACTGCCAATGTATCCGCTAAGACGTACTCATCTTCGTTGTCGATCCATATACATACATAGTGACTACCATCCTTTACGCGTTACACATTTGTTCCTTTTTTCCTCGATTCCTAACAACCGCAATGTGATTCCCATGTCTTTATTTTACTTCGGTTTCTATTTATTCTTATACGTTTCTCCTTGTTCTTTTGTTTTTCCTTTTTATCACTATATATTTGTTTTTGTTTTAGTAACGAGTACAGCGTTTTAGTAACGGCTGTACTCGCGTTCCTTTACATTTCTTTCGTTCGTTCGCGTTTAATTACACAGTACAATTATTTGTAATAAATAATAGCGAATTTACCGCACGTGGAGCAAGGCCGCGTGGAAAATATCGAGATCGAGACATCCCTTGGTTCTGTACCGTTTCTCTTTGACATGAACGTGCATCGAATCGAAACAATTCTCCAAACTATGACAAAAGTATTATACAGTGCCGCGAATGAAATTCATTGCGCCGCACCAAGGGAATCTCGCGCTCGACATCAACTACGATATTCTTATAATTAGTACAAGCACCGCTACCGGACTGTATGGTTAATGACAGAGAGAGAGAGAGAGAGAGAGAGAGAGAATGAGAGAGAGAGAGAGAGAGAGAGAAAATGAGCGTGCGAGCGAAAGCAACCGTTAATATCAGAGAGACATAGCACAGGGAGGAAATGAGAGCGAGAGAGCAAATTTACGTACGAGTGTATGTATGCGCGTGTATGCAAGAGAAAGAACAGAGAGCACGTAAAAATAAATAACGCAACTATAACTTCCGCTCAGCGCCTCGAACGCAAAACATATTTGTAATCGTAATTTCTTTGTCGCCATGTATTTGCCAACGAACGATGATTTATTATTACACATTTTTGTCTCCATTTTATATTAATATTATTTAGAGAGCAATAATTATTAACGATTACGCTATGATGATAACGAATATTCTTTCTAGATAATTTTTTTGCTTGTTCTCTCGCGACAAATCCGCATGCATGTAAACGCACGTACACCTACGGTGTACGGCACACGAGCAATCGAACGTGCGCTGCACCGAGATTGAAATCGGTCGTGAAAAGCGGAAACGGACGTCGCAACGTAGCCACGACAAAGCGGAAGCCGGTAACGCATCGTCGTTTACCCGCTTCGTTTTACTATGCGAAAAAAATCGCTTGCTTGTGAAATTTATAGAACAATCGGTCGGTGGATCGGAAAATCGTGACTCTTCTTCGTTGCCCTTCCGTTTGCCACAAGATTCCAACGATGTATACGTACACGATGCATATCTCTATGTCGTCGCCTGTGTCGAATCGCGTGACTCCATTCACTGGCCGATCGTTCATTTCCTATTTTCTACACCACTGTGCTTTTTTTTCATTTTGTTCTTTTTTGTACACGTATCGTTTCGATTTGTCGAACATTCCAAAATGCTTGTTTCCCTCCTTTTTTTTTTTTTGTCAATTTGTAGAGAGCCTTGTATTCGATTTAGAGCAAAATAAAGTCTAGAAAGGCAAATGCTTCGAGTTCCATGTTTCGCTCATTTCGTCGCTACCACGACGTATGACGTACGTGTTTGTGGATTGGTTTGGCGGCAACGATTTCGATATCGTGGTGATGTGCTGTTCGACGTACTCAGGAAGAGCAGAACAAATGGTGAGAAACGCGTAATTTCCTCATACTGATTGTTTTCGTTTTCCACAGGTGACCGGGCCGGTTGTTCCATCCACCTAGGAGATGATCTTCTGAGAAGAAGGAAGCATCGACAAAGAAATCGTACGAGAAACTACGATTATCCCAAGGACAAGCTGCAACTTGTCGCTTGTTTCTTGAAGGCGTCAACACCAGCGAAAATCCAACGAACCTGTATACACATACACGTGTTTATTAATCGATACGTTGCTTGAGTGTTTCAGGACAGTAGTTGGATTGGAGCGAATACCAGAAGTCACATGGAAACATAGACGAACCGTATACGAAACATGTGTGGTACATGAACGGAAGCACGGACAAGGTATGAGCAAAAAGGATGGAGCGAATGCGGAGTAAGCACAAGAGAAATGCTCGAGGTACGAAAGAAGAGTAATTTCATCGGAGACGGCTGAAAGTCTAGTTCCTTTTTCCCTTTGCCGGGAAACACTGCGCAATTTGCCCTGGAAGCGTATCGTATCATCGAAGACCAGGATGCGTATATAGAGAGTAGCCCGTGCAAGAAGAACATCTACGAGAACGTAATCATTCCCCCCGTTGATCCTGTTCCCCTTGACATGCTCGTTGTTGCTAAGCTTGAAAACTTGAATGTTTTTCTTTTTATCGCATGGCCCTCGCCGTTGTAAACAGCAATCGTGCAACGAACATACCGACGACAGTCTATACGATAGGGCAGCCACTAATCGACCGTTCGAAACGTTTGTTTCGATTGATTTCAGGTTTCTTCGCGAGTCTTGGTTGGAATTCTGAGGGGACGAGACGCGTTTCGCGATCCTCCGCGAACGAGGTACCGGCCCCGTTGACGCCTCAACGACGCGCAAGGCTTCATTGCCCCTCTCGTCATCCTGGGAGAAACAACAACCGGCCGATCGGTACAGTCTCCGTGTCCGGGATCGATCGTCGACATAATTGTTCACGTTGTGGCAAGAGCTACAAAAATGCTTACATACTCAAGAGGCACTTACTTTACGAATGTGGCATGGCGCCTTCCTTTAATTGCCCCCACTGCGCGTTTAGTTCCAAGTATGAGAGGAATTTGAAGGCGCATATCAACCACCGCCACGTGGCCTCCCAATCTGCCGGCACAGCCGTTAATCAGAGGGCCTGAAGGAAAATTCTTACAACCTCCGGATCTAATCCTAAAGCTAATCCGCGAGGACGAACGAGGAGTTTCGATTCTCAAGGGAACCTCGAATCCGAAAAATCTTCGGGCTATCTATCATTTTAAATATTTGGTATTTTTATTTTTCACCGCTCTGTTCTTTCTCTTTTCACCGGCCACAATCTTGTCGTGTTTTTTTTCTCTCTATTTTTAGATATTCTTTGGAAAATACGCGCTTAGAACGGTTTCAACAATTAGTCGTCTATGCTTTCTTTCTATACGTACGATACTCGTATCGTGTCCTATCGTTTCTAATATTTTCTTTATCGTTTCCTTGCATCGACGTAGTTTTACTACTACGTCCTGTTTCGATGCAACTACTGTTGTCTTTGGTGTACTATCCGAATGGTAATAAGCATGTGTTCCTTATTCACGCAACCGAAAACAACCGTAATACACAATAATGACAATACATTTCCGTCATACAACTCGGAAGAATTTCTTTTGTTTTTGCTTCGTACTCGGTAGATCGGGTAGAGCATAGTAGAGCGAGAAGACGGTTTTAAATAGAGAAATTAACGATCCGTCTTTATCGTGGCATGAAGTCGTTGTTGGATCCCGTTTAACGATGTATAAAATGAG
The DNA here is from genome assembly GCF_910591885.1 of Bombus terrestris. NCBI lineage: Eukaryota > Metazoa > Arthropoda > Insecta > Hymenoptera > Apidae > Bombus > Bombus terrestris. Next base: position 1,552,264 of record NC_063277.1, on the reverse strand, counting down.
GAAAAAAAGAAAAAAAAAAAAACAGAAAAAAAGCCGTAAAGAACATTGTTGAATATTTTGGAAGGCTCGAGAAGAATGTCAGAAAAATTTGGGAAGAAACGCGTGATTCGTTTCGTGGTTTTGTCAGACGTTGGAGATTAAGTTTGAACGAGTATCGAGAGAAAAAGAAGCTTTTCCGGAATCTTTTCGAGCCTTCGATAAATTGCTAAATCGCCCAATTATTTTTGTACTAATTATAAGAAAAGCAAGAATTTTTACACGAGCTATCGCGGATATAGAAGTGAATATTTCGCGACAAGGATTCCGTCGTCCATTGGTCGAATCGAAATACACAGATAGGGTTTGTTCGATGATCATAGTTGGAAACTGAGTTCATCGGTCGTTACCGATTTCCCGAGTTACATCTCGATTCTTGCAATTAGTCGGAAGGATTGAAATTCTCGATGCAACGAAATGTCTCCGACGTTAGTAATATCCCGCTAGTATTGTAGTATTCTAGTTCTTTAGCGTAGTCTAGTTGAAGTAACTTTCGGAAATTCTAGTCAAAAGCAAACGGTGTATGTAGACTCACCGAACTTGACGATGAGGGGACAGAGACGAAATAATCGTGCCCTTAAGCCTTAAGGGAAGAACGATTATTCTTCCACACTACCGACGATTCAATGTGAAATGGAAAGCGTGACTTCGCATAGCGTGGTTGCCCTTTTACTCGTTTAACGCGACAAAAGGGCGATGTAGAGCAAGCTTTACAACGTTCGTTGTTGTCGCATAAGATCGAAGTTATATTATTTTTGTCGATTGAATCGGAGATTGTAAGTAGTTTGAGAATCAACGAAGCGATCGAACGAATCTGGTCAATTCGTTCGATAACTTGCGTCGATTCCTTTTGTTTGAGTTAGTATCATCTAGTTTAAAATCGGGCCTAAGCAGGCCGTTACCTAACGTAGAATAATATCCAAGATAGAGAATCTATTTAAATCAAAAAAATATTATTATATATATAATATATTATACATATATACATATACATATACATATATTATACATATTGAATAGTAACTTTATGGTGAGGACGTAAGTCGTACGTAGTACGATGGAAAATGAAACGTGTCTTTCCATGCGACTTGGCCGGAATAACGGATCCATCGAGTTCGACTTTTCATTGCACTCTGTGATAATATTAAAGATTACGTAGATGCACGATCAATGCATGAAAGGAGCGTTTCGTGATCGTCCGACAGTTTTGACACAACTGATCTATCGTCGATTTCAAATAGCTGCTATAACCTAACGGGAAGGTTATTTTCTGAATAAATTTAACCGTGTTTTTTCTTTCTTTTTTTTTTTTTTTTTTATTAACCTACGTTGACGAGAATTCTCGATCAAGGACCAAAGATTCGACAAAGAATTATTTCAAGTAAGATTCTAGTCAAATCGAAATTCGATGACGATTCGTTTACCGGTCAATCGCAACTCAGCGAAGAAGCGTATGGATAATGTTCTATAGAGACGTTGAATCTCGTATTTATCTTGTTGTATGTACCTATTGGCATAAACTTTTGCCAAACTTTTCACTTTCTCTATTTCCTCTTCTCTACCCGTTGTATCTTGTTCCTGCTCTGCGCTTTGCCCTGTTCGAAGTAGCGCGGCGAGATTCTCCAGCTTTTTGCCTGATCCTATCTATTAGGAAACGTCTATCTTGAATTTGACAAATTGTTCGATTACAGCTAACATAGAAGCTAGATATAAATCATCGACGACGATCTATTTCTGGGTCTCTCTTTTACGTAGTCGTCGTCGATCGTGTTTCTCCGCTATTCCTTCGCTCGATTTATCCATCTTTTGTCCGATACGAAACTGATTTACGGATGTCGTTTCACGAACTTTCCTTCTATTCGATCGTTCGATGAGAAAACTCGACGAGATTTCCGAGACAACCTGTGCGAACCTCTCAGCTTCCACGCGCTCGTTCTCGTTCTTGTTCTCGTTCTTGTTCTCGTTCTTGTTCTCAACCATCTTGAACGCTTCGAGGCACATTCGTGCCGAGCTCAGCCTCTTCCGTTTCTTCGTACGAGCTTCTTTGCGATAAAGAATTCAAAGTAATTTTTTAAAAAGGCTCCCGCGTGTCGCGTTCGAGTCCAACTTCATGTGCCTCAAAATACGAACGTTATTGTTATCGATGTCGTGTTTCATATCCATTTTTCTATTCGAGGGGAAAGAATCATAGAATCCGAGTCCTGGTCTTTGCGAATTCGCAGAAACTCGTGCTATTTTCGTTTTATATACTTAAGCCAAAGTATAAGATTGCTTTAATCACTCCGATCGTTAGGCGTTTCATTTCTTCGTTCCCAATGACAGCAAACGTTGTTCGATGATACACAAATGAGAAGAAGTTTCGGACAAGAAATTCGCGTTGACGTCTCGTTGACGACTTTATCAGCGACTCGAGAGAAATAGAACGCGCGTCTTCCAAGATTGATCAGAGCGAAATGTAGGAAAACCTGTATCATTAGGTGGACTAAAACAAGGTCTATGACTAACGTGATTTAGAAAACTATGATTTGCTATCTTCCGTTTACATTGGAATCTTTGCACGCATATAAATACGAATAAAAGCGTAATAGAAGCGCAAAGACTGATTATAAACATCGTAGGAAGTGAGAGGTATACGTTTATTACAAGCGTTTAACATGGTAAAACATAGATTTAGATACGCGGCGCGTTTAAATGCGAAGCAATTTATAGTGCAAATAGTGTAAATCAGGTATCGTTTCTGATTTTTTCTTTGAAAGATGGAGTGGCGTACAAAGAAGAGTCAAAAGAAATGAATAATACGGTGCGAGGGAAGAGGTTTCATCGAATATATTCGTCGAGCCGATAGGTAAACGGTAATTATTCTCATCGGATAAATTTGATAAACATCCCTTTCCCTTGTTGACCTTACAATATTTGTGCCAATATAAACAAGGCTATTTACGCGATATTCGAGTTGCCGTTTATGCCGGCGGGTGATTGTACGCGAAATGCCTATCAAATTATTTTCAAACTACATACTTTATATGTATGATAACGTGATTAACGTGTGCGTGTGCAAACTATCCGATATACATACAGAATATGGAGCATGTCTGTACACGTGAATACACACAACCAATATCCATGTAGAAGGATTCGTTTAAAGTCTAAATAAAAAGTTATGGTTATACGTGTAATGCGCGTATGTTATAATATGTAAAATAAATATCGATGATTTTTCCGAGAGACAAGCGAGAGACAAACGAGGAACAGCGAGAAACGGATAATAGAAAGCTTAAACGCGAAGCCCGAATGAAAGAATACCTCTTGCTTTTAAGAAGATCGATGACGATAATAATTAGCACGTAAGCGTTCGATACATTTTTCTCTGTTTGTGGAGAGCTTTCAGAATTGCTGAGGATGATAGCGACAAGTAGGAGGAGAAAACATTATTCATCCACGTAACATGTGTAAAGTATACACACGTAATAATATGACGACGTTCAGGCGACTTCAATAAAGATCGTATGTTGCGTATACAAATGTTACATATATACGATATATTCTTTATGATTTATGATTTTTTGCGAATTTAAAAATATAATTACCATTGTGAGTGTATCACTGATAACCATTGTGTTAGCGAGGATACTCGACGAACAATAAAGAATTTAATTATTCAGTAACGATTTGTCTCTTACAATTAGACACTCGTACGTTGTCGTGCTGTTTCCGTCTACGTAATCGTTGGGAAAATAAACATCTCGTTGTCTTATCTCTTTGCGATCGCTCAAACCAATTAACGTTTTTCATTTTTTGTTCAAGCTAGCGACTAAATGAAAATGGGGATGGAAATGGAAATGAAAGTGGATATGGAAATGAAAAACAATACAGATATGCTGTTTCATTGGCGATGAAATCGCGTCATCCACCCGCCCAATTTCCAAATCTATTTATCTCCCTCTAGTGACACGGTTCCGCTTTTTTTTTTTCAGGTCGTCTAATCTGTGATTGCGGGAGGCGTTTCAAGTACCAGTTCTCGATGATGTGTCATCAACGTAGCGAATGCGGAGAGGAATATCGGTGTGAAAAGTGCACCTTTAAAAGTAATAAACTTCATTTGTGGTTACGTCACGTCAAGACACCAAATTGTACGCAATAAAGAGAACGTCGTTATCTATTTCTTATTCCATACGAGACTTCGTTGATTGTACGAAAATATTTAGTATATTTTTTATAACTTTGCGCACCAGTTTGCAACTCGTCACTGTTTCTCTGTAGTTTTAATAAACATACGAAACTATGATACGAATGTTTTTTATCTGTTCAATTACGATTAAGTTATCGAAGAATTGTTAAAAGATAATGCGAATGAAAGTTGGAGATGCGACATCCGCGTGTATGTATATATGTATATCCAAGGTCTTGAAAAAGAAGAAAGAAGACACAGTGTGTTTCGACCGAGCTCGTGAGAAACAAGCGTTGAACCGTAAATACGTACGAGATACAAAAATGACTAACAGAAGGTGGTATTTCTGATTTCAGATGACATGGGCTTGTTTCACGTAAAAGGTGCGGGGCTTGCGTTCGACAACTTTCCAGAGCTGCCGTCGATTTCCATAAGCGCGAAGAAGCACGTATGTACTTGTGGCAAGGTGTACAATCAAAAGAGTTCGCTTGATCGACATCTGCGGTACGAGTGTGGAAAAATGCCGAATGTACCGTGTCCGCAGTGCAGGAAAATGTTTAAACACAAACATCATGTGACGCAGCACTTGAGAAGCTGCCGCCGCAAAGATTTAAGAAACTCGGACTTTTCGAAATGTTAATGCCCTGTTACTAGGATTTCGCTCGTCGATCCTACTTAATCTCGGTTTTGCCAGTCGGAAAATCTAGGATCTGTTATTTTTGTAATTTATCCAACGAAAAACATCCTCGTTTATTTATTTCACGAAATAAATCAAGCATTCTCCACGGAACTTCCGCGGCACTTTTGCATTCGATTCATTTGAAGTGATCGGCACCAATCCTTAGAATGACATTGAAAAATCAGAAAAGACAGCGTTTCGAACAAATAATCTATATGTATAACATTCTTTAGAGATACTCTCATTTGTCAGATCCATGTTCGCAATCATTTCCGTGATTGAATTATATTTTAATTCGATTAACGCTTCTATTACCGTTTGCATGGTTTTGCAGAATCGATGTGGCAACGACAAAGTCATCGACGCCAACGATCGGGACCGCGTCAAGGAACAGAAATCGGAAACCAATGTAACGAAACGAGATTTTTCTGCGAGGCTTGTGGCAAATCGTACAAGTGGAAGGAGTCTCTGTTTAAACACAGGCGCGTGGAGTGCGGGAAATTGCCGCAGTTTACTTGTGAAGTTTGCGGATACCGATTCATGCACAAACATCATTTGATTAAACATTTGACTTCCATTCACCAAGTGACTCCTTTGAACGAAGCCGCTATGTTAGTCTTCCAATAGAGGAGTTCAATGTTTTTACTTGTGGAAAGGCCTGTAATATTGTGAAATAAAATTTTACCACGTCTCAACACGACTCGCTGCAACGGTCTATGCATCTTTACAAAGACTGGATAAAATTAGAAAGGATAATCTGGCGGACAGTCGCATAACAATGCTTCTAATTTCTACCAATTTTTTTTTTCCAGGTTGGATCGTACGCACGGATCACACGAACACGAAATAGAACTCGAGTAAGATTTGTCATTTGATATGCTTGTATAACAAACATATCTCGTTTAATCGAACAAATATGGAACTCGTCGGCGTATCGCAAAATGGATTTCACGATAATGGAGTAAAAATGTTTTCGGCAACAACGTTGACTGGAGTTTGCTCGTGTTGTTTATTTGTCTAAAATTTTCACAGTGATAAGGGAGTCTTTTATTTTATGATCGCGATTCGAATTTTTTTCTACACCAATCTACAACATAGCCCAGGAAAAGATTGTCGTTTGAACAAATTCGTAGAAATAATTTTGTAAATGTTTAGTTGAATTTCCATCTTTCCTTTCTTTATTTGTTCTTTATTTAATCGATTCTAGAAACGATAGGATAATTTTCGTTGCAAAGTTCCCTCGTAAAAAAATCTCAGATAATATTGCCATTCTTTCGAGTTTCCTACAGACAGAACGATACCCGTTGCGACATAATTATTCAACGGATCGACGTTAGCGCGACAAGAGTATATACTGTTCTGAAGAAAACATTTTCTTGATAGTCTCTACATCAACTTTGGAAGTAGATTTCTATTATCCGTAATTATCCCACTGTTACAATTTTTATCGGATCAATCAGATCCATGGCGGTGGAAAGCGATTGATCATGGAACAACTTTACTTTTTTTTCTCTCTATTACAGAATGCAAAGTGGAGAAGAGACTGACCATGGCTGAAAAAGCGTAATCTCCAAGAAGAAGACCATGTTGGTTACTTCTGCTGAAGATCTTGCACTTGAGAAGATTCCACGACGTTGCACCGTCACATACGTGATGAGTGCAGAAAAATTGTGTATCTATTATATCTACAAGAGAAAGACTTCGAATGAAAGTCGTACAAAGAAAAATGAAACGTATATTTTTGTTGTTTGAAAGCGAGGAAGATGAAATTCCACATTTTCCGTTAAATTTTTATTTTATTCGCGAGTCTGTTTAACGCTCTGGATAATAAATCTTCCGAAATAATGGAACAAGCACACATAGCTGATAACTTATTTCACATCCGATCATCATCCGAAGATACGCAACTATCAAAGATCAAGATCAACCTTCACGTTTCAGTTTCGTTAGTTCAGTTGGGGCACACTAGCACATTTTTAATATTCGAAACGTATCGATCATTTTTTCGATGCTGGAGTATTGTAATCATTCGTTTGAAAACACACACGTAAACTCGTTTCTATGTATACACGTATATCGAGACGCGCGTCGTTGATTTAGCGAAAAGTGAGATGAAAAGAACGAAAGAGAATTTTGAAGGAACGCGTTTTTAATTTAGCTCAAACGAGATTAGTTCGAATAATCGAAGCTCTTTTGACCTCTAAATTACAGGTAGTTGCTCAAGGAACAGGTATCCGTCACTGCGGGGTCAAGATTTCTTGCCGAAACCGTTTTCTTGCCACAAGTGCGGTAGATTGTATAAGAACAAAAGCAGCCTAAAACGTCATCTCCACGACGAATGCGGTAAGCCGCCTCAGTACATCTGCAGTATCTGCGAGAAAGGATTCAAGCAAAAAGCTAACTTTCAACGACACAATTCGACGATTCACGGCCGTATTTTCCTGCTAGGATCGTAAAAGGTCGATGCACCCATGAAGAGATCATCATCGACCGAACTTACCCATCCTTCCTCGTCGTCGGTTTCTTCGAACTTGTCCCGAAGAAAATCGAATTTCACACGATCTTTCGCACTATCTTTCTTCTTTCTTACATGTATAGTTTCACGCAACATTTCTTGTTTCTTTATGTAACTCGCTACACTACCCTTCTATCAATGATCGATGCATAATTAAATAGCAGAAACAGATTAAGCTTGACACATGCAAGATATTCGCTTTCGTTTGAAATATTTTTTTTATCCGCGGCACTTTCTTTTGTTTCAATAATATTATTTTTTTCGACGGAAGTAGAAGAAGATATGAAAAAAATTCGATTTTCTGGAAAATACGAAACAACAGCCGTACGATGTGCGACACTGTCGACCGGCTCTGAAGAAAGTTCGATTGATTTAAAAAAATTTCATTCTACGAGAAATGTTCTGTGATATGTTGAATAATTGATGTACAATATATGAACGAAAATCGTGGAAACGATGCTTGCTGAGGCCTTGGTTATATATAAACTAGTTTCTCAAAGTGTTATTGTAGTTTATTATAATTTTATTATGATTATCGAAGTACGCGAAAATAAAATTGTAATTCCAAGGGAAAACCATGTCTCAGATCTTTCGAATTCGTCCGTAGCCGTTCAGATATTTTTGCGTTCGAACTACTTGAGTGTTTTCACCGACTGGAAGACCAATGGAAGACCAATGGAAGACAAAAGGAAGAGCAAGAATCTTCACGGAAGATCGACAGTCGTGCAAATTGCTGACTTTTTCTTTTTATTGCCAAGTGGTTCTAGAGCAATCGCGTTTATTATCATTTACTTTTTCGTATCTGTTTCCACGAAAACAAAGATGACAAAAGAAGAAAGAGACTATTTCAGTTTCTTCGTTTTCAATTTCTTTGCGGCATTAGAGAATGCAACCGGTTTTGAAATATTTCCATCAGATTTCCTATGGTTACGGGCTCGTGATCGGAACGTATTTGAGATCGATTAAACCACCATCGAAGATGTTACAGCTTTTATTAAATCGCGAGAAACGCTCTCTATATCTGATTGATCAGCTCTGGATTTTGATTTCAGGTCAGGCGAGATTTCCGGGAAACGTTGCTCGGGATGATTTCCAGAAGCCGTACCCCTGTTTCAAGTGCAATAGGTCCTACACGAACAAAAGCACGCTGAATCGTCACTTGCGAGAGGAGTGTGGCAAAATGCCGCAATACTTGTGCCGTTATTGTCCAAAAGCGTTTAAGCAACGTTCGAATTTTCAGCGACACATCTGGACAGTCCATCGATGCATCATGTGACCCGATCGTTTTCGAATTCTCCGAGCTCAAGTATAATCGAGTAACGATACTTTATAATCCGAATGTAGCGCTAAGTTATATTTTTACTTGTCGTTTCTGATGTTTTTGCTGATAACGAAAGAAAGTAACTCTCTATGTATGTGTACAGTGTATACTGACCTCGCACAGTATTTTCTGTATTCGACGTTTAACCGAGACTATTTTAACTCTTCACGCACCGTAGAATACAGACAATTTTCCATGCATCGCCAACTACTTTTAATCGCTTTTAACTTTAACGATCGCTGTTTATTTGCCGGTAACTGCTTGTTGCTTCAACTTCGATTACATTCACTTTGCTTCTCGAGTCGATGAAACGACGGAACACATGGCAAGATACCATTTTTCCGCTGTTTTAGTTTAACGACGTGTTAAAACGATCAAAATCGCGGTCAATGAGGGAAACATTAAAAGCGTAGATATATGTACACATATATTCGAAGCCAAGTCGAGATACAGGAGAGTTTGAAGGTAGTAAGGTGGTAGATGGTAATACGAGGGAAACGTTGACGTATCTAACGGCTGAAACTACGATTTCAGGCTGGGTGGCGGCTGTAGGGCATGCCGGTATGACGAACAACACTCTCTACCGATGCAGCGTATGCGGTAGAACCTATTCTCGGAAGACTTCGTATCATCGACACTTAGGAGAAAAATGCGGCAAGCATCGAAGAGTAAAAAGTGTAAAAACTGCGAGTACGGCGTGGAAGCGAAATAAACGTACTCGGTGTGTGGTAGAAAATTCCGTGATAAAAGTCCTTCAGGAAGCGAATCGGATATCGAAAGAACCGTTCTACGATTAATTTTTTTTCGTTAACGTCGATAACCTTTGAACGTTGTTAATGTTATTAATACACGCAGAAATTTTGCGTCATTTACCGAAATTATTCAGTTATTTTTCAGGTAGTATCTATACGTAACACGAGCTGGAAGAGCAATAAAGAAGAGTGTACGTACATACAATATTTTTTTTTGTTCGCTTCCTTCTTGATCCCTCCTTCAGGTTTGCTTCTTAACGCGGTCCTTAATGCGCCTCGAAGATTGCCGACGAATGATAAGCATGACCTATTTCGTGGCGAACGTATCGTTGGAATACCGTTGCTTCTTGCAACGAGACACGACTTTCAACGTGAAATAAAATAGACGACTCGCGCGCGAGATAAAGGATACTGAACGGCCAACGAAACTCCGTTAATCTCGTTAATCTCTCGTTCTCTTTCTGATCTGTTTCAGACTCGAAGAGGGACCATAATCGTGTCAACTACGACACTCCGTTTACCTGTTACAAGTGTGGGAAACGTTACACATGGACGGACTCCTTGACCAGACATCTTCGAGAAGGCTGCGGAAAGTTACCTAGGCACAAGTGTACCCTCTGCGGCAGAAAATTCAAACGCAGAGATTACTTGTTACGTCACGAAAATAACGTTCACAAAGCAGAGTGAGATGATTAGAATCGGGAAACCTCTCCGAAACTATGAACGTCGAGAATCTCGAGCTCCTGTGTCTCTTTGCAAAACGATCGGAACATTTCGGACGGCAATGTTCTCCCTTTCGGTAAAAAAGAAAAGAAAACATTTTTATAACGGAAAACGTTTTTCCGATAGCTTTTTTAAACATTCCGAACTTGACAAGAAGAGTAAGATATTAGAATGCGTTTCATCGTCTGCGTTAGCGTATCTCGATACTGTAAACTCATACACAGTATCGATTTGCACGTTTATAAGACTGACACTGTCGACTTCAAATCATCGATACATCTCACTGATAAACACAAAAAGAACACTTTTTCATGATATTACTTCAGTTGGCTATAAATTCTAAATTCCAAATTCCGAATTTCAGTTTTTAAATTTGTGAATCGCGGAATTCATTCGAAATCGCGTTTATAGAATCTCTGACGTTGTAAAGAATTGTACAAAAATGTGATTCCAGCTCGAATCCCTCAATTGTTTATTATCAAAAATTAATAACGAATCTCCTAATTTATTAATATCGGCCCGAGAGAGCGATTCATCGTGTTTATACCTGTATCTTTCTTAACGTCAGTTTACGTATTTTCATACGTTTACAGTGTAAATAAATATTTCTATTGCGTATAGTGGTCCACGCGTTACAGATTCACCTGTTTAGACAACACACCGTCTATCACCGTTTAATAAGACTCGAACGATTACTCTGAGAATATGCGATTTAAAATAAATGAAACGTATAGTAGGCTTTCGATTGTTACAATAGCGTGGAAACGTTGTAGTACGAGTAATCGATTGAAAAGACTATGCAGCGTCTGCCAAATGAAACAAGAACTACTTACACCGAGACAGAAAACCAAGCCTCAACTGGAATTAACACGGACCGAACGTTTCAAGAATGGAGCAACGCGGAATCTGATTGCTAATGATTACATCTGAATAATATTTGAGCTTTTAGCAAGCAACTATTTTAACGCAAAAATGGTGATGGACCGATTAATTGAGAACAGCTCGCAATTTTAATAAAGCGATTTCATCGAAAGTTTCAGTGTTTTGAATTATTGCGCTCGATACATTTTCACATTAGGGCGATGCTTTTCTTTCATTTTACGTTCAAAGGAGTGTAAGGATAAGCGTAATAGGAAAACGCTAAGAAGCTATTCGAATAGGCGTATACCTGAACCTACATAATTACAGAAACTGCATTGTTCTTTCAGCTTACTGCGGTTCAGACTATTACAAGAGACTTGGGAGACACTTCTGTTCGAATTGCGGCAAGGAATACAGATGGATGCAATCGTTGGTTAGACACGAAAGAGAAGAATGCGGGAAGGACCCGCAACACTCTTGCCCCGTTTGCGGGACGAAAATTCGCCACAAATGGATGTTAAAGAAACATTTGATCAACGTTCATCATTGGATTATTTCGAACGGGAAAAATATTTACCTCGGTTCGAGCAACGGTGCCGCGCAATAGCATCGTCGAATTTCGAGATGAAAATGCATCGGTTAAAATGTTAAAACATAGCTGTTCCGTAGCTACGCTCGTTTAACTTTTCGTACTACGATAACACGTATCGTGCGTAATAGCGGTAACTCTTTTAGAGAAAACTTGTACTCCGCTCCGTGTTTCCATCGTTTAAATATGTATGTTTTATACATGAAATTGTATTTATGTACGTTATGTAAAATTTGGTCGCAATAAATAATTTAAAGAAACGCGTAATACGAATGAGTAGCGAATTAGTCACGACGAATATCGTTTTGATCTATGGCGTAAAATGTAAAGGGAAGAATCGGTTAAAAGGAATTCTCTGTAAGAAAAGAGAAAGGCAAATGTCTCGTTCGTTTCGCAGGTGTAGTAAGATCTAGCGTACAACTCTGTATACCGTTTCGAGCGTTATCCCGGAATCAAGAAAGATCTGCGAATACACTTTAGAATATCAAGTACCTAGTTGTTCCCTCTAAATAGTTAAGCATGTCGTTCGAAGGACTGATCGAAATGGTAGTACAAATTCAGTGTGTTAATTTTTAGGATTGCTCAAGAAGCACGTCTGTGCCAGATGCGGCAGGTCATACATGTGGAGGGATTCGTTCAATACACATCGTCGACTGGAATGTGGAAAGGAGCCGCAGTTTGGCTGCACCTTTTGCAACAGAAGATTCAAGCATAAGCATCATCTGAAAGAACATTTAAAGAGACGTCATCATTATGATCAATCGGAACTCGTTTGATTAAAAAGATATTAATGAAATCAACTAATCAATCAATTCTTAGTTTTTCTTTTCTTTTCCTTTCATTTCCATACTGACAACGTGATCCGATGAAAAAGCAAAGAAACGATATAAAATCTTCAAGTAATAGAATCTTATCGATCGGCTCTATATCGCATCCGCAATTATCACGAACTAGATATCGGTATTATCTGTCGCACGATAATTTTTCAGCGGTATGACTCTGTCATATTATGTGTGTATACGGTATACATATAGAAATATGTGTAAACGTTCCTTGGATGTACTAATAAAAGATATTGTTCATTCAACGTGCATTCAACGTGCTGTTAACAGGGTAGTTTTTCATAAAATATGGAAAGTATATAAGTGTGCTCATCGAACAAACAGCGGTCGATTCTTAGTTCTAATAAAAATGTATGTTTTTGTGATTTCAGGTTTACCGATTTTCGTGTTTCGTTCGAGCTATCTCTGTAACAACTGTGGAAAAACGTATAAATGGAAAGAATCGTTGAATTTACACAAGCGCATGGAATGCGGTATCGAGCCACGATTCTCTTGCAAAGTCTGCGGAAGAAAATTTAAACACAAACACCATCTCGCGAAGCATCACAAGTCTATCCACAATTACGTCGATCTGCCTGTGCTGCGAGCTGCGCTTTAAAATCGAATATCGTATATTGAGTACCGAACGCGTTTTGCGCGATAATCTAAACACGGCGAAAATGAGACTGACGAGAGAAAGACTCTGAGAGAAAAAAGAAACAAGTAGAAAGTGATATTTTAATAGCATCCGAAAAATTTCGTATTTTGCTAGATTTTCTGGATGTACCACTGCTATACGTGTACTATGCTAACGAAAACTATGTGACATGCTGCTGGTTCCAAAACTAGAGCAATACGTAAAGAAACGGGAAGTTGAGTAATAAAAAGAGACAAAATATTTCGCTAAGAATAGATGTTGATGTAAATTTTTGCAACAGTCGCCTGCTCACTATACTAAAGTTTCTTCCGACTCTATCCCATAAATCCCATAAATTTCGAGTGTTTTCCCGCGAAATAAACGAATCGGCGATACTTGCGATTAATTTAAGTAATCTTATGGAATCAGGTATGCATCGCGGCCAATCAATGTAATAGGGTGGATTGTCTGGTCTGGTCCGTAAACGCGAAACACTTTGCCTTCTGCATCCACGCACGACTCATCGTTTGTGTTTCAGGTGAGCTGGCCGCTCGGGAAACTATATATCCGTGCAGAGTGTGCGGCAAGATCTACTCGAGAAAATCTTCCATGTATACGCATCTCCGCCTTTGCGGAAAGGAACCGAAATTCAACTGCGTCCTTTGCGGAAGGAGATTCAAGTACAAGCACAGATTGCAGTCGCATCTTACCTCGAATGTACATAGTCAAGGATTTCGATAATACGTTGGAAATGAAGTCCAATTTTCACGTCTTATCGCGATTTTTCTTTTTTTTTTTTTTTATGGGCCATGTGTGATGTTGACCTATTTCATTTTTTTTTTTTTTTTTTTTTTTTTTTATGACCAATGTGTTATGCATATTGATACTAACCTGTTTGACTCTTTTTCAATATTTGATCATCTATTCCATATTTTTCATCGGAATATTTCAGAATATCAATTTTGTACAAATTAATCGGTAAATCTTACTATTACTATACAAAGTTTAGGAAATTGAGGGCTTCCAGCAAATTGTAAGCGAATTTGTTAGAAAATGAATAAAGGCTCGTTAAAAATTTAACGATGAAACGTCTAATTTCTGCACAAAGTTATCGAGAATAGACCTCGTCGTTTGATAAGCGATTAGGAAGCGTTTTGCATTAAATTGTTCGATCGAACGATCCGACGAATAATTTCGAGCATGGAACAAGAACAACGTGTTAATGTTGTATTGTCTAAGGTGTAATCGGTTCGTTATTGTTACTCGTTAGTACTAAGGATGAAGTAACGGGGAAAGTAGTAAAATCCGAGAACTTATTTACCTCCTGACAAAAGTTTCAAAATTGAAGACTAACCGACCCGCTTTACGCTTCTTCTTTTGCAGCTCACTCTCAGATGGGATGGATCTGCTTTCAATGTGGCAAACGCTATCAATGGCGTGGTTCCTTGAAGAATCATATCCGAGTGGAATGTGGCAAAGAACCTACTTTCAAGTGTCCAATTTGTGGCAGGAAGTTCAAGCATAAACATCGATGGCAATCTCACGCGAAATCCATGCATCATATTAATTTATAACGAACGATTCTCAACGATTATCTAACTCTCCGGTTTTCTCGGAAAATAATGCAGCAACAGTAACTATCGACGATAATAAATCCGCATAATACCTATAAGTGCGACTCCTCTTTTCGCATATTGTGTTAAAACGAATCAAAGAGAAGAACGTATCTTTTTGTAATTTTGTTCCTTGTCTGTTAATGAAACGATCATTGTCACAGGCAATCGCATTTTTCACTTATTCGGCCGCCGAAATTTCGTCACCGACGGATCACAGATTACATGAAAGCCATCAGTTTGTGTTACCGATAGCTTTTAATTGTTTTATGCGAAACGTGACGCGTTTCTGCCAGAAAGATTTCTATGTACGGCCGTTCAAGTAATTTCTGAATTTTTCTTTACAGCGAAGAAATTGTGGTGGTGCTTCCAGTGCGGCAAGCGATACCTGTGGCGAGACTCGTTGAAGAAGCACCTGCGAGTTGAGTGCGGCAAGGATCCTACCTTTGAATGTCCTATTTGCGGCCGGAAGTTCAAGCACAAACATCGTTGGCAGTCACACGCTAGACTCATACATTATCTCAATATATGACCTACGAAACAAGCTTGAATCTAGCTAGTCACTGACGATTGATGCGAATCAAACAGATCGGAGAAGTAACAACCATAGCACACGCTTCTAATATACTGTGATCGTGTGTTGTTACGAAATTTACTTATTATCGAATCTTGATTCAAATTTTATGTCATAAAATAAATGTTAAGCGTTGCAAATGAAGTTCCACGAGTAGTTTGTGTGTATAGAACAGGTTGCTTCTCATTAAATTCGTAAGGTAATCGAAGGAAATTAGCGAAGCAAGGAAACGAAAATTCGTAAACGAAATCCTCGCGCGTTTCTCCCGTGCCTCGTAAGTATTATACAATTAAACGAAAGAAATCGAATGTGTTATCTCTCTTCTCTTCCTGAGAGGAAAATTTGGCAAAATGTCAGATATACGCTGCACGTGTATACGCACAAAATATTTTGGCTTGCGCCAGAAAACGCGGTTTCTCGTAAGTAAATTATTCAAATTTTTGTGTGCCCCTCCTTGTCACTGCTGCCGTTCGCCTTTGTTTCCATTCTACGATATTAGAATTCACATACTAAACGGTGAATCTAACATATACATAACTACGCTCGTAGGACGTGTAACGATCCTCTTTCTTTTTTCGCGTATAAATATCGAATGAAACGCGTTCTCCTCTTACTGACAGCCGTTTCGTCTTTTCTCTATTTTCCAGTACCAAGGCTGACGGTGAAGAACATCGAAAATCTACGATATAAGAGGCGACCGGTAATTCACAAGTGCACCAGGTGTGGAAAGGGTTATCAGCTGGAAACTTCGCTCCGAAGGCACCAAAGGCTCGAATGCGGAGTCGAACCAAGACAAAGCTGTCAAATTTGTGGGAAAAAATTCACTCATAGGTTCAAGCTAACGCATCATTTGGCTTCGTGTAGAAGAAAGCGGGAATACTACGGAACGATATAAAATGCTGCCTTGTATATTACATTCGTCGTACTAACAGAAAACACGGAGAAACGAATACATAAAATTTAAGCCTGTGAAAACTTGGTGCAGTATGTATTATAATTCGACAGCTAACTCCTGGAAAGCGACGATTAAATTTTGAAGCAAGGCAAGAAGACCTAATGGACATTTTACGGGGGAATCTTAAAGCAAAAGCGACAACACAGCTGCGGCGTTGTATAGTTTTTACACAGTTAAATAAATACATGTTTTCCTCTACATAACGATCGCGTTTCCCCTGCTTACAATTAGTATTATGTAAAAAGATTTTTTACGGATGCAAGATACCATGTTCTTTTACGTATTACCTTCTCAACTTTAAATAACACGTTTATTCTTTTGCTTGCTTTTTTAAGGGCATTTCCGCTCTTCTTTATTATATCCTTCTTCTCCTGTCTTATTTGATCGTTCTCCACACATCCAAAGCTGCACTGACCACGAACACTCGTGGTGAAAAATCCAACTTCCCAGGGACATGGCACACTTAAAGCTCGTTTAATTCTCGAATCAAGGGAAAATATTTTTTCTTGCTCATCTCGTTAAGGACGAAACTATAACGGATAAGGACGCGAAAGCTTGACATCTAACGAATGAATCATTTCGTTTCAGGGCTTTTGGCGACAATGCTGTTATCACAGAATATACAACAACCGCAGGACAATAGCGATCCATTGTGGGTACGTTACCCGGGAATGCCTTACAACCCGAACAGAAATCGAAGACGAAAAAATGGGAAGGATAGCGGGTCGAAGTACGCTTGCAACAGGTGTGGGAAAACTTACAAGGCCACCACGTCTTTGAGTCGTCACAAACGACTCGAGTGCGGCGTTGTACCTTGCGAAGTTTGCCCGATATGCGATAGAAGATTCAAGCACAGATTCGTCTTGAATTCGCACATCGTCGGATGCCGAAGAAGACTGCGACACATTGTGGAGAAAACCGGTGACTCGCCGGTATTCGCCAAAGAACGGGAGTAGCTGCTCGACCGCGATTCCCACAGTAGTCGCGACGGATCGATTGCGATCAATACGCTAAACGAATCTTTTCTACGAACGGCAATCCTTCCCTTCTGTGAATTACATCATGTGGGAGGCATGCAAATCTTTGATCTGGAATAGTTAGTTTGAATTTTATATACGCATACATGTATCTTATGATTAGATTCATTTTAAATTTGATTCCGATCGAAAATTTCGTAATTGTTCGATGGTTCTGTTTCCACTCGAAATAAATCGTGTCGAATGAGATCTTTCTTTATACTGAGGTGATGAGCGTGATAGGTATAGAAGAATCACTCGGTATTGTTTAACAATAACTGTTTATTTGCTTGTGTTCGTGGTATACACTAGCGCGCCGAAAGCACAGTACAATTATCGGTTCAAGATTACAAATTCAAGCTCGGCGCGATACTTCACGCGGTGGTTCAAGTCGAGACGATTGCACAGATGTCGTGGAATTCAGATTCGCTATTACGTACGACTGCGGACGAACAATTCAGATAGGCGTCTTCCAACTTGCCTCGCGGCTCGCGATAGAACAGAATGAATTTGTGTCGCGATGATGCTCCTTAGGAAAACTGTGTTTGGGTGTGTCTAAGGATACGGGATCATCGGATTCGTTAAGAAAAGTGTTAGTTCAGAGAGTGAGGGAAATGGACGTCGCTGTTAATTGGCTAAATCGTGAGTTGGTTGTTGGAAAGGGATGACAACTGCCCTTGAGAGAAAGTTGCTAGCGAGGAGCGTCGTACGTGAGGAAAAGCAAATTTCCCGTAGTGGGTGGTATGTGTAGGGACTATTGAGACAAAGACTATTTGTTCCTTTAGAGAATCTTAGCTGCATGAATCCTAAGATTTATAGCGGGTCCTTAGGCTCGCTGTAAATATTCGGTGAGAGTGTATCGACATCTGGCAATCATCTATTCGAAGGGTAGAGTCTTTGTGTGGCGAGGCACGGGACAGAAACCGTTGGGAAGTTTGCTGTCGAGTGTCGCTACAATACAAAATAGATTTGCTATTAATCTATCATGTAAATAACATTTTGGATACGTAACGGGAAAGGTAACGGGATGTAATTGTATAAGAAAGAACCGAGGTGTACGCTGAAGATGCACAATGTACGGAAATACTATCATGTCCATTACATTCCGTATACTTTGTTTCAACGGAACGGATACCAAAAAAATGTTTCAATCGTAACGCTTTATATCTCACCATAACGTTTTATATGTATCGACAAATAAACGAATCTGAACGATTAAAACATAATTATATTGACGTACATATAATCGAACGGCACCGTTTTCCACCATTTCTGTTACTGACAATGAAATTGATTCTCGTAATTCGTGTTCCTTTCATCGCACCAAATCAAATGCGATTCCTTCGATCACCTACTCGATCTGCCCGAATTCGCCCAATTTGACCGCATACTTTTATCTAACCCTGTTTCGCGAAACCATTCCTCTGTCCCGAGGTATTTCCTCCTTTGATCTAATGTTGCTTGTTCACCAATGTGTTACTTCAACAGGTGTTCTATCGAAGAGCGTCTGGAGCACTTTGAACGATTATCGAAGCAGTTCGATGGACGATCTGTTGCTGAAAGAAAGGAACTACAACGATGCGTACTACTATCCGTGTCCCGTGCTCGATCCGAACAAGAAACAACCGCTGCAACAGCAACAGCAGCAGCAACAGCAGCAGCAGCAACAACATCAACTACAACCACAACAGCTCTTCACCTGTGCGCTTTGCGGTAGAGAGTATACCTGGATGTACAGTTTACGTCGACATCAGCTGCAATGTGGCAACAAGGAAGCGAGAAACAAGTGTCATTTTTGCTCGAGAAAGTTTTACAGGCGCGACAGACTGAAAGAACATTTGCTGGCTCATCATCCAGACTTGATTTAGAAAAATTTACTCGTACAGATGCTCTCCGTCAGTTCGAAATAACTTTTGAGTTTGTATTTAAGTTCACTTTTCTTTCCTTTTCGATTGTACATCGTCCCCGTATATGTCTCGTACAGCGAAATGTATTTTGCGTGAAATCCTTCGATTCAATAAAATTATTCATACTTGAAATGCTTGTAAATTATGCGCGTATAAATATCAGCAAATATAGATGTATCCAATTTCTCTAGACTCTTGCCACTTTCTCCCACGTTATCCTCCTCAATAGGTTACGACGAATTCGCAGTAATCGATGTTTCTCGTATTTCAGACGATTCCAATCTGATGAACGAGTTTGCTGCTTTTGAATCCAAGGATATCAAACTGATCCCAGAAATGATTAAACCACGCTTGATTCGCGGGCTTACCTCCTTGCAACGTTACATGTGCGGAGAGTGTGGGAAAGGATATTCGTGGATGGCTAATCTCCGCAGGCATCAAAGACTCGAATGCGGGAAATTACCCGAACATCACTGCAGAATATGTCCAAGGGAGTTTTATCGAAGATACGAATTGACAAATCACTACAATACCAAACACACCGCTCCTTAACTTGTCGACGATCCTACGCATTTTTAACCTATCGAGAGCAAATATCATCATCTTCATCGAACGTTCCGCGTTCTTAATCGCATTAAACACTCTATACGTATATGCTACGCTACTTCGCCAAGTTAGTAAACGAAGGGACAGTGGGCTTTATATTTGAGTAGTCAGTAATATAGTAATATCACTTCCTTTCTCTTTTCACTTAATCCATCTATCTTTTTACACTTTTGCGTAACTTTACTCGATGTGTTTATTCTTGTAACTAGAATGTAATCGACGATTGTAATTTATTTGTACCGTATCAACTAACAGTGCAGTATTGTTATACTAGTGTATAGTATACATGTAAGAAATCAGTGACATTATTCCGGGCTCCTGATGGAAAAGAGCTTTATAAAGTGGTGGCACAATGTTTGCTTTCGCTCCTTATAAAATGATCTTCTTTATAACCACTAATCTTCTATGTTAATGTAATCTGTCTCCGCTTATGTTTGAGCTTTGCTTTCGCTCGTTCTCATCGATTCAGTCAAGCTATATTTCCTCTGCGACGAATTTGATCGATGTCTAATTAGAAATCACGAACGATTTGCTTTTAGGAAAGCTCGTTGAACGTCCTTCGTATCGTACAAAGCAGTTGTCATCGACTAGCAACAAGACGAATAAACTCTGCGTTTCACGCGTTTTGCCGGAGCTTCGCGGAGGTTAGAGAAACTCAAACGAATGGTTCAAGTACTGCTGTCAAATGTTATGAATGCGTTCTACGTGGGTAGAAATTTGAAACTTTTATTATAGCCTTACTCTAATCGAATCTCGAATAAACATAATCAAGCTACCTGACACGGGCATAGCATATTTTTCAATTTTGTTACGTTCGATCAATAAACACATCTGGCTCCGCAACAACACGTTCTGTCTGCTGTTCTTTCAATGTGGGATAAGGCATGAACGCGACGAATTAGCTAGGAATAAGTAACGAATAAGCGACCTACGGCAAAAAAGAGAAAGGTGTGTTTCGCATCGGTCGAAATCGATTCTACGCCATGCCGTTTACCGCAATATCGTGGAAACACGATGAAATTAGTATATTTAGGTGATTACTGCCACCGAAGCAGTAGTGAAAATTTGTATCTTTTCCGATGCATGTATTGTCTTGTGTTTCGTACGATCAACCGACTAACAATAAAACCCACGTAATTATATTTGCTAACGCGAACCGTTCGTTCTTCGCAGGGAAACGAGCGGACTTGAGCGATTGGTTCGTGAAGCAGGAGAACGAGTACGAGGAGCCGCAGACTCTGTTCGAGTTCGTTGCCAGCAGTTACGATTTGGCGGAACGAAAGAAGGCTGCAAAGAGCGTGATCTGCGAGGAATGCGGCAAAAGCTTCTCGAGGCTCGACAGTCTTCGAAGACACGAGAAGAATTATTGCAGAGTAAAGGGAGACAGAATGTACTGCCGCTTTTGCGGCAAGAAGTTCGCGAAGCCGCTCTCGCTGATCTCTCACGTGAAATCGGCGCATTCGACTCTCTTTTTAAAATCGCAAACATCATAGGAGAACCTCGTGTATCAAAAATACTGAAAGTTTCCTTTAACAAATTGTCACCTTGGTTTTTCTTTCTTTTGGCCGTTTCCCATTTTTGCGATTCGCTTAAAACGAAGTATATAAAATTTATATACGTTGATCGTATTACGCGTACGATCTTTCCTATCTTTATCAATCGTTACCACAGTTATGGATTAGCTCGTTATAAAGAAGATTGAGGGGGGGAAGAGAAAAGGAAACGACATATACGCTCTGTACCAATTCAACGTTTTCATCTTTTCAAATAAGTGCCACTGTGTTACGTACCTTGTTATACATTCTATATTACACAAACCGTGAAGTCGCGTTACCTTTATAAGTATTTGTTGTTAAAAACATTACATAATATCGTATAGAAAGAGGAAGGAATACAAGACAATTTACATTAAAGAACATGACTATGATAGTCTGGATTTTCATCTATTTAGAAAAAATACTCTTGCATCGCGCTACAGTGGTGCTTATTTTCTATAGAATGGTAAAATTCTATCCTATCGGTGTAAATGGTTGAAAATCCACGGCATCAAATACTCTAATAACCATCGAAAACGAAGCAATTAGCGTAATATCGCAGTACGATAATTGTAATATTTTGCTTTGTGATATGGTTTTTGTCAGAAAAAATTTCACTTTCATGCGCTATGTACGTGTGTATATGTATATCGACGATGCTGTAAATGTATCACAGTAAATAACCGCGAAATTAAACGCGTCCATGAAGCTAGTGTTTCTTGGTATGTTCGAAATTGAATAAAACGTTTTTCAAACGACACTCTTTAATCTCCGCTCATCTATTCGATGAACTCTCTCTCTCTCTCCCTCACACACACACTCTCTCTCTCTCCCTTTCTCTCTCCCTCTCTCTCTCTCTCTCTCTCTCTCTCCCGCTCGTTTATAGTCGTTTTTCCGATCGCTAACGAAGTTAGTGATATTCGCGTTATAATCAGCGAATAGTCACGTATGTCAAGCTTTTGCTGAAAGGCAAGGTGAATGGAAGGTAATTTGACTATAACGAAACACATGCATGCTTCTCCCTTTTTGAGGAAAACTAGCGCAACGAGGTGCTTGCGATCTCCCATTTATAACGAAGAAATGGTATTCTTTGCAGGTGAGAAGTCGGAGAGCTACTCGGAAAAAGAGCAAGAGGACGACGCCGAGGTTTGTGAGATCTCGTTTCACGGACAGTTAGCGATGAACTATTTGCTCTGTGACTCGTCCATCTTGAATTCCATGGAATCGAGCGTGCTCCGGAAAAGCGTGAAATCTCATCAACAATTTCGATGCGACGGTTGCGACAGAGCGTACACGCGAATGGACAGTCTTAAACGGCACCAAGCCAAATGCGATGCGTCGTTGGAGAAGCTGCAAGAGGAAGTCGAATGGCTACATCGACAAAAGTTTTATTGCAATCAGTGCGGCAAAGGTTACAAAAGATTGGACACGTTGAGGAGGCATCAGAGACTCGTTTGCGGTGACAAAGACAACGCGTCTACAGCTACCGATAAACCGACCGTTTAATAAAAAAAAAGCGTGCAGACAATTTTCTTCTGACTTTGAGACTACTCGGAACCTTTGTCGTTTCGTGATTGTTCATTTCTGATGGCACGAGAGAATGTGAATTTTCTCCATTTCAAATGGAATTTTAAGTTATCGAAAGAAACTGTCGAATCGCATTTGATCGATGCATTTCCTTGTTTGTTTTCTTTTTTTCTCGTTCTTTCTGTTTTCTCAACACGAGAAAGAGAAATGTTTTTCACGACTTTGTTCAATTAACATTCTGCGAAACTTATACGACCTAACGGAAATGTTCACGCTTGTTTATTTCCATGCAATTTGTATTTGTATCTATATTTATGCGTCAATTAAACATAGAACAAACACTGGAAACATTCGAAATTATATTACATTGCCTTTAGTTTACATGATTCGCAATAATTATCGCGCATGAAACGTGATCGCTGCCACTGAACGTTTTTCCCGCAGGTATCGAAGATACGAGAGATTACAGCGCGTTATGGGCGCTGAAGAGAAAGGCTCGTAACATCGGAGAAGACGAGGAACCTTCGTACTTCCTTAACAAATCGTACATCTCGGAAATCGGAGGATCGACGACTCTCGCGGGCGGTATGGATCCACGTTACGAATCCAACTCTTGCGTCATTGCTCCGTTCGTGTGCCTTCATTGTGGAAAAAGATACAAATGGCAGGATAGCTTGAGGAGACATCAGAGAGTCGACTGTGGGAACAAGGAGAAGAAATTTTCCTGTCATCTATGCAACAAAAAGTTCAAGTACCGATACGAACTACGGAATCACGTCGATGCTTACCACGATCTATAAATCCGCCAGGTGCTAAGTTTCTCTTTTTCCATTCGAATCTTTTCCATCGAGCGATTTGACCAGCAGCCAAATATATCGCGCGTGTCTATAAACATTTTTATATTGCCGATAATGTTTTCATTTGATGTCTGCCACGTTATATGGAACTTGATAAAGTTATTCGACTGACACATGGTTACACACACAACTATATGTGCGCGCGAACCACAGTAATTTAACGTGTACTATAACGACCGTCGATAAATCACACGCATCTGATGCGAATGTTCTTTTCAACTATTTAGAAAAATTCGTCGCAAAGTTACGTCGGATAAAGCTTATCGAATAATCGTTAATTACTAAATTCTGAAGTTGACGCCTGTTGGTATTTGTAAACGGGAAAATATAAATGGCTTGTCATGTAGATTTACGCAACGGAGGGAGTAGACTCGTTCGTACACTTGCCGCTTTTCAAGTCTCGCAATGGGAGTATATCGGTGTCTGTATGAGAACACAAGTAGAGAGTAGCGACTTAAGAAAATCATCAGTCTGTGTAATATTGTAGCCGCGAATTCTATGAATTGAATTTCATAATCGCAAACCACAACGAAGAAATCGGTTTTTGGCATTCTTTCCGTTCTTTCTACCTGTTTTCCATTTGAATGCTTCCTCTTCGAATGATCGATCGATGATTATTGTACCTACGTGCGATCTGTTGCATTTTATTTTCGTTTAATAAAGTTGTTTCAATGTTTTATCTTATGTTATTGCTCCTGTTCAACGCTTCGTTCAGTACAGAATATCTTAAGCGGCATTTTAACGAACCGATTGTAAAATCGACGAAAAATTATAGAATCGCGTCGTTCAGCTATCGTACTTGCACCAGGCGTATCGATCGATATCGTTTGACATTTCCGTAGCGTCTAGTATCATCGATATGATTGATCGTAAGAACTTTTAACAGGTTGAAAAAGTGCTCGATTTACGCTTCTAAGATTCTTTCACTATTATTCACTCTCGTGTAACAATTCGGCAATGCTGTCTAAACGGTTTATTTGTTTCTTGAATTTCAGATGGCTACTTCTCGTTGCAACTGCCGTACGGTTTGCCATCGGGATTTCAACCTTACGCGGCCAGCATGAATTTACCGCAAAAAGATGAAATGAAATATTTGCGCAATGATGACAACTTGATGAATATTTGTTTCGGTTGTGGCAAGAGGTACAAGTGGAGAGACAGTTTATTAAGGCATCAAAGGGTTGAGTGTGGTAACAAAGAGAAAAAGTTTTCTTGCAAATTGTGTCCGAAAAAGTTCTATCACCAGTACAAGTTAAACGAACATTATCAGGGGCGACACAAGATACCCAAGCCCCATTAAACTGCATAAACTTTAGCGATCTTTGTTTCACGAATGATTTTTAGAATATTTTTATATCGATATTTTAACCGGCGAAACAAAAATGTTCCTCGAGAATATACTATTACGAAAATACTCGATGTGATTCTCAAATTGTCTTTTTATATCGACAGAGATAGTATCTCAAGCCGATGAAGATATGTTAATCGCAACAAGACTGCTTTAGAATACGTTTGTTGTACCGCTTTAAAAATATTATTTCTCTTATCGCCGGTTTCTTTCGCAGACATAGATCGATCAGATCTCGTCGACTAAAACTGAACTAAGTCATAATCGGTTTCTACTTAATAGCGTGTAAGTACGTAACGATAAATTCCTATACCTGAACGTATAAATACTAGGAAGCCGTGATAAGAATGAATAAATATGGAGAATTACAATTGTCATTATATTCTTTAATGACATCGATACCATCTTAATCGATTTCAAGTATAACAATGCCAATAAATCGCAAGTTGCTGTTCCTCTCTTTCCTATCGGCCTGTTGTCGTCGAATCGCTTGTTCAACATTGTATCCGAACCGGCGACCATGCTCTCCGTTTTGTGAAATAAACTGAATTAGAAAGAAGAAAAGAGAAAGGTGGAAAATCTCGGTGAAGTTTATAAATGTTGCAAGTAAAGTGTGGCTGCTTGTATAAAAACTTAACGTGCTACTTAATCATAACACGAAGCCTTGTTTGCGGTGAACCTAAACCTCGTATATGTGTCTGTGTCGATTGCCAGAAAAATCAACTTCATATTCGTAACTAATTTTATGAGACGGGTTTTACATTTGCTTAATAACACGCGCCATTGAAAACGTCAGGAAACGTAACAGAATCTTGAAGATAAGCCGCGTTCGACGATATTTGGACATCAAACAGTAATACAAGGGCGTAAGCGATCTCGATATCTCGTTGAATCTCCATGTCTAAATAGCACTTGGAACGCGTCTTACGTTCAGGAATTTCGAAAATTTGATCGCAGACTCGATAACTGGAAACGAAAGGATAGAGCTGGTGATTTAAAGCCGCAGGTAATCGTTTTCACGGTGATCGGTTAAACGTACCACGATTCGTGCTTTGCGTGTAAATCCACTTTCGCGTAATTCACGTTTCATCTCTTTCGAACGACTATCGATGTAAGAGAATCGTCGACGAAACGAATAGCGGACAACGCGGAACGATATTGATTCTGTTGTCTATTTTCTAGAACGCAAGTACTCACCAAGTGCAGCGATCGAATGGTATTATCGATACCAGAGCTTGTATCTTCGTCTGATGGCGGAAAGTCAAGCGACGGAGGAGCCAGGTTCCGACGGTAACGAGTATTCCAGCAAGATACAGCGTTCTGGAAATTGCCTAAACGACGTCGTTGCGTCGGGGAAGATGTCGGAGAATGGATTAGACGAACCATCGTTGGGAGGAAATCACGCGAATGTTCGCGATACTTCCAGCTACTCTTGCTCGCGTTGTGGAAACGCTTACACGAGGCCTCACTCCTTGAACAGGCATATTAGATTCGAGTGTGGTGTCGAGCCGCAATTCGAGTGTCCCATATGTCACAAGAAGTCGAAACACAAGCACAACTTGCTTCTGCATATGAGAACTCATCAGAAACCTTAAGTACATTTCCATTAATCAGTTTACAGAAACGTTAAATATCTATAGCTTGAATTCAACGGTGATCTCGAAGGTTACTCGTCATTGTGTTAATATTCGACTGACAATAGTAGACTGACTTGTTGCCATTTTTCTGTTGAATTCCATCAAATTATAATATGTCCACTACGTGGTAAACGTAGTAAGTACAGGACAATATAGTAAAGAGTAAACGAGACAAAGATGAAACATAGGTAAGATGAGTCGAAATGAAATCAATGAACCCTTATTGTATATATACTTATATATACGCATATATATGTATATATAAAATATATTAAAGGAAACAAGGGAGAAGTTTGTTCGAGTATACACGCATGTACATACATACATAGATAACTATGGGCATCGATGAATACTCACAATTGTACGATAAAGAAAATAAATATTTTGTATTTACGAAAAGTTATCGTATCTCTGATCGATTTATTATCGATCTCTTGTTACATGTGTTATTACGTCATTAATTTTCGTATCATGAAAATGAATAGCAGACCGTGAAGATTTCGTCGTTCCAAATGTTCATTCAATAAACGTTAACATCGTTGAGAAATCGTGTGTAATAGTCAAACAAACGGATGTATTCCACGGTGAAATTGTTCTTCCATAGAAATGTTGATAGTTGCATGCGAGAACTGTTCTTTGCGATTGGTCGTGAATATCGTTTATAACGAACGTACAATTTTGCGCGAGTGTGCAATCATCTTCACACGATTATCTAAATTTCGTTGCGATCGAGAGGAAAGGAACACGTTTATTTTGCCATAGCATGGCTCGATGTAAGATCCTCGAATTCGTTGTATTCTTTCCCGACATTAATATTATTTTGCCGTAAAACGCTTGTTTCTCTACTTCCGCCACGTCTTGCCAATCGTTGTATCAAATGCGTGACAAACGTTTCATCGTGTGCTTAACAAAATGTTGCAGTTTGGAAGATGCTGAAGGATTTGGAAGATGGGCCACCGTTTTTGTGTCCGAAATGCGGTCGTACTTATTCCCACAAGTGCAACCTAACCAGGCATTTACGGCTGGAATGCGGCGTTGGGCCAAGATTTCAATGCGCCTGGTGTAAGAAGCGATTCAAGCATCGACATCACCTGCGGGATCATCAAAGAATCCACCTCTATTCCAATTGCACGTTTGAATTGCGAAATTGAAATAGTACTCTCCCTATATCTATACGCTTGCTTGTTTTTTTTTTTTTTTTTTTTTATATATATATTTCACGCGATAGTCTAATTATTCGATTATTTATTTATTTATTTATTTGTATCGGCTTGGCAATTAAGTGATTGCGGATTTTGCCATTAGGTGATATTAACAAAGTCCGCAATCACTTGGTTGCCAATCCGATATATCGTTTATTTATCTGTTTTGTTTATGAAATCGTCCATTCGTTAGTTTAAAGGAGACATATCGTTGTAATATTTTTATTCGAATCGTTTGAGATATTTTTCCAAGGTGCAACATGTACAAGTTACCTAAATGCAATATTTTCTCGTTAAAGATATATTTTCTCGTTTTCTAATTAAAGCATGGTGTACCGTTATTTTGTAAGTTCTGCCGTGCAATGCTACTTGTAATTGTTTTACGCCTCATTGAGATCGCAATATTCCGGAGGAAAAGAAGAAGAATCTTTTCGTAAAATTATTAATTAACCCTTTGCACTCCTGCGTCGAGTGCGACTCGATATCAGTTTTTATCTCAGGAGCTCCTTTGTCGCGTCCCACTCGACATTCTTTCGTGTCCGCATATTTTCATGAAACGTGAGAAAGAAAAACAGGTTTGCATCCTGGACATTCTTTCAAGGTATATCATACACTTAAAAATTACGAAACACAGCGATAGTGCGAATAAAAGTGGTATCCCTTTGAGTGCTGTGGGCGCATATACGTGTCTGGCGAAAGCTATCGTTGTGGACTAAGGACATATAAAAGTGCCCGGCATGGACTAAGCACGCATGTATGGGTTTTTCAATTTTTCCGAACACCTACGCAGAAGTAATACTATTACGTTTGTGTGAAATAAATACAAATGCATTCCTTACGGCAGTGAACAAATGCCAATAGTGGCTCGTTATCGTCGAAGTAGTTACCACTTGTCAGAAAATTCTACATCTGGTTTTTTTAGTTTTCTCAAGCACCGAATTTTTCACACGCAACTAAATTATTAACTTGTGTTATATTTACTAAATTTAGTTTTCTAGCTTATTGTTTTCTAGTTTATTACCCAAATTCTAGTTAACTGTAAATTTCGATGTTTATAATAAATAATTAAAAATAACTAAAAAATAACGCTGTTGAATCATTATAACTTATTACGATTTACGCTTTGAATAGTCAATGAACAGAGTTCGGTCTAACGAAAAAGTATTCCGTCCACAGCGATCGTCAGCGCTAGACGCGCGCCGTCCGTACGGACGGCATAGGCCGCGAGTATTCAGCGCTCAAAGGGTTAAGTGAATTTGTTTCTTCCTTCGTTTATTTAAATTGTCGTATTTTTTAAGTAAAGTAAATTTCGAAGAAAACGCTTAAAAGCGTTGGAAATTGTTGCTAACGAAATTGAAATAAAATTCGCAGTGCAAAGGGTTAAAGGTACACGGGGCATTTAACAGAAATAAGGAAACCGAGAAACAGAACGGTATCCATCGGTATGATTCGAGAATAAAATATGAAATTCATTTCTCACGGTAAATTATTAAGGAAATAATGCCATTTAAAAGAGTGTTCAATACGGAAATACATTATTTTTATGCGCATCGTGTATATAAATAGCTCAAGTACTTAAACCAACAATTACTTAGAATCATCCGACTTGGCATTAAACGATTGGATATTCGAAAATTATCCTGTTAAATATTCAACGGTATCTAAGAAACGCAAAGTTATTTATTCAAAGTTACAGTACTTTCGATGTTTGTGATCGGTGTGATTGTCAAGTCTGTGCCAAAAAAGAGATATTAATATAGTATTTGCTAGCGTGTAAGTCGTAATTGTACACTAAACGTAGACGAGATAAATATATTTGCACAGAGAGAGACTGGAATGTTAGGCGTATAGAGGAAGAGCCAGGTGGCCCTAAACGAATCCGTCTCAAGTTTTTGTAATTTGGTGCTTCTTGCGTATTAGCTTATAGATCACCGAACTGTGCGAACGGAAAGGTGTTTCGGAAAACAATTGCAAATACCTCTTAACCGTGCCAAAGATACGCCCCCTAGTTATTATGTTTTATGAAAGATCCACGGGAAATGACAGAAGATGGTATTTCTTGATATCGCTGTCGTTAAATGATAAGATAATATTCGAAAATGTATTTTCATTGAAAGAAAAGAATGTAGCGATTTTACGGAGTAACGATATTGCGATCGTGCAATATAATAAAGTATCATTTAGCCACGTCGAAGAAGTATAGCGTTGAAAAGAAAAGTTTGTAACAGTTTGACGATTAAAGCGATTATAACACGCCGTACGAAACGTATCTGTTGGTAAACGCTTCTTTTATAATACGCGTATGAAGGAAAGAAGAAAACATAACTATTTTATCGTAATATGATAATATAGAATTTGCTTACTTTCTGAGTACCGAGTGAGAAAACGATGCAATTTGTCTGAGAGCTTCCGAAGATCTGATCGCGGCGATACTAACACTGCAAGTACAAGATTACACGAGTCCTCAAAGTATCTATTCGCGAAAGTTTTCTTGATGATATTACTTGAATGAATTTCCAAGGAATAATAAAAAAAACAGTGTTTAGTATCGCTGTAACAGTATCGACGATTATGTTGAAACTAACAATAAGCCAGGTCTTACAGTTCCTTTATTGTCCGATGTACGAACACGAAGCTACGTACTATCTACTTATAGTTAAGGAAAGAAGAAGAATTTACGAAATGTTAGAACAAAGTACTGTTGTCTTTTATAGAGGCAAACGGAAGCAACATAGTTATCGAATATATCGCGTACCTATACTTTCTTTCGGTCACTCAACAACAGCACGAAACAAACGAATTGCGTTTATTTAAACCAAGATCCCTGTACCTTTGCGAACGAAATAAATTTACTTTTTACAAAAATGACGATGCATGATCATTTTACGCCTCTGTATTATTTATAACTGTTGGAGTCATCGTAGTTTCAAAAATGTAGAAATTCAAGTCGTTACGTAACAAGTTAGACCAAATTGCTGACAAACGAGATCGCGTTTGCAAATTATTGACTGTATATGCGATATCTAGATCTACCATATTTCTATTGTTACAATTTATGTTTTCTTTATTCTATTGTTTTTTAGTTCAATAAAAGTTCGCAATCACGTAAATAATGCTAAACATTGGAAAAGCTTGTATTGTATTTTAACATATATATAATACTCTTGCGATAAGTTACCATTATTTTTACTGTTACGTCTAGTAACCGACGGATGATACGATACCGACCGTAGATACGTGCACTCGATACCAACAGTTGATCAAGATATAAAACGTATTTCTCTCAATTTTACATGCAATTTACCAGCGTAAAATACATTTTTCTGATTTGATCGGATGGTACGTTTGTCATGTATCATCGCGCATCGATCGATCGGTAAAAAAATGATCGCAAATTAGGTAGAATTGGTATTCTAATATATATCTATCGCGTACCGCGCAATTTATTTTAATATTGCATCACTATGCGCCAGCCAATTATTAACGTTCAACGATTATTAGCGGTTTGTTGTACGTCATTTCGCTACTAGGATGAAATTACGTCTCAAGGTTTCCGAGCGCCAGCGTCAGCGCCAGCGCTAATGGCCAGTAGTATTCCGTATCGAATGAAAAGTTTCGAAGGATATAACAGGTCAGAAATAGAAGCTGGCAATTCCTAATTATATCGCGAAAGAGAAACGGATCGCAATGGATGAACGTGCATCGCACGTGTACTTACGTATTTGGTATCTGCGTTTGAACGCGATGCAATTTGCCATAAGGCGACCTTGAGAGAGCGGAAGAAAACAGATTTTTGCAGGAAGAAGCGAAAGGGTCGAGGACAGGCCAGAGAGGAAGCTGGGTGCTCGTTAGGTCGAAGCGAATCCTTTTCGGAGGGAAGGAGACATTCCTACGCGTTGACGTAGATATATATCGAGATCGGGGCAACGTATACGTGCGATCCAGCAGGAACCCCTGCCAGAAAATCAATCCGGGACGTCATGCTGCCGTGTGTATCAACATTGGAAAATCAATGGTAACCCGTGACGTAGGAGTCCCGCCTCAGAATGGACCAATAGGGTCGGCCGGTGATCCCCACCGTGGCAACCTTTTACACCTACCTACACGAGCAGCAGCGTGCTCATTCCGTAGCAGACTACCGCATCGACCGGACGCGCGTGATCGAGAACGTTGTTGAAAAGGCAGCACGCCGAACTACCATAAAAAACGACCAGCTATCCGTGAAAGCGTACGACGTGTATGCAGTTTTCCAGTCGAAACAGTAGCAACAGCGATTGGGAGGATCAGTTGGCAGCGGTACCAGCAACCACAACAACCTCAGTGACGAGTCATTGTTGTCGTCGACGACGGCGTCTATTTGCTCTATCGAAGTCAGAGAATCTGATCGAAACGAACACTGCGCGAATTTCGCATCGACTCGATTTCCAGACGAAAAACCTAAACGAAAAAGCGGATTCGAATCGCGACAAACGTTTCGTGAACAGAACGAACAAATTTGCACACGCGTTCCGAAAACTGACTCGTCAATTCCCGCTACAAAGAGAAATTGTCTCGTCGATCTGGTGAAGGGAGAGCACGCAGTGGTTCAACGGAATCTCTTGGAAAAACTATCGACGTTTAGCGACGCCAGGAACCGTCTGGTTTGAACTTTCCAGAAAAACGGAGCGAGAAAGACGACGGCTAGGTATAGTGCTAGGTGAAAGAAAAGGAAGGCAACTTGCCGCGGAATAGAAAGAAAGAGAGTGTGTGCTCGGTCACGAGTGCCGGCTATCGAGATGGCGTTTATGATGCCCGTTATGAAAAACGAGTGGGACATTTACAAGACCAACCGCAGTCGTCGATCTTCCGAGTGTTCCAATCCTCAGGCCTGTCGCAGTAGAAAGGTGAGTGGTTTATTTGTTACAAATCCGCCTGAAACCGAACCTACAGAATCGAAACGAACGGAAAGAGTTGCGCGTTCCGGTAACTCGAAGTTGGCGCGAAATTTTGTTCGCACGATGTGTATTTGATTTTCCATATCGTTACGGTAAGTTTCTCGAGCATTCGTTGCGTTTTTTGGTTTGCGAAAAAAAATTTCCGTCAGATAGCGATATCGCGTGGAAACGATATTCAAAGACTCGAGAATATCGTTGTTAACTCAAGCACGTTGTTAACGCGTGCCGTATCCGAAATGCATTTCATAGATCGCACGAATTTCGATCACGAATATTTCTCAAGCGTGTCATATAGATACGTAAATACGTACAGCGGCGGTCGGAAATAATTTCACGGTCAGGCAGCGAATGGTCGATTACGCGCGACGAAAGTGACTCGACGACGGATACGAAACATTCCGGCGTTTATTGTGGCACATACGTACTTCGTGCGCGAGGTAGTCGGATTGTCGGCATTCTGGTAATGCTGACGAAGAAAACAGAACTTTTTCGCGAGGAAATAGTTTTTTTCGCGCGTTCGCGACGCGACGTTCGTAGGCACATCTTTGCTACGGCGTGATACATGATTGCGCAACGTTTGTTCCTAATTTCGTAACGCATCGCGTGCGATAATCTTTCCGATAGTATCGCTTTGATCGCATCGCGAAATCATAACTCGATCTATCATCGATAAGGCTATTTAGCTATACTTCCGGCGTCAAAGGCGAAATTCTTCTCACGTTTCATCGCCGGTCTTATCTTTATCGCTTTATATCCTTCTAAATTTTACACCATCGATTAACGTTCCTTCGAGTCAAATCTTTTCGTTTAAAAACGCATTCGTGTTTCGCCGATACGTGTCGCTTTGAATCACGGCGATATCGTCGTAGTCGTTGTGGTCGGGCAAAGTTCGAGAAATGTAAGCGTGAGACCTTGCTATAAATCGCATGGGGCTGTGAACGCGTTAACCGATAATTACGTGTGTATGTATGTTGGACTCGATGGAGCATTTAGCCGAGTTTCAACGACCCGTGTTAACTTTCGACTTACACGACATTGTAGTGAATTTCGTAAAGCTTTCGAAATATTCGAATCAACGAAACTCGGCTGGCCATGTGTCGGCGTTTTTGCGGTATAGCATGGACCGTTTGATCGGATGCTAATTCGTATCGGTCGTAGAGCCACGCGCGAACCCAAGAATCGAGCCAGTTACTCTCGTGATAAGAAATTACGTAATCGCGCGTAACCGAAGTACGTGAATCTGCGGCGAGAAATTCGTCGTGTCCGAGGTTGTGGCGCACGTGCGCACGTGCAACATCGATTACTCGATGCGGCGTGCTTGATTGCGAACCACTGTTCCATCGTAACGTTGCATCGAGGGCATTCGGCCTTGTCTGCAACGCAATGCAACGCTAAATTCGCTTCGCGAAGTACACGGCAGAAACAATACGTCGATCGTTTGCCGTGTTATATCCAGTATGGGCGACGATCGGTACGCGTTGCCTCTACGATTCTATCTACATGCCGAAATATCTACTTGCGTTTACCCGTCCGGTATTCCTACCGATATCGTCGACTCCTCGTGCCTGCTCTTCGAGTTTCTCGGTCTAATTTTCAACCTCGAACTTTTCAAACGCGAGATTATCAGCGAGGACTTTCCATCAGGAAACATGCGCTTTCGAGAAGATTACTGGCTAAATTTCTCCGTTGTTTTTGTTTCGGAAAATTCGAAAGCGCATACGCGTAGCGTGAAATTGCAAAGTATAGTGTAGAATATAAGAATCTTGTGAACCGAGTCGACCGCAGAAGATAGGACCAGATAGAAAGTGAAAGTAGTAGGTATGCAATGGAGTTGGCGCGCGTTTCGAATCAATATCATCCGATCGATACGTTTTTAACGATTTCCGTGAGAACTAAGAGTAAAGAATTAAGAAGCGATTCGTTTTGTTCGCAGGTTTCGGAATGTTCAAAATCCGAGGGTCCATCGCTGTCTACCTCGCCAGGGTCAGACTTTCTGACATCGCCGGCTCACCGTTCCGTGCCCCTTACTTCCCGGCATTTCTCGAGAACGTCCTCGAGGGCGTCTCAAAGCTCGTTGCAAAGTCCGAGCAAGAGTACCGGTTCGTCTCCGCCGAAAACCGGCAGCTCTAATTCTCTGAACAAGTTCCACAATCGGCTGGTGGACAAGTTGAAAAGGTCTTTGAAAAAGGCTGACGATACCGCTGAAGATCAGCGAAACTTGTCGTGAAACAGTCAGGCGGTTTTGGGCCGGCCACCGATTTCCGGCTCGAAACCGATCGAGATCCGACGTACCTCTGCACCCGTTACCACGTCCGCAACGATCCACGAGGGGGTGGTACGATCCTGTCCGGATCCGCCGCCTTCGGCGTGGTAAAACAGCACGACAACAACAAAAGTAACAACGACAGCAACGGGAATAGAATCGGACGAGCCGTAAGAAGAAAAAGTTTCCCGTGATTCGATTGCCAGCGACGACGATGATGATCGATTCTTGGAACAGTGGCATCTAATAAGAAGGAGCGAAGGACCACAAGCACCGGGAACGAGCAACAAGAAGGATCCAGTGAAAGAGGTACATAATCACAATGGAATTCGTCGTTATCTACGTTATCTACGTTGGCGCGTACGTTGGACTGCGTTTATTTCGCATTCATTTCGCGTTCATTTCGCGTTCGTTTCGTACGCGTATAATTGCATAGTTCGTGGCCAGTCGGGGTCGGTATAGGATCTTAATGTCCAGACCTAAAAGCTAGTTCCTTCATTGTACATATATTATTGCGCGTATAAAATCTCAGAAACAGCTCAAGCGTTACACGATCTTCGCTTCTTACTAAAATGGTCAAAATTGTTTCACGCTCTGTTCCTTTTCTCTCTCTCTCTCTCTCTCTCTCTCTCTTTCTTTCTCCTTCCTCTATTTTCTTTCTTTCTCTTTTTGTCTTCCTCTCTTTCTATTAAAGACGTAGCTAAAACAAAGTTGTATTTCGTTCGAGCTTCTTCCTACTTCTTTGGAATTTATTTACAAGATTCTTACTTTCTTTTTGTCATTCGTGTAACGTCTAGCCAATCAAATGGTAACTGTGGTAAATATGTTTTTAAAATATTAGGGCAAGCAGAAAAATGGGGTGACTATGACGTGGCGTAAGTCGCGTCCGAGTCAAAGGAGTTCCCGTAGAGGTTCTCGCATACGACAACCGGAAACGCTTGTTTTCATCGTTAAGATTACTTGCTGCCTCCAAAGGGAATGTGCGTGCGTATATGCGAAAACTGCGAAAGGGTATACGAATGCGCATTATATACACGTACAATATAGGTGAGCTAGTGAGAGAACGGAGCCTAAGAAAAGACTTACTTACTTTAATCGTATATGTGTATATACACGTATATACACTATCGTTCGAGCGACATTAACTGTACTTATATGCGTAAATATTTATTTGACGCTTTCGTTAAACTTCGTCTCGCATAAAATTTAACAAACACGCGACCAAATACATTGTCTTCGAAACGATGCACGAATATACTTTTTTTTTTCTTTTTTTTTTCTTTTTTTTTTTTTTATTTATAAAACGTTGGTCCCGCATGGAAAATTGCTTATTTCAAACTTTCTTCCCGATCGATCCGTTTCTGATTTTTTGAGATTGATCTCCCTTTGGTATCGTTTCGAGGTAAACGTATTTGCAATACATACGAGACTTATTTGCTAGTTTATATCGCAAAAAGGATACATTTTTTAAAGAATCCTCGCAGTATGTATCGAAGTGTATCATAGCGGTTTTCCTTTGTCCCGCGCCCGAGGTACTGGATTTTGCTGTTTTGATTAGTCGTTACGAAGCGTTTGTTAAATTTCTTTATAGTATAATGATATATTAGTTGCGTCGAGATAAATGGTCAAGCCTGTTACTTGTTATATGTTGAATAATCTGTTTGATGAATAATCCTGGAATAGAGAAACGAAAGTATCCTCGAAAATTGGACGCAGAACGACGTCTCTCCAAGACATCGAATGAAATCGTAGAGATACTTTTATGTGCAATTCTACAAATACTAATTATCTAAATTAGATAATTTCTTGATTATCTGAATTCACGTTTTTTCCTATCCTTCTTCTCTTCACCTTTGCTTTTATTCGATCGTCTCATACACGATGGACGGTATTGAAAACCAAAGAACGGTACGATTGAAACGTCCTGCTGTTTCTTAAAAAAAATTAAAGTTCAGACAGAACTTTAACGACGATATAATTCGAGCAAAGTTACAGCAACGTATCGTTCCGTTTCATAATGATTGAACAGTATTTAATTGCGTGTAAGATAAACAGAAGTTTGTTTTTTATATGTGTAATACGGTGACATCGTCTGCGTCCATCTATATATTACCGCAATTTTCAATTTTTCGAATAAGATGATCACGCGCTTTCCTTATCGTTTTGCGAAATTACGAAGTGGGAGCAATTATATGATACCGCGTGTAACTCTGTGATACCGTAAGCTATAAGGTAGAATTATTTTGCAACAATCATATAAAAGAAAAACAAAAAAATAAAAAAATGGAGGTAGAAGTTGGGGAAATGTTATTGTTACTACGAAAATTCGTACGAACGCTTCGATTCTCCGTCAATCAATGCGCGTCCTTTGATAGCAACAGCGACGAGTTCTTTCCTCGTTCCATAACAATGTTGATTCGAACGAGAACATGGGGTCAAACGATTTTTCCTTAATTTTCGATCGAACATGTTTTCGGGATTTATTTATTTTCTAAATAGATATCGTTCAACGTTAAATTCTAAAAGATTATCAAATTTGATGTGAGAAGCACGTCGCCTAATTTTCAAGACGATTGTCCGACAGTTTTTCTTTGTATCCCTTTGTTTCCTTTCCTTTTTTCCTTTTTCGTTCCTTTTTCTTTTCAGTGAAAATGCGGGGTGAACGAGGAAAGAAAGAACGAACGAAGGAAAAGACCAGATGCGATAAGAATGAAAGGACTAATTCAGAAAAATTGCCGTTATATGTAAGACTGCTTTAGAGAACAGAAAAACAATAGAATTACCGATCTGATGGTAAAACGTGGTGCTTGACGAAGTGTTGGGACGCGCGAAGGATCGAGAACGTTGCACGAACCTTGGCGAAATTTCGTTCCATCATTTCGTTGATTGATTTGTACTGATTAGGAACAATGGTGTTATTAGAATTTAGAGATTGACGAGATAATACGATCTATTTATTACGGCGGCCTCGGACCGCGGAGTAAACGTGGATTGGATGCTTTGACCTCCCATCTTTTTGTATATAATATTTTTCGCGTTGATTCGAAATATTTACATAACATTTGTTACTTTTCAATTCGATTTATAAAACACTTAGCTGTACGTATCTCATAGTTTATCCGTTTCAGCTCGATCCACTTTCATTCTACGGTCACAATGTTCGCGCAACTATAAAGCTATGTGAATATATACAAATATATTTATATATATTTGAATATGTACATACGTATACATCGACACACGCACACGCGCTTGTTGCGCGCCTGTTGTGTGCATATATACATATACATTATTCGACAATTTGACTATTTTTTGTATAACTATTGCAACTGCGTTATGGTTATTCGTTATACCTCACTCGGGACATTTTGAGCTGATTTTTAGCGCGTGGCTGAGGAGATGGGAGTACGAGTCATGGGAAAATGGTCACGAACAATTTCATACGAAAGTACAAATTGATAGTTTTGGCTTGGATCGAGCGATAGAATCGAACGTAAATATCAGAAACTAATTTCTATCGCGTTTAGGGATATGCGTGGTGAGCTTTATGTTGAAACGTATAGGTACTTTGCGTACCTATTACGTACCTTTTACGTATTTACTAACGTATACTTTGCGTATAATAAAACGGCCTGAAGAACGCTTTTGTATTATAAGTAGAATATGCTCGCCGTTTCATATTTTGTCTAATATTTTTGCATTGTAGAAGCAGAATTGTCGCTTTCGCGATTCAAAACGACATTATTCGTCGGTATACATAGTATCGTTGATCCCTCAATGACTTTCTCCTCAACCATGACGATTGAATGTCACTGCCAAAATCCCCAGGATCGCATAAAAATATAGCATCTATATACATACATGATAGACTTGACGAGCGGCTGTTGCTTTTTCCGCGGCAACCTGTTCGTTTTCTGCCACCACAAACCTCTATCATTCTCTCGCTATTTTTCGATCTTATGTTGTGTATTTATTTTTTTTTTCTTTTTATAAAATAGCAGCTTTTGTTATTGAAAAGCCCGTAACGCTCGTTCTTCAACGTAACTTCATCAAGAATGAAATGTCGGGTACATCATCGAGCTTCTTAATTTCTCAAAATTTAAAGATTGAAAAAAGAAGAAATAACAAAATATACGATACTAAGCGAACATTTGAAATTTTTTGTCAAAACCTGTTATCAATCTTTTTTCTTTTTCTTTTCCTATTTTCCTTTTCTGGACGTATGTACGTACATGGACGTACAAAATGGAAAAGAAAGCGAAACGACGGGTGCACATTCCATGAATATAATTATACATGTATAAAATAACGAGTCCGTTAGCGTTTGTTAAGACATTCGAGTAAGATATTACAGGCGAACATTCAAGATGAATAATATATCTAAAGTTTGAAAGCTTACAATAGACTCGGTTCATCATTATCATATATCGTGATTTTTATGTCATGTTCAATAAATGAGTTTCAAAGTATTAATAGAGTATTTCTTAATTTCCTAAAGTATTTTTTCAAAGGAAAACCTGTGACAGCGAAAGTTCCCACAGCTTCTTAGGATGCTCGCGTAATTTTTTCGTATTGAGTCACGCAACAATTTCAATATGACGACAATTAGTTGCTTAATACGACGATGACACGTGCAAAATAGTATTTGATATTCGAGTTACGAATGAGCAATCGTTATGACTCATGATTATATAGAATTTTTCAAGTATGATTTACCAATATTATCGATAAGAATAGAAACGATCGCATAGATACGATCGACGAACGGCAGACCGATCGTATCAGGCATCGGGCATACAATCTGAAAAATATGGCAGATATAAGGACGATATCAAGTTCGAAGATTGATTTGTCAAACTTGTCAAAACCTAATTTGCAATCAAAGTCTTGTCGTTGCACGATTTTCAACATCGAAGATAAGGTAAGCTAAACGTATAATCGAGGAAAATTTGGAACACGGAATTGTCGACGTAACCGCCTGTTGCAAATGTCACCTATAGGCAGAAGTATGTATATTGTGAAATAAATCGTTCGTTCTCAAGAAATCATAAGTATAAATTCGTATTACCGGTTGTTATTTAAATGCATTGTGTTGGTAAACTAATCGATATATCGTCTTAACTGAAATAGTACCAAAAGGACGTTCTTAGAGTTCGTTATACCTTAAATAGAATTACCTTTGCCGTATCTATAACACATTTACATAAACGTCGCGTGAGCACGTGGATTTTTCGATTGCAATCGACCTCTACACTAAGTTTTTTCGTTTATGCGGCTATTAATATCGTTAATGATGGCATAACTATGTACATACTTCGTTCGTTTGAACGTCTAATTTGAATGCACAAAAAGGCAGCAGTCAGATCGTTAAATAGATATACTTGGAGTTCTTAAAAATAAAATAAAATAACTAAAATGATATTTTGCGTTAAAATAACACAGTGTGAATGTAACTGAATCGTACACAAGCCGTTTATAAGAATACTTTGCCTGCAGATCTTCCACAAGTTTCTTTTGATAATTGCGGCAAACTCGTTCTTTTCGTGATATTATTTGGAAAAGCCTAAAGGAAATAGTCGTATTTTTAGTTTATCCTACGGTAGCTAACGTCATCGTAGTCGCTTGCAATCGTTACTTTGACGTAATACGTGAATAACAATGAATCGTACGTAGAAAACTTCGACGAGATTTGCATTGTCAAAATTGTTATACCGTTTAGCCTGTTTTTATCAGAAATTTAAAATGAGATAACACACGATCGACATTGCGCAACTGAAATTCACAGCCAATCGTTGAAACCATCCGGTGTTTACCATAGTTCGCTGTAATATTCGGATTGATCTTTTACATGCTTTATGCTCAAATTTGAAGGCAACTTAATTCTAATAAATATGAAATGAAACCTGTTTTTCGATCAACCGATATTTCTAAATAAATTCAACGAGGTCAAGAAGAAAGAGCGGCGTTAAAAAATATTTAGCTAGTGAAGCTAAAAATAATTATTATCGAAACGACCGTTGTCGATAATTTTTACATATCCGATATGTCAAAGTTGTTGGAATCGTTGGATCGCGATGTTGCAATACATGGTTATTCTCGTTATCTTCCACATACTAATGTAGAAACGAAAAAATAGATTACCATGCGATGAAAAAAGTATTAATTTATCAACGCGTGATTTATGGCTATCATTCTCGATAAAATCATTGAAATAATAGATAATGGTGACATAGAGAATGATTCGAATTTACCCCACGAATGAATCGAAGATACCTACGATTGGCATTTATATGCAGGCTGGACACCAAACATTTTGAATATGTCGAATACGGAAGTTGAATACAAGTGGGAAGTTTCAGTGCGAAATAAGCGGTTGACTACGCCACTGGTTTTCACGAATGGAAATTTCCACAGCGTGAAGAGCCGCCGCGTACGGTGGTGTGTCACTGTTTGGTTTATTAGCGCGAAAATTGTACCAGCGCAACAGAAAAATACTTGAAACACGTGAAAAACAATGTCACGTGTATACTAGTTCGATGCTTGTGTTCTATTTATGGCTGCAACTTGTCGCATGATACGATCAACTCCGTTTCGGTTTCTTTCATATTTAGAAAATGCAATTCTATCTAGGAATAACTAGAGGATTTGGACAAGAACGTCGCCTACAGAGATGCAGGAAGGAAGTTAGGCAGCGTGTAGGTAGTCACCGGATGACACCCACCATCCATTATCTCGTCTCATTCCCATTGTCAAAGTGTAAGTAAGTATGTACATGTTGTGGGCTCATTCAGCCGGACAGCTTAGAAAGCTCGCATTCAACGTCTATCGACCGACTACGTTTCATTCCATTCTCCCCTCTCTGTTTCTTCATTCCCGATCAAAGCGATTCCTATCATTCGCATAGGTTAAATAACGATTTCTCGACTGGCAACCTTACGCGTATAATGCGCTTCAGGTTGGACAGGTACATGGGACGATTGCTAGCACCTTGTCCTTGGCCGAAGAGTCATTGTTACGTCCCGTGACCTGCTACACAAAACGGACTCTAACCCCTGGGACAAGATGACCGCAAGATGAAAATCTTAACATTTTTCTAGTTCAGGTCCTTTAGAACAGGAAAATACGGGAACTCTGGTTTTTCTCACGTAGATGTCTCCCGTTGACAACTTTCTCTCAGGGGCAGCTAGCATCCTTCCTCTCCTACCAACCTTGTAACTTAATCAGGTAGCAGCTATGCCCGTCGCCCTCACTTTCCTAAGGAAACATTGTCATCAATAACGAATCTGCTTCCAGGAATCGACCTAATCAATGGTAAAATCTTGAAAAGCCTCCCGCCAAAAACAATAAGACTAATGACAATAATATTCAATGTAATTCTAAAAATTCAATACTTGCCCAAACCATGGAAATTAGCACAGATCAAAATGTTACATAAACCAGGCAAAGACCCGCACCAAACTGCATCTTACAGACCAATATCACTGCTTCCAGTATTTTCCAAAATACTGGAAAAAATAATATATTGCCGGATAAAAACAATAATAGAGACAAAAAAACTAATACCGGATCACCAATTTGGTTTCAGGAACAAACACTCCACAATAGAGCAAATGCACAGGCTTATAAACGAAATAATAGTAGCACTAGAAAACAAGGAATACTGCACAGCCCTCTTTATAGACATGGAGAAAGCATTCGATAAAATTAACCATGAAAGTCTACTACAAACAATTAGGAAACAATTCCCGGAGAAAATACACCAATTAATAAAATCCTACCTAAGCAGCAGAACCTTCGTAATAAAAATCAAGGACACACATTCTCAAGTTAAAGACATCAAGGCCGGGGTACCACAAGGAAGCGTCCTAGGCCCAATACTATACACATTATACATGGCGAACATACCAACAACTACCAACAGCACAGTATTGACATTCGCGGACGACACAGCTATACTAGTCAGGCATACTATACCCAGAAACGGCAGTCAAAATACTACAAGAACATATCATAAAAATAGAAAATTGGCTACAAGAAAAACAAAAGCAAACCCCAATAAATGCAACCATATTACATTCACGCTACAAAAAAAGATACCACCAAACATCCTATTGAACGGCACGCATATAACACAAACAAAGCATGTCAAATACCTAGGACTCCACTTAGATACACAACTCACATGGAAACTACATATCAAATCAATAGTAGAAAAAATACAGAAAACAAGGAGACAAATGCATTGGCTAACAAGCCGAAAATCCAAATTAAGCATAGAAAATAAACTAAAAATATATAAAACGATCATAAAACCAATCTGGACGTACGGAATACCATTATGGGGGACGGCAGCAATGAGCCATATAAACAAAATAAAGGTAATACAGGCTAAAATCCTTAAAACAATAGTAAACGGACCTTGGTACGTCAGAAACAAAGATATACGGAGGGACCTGGGAATCCCAACGGTCAAGGAAGAAATTAGCAGATATTCAGAGAAATACAAATCAAGAAGAGCAACACACCCAAACCGGCTGGCTGCGGAAACGTACAAAACCATAAACATGGACAGAAGACTAAAAAGGAAGCACCCAGCAGACCTTATAAAGGACATAACCTAGCAAACACGAGGATGGTACCTCGCTGGGGGTAGCCACCAACATGCTAATTTAACTGTTAAAAAATTCCACCAAATGTCCAAATTGGACAAATTGTGAATTTCAATAAATAAAAAAAAAAAAAAAAAAACGAATCTGCTTATCTCGTGTCCTTAGACACACCCATCGCCAGTTTTCCTCCGCTGCATCATCGTCACGGAAGTTTGAGTTGCTTTACGTTTCTTGGTCCGTCAACATTTTAACTTGCGATCAATCTTTCTACACGCGATACACTCGCAGACTTGTCGTATTCGAAGTTGTTCGAAATAAAGTGCATGTTTTAATTTATTAACTAGGTGTTAACATCGGTTCAACCACCTTTATTATCCTAACCGAAATAGGGGATCGATCATTTCGTGGCGTCGATTATCAAATCGTAACGGGAATTTACGACTCTCTTGGCGCGCTTCTTCGCAATCGTGTCTCTCCGCGAACAGTCGAACAGTCATGCTGCTGATGAAATCCTATTGATGCGATTGCGATGAAAAGGTAGGTTCGACGCGTGAACAATCTCGATTCAACAGTATTTAACCGAATCGCTTTGCATACAAACGGCTTTGCTTTAAATGCGATCTATTTAGGGAGGCGAAGCTCGAGACCTTGCTATTTGTAGAACGATCGACGGCACGCTGCGTCGCACCGCGCTGTTCCGAAACGACCATGGTGGAAGAACTCGTTGAACTCCGAATGCGGTTGACGAGTTCAGAAGCACAGGTAGAACGCGGTTCGGAAAAGAATTCAGGTCGATGGACTTTCTGGCTGGTACGGAATAGGGTCGCCGATCAATACGTTTGTACGGCGATACTATTTCTAACTCGTTGTGAATTATTCTTAGAACACAACTCCTCTCACGTTGATTCGTTAACATGCAACATGGCTGGGAAATTCATGAACCGCGATCGACTTCTCTTCGCACACGAGAAGACTCACGCGATCAAGCCAGGTCATCGGCTCAAAAAAATTACACTTTTTTAAACTTTACTCGCGGCAACAATTGTTTTTTTCTTATGGTTTTTCTTCTGCTTAATCTTTTCAACTCGTTATCTACATACGTGTGAGCATGAACGCTCGAAATAATTGATCGTTATACAAAGGCAAGATAACGCGATATCGTTTGGATAATTGTTTCCTAAACCTTGCGTTTCTCTGATTAACTGATTCCTAGACCTCGCGTT
Organism: Bombus terrestris; assembly: GCF_910591885.1. Lineage (NCBI taxonomy): Eukaryota > Metazoa > Arthropoda > Insecta > Hymenoptera > Apidae > Bombus > Bombus terrestris. The sequence goes on along the minus strand of NC_063277.1, from coordinate 1,507,356 downwards.
CTTCCGAGTAACCGTCATACGATAGATTTGCACGAATTTCCAATCCGATCGATCGAGAAATGCCTTGTGATTAATCGTACAATCATTCACGAGATAAGGAAGCAGTGCAAATAAAGGCCTGTTTTAAAAAGTTGCCGAAGCGTTGCAAGCTCCTCTTAAACCTAATCTGATAGGCGCTTGTCTATAGACAATCTGGACATCGTACATACGTTCGTTTCTCCGCAGATTTTTCGCGGACAACATTATTCCATTGATTGGCTGCTAACAATTGTCTGTCAGTTTGGACTAGGCTGTACACGTATATATTTACAAGTATCGATTTTAAAGAAATCCTCGATCGAGCAAGGAGCCTCTAGTGTAAATATCTCAATTTGACATTCTATCTAATATGTTTCGTATATTATATTGTATTCTGGTAACATAACGCGATTCAGATTACAATAATATAGGATTTATTTATTCAGAAATATTAGAAATTAGGGTTTCCAATGATTTCTATCCTACATGATAAGTTTAGCGATAGATGGATCTATATTTACAATGGACTAAACAGGAAACGATAGTTATTTAACGTGAACTAAATACAGTAATGTGCTATGGAGACAACTAAATGAATAATTCACAACTCATAACTAATAATTTACGACTCATTACTCAGAAAATCTCTCTCGACTCAACTCTCGACTCCTTACAACTCGATTCTCCCTTAAGCATCCCTTTGTCATTTTTCATAGCCCTACCACATAGGTGTTCCGCAACTGTCTGTGGTCATGGTCACGTAGGCCTTTTTTCGTAGGCCTAACTATTCGACTGAAGGATCGACGATACATTGGTCGCACGGCTTATTGAAGTTTCCAGACCTTTTTGGTCCGACAGCACTTAGGCTTTCTCGCAACATTGTGTATAGTTCACCCGATATTTCTTAGGCAGCCTGTCCACGATACTACAATAGTTCAGAGCGATAAAAAAAATATAGCTTCCCTATACTGCAGGCTAATTTTCTTTTTTTTTTTTTTTTTTCTTTACGACACATCGTAGATAAATCCAAACAACTTAAATTAAAAGTAAAAAATTCTACTGGCTCATTGGCAGACGTTCCAACTTAAGCGTGCAGAGTAAAATAATGCTATATAAAGCCACCACGCCAGAATAATTTACTTATAATTCTCAATGCGAATTGATTGTAAAATTCTTCCAAATAAAAGAAAAAATTTGTAAAGCCATATTAAAACCTGTTTGAACCTATGGGATCCAACTATGGGGATTCCAATCAAAAACTCTAAGATTCTTAATAGGTGCACCTTGGTATGTTGCCAACGAAACAATACATCGCGACCTTAAGATATCTACGGTTAAAGAAGAAATATCCAAGTTCAGTAATAGATATAACATAAGAGTTAACAACCACCAAAACCCATTAGTTACTCAATTACTTTTTTTTTATTTAGTAGACTTTTCACAATCAATTCTCATTGAGAATTATAAGTAAATTATTTGGACGTGATACTATAACTTGGATTATAAGAGTTTATAGTATGTTTGATTCTAATTGAATTTAATGCTTAAATCTAAATTCTATTGTCCTTTTAGTCTGCGGATCTGATCCGTCGTGTCAAGTAATTGGGTAACTAATGGGTTTTGGTGGTTGTTAACTCCTGTATTATATCTGTTACTGAATTTGGATATTTCTTCTTTAACTGTGGGTATCTACTCAATTACTTGACACGACGCTAAAGGCTAAAAAGACATTACCCTCCAGATTTAAACATTAGATTCAGCTAGAATCACTTATTATTCACGTTATAGTACCACGCCAAAATAATTTACTCATAATTTTCAACGACAATTGATTGTAAAATACATACAAATAAACAAAATTTTTCTTTAATTTTTTCTCGCATTGGAACGTCGCTATCTGTCATCCTCTGTTACAATTCGTAACATTGTTAAATCAAACTATATATATTCGATGTACTTCAGGTTATCGGAAAGCTTCCCCGGCGTTTCGCTATTTATCGCGATGAGGAAGTGTCATTTGTACCTACTAAAACGGCACGACTTGTTTCTGAACTTATCGACATAGTTGGTAATAACACAGACGAATACCTTCAGTTATTAATAATAACGATCGTTTACCGACAAACGTCACTGCACGATAATACATCAACATAATATCGCTTCGATGTACTAATGTATATATATACTTTTTTCATAATAAATCGAATTAAACGTTACGCAATTCGTCATCTGTCCTCTTAATTCCCACAATGTATATATATGTACTTTTTTTCATAGCAAATCGAATTAAATGTTATGCAATGCGTCATCTGTCTTTTTAATTCCCACAATGTTTAATTAGTCATCGCACATAAATCTTAGTATCTACGATATAGTACTAATAAGTAGGATATACGTACCTACAGCCAAAATTATTAGCAGGAAGGTAAGTAAAGTTGGCACATAGCAGACTAGAGTGCTCAATTTCAAAGAGGTTGACACAGATTTCTGTGAATTACTGGATACAAACGTGTGTCTATAGGGATGCAGGTAACGTTAGGGCTAAAAGGTTATTTTACCGTTGGAGAATTAATTACATTATAATCTCGGAGGAGGAAGTTTCACGATTTCACGCACGGTGAACGTGAATTGTGTATGAGTACGCTCGATCGACATAGCGTCTGTACTTATATGTCAACCAGCCTACCTTGTTATTTTCGGCGTAATAGCGACGTAGGTCGTCGCAGCGAGCGGCGCCTAGGGGTGCCGTGACGCGCCGTCTCGACACCCACGTGAACATTTTTGCAAGCACGCTGTCACGATCACTGCCAAAGCATGCAGTTGTGATACACACGATAAACATGAGCATTGGCATACCTATAGGCGAACATTGTAATACCTAGAAACCTCCCACCGTAAAAGCGACCGGATGTATAAAAGAGCCAGGCTACGGATGAAAGAATAGAAGGAGTTTAAAAGCGAATCAGTGCGTACTGTCATTCTGGCCGAATTTCTAACAAGTCTTTCGTTGTATACTTCGTATATTTCTGCGAAAAGACAAGACTTATTGTTAGTACAAGGTGTAACGCGCAGTTCGAATAAAATAAAAGAAAATAGCGAAGCAGAGATTTAGTTTGTTATTTCTCATTTATTTTCAACGTTAACGTTTTAACATACAACCTTTTTCCGCTACAGATTTAGTGCGTATAGCACCGGCAGTTCCTTATCATTTATCTTTGTGATTAAACACTGACAACGTTCACGTACTTACGTAGCTACAGCGATTCCGCCCCATGAAAGATCGATTTTTTTTGTCGGATCGCCGTTTCTTGCCTCGATTCGGACATCATTACACCGCTAATCAATTACACCAGTTATTAATGTAATGCAAAATATTTGCAGTCTTTTACTGGCGATATAACCTTCCATAATAAAAAAGTATATTAATTCATTTTTATGAAGATTAAAGATTAATTTATCGTTAGAACGAGGAATCGGCTATTCTTTATGACGCATGTCAGATATCAAGACAGCTGTCCACTTAACTTTCTTGTATAATTTATACGTTATGTTGGCTCTCTCTGACCTATCCTAATCCAACTTCATACATATCTACATATACGTTATACATACGCAGATGTCATTAACAAACATGATAAATGCAGCTTTTATCTTCGTCGTGCGTGCAGCTAAATTTGGACTGCTTTCCTTGCAATTAATCGTATTAATAATTCCAATTTGCATTAAGACAGTCCGTCCACAAGTTTTAAATCTTTCCGATTGGCGGTCAGTCGATACATCGATACAATTCATGTTCAGAGACGTCTCTAAACTGTATGCGCTGGAAAGCAGTTTTAAAACGTATCCTTTATTGTAATTTGCACCAGTTTGCTAAACAATTCAGCCAATTTAGAAATAGCCGTATTTAGATAACAAGCAGCGAATCGAAAATATCGTCATTATGATTCTTCTTCACGACTATACATGTATGAGTTCTTTACTCGTGTAATTGGTAGTGATATAGACGTGCGTAGTTGACGTGACAATTCCATCTGCTTTTTATTACATGCTCTGATTGAATTCGTACGTAACGCAACATGTTGCCATTTGACAGCTCCATCGCAGCGCACAAATACGCTTCCTGGTAACTGGATTATTATTAATACCTTTTTAAAGAATCTGATAGATTTAATGGATTCCGATAACGTAATCTAAATCGGATCTTTTAAAGTTATTGAATTCTACAATACATAACTGTTAAAAAAGTATACGAGAAATATTTTGGTGGAAGCTTTAAACGATCGATTCAGATTTGAACAGATGATAACGATATTCCTCGAGGGACGATAAATTTGATCCTGCACTCGAAGATGGTATACCGCTGGGGGTAGCCATCCACATGTTATTTAGCAATTAAACTAGAAAAATTTACCAAATGTCCAGCTGGACAAATTGTAAAGTACAAATTAAATAACAAAAAAAAAAGAAAAAAAATTTGGTCGTGCATTTGTCTATCACGCGTTCGCCACGCTTCGCTACGAATGAAATGATTTTTAATGACTAAGAACTAGCATGACTATCAATCGTGAACAATCTAACGCAGTTTGGACTTAGATGGAATAAATATCATTGACGCGACTAATGCCTATTGTGAAATTGGCGAGTATCATCGAAATAATCCTGCGATCTTATCAGGGGATTTCACATATATAGTGATTTTGATTGCGAACATAGAAAATTCTGCTGAACTGATAATCAAATGGTTCAACAAAGCAACAGGGAGCAACTTAATCGCGCGAAATCGACTCGACCTTGGCATAAGATCTTGGATTCTCAACAAGGACAATATTATCTGACTGGGGAAATTCCCTACTGCCGTCTACCGCGACCGATTCGCTTTTTCAAGGGAAACCAGTCTTAGCCATGTTTCTGTATCGGTTTTCTACCCTCCATACAGATGTCGGTGTAAGGTCTTGCCATCGACCGGTTACCGACCAGTTATGTAGCCGTTTAAAACTTGAAAATCACAGCACGAGCGCAGCATTTCATTCGTTTCAAATAGTTTTCTAACCATTCATCTTCTTAGAATTGTCGGATCACTAACTGTTCATTCATGCTGAATCATACGGATCATTTACAATTTATAGCGAATTATTTACCTGTTGAAATTAATCGAATCGCAGTTAATTGACAAATGCTGGTAAGTTTGGTCTAAATGTCGATTACCGATTTGCAGATAAAGCGGGATTTTCAAATTTTAAAACTTTTCATATACCTATATATGTACTATATATTTTCTTATGACCATATGCGTACATGGTATGTCCACGCAAACCTATACAAATATAGAATGGTATGTGGTAAAAAAATAGCTTGCGACGTATACTTGATACAAGTATCGGTTTTCGATTACGTTACATTTCTTCTTTTTCTTTTTTCTCTATTCGGTAATAGATTAATATTAACTACGACGAAATATTGCGTTCACATCGAACTTATTTACTGACAATATGAAACAAACTTGCTTGTCATTCGTATTTTCCGCCTATCTTCCCATCATCTTCATTTGAAATTAGATCGAACAAGAAACGTGGTTTAATTCCTTTCCGATGTACCTTTCTAATATATCTACATTCTACGTCGTACTCAAATGACACTGAAAGCGCGGATGCAGAGAACTACGACCGACCGAAATCAATACCACGTTGGCCTACTACGTCGTGGCCTTCTTTTCAGCTAAATCCATTTGCCGTGAAAGACAATAACGGACAACCAATACATCATTCCCTTTATTTTCTTTAGAATACAAAATATCTAATTGACAAGATTTTTGCGCGTCTTCAAAGTTAAGACTCCGTGTGTTTAATCGATAATGATTTCATCGTTGATATCTATTTACCGTATAAAATGAGAAAAATAATGAATAAAAATTTTAGCATTTAAAGCTAATAAATACAGAAAGGATTTGAAAACTTGCCTAAGGAGTAACTTATAGAAAGTGAGTAATTTATACATAAAGAAAGACGCGTTGTAGCATGCTAAGCAGATTTAACTCTTTGAGTCATTAGTGTAAGGTTTCTTTGGGGGAAGAGCGATTGAGCGCTCGTAGGAGGTCTCTCTTGAGCAAAGAAACGCGACAAGAAGTTTCAAATTTTCTAATGGAGATGATTATTTGATCGGACTAGTGCTAGTGCAGTTGAAGCCATTTTATTAAAATATTGGATGGTCATAAATGAAAGATAGCAGTAAGGTATAGGACTGATATATCTCTTTTTCATGTTATCGATCTTAGTCAAAGTTGTTGCGCCATCCTGGCGCCCGCGCCTGTGACTACGTCGTAGTCTTCTTCTATGATATTGGATTAGTCTTCATTTATCATTATTTATATAAATTTCAAACAGCTTACGTTGTTTTAAACGTCCATTTTTATCACATGATTTAGCGTCTGTTTATATCGATCATATGTGGATAAAGAAGGCTAAATTTTTATATTAATACCTAATTGGAGAGAGAGAGAAAGAGAGAGAGAAAGAGAGAGAGAGAGAGAGAATGATGTCCTCGCAATAGGTAATTAGTTCTTAAATAAAAACGTTCCTGCAAATTGCATCGTTTATTTTATTTAACCATCATATCAAACGAATGCTAATATCTTTTATCGAATAAAGTAGACGTATTAGATGATACACTCTATATGTCTAGTTACATTTCATATCAACAAAGATATTATTAGAACATGGCGAATAATTGAGTTTATTGGTTGACACATTTGTTATTCACTAACTATTATCTTTTTAATCGAAGATATGTTTGTACATTTTCGTGTTAACCGGCTGTTTTAGTAATCATAAGGTCTTACTTCAGAAAATTGTTAATTATAGATAGTGATATTCTATGAAAACTAAATGCTGCAAATTAAAAAGGTAAACGCTTATTATTACTATATGTTATTAATATTATTATTTGTTGTTTCGGACTCGTGCATGTCCTAAGGTTCTTAGAAACCTTAACATTTTATTTAGCAACTAACTGTTGCTTCGTTATCGCTTATTAATTTTTTAAGGTCATTCTCTCAGAGTCTTTACAGGATTTGAATGTTTCTTTTCTTTTTCGTTAATTTTTTATCATAAGTCGACTATGTTGTCGACGTCTATTATGACATTATATTGTCAGCTGAAAGCAATTAGCTTGATGACATCTATGAATGATTTTGAACTCTTCGACTTTGAAGTATTCGTTGATTACCGACCGAGGACTTAGGGTGTCGCTCGAACGATAAAACACGGTGATCTTTGTGCTGGAAAGGAAAGAAACCCTTCTGCACGTTTTATCGTGCAGACTTGTACTTTCGAGTTCTTTCCGCACTCGTTCGCAATAGTTGTGGCTTCTGTTCGCTTATGAATTTTTCGCAGCTTTGTGCACAAAACCATGTTTATTTAAACATTTGTGAAAAGATCGCAAAATTTGATAAATATTGTAAGTGCCTTTAACATATATGGCAATATATAAAACTATACGATACATTGTTAACAACATTTCGGTAGTTTTTCATTAGAATCTACCTGTATTATAAATTTATTACCGCAGTGACGGTAATGTTTATCGTAAATGTATACAATGATTAATTATAACGCGAATTGTTACAGTTTACGGTCTAATTTCACTCGATCTATTCAATTGTTTGGTTTTGCATTTGCTCTATAGCATAGGTTAGATTGTTAGATGTAAATATGTATTTGTTTAATCTGTTCTCAATTATTTTAGACAATAATTTTTAATACACATACGATGTACAATAAACGAAATTAAATATTTGTATGTTTATATTCCACTTTTTGATTCGATTCATACTTTTGACACATACTTTTATGCGAAAATGCTGATTAGCAAAATACATTAATACATGAATACTCATAATTCGTTTATGCAGGAAATATTATTTGTTTTATCTAGCTATATAATTATAAAGGAGTATTGCGTTACACACTGAGTTAAGTATGTTCATTGTTTATGTAGATAAAGCGCAATCTTTTTGTTTCTAAATAAAGAAATTTATATCAAAATATGACCATTACATATGCATGTAACGGTTGTAAGAAATGGTGGTATTAAATATCGGTTGTGTTATTCGTATCTAAACGTGATCAACAATGGGAAGAATAATTTCCTCTTTGCCCGCATTCATGGGAGATATAAGCATTTGTGCATAGATAGATAGGTATTTAAAGATTCTCGTTGCATTCAGAATGTGTCACGTGACCGTTGGCTAGCTGCCGTTTCTTTGCCACAAGTACCTACGTCTACATACGTACGTAGTACATACTTACCTCCACGTATACACGTTGAATGTTGTGCTATGTAGAAAAAGAGAAATCTTCTATCTACAGGTCATTTCACGTGTCCATTTCGTTATATTTTGCAATTAATAAAAGAGGTACGTGCTGACCGTCAGTTTTGTTAAACGATTTTATAAGTTTAATTTTATTTCTATCGGCAAGATAAAGGCTCAACTGTTGCATTTCAGATGTGTTGCTGACCGAAGTATTAACGATTTATTTAAATATATTTGTCCCTTGGCATATAGAATGAATGATTACATTGATTAATAGATCGGGAGTAGCTGGCGCCTGCTTGCCTGGTTATTAACCCGTGACCTTTATGCCACAATTAACAACGTGGTACTTTCCATTCAGTAAATTTCCACATTTATGATGTTTCCTGTGAACAAATGTAACAATGTTATATATTAAAAGTTCAAATACAGGTTCTATATTTTTACCAATTTATGAAAACAAAATGAATTGCACGATTACAATCACATTCGTTTGTCATAGATTCTAGATGTAAGAGACTATTAAATTATTCAACGGAAACAGAGTTTAGTTTCTCTATGTTCTCGATCTCGATTTCTGTGTGAAAATTAATATCGATAGCTAGTCAAATTTATAGACTTCAATTTCGTTTCAATTCGAGATATCTCATCGAGATGGTGCTACTATCGATTGGATACCCCTATCTATAATAAATAGTTCTTTTCTTTTAGTGGCGTAAAGTACTTACTACTAACTGATAGGAAATACGTAACGAACAATGTGATAAAATATTGAATGGCAAGTTTTGCATATTTCTAGATTAAATATGGTAATTAATTAATGTAACTAAATAGAGTAATTCATCTACTAGGTTTTGTATAATTATCATTGATATCTAAATACGCAAGCATGTATGTACTTATGTTCTTCTCATTTGAAACTTCCTCTAGTTCGAGTGGTCCTTGTGTAGCACACGTTACAGCACGAAGAGAGTATTGACCGTCTCAGCGGGTACAGTGGAAATTTCCACTGCCCTACCCCAAGACTTTTAGTGACTACTACATACACTTTCTAGTCGCGGTCGTGGTGTATATGTAAGTAACTGAACCCTTAAGTCTACCGTCTAATTTAAAGATCTCTTCAATCTGTAGTGATTTTATGTTCCTCTATTGGATGACAATTTGATATAGTATCATAAAATTTAATGATAACTAATTTATCAGGTATTAAATGCAAAATTTCATGTATATTTCGTAGTTTACATAAAGTTTATAGACTGCACAAATTGATATTCAATAACAAGGATAAATAAGTTATGGTATTTTTTTATAATATTTGAAATATATGCAACGTTGCATTGTAAGACAATCACGAAATAATATTGCCTTTCGCATGTTCAAATTACAATGAATTGAATGATATTTCATTAGTTAAGTCTACAAGTATATAAGGAGTCGATTTGATCGATATATAAATTTTTAACATTATGTATCTACAATCTATTTATGTACGTATTTTTCCCACAATAATGCGTTTTAGTGTTTTCTCACCGTATTGATTTACATATCGACTTTGGGTGTCAATGAGAACCACTGACAGGTATGTAACCACATAGCATTCATTTGAAATGACGTTCAAGATAAGTTATACAATTTTTTTTTTGATAGATCATTTGATTTTGAATGAAATATTCTTGAAGTATAATAAGTACAACATTGCGCATCTTTATGACTTTGCATATCTGTTAAGGCAGTAGTGTTAATCGCGATAGAGAAAAAGGAAACCTAAGATCGGCGCTGATTCAATAAGTTAATCGAGAGAAATACAAGATACCAGTATGCGCCTATTTTTAGCTAAACACTGTCCTTCGGTTTTGCGCAACCACATGAAAAGAATGCTATTTGTTACACTCTGACTGCAACGTCATATTCAGATATCTATGCATGACAATATTTACATGCATATATTACAATACGTAAAATTATATTATGAGAAATATATGTACATATTACAGTTTTAAAGACATGCGTAGTAGCTCTTAAGATAATTTATATTATTTAAAATGACGTGCCTAGTAAAAATAAAATTATTAAATTTTCTTTTTGTTAATCTATCATAAATATAATATATCAGTGGCAATAGAGGAGAACTATATAATGAATAGATTTCACTTATATTTAAAGAAATTTAATATTTGTTACTGGCTAGTGGTATTGTAGAATTCTCTTCACCAATATCTGCGATGGCATCGTGTTATAAATTGTAGAGGGCGTAAAAAACATTTGAATGGTTGGCATTACAGAACATGAGACGCAATGTTCAGTAAGATGCCAAGTACAAATCACAGAGGGCGTAAGAATCACTTTAATGTTTCCCGAGATCGGTATTTTCAAAGGAGCTTCCGTATAATGTCAGAGACACGGGACAAAAAATAAAAATACTTTTGTGCTTTAATGAAAAATGAGGAAATTAAAATGTAAAAGCAATATTAATAAAACGAAATTCATTTTATTTCTTTATATTATACACATATTTACATCTATCAAGTTTCTTATTGTGTTTTGTCCACGTGTGGCTAAAACTATATAGTAAAATAACGAACAAAACTTTTTTACCATCAAACAACAAGTGAAAAGATAGTTGAATCGAACTAACAAGTACTTTAATAAATAAGAACAAAGTCGATAAATAAGAACTGCCAAACTGATGGTTTTACTTTTACTTACAAACAGCATCTCGTATCTTACTTAATCCCCGTAGAAAATTGCTATTAGCGTCGGAGGATTGTCGGCTAATTGTTATTCTTTAACATTGTAATGAAAAATAGACAGGAACGTAGCAGTTTTGTTCGTGATTGGTGTAGTGTATAAAAAGACACAGGAAAACGTAGGGTACTAAAGAATCATCAAAATAATCGAGTAATAATAAATATATCGCAAGTGGAAAATGACGTGTTACGTTATTTACTAAATTGCTCAACATGCATGGTGTGTCGAGCCACCTGCTCTCAAGCAGATGCTTTGGAGCACAGATTTTTTATTTATTTCCTCTGCTTAATGTCCAGATTACAGTAATGAGAATGTAGGGCGGAGAAATTTTGCTCTGTTTGTTCTCAATATTTTTGGTTACATTCGTCCGACAAATTCATTTTACCAACATTTGCCAAGAAATTCTTAAGTTCATGATCCATTGATAATACACTTAACCATACCTCCGGTAATAAAAAAACAAAGGATGTATTACCAGATTGAGATTTTTATGATCTACGAACTATTCTCGCTTACATAAGGTACAAGTAAAACTGGTTTTCAGTTTCTTATTTTCACTACCGCCAATTTATACCACTACAACGTTTAGTTTTATTTAACGCAAATGTAAACATAGACTTTTCCTTTTTTATCTCTAAATGTATTGCGGATTAACTCTCACCCCACGCACCTTTTTCTTCTCATACCATCGTTTTGTAATCATATCGGCCACAATTTTATTTGTATATTTGCAAAAAAGATAGTTTTTTTACTTTCTACCTAATAATAATAAATAATAATAATAAAGCGTCTAATGATAGATCTCTGAAATATATGCACTTGAGTGAAAACGTAGCTACCTTTTCCTTAACGAATTTCCTTTGACGATGGTCTTAAAGAATTAATCTTGTGTAAATTAATCAGAAGAAATAAGTAACAAGGTTTATTTTATCATACGTCTTGAATTGAAACACGTGATTTATAAGTCGATCTACATAGTTTGCTAGGATTGTTCTTGCACAACGATCGTTTCAAAACGCTAATAAAGAGGATCTTCGTGCTATTCGCCAGAGAAAAACCACCATACGAGTATAGAAATCGAAGTGAAGGTGAGATTGCAGTAACAATCGCTGCCGGATAAACATTTTCGTAATGACTCGTGCATAGTCCGTACGTATTGATATTTCGTTTGCATCAATATCTAGTGAATTGATAACGTTATCGTGTTTCTCGTTGATCGTGCCATACATTTTATTCCATTGTCGTTTTCTAATCTTCTAAACGCACGTGAGATAAAAATACGAAAGAATGACAAGATAATTTTCATCTACACGAACATACAATTATGACATGGTTATATAATATTAGTTAAAATCATCCACGATACTGTTTTTGGAATATAAAATGAAAGATATATTTGGAAATTTGTACACACCATTGAACACGAAGAAAGAGCAGGAAGGACAATTTTTCTTGCAGTTAAGTCGCATTAAATCATGCAATATTAGGTATTTCTAGATCATGTAATTCGCTTTAATATCGAATAATTGTAATTTTCAAGTAACTATCAGGATAGTTATTTAATAGGTGCTTAATTTACTTATAATTATCCACTCTATATGCTCATTACGAAATAAAATGACTTGTTCTTAGCTTTCAGTGTAATATGTGCTTTATTCTGCGCTTAAAATACGTACAATTTATATTTAATACCTTACATTGAAACTAAAATAAATTATACTACATTTAGCATAACTATAGTATAAATGATATTAAATTAAATTATTACATTTTTCATTATTGGATAGTGGAGTATTTGCATCGAAAAGTTGCAAAGTATATAGACTTTCAAAAATTAATTTAATCGTATCAAAAGTATAAAATACACTGAATACTTAAATAAACTAAACTAAAATATACTGTTATACCGATTATAAGGAATTAAAATAATTGAAATTTGACTTGTCCACACTTTCGTTATCGAAGTATACATTTTTTCAAAAATAAACCGAATATCGAATATAAAAAAATAATATCTAGTGTTTTGTAACAGACGATATTATTAATGTACTACACTACAGTAGCTATATAGCGTCATTGTATTCGAGATAATACTTTCTACGAGGTAATACTGTTTATTAAATAATATCGATCATTCGGAAATTTCCTAGTGGTATATTATCATTTAAATAGAGCATTTATTAAGTCTCGTTTGACATCAATTATTTTGCCGAGCTGGCGCATTGTGCCGTAGTTGTCATATAGTCGTGACTTTTTTTTTTCTTCTCGTAGGAGTCGAATAAATTATGTAAAATGCTAAGAAGCTGCGTAACAGATCATTGGGTGTCCGAACAAATGGTAATGTCGATTGTATTACAACCAACGCCACGCCCTAGAATTATATTTACGGCCTCTAACTTTGCATGAGGATGTATTATTTATTCTATACATTGCAAAAATCTCTTAGAATTCTTAGAACAGGCTCCATATTTGTTTTAATACTATAATTTGCCAAGTGAAAATAGACGAAACGATAGCATTTTCCTTTAGACAGAAAAGAACACGACGACGAACAAAAGTAAAATGAATCGAAGGACTAGCAACAAACAAAATCCTTGTCAAATTTTGTAACTTAACTCGGAACCACGATTGAACGATAATTTTGAAAACTCTGTCCTGAAAAGTACACGAAGAAAGTGGTGTAAGGAAGTAACGAGAAAATTTCTGGATAAATTGGTAAAAGTAGAAGAAGGTAGAATGAGGTATTTTAGATTCACTGTATCGAACGATAGAGTCGTTTCATCCGGATGATTTACCAATTACTTCCAATAGCTAATCGATACTGGAGAAAGATTTTAAGTGTATTTTTCTATATTCTCGGAAGATTCAAGAGAACCCTGCTGGACACCTGATAATCATCGATCTCGATCGCAATCGTGTTATCGTTAATTACGAATAAAGTATGGTATAATTTAGGGAAAAGTATCGTGCAATTGTCGATGAAAAATAGTAGGATGCAATGTGACATGACGTGAGTAGAACATACTTCGATCTACAACGATACGTATACATAAATCATACAATAAAGATAAGGTGAAGTATGTATCCTTTGAAAAACTCGACGAAGAAACCTACCACGACAAGATGAAGTCTACTTTGAAGACTTTCAAGGAAGTCCATAAATGGAACCTCGGTGCAAACAAAATGTAGGAACGACGTTTTCTTCGGACATCAACACGAAAGAACACTGTATTCGATATTATAATAGGAGATGTTACTATTTATTCCAATGAAGATACTTTAATTACCACGAATCTATCGCGGTATCTTTGTTTTTGAACCTACGTATACTACTATTGTAAACAGCTATTGATAATTATAATTTAACCTTATTTAGGAATCTCATCGTTTGAATATGACATGATTTATTTAGCAAGCAACCTATTTATTCTCCAGGATGCTTGTCAAAGTCAAAGATAGATCGTTGGAAGGTTTAACTTTAACGAGCATTTACGAGTGGGTCAATGCTTCTTATGGTAAGCAGAGGCCGCAGCAAGTTAGCGGCGTCTCTCGCTTCATGAACCAAGCGACTTGTTCACGTTATTCTACTTAGTCTTCCTAGTTTACAGGGATGTCTGCTGTAAAGAAATTCTCATTATAACTGGTAATATGATAATCAGATTGCGACAACGACGCTAGCAAAACAATTTTCTCGAAGATATAAGTAGGCATCGTGATTAATTGGGGCAAATTAATAATTAAATTAATAATTAGATTAATAATCAAAGACAGTTCAATTTTATTTTTTGCCCCGTTGAACATTAAAATATTAAAATATGAAAGTGGAGAATCACACAAATCGTAGATATTAATTCAAGAAATACGAAAAAGGGTGTTTGCGATCGTATCATAAATAAACATCTGTACATTTCTTTGGTGAAATCAAATAACAAATAGATGCCCTGCCCTCGGTTGCCGTGGATCACTGATCACGCGGCAAGAAACGAGATAGAATCGCGTAAAGAAAGAACCTAAGTTCTTAGGATTAATAAAAACGTAGCGTTGTAAAAAAAGAGAGGAATTAACTAAATGAAATTAGATCTTTCTGGATTATACTTGCAGTTAGCTCTGACGTTAACGAGAAGAAGAATAGGTTTTACAGTTACATGTAGTGGTCGAGACAGGAGTGAAATGAAACGCGCGGCCAGATATGATCGGCGTTGCTTGTTCACCCTTTAATCTCGCGGCACGAGCTGTTTCCTGTGCGCACCTCGTGAAGATTTTTCACTGCGAATGGGATTCATGGAATTGCACGTGTAGGCAGTTGCGTCCGTGCATCGGCAATTGAACGAACCGACGACGATGATTATGACGATGACGCTACAATAGCACTGGTTTCTCTGTTGCGGCTTCTTCGAACGATTCTCTAGCGTTAGCTCTATTGCATTTAGAATGGCAATTTGCAGACCATCATCGTTTGTCTTCAAATAGAATTCTAATTATTACAGTCTTGTTATCGTAAGATTTTATCGACCAACGAATCGCCGAATTACATCGAACAAGATCGTACAGGATCTACGTAAATCAAGTATTAACAATGTCTGTCGAAACGGCGAAATGTTCCAACTTTCCATTCGTAACTTTAGACTAACCGATTCGTTTCGTGTGGATTGCCGCCGGATGAACGATTGCTCTTAAAACGGTCACATTAATTCATTGTCATCCACAGAATAGACGCGATTTCTTATCCACTGTTGTTCGATGCAAGCACAGCTAGTTTTTCTAACGTACGTACATAACTGGAAACTGCGAAAGCCAGGGGCGATAAAGTCTTCGTTATTGGAGAAACTGCACGCAATCGATTCGAATGCGTTTTGAGGATGTTAGCTTGGGAAATAGGATTTGTTGTGTTTGTCAAAAACTGTAATCAATTAACGGGTAAAATTATTTGAAAAAATTACAGTAATCAGCTATATGTGTATGTGCACATAAGAAGAAATATCGAGGAAGCTTGAAGTTATAGGAAACGTGAATTGTACGCGATTTTGTGATTCTTTTTTAATTATAAAAAAGAACCTGGGAAAACTTCAAAATCGATAACTTGACAAGCTTAATAACAATTTCGAGAACGATAATTGAAAAGCGAGAAAAGTTTTAAAAATAATCACTTAAGTTATAAGAGTCGATGATATTTAACTTGGAGAGAAATCACGAAACCGTTCTCTTTTTGTGGCCTTACGTAGAGCTACAGACTATTTAATGACCTCGAATTGAGCGATCCTATATTTTCCATAATTACTAAAATTGAGAATTATTAACGATGAAAATTACAGAGTTGCACATGGCGAAGGAGTGGAGGGGCACAAGTGTAAAAAGGAGACGATCGTTTCCGTTTATTAGGAACGGTTAATCGTTTCCAAATAAAAGCAAAATCGTCGGATCGTTCGAAGAAACTTCCTTGTATGTAAATACGTCTTAGGAAATGCGCAATAGTTTCTAATCGTAAGTGAAATCCTGTCATTCTTGACGAATACAACTTTATCGACCAAAATTCTGTTACGTAGATAGCAAATTTTCTCCTTTTCCTCTTTCGTTTCTACGGTGTACATTTAATTACTAAAATCGCGTGCATAGCGAATGAAATCTGTTCCAAGATCAGCAAGCAAGGCTGTCAATAGTTTGAAAGAAAACATCGGAATCGAACCAATCTTTAAACTTCGTGAAATTATAGGATTTGTAATAAATCCTTGGAATTTTCTCTAAAAATATTAAAAACTACGACTCAATTATATAAATTGGCTGAGAAAAGATTGCAAGTAAAATCTATGTCTCCATTATTCTATATGTCTTACTTGGCGGTTCATCCGATGATTAATCTTTTCTAAACTTTGTTCAACTCTCCAACTATCAAATCACCCTAACTTTTAATTAATTGTATCAAACATGACTAAGAAACGATCTTTCAAGTACGCGTGAGATGTAATCATTTGCTCTTATGTAATCTTAATACGGTTAAACCAAGCCACCTCCAATCAGTGTTTTAAACATCATAAAAAATCAGAATAAATATGATTCATTGATATATAAGCAAACTGTCCGCTAATCGATCAACAAATCGATCCCTCTACCGATGTTACATGTTCGCAAGTTTTGTGAAAATCCTCGCTCTAATTCTTCGCTACGATTCATACACAATAATACGCAATTACTATACACTACGTTACGGTGGTCGTCGGAATCGACAATCAAGTTCTTTCTGCGCGTGTATCAGTGTAACGTGGAAGTTCACCGGATCGATGGCAGCGTGCAAACGTATCATCAAGTGGCCTCCGGTGATAGGATGAGAAGCTAAAGGCCTCTTCTTGCGAGCAAGGAACACACCTCGTAACTTGAAATTCTTGTATTACCAGAAATGCCAGAAGCATTTCGAATTTAATTTGACGCTTGTTCATTTCTCAGTCGTTTAACATCCAGTCAAGGCGGATTAATCCCTGTATAATTGTATATAATAGCAGTATATAGTATACAATTATTATATACTATACTACTACTATAGTATACTATTATTATATACTACACTACTATTATAGTATACTATTATTATATACTATACTACTATTATAGTATACTAGTATATATACTATAGTATACTATACTATAACAGTACTAGTATGCTATACTAGCATATAGTATACTATACTATAACAATACTAGCATGCTATACTACTATATAGTATACTATAATATAATAGTACTAGTATGCTATACTAGTAGTAGCAGACTGTTGTTATTATAGTACTAGTATACTATATTAGTAATGGCATACTATTGCTATAACAGTACTAGTATACTATACTAGTGTGTTATTATAGTATACCAGTATATAGTATAATATTATTGCAGTTATATTATATTACTATTATATATTACACTGTTATTATAGTATTATTGATAGCATAATTAATACTAATTATGGCGTTGTTAATACATTTTCTGCATTTTTTAAGTTGTAATGCGTAATAATATTTCAAGCGATGTTTTTTGAATTAATCATAAAAAGAAACGAAACGATCCCGAATAATCAAACGGTGTTATTTTCAGCGAGGACGATGATCTCACTATGGTGTAGTCGTTTTGACAACTTCAATTTTGTTGAACAATAGTCTTCACGGAATCAATTACAATGGCTAATCGAGTAGACAGTTGCTAGCAAAGTGTCCCGTGCATGGAATTGATAGCATTTTCAATGCTAATATAATAGGTATACGTGTATTTAGATATGCATCTCGCATGCATATGGATGCCTTTAACGCGTATTCATTAGAGGAACGAAACCAGGCTACCATTCAATGTCTATATTCATTCATGAAGCGTTGTTCGGTAACAGATATCGTTTGGTATAATTGGACAAATAGAAGACGGAAGCCGTGCTAATCAACAATTACGATTAAATTTCTTACGAGCAAGACGTCATATGGAAGTAAAGTAGGAAAGTGAAGAGCAGCTTTATTGAGAAATGAATTAAGGCGAGATAAAGGCGAGAATAAGATTAGATTTGGAATCAAAGAACAGACATAGTTAAGGATAAAATTGAAATAGAATTGAGATAGGAACAAAAATGAGTAATTAACTTTTATCGTGTAGACGCGCGTCTTTTGTGTTCGAATTAGATGGAACATAACACCGCGCTTCGTTTGCTTTACTTTATACTATTTACTGCATAATTTACTGAAACAAATTACAAGTCGAATACTTTATCACTGTTTGAGAATGATATACAATTTTTTTCAAATGTTTTCGAAATTATCGTATGTATAATAGTCGCAGACTCAGATTTGTATGTTAAAGTTACCGTGTATATGTTTACACAGCAAAGGTTGCTAGAATAAAAGGATAGAATATAAATATATATGAAACATCATTTGGAAAGTAATAAGAATATCGAAGACGAAAAAAATATGAAAAAGAAAATATGAAGAGCAATACGTATACTTCCCAACACATGCACAAAACGTTCCCAAGATCTGAAATTAGTTGTAGCGTGCGTTCCCCGTATTCATCTATCTCAGAATCTTTATATGTATGTATATCCCCGAGGAACGAAATTCCATAGAATCTTCACCTTTCATTCTAAATCTGTGATCCCATAATCTACATTTAAGACACGACGCTGTTCGGCCAGCTTAATTAAAACGTAGCCACAATTTACAGGGTGTTACATTTTCAGTTTGTGGCCTTTCCTTTTGGTACCCTTTCCCATGATCTCTTTAGCTAGAGGCTGGTACAACGAACGTTCAATAAAACAGAGGTCTTAATAGCCTGAAACAATTAACTCGCATGAGTGTGCTCTAGGAAACTGGACGATGATCTTTACGATCTTACGATCTTCTAGGAACATCACATTTATCAAGTGGCTCTATTATACCTTGAATCGTGAACATTAAACGGCCGACGCGTTTACGTTTAATTAGCCACCGAGTGCGTCCGGGGCGTCTTGTCCAGTGCAATTTAGTAAAACAGCTAGATGAAGTTGAATGAAAGTGTCATTGTTACTGCTATTGGTCGGATAAGCCAGATTTGCAAAAGTGACAATTTTTGACGCCAGTAGATTAATCATTTTTTATAGAGAATTTTTAATTGCACCGATTAAAGTATAACAAAGTATATGATTCTACGTAAAAAAAAAAGATTGAAAATCTTAAGTAACCTTTACACGCCCACCTACGTAGAAGATAATAACAGCAAAATATGATCTCCTTGAAACATTCAACTTTCATCTAAAACGTTTCTCGATGTAATTAATAGAGTATCGAAAATATTTCGGATTAAACTCGTAGATAACTCATCTTGTATATTTATAAATTCGAATTAAATCCGATCTCCAAGGTTCACTCATAAGATACGATGTTTCATTCGTTGTACAATTTTTCGCCATAGAATTAGAAGCACTTGAAACCTTCGACGCTTAAAATATTTTAGTAAAATGGGCAGGAAATTTCTAGTGACTTCTAATGACAAGAACTCGTTAATTCCACAAACATTCATGTAGATATTTTATAATTTATCAAACTAAAATTTCAATTAAAATGGGGACAAAGGAGAAACAAATGCTGTAATACTTTTCTGATTGGTAGTAAAATCAGTGACAGGCTATATTGATTGAACAATAGCTGGTAGTGGCAATCAATTCGTTATGGGTGAAGAGCAGCCGGCTGCTGGCGGAAATAATTTATTAATTATTCCGTGGTGGTAAATCGTGGCGAAAAAAGGGCATAAATACGGGTGTCCTTTCACTCTGGAAACACCTTGACATTTTGAGTCATGGGGACGAGACGGTTTTACGCGACAGACGATGGAAAGTCGGCAACTTGCTTCTCGTCCTCTCGAAGTGCATCCCCCCGAGCCTCGACATTCCATTTTGATGTTAATTGCATCTGTAATTGGTGTCTATCGTTGCTCGATTCATTTCTTAATTTGTTGCCTAAGCGTGTCAGAAGTTAGAATTGTTCAATCTTCTCTGTCTTCTCTAACGTCCATTATGCAGCAGGAAAATTGCATTTAGCCGCTATTTTTCTGCCACTCTTGGCAATCGCTTCATTTTTCTGAGTATTCAATTAAGAAAATATGTAACAATCGAGAAATCTACCTCGCTATTTAAACAGAGCTGTTTTGTTCTGTTATTTTCAGCTTATTATAATTAAGTTTACTTTTTATTGGAACGTTCGATACTGTTTATATATAGAGCTTGCTAGTTTAATGAAACGGTATCTGCATTGCTAAATACTATCATTACGTGTTAAGGAACTATTCATGCGAAGTTTAGTCACGATATTAATACAATCTTGACTATCAGAATTCGTATTAGAAGGTGAACGAAACTCATAAACACTCTATATTCCCTGTATTCGTTTAGATTTCTAAACATGTAATAAAATATGTAATCGTAATATTATCTTAAAAAGCTGAACAAATCTTGCGGAACTGCGATATTTCTCTCGTCGATATGCACTCGTTTATGATTCCAATATGTAAAATGATCGTAATTATATCTTGAAAAAGGTGAACAAATCTCGTAGATATTCAACGGTCTCCTCGCGAGAATTTCGTTCAGACCTCTAAAATATAAAATGATCTTCGCTTTATTATAAATTATGCTCAAGGATTGTCTTTTTATATCCGATGTTAGCCAGAATAAACTGTTAGAAATTTATGACCTATTATTGAAATGTTATAACGAGAAAGAATGAAACCGGCTCCATGCAATGACCATAAAGCGATTAGCGCGCGTTAATGGTGACTAGATCATTATCAGACAATTAGTTGTCCCTCGTTGACGATGATCATGAAGAAGTGGTTCGGTTGATTGGTTTAGTAATAAGTATTTAATGCATATTTTTAGCCTGATCCTGGTCGATAATGAAATAAAATCACCGTGATCTCATCGCGGACAGAATGAACGAGATCGACCTTTTTTTGCTCATAAATTTTGGTTACATCAAGGTGAGACGACATCCGGCTCCAACACTGTACACCGTAGCTGATGGTAACTGAAATTTTTGCTTATTCGCTGATAAAACACGAGTAAAAGATGTGTTAACGAATAATTAAATGGAGAATTGTCAAAATTTTGAGAATTACTGCGGAAAGTACGATTATTAGATGTTGTTAAAATATATCCGGCATGCAAATGAGATTATAAATTAGATACAGCTTCAGTGCAGAAATTTATAAAATATATATATGCCGTTACGTTTTATTTTTCTCGCCAAAGTGACGAGACATATATTTCTTCTAACACTTCTAAATAAAAATTAGCTGTAAGCGAAATAAATTAACTGTACGAGAGAAACACGTTAAATGAATTTCTCGACCATCGCAGAATCATTTACGTTTTACGCTACTTTGTTGGCAAGAATACATCAATCTTCTACTTCTTCTTCTTCTTCTTTCCCTTCGAGAAAATTATCTCATTAAAATCGTTTGATATCCCTGAAACTGCTAGAGCTGTTGAATAAGCTGAGTATGCAAATGACATTGCAAAGTAATGAAAGTTTTCTGCATCTTACTAGAATAATTCCAAGTCATTTCCAATTTGCATAACTTTATTACAAAAAATACGCCAATCTTATCCGACTACTAGTAGTGGCATTAACGACTCGAAGGCATGCGTGTTACACGCGACAATATACAGCTCTTTGAGCATTTTTCGAATAAACCAGTCATTCGATGACGAATTAAAGGAAGTTCTTACTTATACGCAAACCAGTGTGATTTGTAACGTATACAATAAAATTGCTCGAGTCTTCTCGGGCAGATGGTAAGATTATCTCGTTGAAGACATGCGCTCTTGGGAATAACTGATGTCGTGGATACAAGAGGATCGCATATTCCTGTCCATGTTAGGGCTGTGCAATATCTTTTTCTGTACAATTTCTCGTTCTTTGAAGTCACATAAAATCAAGCATGGGAAAGAGTGACTTCGCGTGGTGACTTATAAGATCGTTTGACCTAATATTATCATGGACAACCAGCGACGTGAACGTTCTCTTCTACATGGTCCGAGCTTTCCTGCGTGCTTCGAGGCAAATCGATTGATAAAAAGTTGCCGGTTCTGTTCGTGAAACAAATTACGATCGGCTACGTAGGAAAGTTCGTTTCTTCGTGGAGCTGTTCTTAACCCAGTTCACGTGCCGCCCAGGCTAACTTAATTGATGATACGACCCTACTTAAAGGTACAGAATAGAGAGTAGAAGTAAACGTGTTTATTAATCGCGATAAATATTCTTCCTGGTTATCGATGATTTATTTCACGGTTCGACGCTTTTTCCCGAGCATGATTCTTCCCTAACGAATAAATCTTTCCTGCACCGACCTGATTACCGCACTATAATTCAGAAGAATTGGCAAAAACTTCTATGTTTATCGCATATTACGTTATTTCTGTTTTTGCTGCTAATATTATATCCAGTTCACTTAAAGTTTCAGAAACAAGATCAAAATCCAGGTTTAATTGATTGAAATTGAAATGTAACTCTTAATTACACGGCTCTCTTACATAACAATTTATCAACCAATGATATCTGTGAATTGACAAATTACGAGTTGCAGGTTACTTATTTCTCATCTACAATTCTGTAGTTTCTCGTCTAATAAACCCAGTACGATGAAATGACTTGTAATTTGTAAAATTTGTTTGTAAAATTTTATTTCTTTAATCATCAAAATTATTACTGCTACTTACGTAAAAGGATTTATGAATATTAATAATTCGTGACTTGTAAATTGTCGCTGCTAACATTAGCTCTATTGTGGAACAGACCTCTGTTGTTCGTATTTCCGTCATTACCATAAAAGACGTGTACTTAATTTCCCAGATATGAAATTCTTAAACCACTGTATCACACAAAATCAATGCTAATATAAATATCTTATTGAATCATGTTTATGAGTTTGTTACGGTTTTTTATAATTGACGGCTCTTAAATCTTACAATTTTTAAATTTATACTGCGATAATGCAATAAAGATTCGGATTCCTCTCTGCAGTCAGAGGCTAGGAAAATTTCTCTGCAAATATTCGCCTCGGAAAAGACGCGAATAACGAAAGAGTAAGAAAATTAATAAGAATAATGATAAGATAGATCCGACAATTGATATTCAAAATATGATTTTCGTATCGAGTCAGGAAAGAGTTTCAAAATTTCAGACAGGAATGTAAACCAAAAGAAAGATCAATTTTATTTATATACCTTGGGGCATTTATAAGGTTTCGAGGAACGTGTTTCATTCTAATCTTTCAACATGCCGCTATCTTTCTGCTTTAGCAACGGAATCCGCAATAAAATGCGTGCTAGTGTAGTCATTTCTTCCTAGTTGTCTGTGTCCTCGCAGCTCTTCGTCTTCTGGGTGCCAGATCCAACGTGCGTGGATCTTTCTCAAAGGAGATTATGATCCGAGGTCAAACGTGGCTGCATAGCATGTACAGGCATCTTCCCTGTTCACCATACGGAAGAGAACGGTGAACCTGTTTCCTGAGAGAAAATATGCACCAGGGAATCCAATGCGTGACTTAACCACGTGCTAATAAGCTTCGGTCACTAAATTACGATATCGAAGAACCGTGCCGAGTATAAACGCTTTTTATAGCGCGACAGTTCCTCGACGCCGAGTTTTTGCGGTGAAAGTCATCGGTCATAAATTATCCGAGGCTTTGATCGTCCAGATCGAATTACAAGAAAAAGATGCTAATTATAGCGAACGGGATACAGTTTAATAATTTGATTGGCTCTCTTTAGTTTAGAGTATCTTTTGGATAGACCATAGACAATATTTTCAAGTAGGTAGTAAAATTTCTTTTAAATCGAGAAATTTACGGGGCTGGAAATAAAGTAATAGTGAGCGCAGATAATGGAGCAAAGAATAAGGTTGGATAGAAAATATCGGAATCTTTACAATTCTAGAAATAAGGCGATAATAATTAAAGATAGTGGCGTATGTTCGAGGAATATCAGTTTTAGGTAGTAATTGAAGAACACAAGGTCATATAGGAAATATTCTAATCTTTTACAAATTTGTCGAATTAGTGAAATTTACGAATCGGGAAATAAAATTCTATGGATTAAAGAGATTGAAGCATTTTTCAGAAATGTTATCGCACAGGTGTCAGTATTTATCCAGGATTGGCAGATTTTTAAATGATGCCTCTTCTGAATTTTATTAGCACCTCCATCAAATACCATTAGATAGAGAAGAAATGTTAATTCCTACGAATCCCGTCAAGATCAAAAGGTCCGAAAATCTACAATTCCAATAAATATGATCGTATAAAAAAATAATTTTCCATTTTGGCTTCTAAAATTCCTCCGTTTGTTTACCGATCTAACACCGTATCTCCATAAACTTACGTTACTCAAGTTCCTCTTTCCTTCACTCAACAAGCGTTAGAAACATTAGAATGGCTTCTATTGGCTGTCCATCTGCTACATAAATAGGTGGACATCGCGCTACCACTTCTCTTTATCGCTGACATTTATTGAAGTGTAAAGCAAAGAAAACGGACGGGGCGGCGGTCATTGGGCGCAATACCGATTTACCATGTTGCACAACGTGTGATTAACGGGGCTCTGACATTAGCCTCTCGACACGTCGCGTCGGGCTCGTTGCTTCGTTTCAATGAAAGTCGTCGGCCGGTTAGCGTGAAAACGGATAGAAAAGGAGTACTTAACATATATATATTAGATTGGTAGGCTAGCTTCCACTGTCAATGAATCGAGGAAGTAAAATAATTTTAAGCGATCATGGAAAGTGAATCGCCACAGAAATCGATTAGATCTCTCCTTGTTACAAATTATACTGCAAGTATCTAGTACTATAGGAGAATAGATCGATAGATTTGATATATCGACTGTCAAGCTTTTGTTTCGTTTAAATCGCTGTACAAGGAGAGTGGAAAGTGAACTTGTCTCACTGGATTGGTGTAATTTGTCTGTCGACTGTCACCAAACTTTCGATGGACAGCCATTAATATTCCTCTCGGGCGATTAATTCTTCCTTCTTTCTTTTGCATTCTCTTTTTACGTCTTTCCGCGCTCTGTGAATGTACGTGTATATATTGCACAGCGATATTGGAAATTTGATAGGTTCACGATTCAAGAAAATTTAGCAGAATCGATATTATTAATACCATAGCGAACAAACGTATTGGCACGAAACAGATTTTCCTATAAAATCGTGCGTAGATCTACAAAATATATTATGATTTTTCATCGAATTCTAAAGTTTCTAAGAACCTAAAGTTTGAATATGAAATCATTCATTGTCGTCGAACAACTGTAAAATAAAAATAAAGAATAAAAAATCGATAAACCTAGATCTAAATTGGATAGAAATTTGTCTGCATTTTATTTTCAATCATTTTACTTTTCTAGAACGATATTTCCTCGGTAAAAAGAATTATTTTACTATTTCAGAATTATAAACGAATATATGTATTATATATATTTCGGTATGTTCAATGGTTTGGAAACATATTAAATACCCCGAAGCTTTCTCTCTGCTAATAGATACAAGTAAAATATCTAGACTGCCATAAAAGTAATAAAGGTAAAGAACATAAAACAGCAAACACTACGATGTAACGGATGGAATACTGGCAATCACTCGATAAGAGGATCAACCAGCAACCTCTTACCGTAATTTACTTGTACGCAGTGTGCTCGCCCTAAGCGATATAACAGGGGATTGCTTCTTCAGCTGTTCACGAAGATGTTGTTTGACTTGCTTGAGGAAATGTTACGTTATACTTCATCAATAGAATCATTAAAGAGGTAATCCACGGTTCCCGATCACTTAATTTCTGCCAGTAATAATACCTAACAAACATAATTAGATTATACAGGTTGCCATATCCATTGTTCGATCATCAAACTCAATGAGCGAGGAATTGGTATTTAAAAAAAAAAATCAGAAAAAATATTTAAAAAGGTTGATTCGATCGTTTCGCAATTGTGTTGTCAAGTAGTAAGCACGCTATATTTATCGTAATCTTAACAGAACAAGTTAAGAACGTGATCAGAAGTTTTAGTGAAATAAGCGAGAACACGCGAATAAATGGCCGTTCACAGTGAAATGGTTGAAAGATTATCGCGATGGTCGATTTCATTTCGAGGAGTATCTAATTAATCACTGATAACGATGAAGACAGAAACAAGCGATCGAGCAAGTTGGAATATCGCAGAAAGATTCTAATATGAGAGATTATAGCGAAGGTGCTATAAAACATGAAATTGCGAAGGAGAGATCGGTACATGCTACTTCGTACTCGATATGCAAATCGATTCGATTTTTTCCTTCGGACAGACAGACTCACGGACAATCCGGGGCAAGCAGGTTCCCTTGAGTAACCACGGCGAACTGGTTTTAACATAATATTTGGTCTGCGTTCACGGAGATATTTGTTACGCGAACAGGATAAAATTATCGACGACAAACGTGCTTTCCTTCGATTCTCAAGGCTACCATCCACAAGGGGATGCCAATCGCGCGATGTTAATCGAAGTGAAAATGTGCCAATATCGTGAAATTACTGTTACAATTAGGAATTTTTAGTGAGGTCATACTAGCTTACGTTCTATCTGGGAAGCTGATTTTTTATCGCTAGACTGTGGATTTTTATGCAAATTTATATTCTTACGGACACATCTAAAAAGATTGAATTTAGATAAAAATTCCTTTCACCTATTAAAAACTGTAATAAATGCTCTACTTTGAGTATTTTACATATTTCAGGATATTGTACGCATTCTATATATTTTTGCGTGTTTGAATTTTCTGTAAATACATAAACATTCGCAGTTGCCACGTGTTGGGAACAGGTTCACTGTATTCCTTTATTAATATAAAATATAGTATAATTAATATTGGTAGAAGTCTTTCAAGCTATAAATGAAAGAGTAGAAGGGAAATTTAACAATTCTATCAAGATTAGCTGAAAAATTACTTGAAAGAAAAAAAGCTAGTCGCGTATATTTTGATATTAAAGTTAAGACACAATTAGCAAATAAAGTTGATCGGCTCGACGTCTGATTATAAGTAGCTCAAATACATATTGTTACAAACACACTAGGTTCCTATTTCTATATTTTTCCAGAGATAGATTTACGACACTTTTATTATAAACGGTCCATATTCTTCCTATACAATAGGTTGTATAGTCGTTAAAATTGCAGAAACGTAACTCAAAGGAGAACATTATAGTTTCGGAGAAACATCATGTTCTTCAACCATGTAGAAGATATTTTTATAATGAACAATTTTTACGCCAAATTCTCGAATCAACGAATTCCAACTGTACGAAAAATTAGCGTTGCCCACTGTGCGAGTATACACTGAGGCGTTAGAATACTAGCGTCTTGACGCCGACGAACAAATATCCATGTGCCTCGCAGTACGCGAGTATCATAATGATAAATACACGTATATCGTGTAACCCAAAGTAGTGGTGAAATAATAAATAAGACAAAGAAAATAAGAATTCCGCACTGAAGCGACAAACAACCGTTTTGATAATAAAAATATTATTGTAGAATATCAATGAAAGAAAAAACTCTCACGCACTCATGCTACATTCCTCTGACACTTTGACTCTCGGATAATACCTACCTATATGCAATGAGATTTAAAGAGGAATATTTTTAGCTTATGCGATCACGAGTTCGTGTTAGATTTCTAACTAAATTAAAGGAAGCATAAGGTGCTAAATCGGAGCGAAGATTTACATGCGCGGAATGTGGTGACGGAGAGAAACGGGCGCGTGACTGGCAGTTTTTAAGCCCGAAATTCGTGTGCCTGATCCCCAGACCTGTTCGTATGACAAGTAGCATACGCGAAACGGGGCCGATTCGATTATATTCAACGACTGCATGAACTTGATCCATTAGCATTGTGCAATGTCTCGTGGGTGTGTAGACTACTCGTTTTATTATCGCTCGATATTCAACGCGATGTAGAAGTTTTAGGCCATTTACGATAGCGATCTCGTAATGGAAACCAGTCTTATTTTTAGAGAATATTTCCATATGCTATTATATAAATACGAATCTTTAAATATTCTTTTCATAACGTTTGTAGCTTTTCTGAACACATTAATCTTTCTCACGAATACTTTATTTCAATAAATAGACTCTTAGATTAGATATAAAACTGGACAAACCACAGAAGAGAAGATTATAGGACTAAAGAAAACATCGAATAGTTTGACAAGCTGTTCGAAAGGATCTGTCAACAGAACGCAAGCATATTAATTATCTCAAATTTTTCTTAAAAAGTAACGATATACTTTAACACAACTCCTTTACGCTGTAATAAATTATAAATTAAATTATGCTGTATAAATATTTATATTCATCCATAAAAATAGAATATGTATCTCCGTTTTGTAGGTGGTCTAAGAGTCTTGCACAGTGCTATAATCGTGTCAGACGTAAATAAACCATTCGCCTTGTCATCCTTCGTGTCATAATATTCATTTTAGGCGATGAGATCTTTGCATTATCTCTATTGCTTTTTTGCTCCCTCTTTTTGCACTCAAAATTGATCTAATAAATCGATTGATCGACAAATCCATGGCCTGTTTAAAATTCACTATCGAGAAAGGGAGCGAAACGAACTTTCTAAGAGAAAAGGAGATCAAACGATGCGAGAGAGATTAAGTTGGTTCCAACACGATTCTATGATTTGACGTCGAGTGAATATTAATGCTTTGCAAGAGGTAAAGATGGACATGAGTAATGAACTTAAATTATTGTCTCGGTGATCGAGATTGACGAAGTGAATGGCTAATTTAACGAAGCCCTATGGCTGTGGAAAATAACTTGCTTCTATTTGAGGATCAATTCATAAAGCTTGACAAACCGACAGCCTTGTCTTTCGATATTGTGTAACTGTAGTCGTATTGCGATCGAATTTTACCTCTGTCGTATTAACGCACACTGCAGGCAAAAGACACATGAGCATTTCGGCGGAATAAATAAAACTTAAATTTCGATCAAGTCGTTTCTTATCACGGTGCTAGTGAAATTTCACATATTTCCATGAGTCACTGTCTAACATACCGCAAATGGTGTTGTAAAAGCGAAGGTAGAGAAAAAACTGGACCAATTCAGAGGCAATTCGTTAACCAATCTCTTTTTGTCGAACAAATTTCACGGCGTAACCGAGAACGATCGATCATCCGGCAGATTTAGAGCAAGCTTTTCTCAGATTCGTCGTCGTTCACGTAAAGCCCCAATTATCGTCGATTCACGTAGAAGACGTAGTTTGAAGTTTTCAATCTAAAACTGGTCTGTCAGGTTTTATCGAGTTTTCTCTCTGATCATCGAGTTCAGGAGGTCAGTGCGCGATTCCTTAAAGGTGAAACGAATGCGCGGCCATCACGGAACACCGTGCCACGGCAACGAGATCGCGGCACGCCGCGTATTCACAAAGATAAATGAACAGATCCTCGAGAGCATTGCGAATCGCAAGCGTGTGCCATTTGACGATCGGATCACGAACCAACGCGAGAACGTCGACCTTAAAAACGGCCACTGGACTACTGGAGGAACGCCGCGGTGCCGCGCCGCCACGGTGACTCATCGATTTCCTCGCGTGCTAAGAGGAATCGTAATTAATTTTCAGGAGAATTATCGCGGTGCTTTCGCGAAATAGCCCGAAGATAGCCCATCTTTAATCCTCTGCTTCCGTGTATCTCCTGTTGGGAATGTGTTTTATTTACATGTTCGAATTAGTCGAGTCATCGTGGTCATCACGAACCAAAGAACATAGAACGTAGAATCTATTTCTTAGTAAATAATTCTTAGTCTGAGAATTATTACATATAATTCATTCGGACATTTTTTTCATTTCACGAGGAATGCATGTTGGAGAGATTACATAAAAAATTTTGTTCATTTTTCAAAGCAAACGTGTTAGCAGCAATGCACGATGAACTTATTTTCTTGAAGTCGATAAGGCACGATTACGCACTAGGATATGCAAGCGAATAATTCTATGGGTCGTAAAAATACATTGATACATTAATTAACGTGTTTCTATTCCTTTCACCGATTGTACAATCGCAGAAACGTTGAACGCATCTATATCTACGATATTTTTATGCTTTAAAAACCGAGAATGTATGAAAGTAAATCCTACAAAATATAACGAACCAAGAATACGATGAAGAAATGACTTTCGATGAAAGTATCTTCTCTTTTCCTGTATGCTCGTTATAAAAAGTCGTTAAGAACAATCGTCGAGTAATTCGGTCTATCGCTTACGTTTTATATAATGTAATAAGGCGAAACTCTATCCAGCAGGTGGTGTTTGTTTCTTAATTCTCAGCTGAAATTTATCGATCTTCTCTAATTATACATTTACCTTAAAACGTTAGTCTAACGGAATCCAGCTGGCAATCGTTATATCATGGCAATTAAGAATATCATTGAATGTTCGAAGGGGATTAAAGTGAGAAAATTCGCAGGAGTAATCGCGATCGTTTGATGATTAATAACCATTAGCCATGAACGTTCGAACGATAGTACGAATCTTGGTGAAAGCCAGACAAATTGACAATATATCGTTGGCCCTCCCTCTCGCATATCACCGATATGTATGTAAAATTTTTTCTTCTTTTCCATAGAAATCCACGATTACTTCCATCCAAGGCAAAGACATTCTACTACAAGCAAATATTAACTCGCCTGATGCTGGCACGTTTATCAAACATTTACATTTGAGATTGAATGTAGAGTACGTTAGAAAATATGTACCGACTTTGGCACAAATTGATCTGGCCATGGAAATCCGATGATCGTAGGTTTCTTGGACTCGTTGAATATGATTTCACGCCGAGACTTTTAAGACATTTTTATATTTTTAAGAACATAAATTCTTCGTTCATATGGTGGACACGTGATCCACTTCGAATTCCAGACTGGTTAAATATTATTCTTACCAGAATATCGTCTTATTATACTTCTAAAGGGAAAGCAACTTATTCGAACGTCGAAGATTGGCTAATCAAAGCAGGAAAAGATCTTGATAGGAATTTCAAATTTCGTCTTTGCTATTCTGGGATACACTTTAGAATCTAGTTAATTAAAATCTTTTAGAAATCTACGAGAGAATTACGTTGTTTTTCTTCTAAATGAAACTATAAACTGTCTTGATATTAGAATCATTAGAGAACATTATACAAAAAAATCTACGTTAATAATCTTCTTTATTTCTTCGAAAAACGTTGAATAAGATTTAGTATATAAGTCTAGTCTTGAAGATTTACATACAGCTAAAAACGCAGCAAAGAGTTCGAATGACATACGCGAAGCTTAAATTTCAATTGGAATGTATTCCCATAACTCTGGATAAAGGTAAACACTTAGATCAAACATGGGAAATCTTTGCCCGATCTCTCGCTGATTAATTCACAATTGTCCCCTTTAGATATAATTGATTTTCATGCTGTTCGTAAATATTTTGACAAAACGTGGCCTTGAGAGTCCAATAAACGTTACCCGACTCTTGAAACGGGACAAAGTAGGAATTCCGAGTCGTCTATAAATTTTAAAAAGTAGCATGTACCTCGCTGTAATGTAACGTTTAACGGAGCTTTCAACGAATATGGAAGCGCACATAGACCTTGTTCTGTATAGAACCTGCTGATTCTTCAAGTGTGCATACAGGTAACCATTATTGTAAAGCTTCCGCGATTCGAGAGAGAGTAGAGAAAAACAGCTATCTTCGAGGCGATACGATCTGTTGACTGGTCAGAAGAGATACTTCAGTTTGTAGTTGAAGAGGAAGTATGTAAGTTATAGTTGCAGTACATTTTCGATGAGGCACGAGAAAGTCAACGTATCTCTTGGACAGGAGGATACAATCGAGAATTTACTTCTAAACAGCCAGTCATTCTAATTACGAGCTTAATTGCGCCAGTGATTCATTAGATTTTTTCAAAGGATCTTCTTATCCAGAGGATCATGATACATTGTTAAACATTATAACTAGAAAGTTCCGAAGTCCAATAGTTATGCAAGATAATTCCAAGAAATAAAAGTAGTTAGGACTTTTGATTAGTAGTGGAAACAGAATATTTTTTGTTGAAAATAACATTAAACAAATACTCAAAGAAAGAGGTATAAATTAGAGGAAAGGTATCAAGAGTAGGAAATTTTTAAAGGGATTTGCTGTAAAGGTCGATGAATGTTCGATCGTATTATCGAGATTAATAAGGTGTGGAATTTGTAAAAAATTTTTGAGTATTTCTTAGGTGTATTGAAATAAAAATAAAAATTTGATCTTCTAATTCGGTTCGCCATTTACAGGCTCAGATTTAATATTGTTATATTTTTTACATTGTAAATATACATCTTTGCGTTTATATTACAAGTATAAAAAGGCAGCAAATATAGGGGTTGATTTATTACAGGTTAATGTACAAAAGTCAGATTCTCGCCATTGAACTTGCTTCTCGAGAAGCTTACAAATTTCTTAAATCGATATTCGCCATGCATCGTGCATTCGAACAAATGCAACAAGGTTATTTCTGTGTATATGTATTACCTTGCTCAGGTAGTAAATATACAAGCAACGAAAGGCAACCAATTTTTTCATCTCTATCAGATTACGAATTAATGACATGGATGATCTTTTCAACTGACCAATTTCAAGTTAAAAGACAGAAGAAAAAAAAGAAAAGAATAAGAGAAAAAGAAACGAAAAAAGGATTCAAGAATGACGTATAGGTTTGTGGGTTGAATCGATACGTCCTACCGTAAAACGACAATTTCTAGGAAAAGGCGGCTGTTCGTACTGTTATGGTAGCTCTCGGATTACCAACTGGCAGTGCTACTTTCAAATGAATCTAATACTTTCTACCGTTCGATTACGATTTGCGGGCAGCAACAACCTGATCGATTTATCCGTCGAATTACCTCGTGCATTATCGTTTTAACCACTTGTCTTGAAAATCAGCCCGACAAAAAGCATCTCCGCGCAAAGAGGCTATTTCATCGACTAAAAAAACTTACAACGAATTCTCCACGTCAATCGCATAAAATACAGAACGTGTAAATTTCACGTCACCAGTCTGATTCATAGCCGTCACATCACGGTGTCTTCGCCAAGTATTTAATTCGACACGTGCGTACATTGATTTCATTGAGACGACGAGTATCTGTCGTATTTGTTTAGCTACGATAGTAGTACCTGTTCAAATACTCTACACTCGTGTGGACAAGCTAATAGACCTCTCTATAACTTAATCGCTACGTACCAATCCCTTCTATTCCGCTGTTTTTCGAAATCGGCGTTAGAATGCTCAATTCCTGGTCAGAATTGGGAGGCGTTAACGCATCTGTGGGTGTCCTCGATATTATTCTCGCTTGTATAACCTTCGAAGAATCTATCACAGTACCTTCCATCTGCGAATTCTTTGCCTCTATCGGATTATTAACCGTACATTTCTTGAAATGAGTTCTCATGTTGCTACTTTGAGAAAATCTCAAGCCACAGTTTGGACAGGAATACGGTTTAGTTCCTGTATGGTAATTCAGATGAGTCTTTAGGTGATGCTTCTTCGTGAACGCCTTCGAACATAACGTGCATTGATAAGGCTTTAAACCGGAATGTAATCTCGTATGTAACGTCATGTTCGATCTATCAGCGAAGGCTTTCTGGCAGACCTGACACTGATATGGACGTTCTCCCGAGTGGGTTCTAAGATGCTGCTTCAACAACATCTTCCTGGAAAATGCTTTTCCACACTGTTCACACTGATGCGGTTTCACTCCAGTATGGATTCTAACGTGCATGTTGTAGGCGACCCGCTGATTGAAACTCTTGCCACATTCCGCACAGCCATACTCCTTACGGTTACGATGAATCTTCATATGGGAGCTCAGGTAGCCGCGGTCGTTGAAGTATTTGCCGCATTCTGGACAGGTGGCTGCGAATTCCCTGGTGCCCTCGTGAACGCTTCGGTGGTACTTGTAATTTCGTAGTTGGGAGAATTGTTTGCCGCAGTCGGTACAACGGAATGGCTTCTCTCCTGAGTGCGTTCTAACGTGCACCTAAATTTCCCATTACAGAAAAGAACAGTGAATATCTTTTTAAATTATATCTTTTATTAGTCGCGGTTGGTTACTAAAGGTTCTAGCGACAATCAGATCGAATGGATGAATTTTGTAACATACGTCTACGTTTGTAATTACAAGAAGGAAATAATGAATTTTCGTTAATTATATCTTTTATTAGTGGTAGCTGGTCGGTAAAGATTTCAGTGACTATTAAATTGATTGAAAATTTTTTGCGACGCGTACTTGGAATTGTAATTAGAAAAAGGAAATAATGAATTTTTCTTGCAACTTTTCTAATGATAGCTAAAGCTGAATTACTCGATGTTTTAGTGTCTATTAAGTTGGACGTTATTTGTTGATTTCTATAAACCGCAGGTATACGTATAAATGTACGTTTTAATGGAATGTGAGCTATAAAAAGACGTAGACGAAGAAGCGTAATGTTGTTGGAAAAAATTAGTTATTGTTGAGAACTTTGAAAATGAAGAGTAAATTCTATAATACTAGTGATACGCGATCAATTAAGCAACAGCTGGATGAGAAACAGTCGGGGATAACAATGATTATCGTATCGAAGTCTAATTAATAAGAATTTCAGTTCAAATAACAAGGATAGAATTTTTATTTATTCTAATAACAGAACAAGAAGTTAGAAGCTTTATATGAAATTTTGCTAGGATATCTAGCTGACCTTTAATAATATAAAATAAGGTATAACGAGGAAACTATAAATCGCGAAATTTTATTACAACGTGTTACGAGGATGAACAGTAAGCTTAGACAATATATGAAATTGTAGAGAAATTATAAATTATGGAACCTTATTACAGTATCTTATTATAACCAGTGATGTTATCATTCGTAATTTTAGTAATGCAGGATATAGAACCGTAAAAAAATTCTACATCGCGTAATTTTGCAACAATGTCATATAGCAACGGTGGTTAATCAGCCGTAACATCGGTAATATACAAGTTATTAGATTAAAACGAAAAAAGCAGAAAAGATATGAAGCAGCCGGTCGATCAGTACCTTCAGGGAAGCTTTGGTAACGAAAGTCTTGCCACACTGATCGCACCTATGATTCTCCTGCGCTCCTTTGCCGCGTTGAACACCGTCCTGACTAACTACAGCATCGTTATTATTATTATCACTGTTGATAATAACTCTTTCAGCGAGTTTATCCTCGATCTTTGTCTCGTTTTGCAGCTTCTCGGCTTCCACGTTGGCGAAACGATCGATTTTACCGATCGACTCGATCGTATCGCACAATCTGCTAACAGGATGAGAAATTTCCAGCTTCTGCGGCGACTGAGGTAACGCTTGACCGAAATAACTACCCTTTCTATTGATATTCATACGACTACTCTCTGAGGTACTTGGCAACGATCTCGTTGTCGTGGAAATTACGTTATTTTGAGATTGTACGATAGTCTCGTTGTTTCTGGCATCGTTATTCAACGATGGAGTGATTTGACCGATCGTCAATGATGCAATTTGAGATGAATATAATTCTTGAGGCCTTGGTGCCAAAGCAGGGTTCGCTTCCAGTAACTTCTTATCGTTATTGTACGTAACTTCGTGGGTGGTAGGAACTTCGATACCATAATAATGGTCCGTAGGCGTCGAACTTTTGGGGAGCTGTCGATTAGGGCTGGTAGAGATCGCTGGAGATCGCGTGACTTCTGGCACACGCAGATTTTCCCCGGTTTTCTGCAACAAGATCACATCGAAACCGCTATTTCCTTCCTGAATTTCACGCCTTAAATCTCTACTATTTGACTTTATCAGGCCAGACCACTTTTTTGCCTCTCTATTTAACACGATCGTCTTAATTACACATTATGCATATACACGTAATGTGTATAATTCATCCTCCATGGGTTACTCGACCGTAAAGAGCTCATACAGAGCTCGTACCAACCGTCCGTATAAACCACCAATTATCATTAGAGAAAATCATCGGAAGCAATTAAGCTGATCTGGCTTGAAGAAGTGTTGGCTCTACATTAATCGTCGATTCGTGGTTTTCTAATTGTTATTCTCAAGTTACGGCACCTCGTGTAACCGATGATCATTGATCATTCGTACCTTTGTAAAAGAATATGTGCGATTAGTACACGCATACTCGTACAAGTGAAATACAGGATCAACGGTTATTTGATTGTAATTAGAACGTTAATGCAATAGTAAGTTAAAATAGCAAAAAATTATAGATTTAATTTATTCGTATTCCAGCCACCGACGATCAACATGTATTTAAAAACTGAATTCTAAATATTCTCAAACACATATGGTAACGAAGGACGATAAAATAACCATGAATTTTCATATTTCATTTTCGTATTTATATTTACAGTTAACTTCTACAACTTCTTTTAACGCATTGTATACGTTAATATTCCACGTAAATATTTCGTTTGCGAACGGAACCAAAATTGGTCTTCTTTTATCAGCCGTTCATTGCTCTATGTTTCTGTATTTTCTGATGACATGCTGTGGCGCGAAAAGTAACTTACATCATTGATCACATCGCAGTGGAAAGATACGATCTGTATAAAAGCGCAATAACGTTAAAAGTTTGGGCAAAGTTAAATACTGGCGTGTGCTTTTCGATGAAAAGCGTCCCACTTATTTTGCATTGCACGATACTCGAGATTGTTAATCCGTTTCTACCAATAATTCAAGTGCCAATCTTCGGATCGACGAAATCATGTACCTATATCAGCGACACGCTCTTTTAAAAGAAAGGTGCGCCTCGTTGCAACGAGAAGTACAAGAAAAAAAGAAAGAAGAAGAAGAAAGAAGCGATTCTGCATGAAGGTAGAGACGGGGCCAGGTTGCGCAAGGTTGTAAAGTAATCGGAAAAAATCTGGAGCATATCAGTGCACGTGTCGAAAGAGAAAACGTTCCTCTCCAGATTGCGTGTAATAACGCGTAAAAGCGATTCTCGCAGCCGGCTGGTGCCACCAGCTGGTCTGGCACCACCTTCTGGGCTACTCTTCGAAAAAGAAACGAAGATGCGAAGTAAAAAGTGCACGAAGACAGAAAAAGAGGGAGAAAAAGATGAAAAAGGATACAAACAGAGGGAAACAGAACGATGAAGAAAAAAGGAAAAAGAGCAAGTGGTACGTGTAACTGATAGTTTCATTAATAAGAATGACATTGGCCAAGCAAGAGGAGGCAGCTGGTGTCGTGGACACGTCTTATCACCTGGCACCATCGAATTACCATGGTCCGCTAAATGAGCCAGCAGAAGTGCACACCCGGAGGAGCACTGATTCCTCTGCATATTTCAGCTGAAGAAAGCAAAATGAACGGCTGGCATATCGAGACGCGCACGGTTGAACCGCGTGCTTTCATTTGTGGTGAAAGGTCGACGAAGAATAAAGTGGGTCCTGCTTGTTCCCTCAGCTCTTCTCGCGTCTTTCTTGTTTCCTCTAGAAACAACGAGCGATCGACTGTATAGGGTGGTTTGCGAGACGACCAGTCAAACTCAAGCTGTTCCCTTTATAATTTGTCGCGGACATTTTCCAAAATGTATTGCATAAGCGTCTGAAAATGGATGAAAAATATGCCAAGGTATATATCTCCTTCGTAAAATATTGGATCGTGTTATGTTTTTTCTTTCGTGTTATGTTATGTCTTTTCATATTCTTGTGAGATTGATCGGTATTGAGTAATTTTACGGTTTTGGAAACATAAAAATTACTTGAAGAGAAATGAACTGCTACTGGAAATTTGATCGATAGATTGTTCTACAACAAAGTGAGTCTTAGACGCTACATTTTGTACGAGAGACAAAGAGAAAAATTTAATCCTTTCACCTTTTTTACACGGTTGATTAGTTGACAGTTCGTTTAAAACTGCGTTAGAAACATCTCGACGGAGAAGATATTCAACACCAAGAATCGAACTGTAGAAATACAAAAAAAGTATTGTATTAATAAAAATGAAAAATCCAGCAGCAACGAAATAAATAAATTACGAAACAAAATGGATGACAATCATAAATAACGCGAGCAATATATCGAACTCTAATACAAATTCCAATTGGAACGATTTACTTTCACCATTTCAAAAAACAAAAGCGACAAAATTTTCTAGTTATCTTAATGAAACGATACGATCATCGTTCAATGAAGCATTTTTCCTTTTTTCGAAACATTCTACGAATTGAACTGTCAGAAAAATCTGAAATATCAATAATTTACATTCCTCGTTACTTTTTCTTCCTGTATTCTGCATCAAGATAACAAGTTTCGTCGATTGTGCTTTATCGCAGCGATGTAAATGTATGGATGAACACGCAAAACAACAGCATTCTTAACCCACTCAAGGTGATTCGAAACTGTTTCTGACTAACTTAACATGTTCGATCGAATTGACGGACAATATAGTTAATTATTTGATAACGTTTAACGGCGGCCTAGTTTCATTTTGTCGATATGAATCGATTCAAATGCCAGACAACGGCTTGACAGTTCAAAACAATTTCTGCTCTACTTGCACACCAGCGATGAAACATCCTTTCTTTACGATTGATACGGTAGATAACGATTTCAGTCATGAAACGAGAAACAGGATTTGCGCGGATCGGCAGAACTACCGAGTGGATTAACATTTTAACTAAATGATTTGGAATAACCAATATTTTATATGCTCGGCATGCGCATATCTAATTCACTGAGAACAGTTTGCTCTGATCGTAGGATCGCGTGTGCGTTTGTTGCAAATTCAATTGCCAGACACTGGTCTGGTATTAAGGATGGTAACGTGCTCGCCTAGATGCTTGCAATAAAGTTGAACCGATCATATAGAATATATAGTATCGTCCAAAAGTGTAGGCTCAGGTATCGTTAAGTATCTTACGAGTAAAACGATTCGAACGGGAATTAGTTTAAATTTAATCTTCAAAGGATCTTTAAAGAATCTTTATACGATCGCTTGCCTACCATGGTTAATTTCGGTTAAATTAAAAAGATATAGAATCTTTGCGAAAAGGAAACCTATATCTACATTAAAGATCGCTTGGATTGATTTCGCAGTTTCTAAGAAACGTACGACGTAATCTCTTTTCCACCGTTAACGGCCGAGAAGATATGCTGACAATTAAAGCAGCGGCCTGATACTTTGGAACGCAGTGTATTATTTAGTTAGACTGGAAAACACATTAGGGAAGAAATCGGACTCCGGGGAACATTCAATAAAGCTAAAATTTAATACAGTCGCGAAGAGACAAATGGCTGAATATATTTAAAACGTCTAAGGCGTACGAACTGTTCGCGGACTTTCCATAAGTGTTTTATACCTGAAACGGGGACGATCTCGAGCAGTACAGACGGGTGAATGTTATGCAATGACCCGAGCATGTTCGAGAGATCATCAAACGCGAGAGGGAGATGGAGGAAGAGAAGCAAAAGAGCGGAATGCCGAACGAGTGATTTCACAGTAAAGATTTGCAAATCGAAGGAAAGGGGAAAAAGGGGGTAGAGCGTAAAAGAGAAATAAAAGTAAATTAAATGGTTAGCTGATTTTACGACGAAACTACGAAGAATCCTATTTCCTTAATGGACTGTTTAATTTGCAAAATTAACGGCCCGGGTACGCGATAATTCTGGAAAATAATTACGGGAAGGCTGGAGAAGAGTTAGAATGTTTCACGCGTTCAATATGCCTACATAGGTTCTGCCTAATTAGCCTTTGAAGCGACTTATGCTGCCGGTAACACACAACAGTCATGGCGGAAGAATAATGCAAATATTTTCACTCGTTAATCTTTCGCTACACAACTTAGCTAAACCGGACTACTGACATTTCCAATCTCGTAAACGAAGATAAGTCTCATGACTCGTTAAGATTTTACCTCTGTCCAATCATTGGATCGAATCATTTCCATTTCCTGTCCGATGAATTTTATTTTTTGTGTCAAATCTGACGATGGTATCGTATCTGATGGACATAATATTGCTTCTATATATTTAATGCCGATACCGACGATATAATTTAACAATAAGGAAAGCATACTTTAAAACGGGCAAGTTGAACAAATTGAAAAATATTCAGGAATGCGGTGGAATCGATTATTCGGTGCAATATCATTTTAAAGTCCTCGAAAGCTTGAAGAAAACAAAAAATTAAAATTATTAACTTAATCGCGTACTCCCTATATAACGATACAAAATACTTATCATAAATAGTACATAAATGAACAAGGAATTAATCTGAAATTAATTTTGTGTAGTAATATCGCCTCTGTGGTAATATCGCCATATGGCAAGGAATCTCGAAAGATGAGATCGCCTAGTCTCTCGTTCTTGATCAAAAGCCATGGTAAACAAGTCACTTTCTGTACGAAAGGATAGCGATTGCTACCGAGCAAGATTAGTAACTCGATCTGCCGAGATCCGTGTATGCGACGTGATGTAACAATATGAAGGCACAGAACGGAATCGGTAATTGTATCTGGTCGATAATCGACCGAACAAATTCATCGAGGCTTGTGCAATTGAAAATCCGATGTGTTACGAAAAACTCCTCGAGTTACTGGATCGTGCCGAATTTTCAATAATATTTTCTCGATCTTCTCTGTATATCAGAGGCATTGCTCCAATTTTCATGAAAGCGGTGAAAGGAAATATGTTCCAACAGAGACGGAACAGTCGACCGGAGGAAAAATCTCAAAACTGTTATATCTTGTAAACTAAAGAAAAAAGAGGAAACGAACGTATTAGATTCGATCTCTATAATCGTAGCAAAACACGACGACAGAGAGCCTGATCGATTGCCCTAACTGTAATTACCTTGTAATTACCCTACCATAAAAATAAGCAGACTCGATATTTATTGTATTTGACCCAAGAACTCGATTAATCAGCTTAGAAATTTCGTAGTTGATAGTCCAGTTGAAAAATATGCTTTTCAAATTATCGCGAGTCTGAAGAATAATGAAACTGAAGATACGACGATCGAAGATTGGGTATATCTAGCGTCTTCCCCTTTACTTTCTTCCAAACTCGGTCGCGATTCGAGGAAATAATTGGTCGATAATTGTTCACGGCCTAGATTCGTTTAGTAGATACTCAAAAACATCTATGGTCGCAGATATTACAAATTACCGTTTATTTTTTCTATAACTGGAACGCATCCAGATCGTGCAATCGGATATTCAGAGAGCGATTAGTTTACGAGATAAATAATCTTCTGAAAGGAATACCACAGCTGAATGTAATGGGCACCTTGAAACAGAAATCCCGCTTCGTGTCTACCTCCCAGCTATACGAGATGTTTCCAGAATACTTATTCAATTTGTATCACGCTAATGGATGCCACGGCAGCCATTTAAATGCTCCTCAAGTATCTCCACAACGAAAATTACCACTTGCTTCCCAAGTAATTGTACTTTGTACAGTTACATTGCTGTTCGAACATACTGTATCAATCGTGGGTGAGAATACGACTGCTTATGTTAACGCCACGATAGACAGATAGATTCCCAGGTACCTGGCATTTCTTCAGTCTCAAAGAATTATCATGTAGTTCGCCTAAGTATCGGTTACATGCTAGATACTCGCAATTAACGTCTCTTGCTACACGATTTTCCTTGCCTAACAAACTCGCAATCTTCTCTAAGAACTTTTCGCAACGTCTATTCGTCTAAGGTAACATATAAAGAGCAAAATTATCATACGGAAGACTGCATGAAAAACTTACGGCATCGTCGACGTGGGGCTGAAGGACTATCGGCTGTAACTTGGGCAAATGGTAAGGCCTGACAGTTTGCTTCCACGGCGAGGCTATGACTCTATTAGCCACTTGTCTTCTCGGCGATTTCCAGACGAAACAGTGATCACGACAAGTCAAATCTTCACCAACGTCCAAATTTTCGTACGATCTGGTACTTGCAGGTAACTGTAGAGCTACAGTTTTACCTTGACAGGGATCGATTCGAGAACGAATTACACTGAGACGATCAGCAGGAATCCTCTCTTGCTCGAAACAGCTACCGTATGTAGATAAATTTCTCCCGGAGGTATCTTCTTCGTTCGTAGCTTGGAAACGATCATGGTCACCTTTCATTCTCGCCTCGAGTGGATCCAATTGCATGCTACGAAGATCGTACAAGCTCCTGGAAAAGCAAAATTCCTGCTGACGAGCTTTTTCAGAAGAATCGCAACCGACAAACGGATTTTCCGAGTGTGCACTGGCTACGTCGCCAATCCTATCGATCCTAGGAACCACGCTGATCGGTTGATACCGGCTGACATCTGTCTGATTCAACTTGTCCTTATCCATACGCTGATCTAGACCGTGAATAGTCTTTTCTTGAGCCGCGCTCGGGAAAGGAGCAACGGGCCACGTTGTAGAGCAATATCTACTTGGTCTTGGTCCGTATCTCGATCCGGCAAAGTTCATCGATTCAGGAAGCGGTCTGATTTCTCTTGCGGTTTGCAAGGACTCGATCGCCGGATAGGATTCCTCCTTGCCCGCGGAATCTCCATCTTGATTCCTACGTGGACGGCACCAGCGGTCACAGCGCGGATACTGGTCGCACTGAAGGTACTTTGGACTGATCTTCACGTCCTTGATGTCTTCCTGCTTGCAGTCAGCCTGCGTGCAAGTCATCACGACAGGCACCGGCGGAAGTCTAATGTGGAGGGCTTCGGCCGCGTGTAGAAACGCATTCAGACGAGGACGAGGTACCGTCGCGCTTCCTGTATACACGAAACCGAGGATCGCCGCCAATTCTGGTGCCTCTACCCCGGCCAGGATCACTGTGATGGGCTCGCAATGCATCGACGTTCTACTGTGCGCCAGCAACACTTCCTGAAAACAGAACGACGAGCTGGGTTATTCAAAGAGGGCCAAAGATATTTATGGGCAACGTGAATGTGAACGAATGTGAAATTTTTGCTGGCCAACTTGTCGAGGTTCACTGTGACACGGCGTGTTACGCCGTTCTCCAGATCGAGAATTTAAATTCCGCGTGTGCGTCGCGGAGACCTCTTTCGGCTCTGGGAAAAGGTCACGGATGATTTGATATCCTAGTTATTTTTGTACAGTTTTAATAATTCCGTTTTAATAATCTTGTTCGTTGTTTGGAATAAATTTAGATGGCCACTAAGATCTTACAACGATGTTTTTCCTCGATGAATTATTAAGTTTATGTCTTAGTTTACTTTAATTCGTTTTTATTATAAGTTTCATTTAAGTATCCAATATAGTTATTGCGAGACACTGATCAAAGTCCTTTTTAACTAGATTGTTGCTCTTTTCAGTAAGCATCACACTTCACTTTGATCGTAGATTAAGAAAATAATTTTCTATCAGAAGGTTAATTAAAATTCTAATCTCTCGTCCATTAAAAGAGAGAGAGAGAGACTTTGTGAGACTTTATGTATAAAGATCATAGATAGATATAAATTTCATAGAAAAATGAAGTTGCTTGAAAATATAATTTCTACTCTCATCTGACATAAATTCGCGTGAAATTACTTAAAAACGTTGTACTTCAAACTTGAAATACTTACAATTAGAATTTCATATAAAGAGATTCTAGTTGTTACTAAAGATATTTCAATGAATTTCCATCGAGATACCAACTTCACCTCATAATTTCATTCACTGATATGACTCTGTGAAAACCGTTCTCCGAAACTTCGTCTTTCTTCTAACGAAACGAGAGCGAAATGAGTATCGATATTCTCGTTCAAGGCGATTAAAACGTGCCACTATGCTTCCTTCTATGCAACCGGACGCATAAATGGAATCAACGCGAGTTCTCCAAATGGTTTGCCTGGATCGCGATCTACGTCTACGCGCAATGCA
This sequence comes from Bombus terrestris, assembly GCF_910591885.1. Taxonomy (NCBI): domain Eukaryota; kingdom Metazoa; phylum Arthropoda; class Insecta; order Hymenoptera; family Apidae; genus Bombus; species Bombus terrestris. Next base: position 1,462,861 of record NC_063277.1, on the reverse strand, counting down.
AAATGTTCAACGACGTGGACGTTATCTGGGATCATAAATCTTGAGGATAGAAAAACGCACAACTATCATGCATTCCGAATTAACAGAGAACATACTAACGCTATAGAGCGGTTTACATACTAACATTATAGAACTTATTCACCATGTATACTATAGTCACTATAGTTTACAGTGATTGCTGAAGAGCTTCCGGTGTTTCCATAAATTACTTTGAAACAGGGATAATCGAATATTAAAAAGTAATAACTCAGCGATAAAATATATTTATATTACTATAGAAGAGATGTAACTAAAGATGTGACTAAAGATTCGTATGGTGCCCAGTATAACGGCGCTACTAACAAATTACTGACATGTGACTTGATAAAAACGTTACGCAATTTTTACTCTCATTGCATTTGCGTTCATTGATTTACAAGATTTTTTTGCAACGTTTTTACAGTTACTAATTTAAGATGGTTTTGCTGGAAACTTACGCATAATTCTATGTAATTGACGCTCACCAGCTTTTCGTTCGCGACTGAATATTACCATCACCGATATTTTAGTATCAAAGCAGTTTATTAATTTTGTTGTAAATTGCGTGCGGATGTTTATAATGCGAAAATGCAAATATCTATCTCGACTACTAATTTGAACAAAAATCAGTCCGCGAAACAACTTTAAACGCGAATGGATTAATTCTATTAAGTACATGTTACATTTTTAAAAACAGACATACTATTTTCATGCCATTTTTACTTTTCTACGTGAAAATAAAAAAAATTTCGTTATTTGACTTATTAATACAAAAATTTTCTTTCAATTTATTTAATGAGAATAGCTCAATTTATATAAGAAAACGCAAATTACAATGCGAATGAATGTACAACATATTTTCTATAAGATATGTATTACAGATATATGTTAGAATTCATAAAGATCAATGGCTGAAATAACTGGTTAAAACTAAACGTAGGTAACTCATGGTCGTATACATATATCACATTAAATGCTTCATTAAATACATATTAAGAAACCAACATGCAAAACAAAAAACTTTAATCGCTTTTCTAACAACAAAAGTAATTGAGATTGATTGTATCAGATATTTTCTATCCTGTATTAAAGGTTTACTGCTACGTAAAAAGTTCTACGGCCATACTTATGTACAGTAATTGATACGATGTTAAAACTCACGAAAAAGGAGGGAAAAGTATATCTATCTATCTATTGCCGAATGTATAAACGAAATTGCATCGTGAGATATTTTATTCGGATATAAATATAGCATCAGAAATAGTTCATTGGCAAATATTGCAGCAATTTGTAGTAAGAAAAATTAACTGAAACTTCCCAGGGATTTTAACACCCGTTCTTCACGGTAGAATAACTTTAAGAGATAAATCACCAGATATCAACAGCTTTCTTTGAACGTACCACGAGACGCATAATTATTACACCAATTTTCTATCAAGATAGAACTGCGAACGATAACACGACGTAAGTAATGGCAGTCATTAGAGAACCGCGGCAAACTTTTCTTTGATGCGTAACCAGTTGATGCGTCGGCTCGAACGACGAAGGGACAAGCACACAGATGGAGAAAGATCGACGATCGATTTCGTACTCCAAGGAATCCCACAATTTTCAAACGGATACAAAATTGACTAACCCGTGATCCTGTTCTCCTTTCATCCTCTTCTTTTTTGTTATTATTCCATTCTGTCGCTGACTAATTCGTTTTTGTCTGAATAATACGGGCGAAACACCTGGGAATTCCACGAATATTTTAAAAATAATTGTTCCATTAATCTGCGTCGCAATTAAAACGACGAGCTAACACATTTCCTCCGACTTGCTATAAATAAGGACTATTAAAACGAGGACTATCGGGGAAGATTTTTGTGACAATGATATATTGCCGGATAGAGTTATAAGTCCAACTCACTTTTTAACGTTTTCTGTAATATTTATTCTCTATTTTATAGAGGTATATAAGAGTATGTGAAAAATAATACAGTGTATGGAATTTTCTTATTATTTGTATGTGTAATGAATTATGATTTGGAAAAGTGTTGCTGTTTTTCAGGTGAACGAAACTATGGATTCGTTGTAATACCAAATTACACTTTTGTTCAACTCGAAAAATTCCTCTAAATAATTAGAATAATACGTGCTCGTCAAAATTATTTTTACCACTATAAATAGTAAATAATCGATAGATCTGGCTATTTTGTAGAAACATTTCAAGAAATGCCGCAAGATTTTACTTCGGTATATAAATTGCTATAAAAATCCTATTAAATAAAACGAACGAAAGTAATAACGAGATACCTCCAAGATTTCATACAATACAACATTTTTTGTCTATTTGGCTTAATAGCACATCTCGAAAACGTAACCTGCATTCCGCTTTATGCAGAGGTAGCGTAGAGATATCTTCGTTAGTACCAATTGATTGATAGCAAAATAAGTGAAAATCGCCCGCTCGATCCTTTATAAAATTCTTATTTTATTCCTCATTGTCGATTTTAATAGGACTTAACTTTTTTTGCCTACATCACTTCTGCATTAAACGGCTCATATATTATAGCAAATATCAGAGAAACAGGTACGTGTTACTCAGCTTCGTTAACCGTAAGTGTATTTGATCTAGTCACCAACTCCGCTGCATTTCTAACGTTTCGAACGCTACGCTAACGACACGATCAGATACGGTAATTAGTGGAAATTAACTCGATATCAACAGATTCAGGAATGTAGATTTTATTCATGACATTGCTCCACTTTCGATTAGATTAAACCAGCTCTTTCGATGAGATTCTTCGTCTGTTCACCGTACAGAATAGGATAATTACTTAGAAAGCTGCAGTCTTTGTATTTCGATGATTTTTTAATATGCTATAGAAATCGATATTTCGAACGTTTTCCGTATTATCGCCGAACTATTTTAGTTTTCGACATATTTGTAAAAAACTGTCACTACCACTATAGCAAATTCTGCCAATAATTGTACGTCCGTGACAGCATTGTGCGTTAATATAATATAAATATAAACAGAAGAAAAAAATTAGGTTTAGGTCAACCGTTAATGTCAAGGTTATTTTATCTGGCCGACAATCAATGTTAAAGTACACTGCGGTCACGCACGCACAATTATAGGCAGAATTCATTGTAATGGTACCGACAGTCTTTTGCAAATATCTCGGAAACTAAGACCGAGCGGCGATTACATATATAAGAAAAGCTGTGTAGAATCATGCAGCCAACAACGTATTTATTAAAGAATCATCAATGGCGGCAGCTTTCTAAATAATTACCGAGGATTAGTACTTGGTACTTAAGTATTTACACGTTATAGACTTGTCACGTTCAGATCAGATACTTTCTTTCGTGTGTAACAAACCGAGGTTACTATGTAGGCGATTTAATGAAATGCACAACCATAAACCTTATCGTCACGTTATCTATATTGTAACAATGTTTCAAGCACGATATACAGATAGAGATACGTATCTTCGAGAAGAAGTAGAAGAAGAAGAAGAATCTTCAAGATTAGCGTTTCCAACCTTGCGGGTCCGAGATGTTTGATTTGTGAATAATTATTACTAGAAACAATTAAGAATACTCTTTCAACATAGCAAAGTACCAACCACGTTTATTTTACTAATAAGTGTGTAACATTAGAAAGGAAATTGAACCTATTTGTAATACTGTTGTGATAAAAAATCTTGACAGTGCTTGTAGTTTATACCGTGAATTTAACTTCGTGGTGCAGGCAAAATCAAGGAAAATTCTAATAGATAAATCTGAATCGTTTAAAATATTAGAACACATTATTGCATAAACTCATAAATGTTCGGAAATTTCTAACAAAATTCCGTAGATAAATATGGATATTATGTATCGTTTGCTATACTTAAAAGTACTTAAGATGGTATAAAAAGTATCTACAAAACTGTAACGAAAAATAATAGTATTTTTTATTAAATGAAAGAATTGAAATATTTTGACGATTATTCGTAATATTAGGTCGTCCGAAAAGTTTCTTTCGTTTTATAAGGAAATAATGGGTACACAACATTTTCCGTTTTATATTATTTTATCGAATTACGTATGACCCATTTTGTTCCATCAAAATAAAGATCACAACGTTCGACGGATTAGGTTTCATGTTTGTATAAGGATGCGTTGTTGTAAAAGACGTGTCTGTAAAAGAAAGCCTCTTCTCGGACAAGCTAATATATTAAAGCTTAAAGAACTATAGAATAATTTAGATTTTAGACAGTCGTGATTTGTGATAAATATTCCCGAGCCCAAAAGCAAATTGGGACACGTACGATTACGTTCTTCTTTAAAAGAGAAGCTTTGAAAATATAGCGAAATTTCAGATCAAATTCAGATCGATGACTTTGTTATTAAAAAATGACACGAGTAAGGCCGGGAGAATGTAATAACATAATCTCGTATATTCATCTTAATAGTCGTCGAGTTAACCAGTTGAAAGTATATTCCTACATGTAGCAAAGTGCAGTTTCTGGATCATTTTATTATCCGCGCTTAATCTTAAGTGTTCTTCTATGATAAATTATTGTACTGAATGCAGTTGTATATTAGCATAATACATAAAAAATATGAGATCTGAAAATCGAGGCAAGATTTATTATCAAATACCTAATTGCCGACGTCGCGTCGTCGCATCTCGGTCGTTACAATTAGAAATCAATCACAATTTTACATAATAAGTTGCGAGAAAGCCGAGATGCGAATCGATATTTCCAAACCATTTTTATATACCTAATAAGATATTAAATTGTTTTACTTTCAGTTTGTTACTTAATCACTCGAGTTTTACGAAATTCCGCAGCGAATGTTTGTTCTTTTTAGAAAGCACCTCTTCGGTAGAAAATAGTGTAACGAACGATTACATACAAACAGACACGAAAACCTAGAAATACGAACATATTTTTAGAGAATGGTAATTTAGATATTTGACGCAGCCATTATTCTCCTGTCAGTGTATAACATCCATTTTTATACAAAACTTGTATAGTCGTTTAGCATCGTTTTATCAAACGGATAAGCGGTAATTTACATAAATCGAAATATGTACTTCGACACATGCTACTATAATAGAAGAACGTTTTATCACGAATTCATATCACGTTTTACAATATATACCGTTAAGATGCTTTGCACAAACGCCATTAGTTGTACGGGACGTTAAGCGACCACCTGGCACGACCATCTGATTTTAATTTTAAATTTTCGGCCCCAATCGAAAATAAACTCACACGTTTTATCGCGTCGATATTTTCCACGATTGAAGGGTCAATCACTAATTCATTCCTGACGAATTACAAGCAAGTCGATTTATCGAATATAAGACAGCTATATTATTTATCTTCAACTATTTGTTTACTTTTCATTGATTTTCAAGCAAGTATCCGTTTTTATATATTTTTCCGAAAAAAGATAAATTTCATGGAAACTATAGTAGCTCTTTATTTAAAATATGATGTAATTAAGGACATATCTATGCGACTACGTGCTTACATAGAAATTCGTAACATCTTATTCTTCCTCTCTAATGGGAACAGTGTCAACTAATTTGAATTTGCGAGAATAAATATTCGCGAATTTCGCCTTGACAAATTGATAAGAAAAAAATACCTCGATAATTTATTAGACGTGAACGTTATGTTATAAGAAATATTTCTAGCGAAGAAGCGTAAATATACATTGTGCTTCCGTGAACATAAGAATTTTTACATCTTTTAAAGAGAGAGTAAAGGCGGAGTAGAAACAGGATGGGAAGAAACGTAAAAGGAAGAAAGAATGAGACTGAAGAAGAAAGAAAGATAAAATGAATATAATAGTCTCAAAATAAATAACTAAACAAATGTATATTCCAAAAGGAAACAAATTTTGTAAACGAGATTTGAAAATCTTAGAAATGGACCTCTTAACAGTGGAATATGTATGTGGTATAAATTCGAACAATGAGTCTAGTGATCTCAATTCGTGTATAAGGTGTATATATATATATATATATCATAGGCCATAGTTACGAAAAGATCAAGTTCATCTAATATTCACAAAAGATTGTACACAAAAAAAAGAGCGGTATCCTACGAACACGAGGCATCGTCATTCTTTTCAAGCGAAAACACACACGTGTACGTAAAAGTTGTTTATGACAATCCACCCTAGAGGCGAGAACGTTGTACTATCTTGGGAATATAGTGAATCAACTGCTATAAAATAGCTGCGTGCAAGTATTTTAATGGTCCCGTAAGCTTCTATCTGGAGGATCAAGCGACGGCGTTTAGCATGCATCAACTCGCATAACGCATACAGTGCGTCCTACGTGCTAGAAGCTCTCTCGTGCTCTTTTCAGGAGACCGAAACGGTAAATGAAATCATTAGGGTGCGCTGACCCACGAATATCGAGCCGTATTTTCAAGATGAGTGCACGCCTATAAATGTCATCGAGCTATTTCTTTCAAGACGTATCTCAAAACGTTACACTGCAATTAACTGGTGGAAAATATGCATACTAATTACTCGTAGTTTAAAATAAAGGTTCTTCACGATTGAAATAAGCTTCTTAAATCAAGCGAGTACTTCGTTTATTTCATATCAAAATTTCTAATATTAATGTCAAACATTAACGACAGAATTATTTGCCATTAACATATTAATTTTTTTTAACATCCATCTTGATGAAAAGACGATAAGAGATACGTAATCGTGTAATCTTTTATAAATTAAGTAACATCGTTTTCCTCGTTGTTGATTGCGAAATGACTTGCTGTCCACGCAGCTGTGCATTAGATTCCATCTAAACTGTCACCAATCCCGTCACGTTCCCATACCGTCTGGTCAATTATTTCAAACGTGAAACACGTTCCACCAGATTTTGGTGTTGCCTGTCTGGAAATGGATCGAATCAGGAAGCGTGACATTGAACGGTGTCCATAGCGGCGTGGAGAAAACTTCAAATCTAGTGTAAAACGAAATGTTTAATTATCTAAGGTTTGTCATCGACGTAACAGAAGTCGTAACAAGGTGTGTAATATGGCAATCAGTCGGGCGACAAAGATGGTAATGGAAGAAAACAGATTCCGTAAATAGTATTCATTATCGACCGGTTAAACATGAAATTCGAAATTAGCGGCGTCCAGACAACGATATTCGTTATCACGAGGGCGTGTTTTTACGTCGAAGAGAAAAGAAAAAGAGAATGAAATAAAAAAAAAGAAAAACGAGACGAAATGGTATCGCGCGTGCGTCGGGAACCTTTCACAGTGGAGATTTGCAAGATGTAATTTTTAAGGCACGTCCTCTGGCGTTTACCGGCGAGCAATCGGACTGAAAACGATTACCAGAAAATTGTACCTTCGTCGACGAGGAGAAACTTTACAAACATGTGGAATAGAGCTATGGGGATTATGTAACGCGACATAGATAGATTAAAGTTCGATGAAATACAAGATATTGAGAAAGAAAAACGAAGCGATCGAAATCTCTGTAACACTTCGTGTATTATTATAGGAAATGAAATAAATCTGTCATTGGAGATTGATTAAATATAATTTAAACTTTAAAAAAAAAGGATGGCAATTTATAATAAGTTAGTATATTGATTTAATTATGCCCAGAAGCGTTGGTATACATTGGTATTAAAATTTAATAGCTCGATATCATCCATCCTTCAATTTCAACTCGATTTTACTATATTAAAATCACTTAATATCGCGGTAATACGAAAAGTGATAGATGGATTAGCTCTTCCACCACGGAAATTAGTTTCTGTCTATGTTTCGAATCGCTACTTATCGAGGCAATTATTTTAATGCGTGCTCGTTAAATTAATATGATAGGAACTGTAATCTTCATCTTTATGACGTATAAATAAATCGATTTTATTCCGTCGTAATTCAATTGTTTTATCTGGTCTTGTTAACATCCAAATGCTTGTTAATTATCCTCTGCTTAATGTTTGATTAATAAGCGTTCTATGGATTTTCTGGCCGCCTATACCGTGTTTAGATATCGTTTTATTAATTATTCTTGAGTCGTTGCAAAAATACGCACACATACAGTGATAGTGGAATCGCATTCAGACGAACTGGTTTATAATCAATATGTATCTTTTTGATAAAACACCTGGCAACATTTCTTTTCTATTTTCTAGCATTTCTATTGGCTAATTGTCGGCTCCTCTCTACTGTGAAAAACATATGTATCAACATCAATAGAATGAGGATATCTACGCAAATGCACAATTTCGTAAAATACAATAAAAGAAATAAAACTTAAGTAGAAAGTTGTTATATAATTAAAAGATTATTAAAAAGCGTGGTATATTTGTCATATTTCGTGGAATACAAATTGTAACGTAAATAATATACGACGTACTAAAAACTCACTATCGATTCTACATGTTTTACGAGAGTAAATGTGATGTGCTTTTTAATGCTATATTTAACATTCATAGTCATCCGCAATTTAGTTTATTGCGTTCTACGCGTTTTGTTGCATCGATAATCTCGTCAACTAATCGCTGATCTCGTACTCTGTAATTTTAACGACGATTAAACGTAAATGCCTTAAATTCTGTCTTTCGAATATTAGACTATTTGAAGCGTTTAAAGTGACAGGAAAAATACAGTAGAAGTCAAATTACTATTAATTAAATGAAGAGAGATTTTTTAATTGGTAAAATGATGGGAAAAAATTAATTTCAATTCGCTTTCGCTATTTACCTTCATTCACTATCCTCTATTCGTGTCTTTATTATTACCGAACTGGGATGTATTATGATTAATGATTGGCACGTTTCTTAAATATCTTTAAACAGAAATTAACTATTAACTTGTTCCTATTAGTTACATTGTAAATAGGTACTCGGTTGTAACGACATATTTGGAATGATATTTTCACTGTTTGATAAACGGACAACAGGAAGTCATATGTCATATTTCCTTTGATCGGTGGTATTACGTATACCGCGTTTCTTCCTTCGTTTTTTAGCGGTTGGCACACGATTGTACATACACATACGAATGATTGATGTTTCTTATTACGGATGAATTTAATGTGACTAGATGGTGCTACTATGTAGTCGCTTATTAGCATTAAATTATCGCGAAACAAAAACTTTTATAAAACAAGGCCTGAATAGATTTTCTATTTTTATCCTGTATTTCACACGTATGTCCAAAATGAAGGCATACACGACCAAGTATTTTAATTAATAAACCAGTGCGAGACAAAAACTTAATCGTAATTTTTTCAAATTCGCAATAATAAAGAAAATAATATTCATTCACTCCTCTTAATTTTGCATAGATTTAGGAAATGGATCATTTTAAATCACCAGACTAAATTAACGTCCAAGTCCGTAACTTAAGATCCCAAACAACTGAGATTCGCGATATTTTGCGGCATTTAACGATTGCAAATTAAGACTCGTTAGAGGGCGAAATTAAATAATTTAAAATAGAACGTTACACTTTTGCATGTTTCGATCGATGGATTTTCTCATCTATACAGTAAGTCGCGAGATGAAAAGAATTTATTATTTAAATTTAACAATTGCGAGAGTATAAATATTCTTCTATAACTCATTGTATAAAAATAAACCGATGCACACAGATACTTACATAAAATTAATGCCAATGTATGTTCCGTTCCGAATTATTTAATTTTTTTCTGCCATCGTTATAAATGTCCATTTTGCGTAAAAGTAATCATTCCATTTAGCTGGTAAATTTACAAAGAATAAAAAACAGAGCACCAACCTGCAAATAAGGGCTGGCCGCAGAGAGAACCAAACGATGCGCCAAAAATCTTTGTCCGCCAGTACAACAGAGAGCTACATCGGCGAATCTTTGGGACAGCATCGCCTCCTTGAGGAATTCCCCGACATCCGGTGCCCTCCCAGAAACCCTGATCACCTCTCCCATCATGCTCCAACTTGATAGCGATGACACACTACTTGCGGTACTCTTCAGTCGCTATAAAGCAGTTCGAAGAATCGCCACGTGTTTCAACTTCTCTTCATAATATCACGCTTTATTTGCCAAATATGTCCTTCGTTTAAATAGTTATATACATCAGTCAAGGTCCGATTTCATTTCGTCGAATTTATATGTGCATGTTGCATTCAAGTACACTGATTTCCATAAAACACGTGTCCACATGATGAAAACGGATCGGCGCTAGCTTATCAGAGTCCTTCGGTGTTTCGTTATAAATAGAAATTAATTATCATAGAGACAATTCCAACCATCGATGTCCAACGTAGCCAGCGTAGCTACAAGAGAAAGAGAAGAATTCTAAAACTTGTAGATGAAGCTTCCGAAGTAATTCGATTATCTAGCAGCTTTCGTCAAGTTTATCTTTCTCCGTGTAACTTTTTACTCGTGCATCATTTTTCATACAGGAACTTTCCAAGAAGTTAACAGTCTGCCTCTTTTTCTTGAACTTTCAACCGATCTCTTATCTTCGAAACTTTCTGCAAACTATTCTATAGAATTTAAAGACAAGACATTCAAGAACATCGACATCTCCCGCCCAATTTTATTTTTAAGATAGGAAAGTAAAATTGAAAATACATTCTATTTAATTCGATATCTAACAAAAGTATTTTAAGATCCAATTATATGTCTGAAACAAGAACTTCAATTTCAAGATTTATTATATCGTTTAGCAAAGAAATGGGAGGATTTTAAAAATATGGACATCTATCTTTGGGAGATCCTGTACATATCACAGATGACAATAAATATGTCACTCGTTTATAAGCTGTTATCCACGTACAAAGAAACAAATTGTTCAATGATTTTAGAAGTGCGATATATCGCCTCATATTATAACAGCAGAAATTGACGAGCTCCTTTATTACAGTTTATTAAACTAGCGGTTTTGCGTGAACCACGGTTCATGCTACTGTACTGTGAAATTACTTTGTGGCTAAGGAATTGATATCCTATATAAGATAACACTCCGAGCGAAGCGTGCAGCACGTTGAACGGCTTGTCATTGTCATACGTGTGATTGAACAAAGTTGCTCGAGCCACTTGCGATTCCAGTACCGCTGGAACCATTTTGAGCGCGTTTATCGATTGTAAATAAAAATACGCTTGTACCATTAATATTGTAACATTAAGATGAACGTGCTACTTACACCCATCATATAAACACCTCAGTGTTAAGAACAACTCTTATCTATTTACTGCTAACTCGTAGTACGAAAATATTGATTTCTTTTCAGTTAACGAAGAGAATGAAATTCGTGGGTTTTTAAGTTGTCTTAAATTCTTGAACATCTGAATTTTTGGACCTTTTTATTCTTGAGTTTTTGAATCACTGAACTAACGAGGCTAGAAATTTGTACACTCTTAAGTTCTTAGGTTTGTTGAATTTTTAAACTTTTGCGTGTTAATATTCTGGAGACTTTTGCATCGAAGAATTATCGAATTTTTAGATTTGATTTTCAAACTTTTGAGTATTACAATTTTTGGGCTCGCGAGTCTTTATGTTTTTGGAGTTATGAATCTGGCGAGTTTTAGATTGTTAGATTTTTACATTTTTAGATATAAATTCTTGGATTTGCAGACTCTTGGATCCCTACGCCTCTTAACTTTCAGATTGTTAAACTTTTTAACCTCTGAACTTTCGAGTCCTCGAGCTTTATAATTAGTTTTGGATTCTCGTTTTAATATCCAGTCAACTGCTGCGTTTGCGCCATCGCATAGAAATAAACAAATGCTCGCCTGTCAAATGAACGGTATCGAGAGACAGATTTATAGACGATTCGAGTTGCTTGTCATTGCCGAGTGATTTAGAAGAATGATCCGCTAGCCTTGATATTTTGTTTAATTATTATCGCGATAACAGTGCCGGTTCATATCGGTGCCTTTGGCAAGCGGAGATACTGCCTTCACGTTTGTTTAATCCAGGAAATTGAAAAAATCTATCGAATACACTTTATGGAAATACGATTTTGCACTTCCGAATTTGTGGAAAATGTACATACTTTGCATACGCGATACAGAACTTTTGAGAATAACATATGTAGATACAGAGCAGTTCATCTTCATTATTTTGAAATATTACTATCAAATACAATAAATATCAAATATTTTGAGGTGGTTATTCAAATTAAAATCATTTAGTTTGACGCTGAATCGTCTACATGTTTGACCTAAAAAGTTCGAAAAAATCAATGATTAATGAAGCATTAGTATGATAATACTTCGATAACGAATCATAACATAATAAAATTATTGCCGATTTACTTATCGAAATAACGGTCTGCGTTTTACTCGTTAGATGCGGCAAAATATGACATACAACACGATTTTTTGGTAGATACATGGATAATGTAAATTTTTGTGCGTAGATAAATGCGGAGATAAGTTAGAACGAATGTCCTACTATATAACGAAACATAACTCAGATTAGTATAACACGATACCTTGTCTTTTGATAAAGAACAGCTAATGATTATTAACGTTTCTTTGATACATCTGTTAACTCTTTTGCAATCGTTGAATTTTTATATTTCAATTTTTTTTTTTTTTTTGTTTTAAAAAACAAAACAAGATCTTGCATGTTTTTAAAAAATGTTTGTCTTAAAATTGAAACAAGAGAACATGTACGTCAGGAATAATATGTTTTGCACTTAAATATTTTCTAATATTAGAAAAATACAATTGAATCGAAAATGGCTAAAAAAAAAGGCAGAGTTAAAAAAAGCTGACAGAGAATAATTTTGAACAACGATGTATCAGTTATAATTTATGAATTACTTCTTAAATTAAATGTTTTAAACCAAATGTAAAGGTACTTTTGATGTATCATTGGCTGACAAAATATTGAATTTTAAAATTGCTCTCCCATAAAAGACTTATCATGTTTTGAATCTATGGTTTTCACCTGGTACTTAAAAGATTTTACATTTTCTTTATTTAATTATGTTCATAAAAATACTAATTTGCATAAACGTTGGTTTGATTATCACGGATACAATCTTTTTCATTGCTGCAATAAAAATTTGTGCGTATCAACCAATACCTCGACGTCCTTTGATCCATGTTCACGATATCATCGTGTATTACGGTATTATTGTAAAAATAAATCGATTTTTACGAAAACTTTGTGAGATACTCCATTAACTCGTAAATTTCGCCCAGAACATTTTGTACACAATACAACCTCGTTTTTTTTTTTTTGTTTATTTCTCGCTGCACTATTTTCTTCAGGATACAATGGCTTGCCGATGCTTGAAAATTTATTATACACACTTGTCTCAAGGTTATTACGATTTTGTTACACAGTGAAACATATTTGTCGATTTAATCAACGATTTATTATTTCCCGCACTTCACCGGCTTCGCACTAAAAACACGTTACTTTTTAGCTTATTTAATTTTATTAGCCACTTTGTTAAATTCAACTATAATTTTACACTAACGATAAGATATAAATGACGGACATTCGTTTGAACTTTATTGTGCACAAAGATGCGTGTCAATCTGACATTTGGATAATCGAAAGAGGTTTGGCGAGTCCGTTAAAATGTAAAACCTAATCAACGCGCTGTACACGAATTACCTTATTAAGATTGTACGAACAGACTTTTCAATCGAATATAAGATATAATTCTCTGTCGCGTGATAAATCACTCTTTCTCGAAGTGTTCACTTTCTTTTGACTCGATATAAACATCGTGTTTCGTATCCGCATCTAATTGTTTTACGTCCGAATTTCAACAGCTACAGTTAGTGAATTAGGTGAATTATCGAACGAATTACTCGATCGATCATTTCCAATGTTTTCTTAATATCTGCCCTAAATGATCCCTTATAGTCCGACTAGATAATCGTTACGATGGAACGTTCAAAATGGAAATATCAATTAATAATTTTGCTGCTAGACAATGACGTACTTCGAAAGCAAGTGGACAAATAATGCTTCTAAAAGAGTTAGAAGCTATCAAGTGGAAATCATCGATAATAGGTGAAACTAACCGTGAAAAACGCGTGTACCTCGAATGTTTCAGTATCGTACTTATTAGAACGAGCGCAAGAGTCCGGCATGATAAAATTGTTATGCAGAATGGAACGAGAACTCAACTGAGAACTCGCGGGAATTCTGTGGATCACAGAGTGTTTACGAGATACCCGTCGCTGAACAACTCAGCAGGGCGACTGCCACCTGAAATCCTCAGGTGAGCAGAGGCCACCTCTGCTCCTTGCAGTCTCTCAACGGAGAGAGAACTCGAAGGAACTCCTCCCATATCGGTGCTCTACTCCCTCCTTGAAGTATAGGTATACTTGCGTTTCCCATCGTGCTACCACAAGCCACCGACCACCAACGCGGACATTCGAATTTTCGAATTGACGATTAAATGAAATGACATCGTTGTACTAATTGTGTAACTTTGCTTTCTCGCTGAAATATTTTATTCTCCAAGTTCGAACATATTTTTTTCAAAAAACGAATAATCGAAAAAGAGATATCGTAACGTGTTGTAGGAAATTAACTACTCTGTGATGTCACACCGAAATCTTTTACGATTACAGCAACGTGTTTCATATATATAAATTTCATTTATTTAGATAACTTCTTTACTTTCTAAAAAAACTATGCACTGACATATATTGCTTACAACAGGACAAGACAAGATCTTATTGTATGTACATAACAATTTCTGAGACTCGTATACCTTAAATAAATATAATTTTTAAAAGTTTGTTTAGAAAACATGTTTATTTTGAGTTTCATAAATCCCTAAAACTTTGTCTTGTTGCTATATAAGAAAATAATTGCAAGAGTAAAGCTCCTTAAACCTTTTCTTAAATATCTATTGTAATACTGAACTATTGTACATATCTAAACGTATTTTAATTTTCTTCAGAATTTTGGACAGCCGAGTGTCGTTCGAGATTCCCGAAAAACAAAATACCAATATAGGGTTAAATGTTAAATAATGGTGCAAATTACACATAATCACAGTTTTATACGAGACTAATGTACGATTTAAAAAGTTATAAATTTTAAACGCTAACTATTATTTTTGGCACTAAAACGCTTTTAACGGTAATTTTATCTATCTACATCTGTCGACGTCATTTCTCGACATTTTAACCATAAAAGAAAGTGGGAATCTATTCATTCGTGTTTCGTTGAGAAGGATTCTATTTCAGATAAGATTTGATTGCTACTTCGCATCGAGAAATACTGATGAGTTCGTTGGGATATCAAGGAATTGTTAAATTACGATCCTCGTTCTAATTAAAAAATAGTTTAGTAATAGTTAGAATTAGTAAATCTAAATAGATTTACGATCCTCACCTGGCAGATGCGTAGGGGCGACGGATTTAGAGTGAAAGCGACAACGTCATACTCCGCAACTCGCGTTTGTTTTAGAAAATACCTTATCAGGGTCGTGATAATTAAGAGACTAGGACAACACCCGCTTTCTTTTATGTTTTCCATCGGTGAAAAAGGAATCGACCAAACCACGAATCGTCTTATCATCAGTTCCCTTTTTGAATTAAGATTTTAATATAATCATTGGACGATTATCCGATTGATCAGTTTTAATTAGTACCATACGAGCTAAAAAATTTCGGTGCTACGAAAAGAAATGTATGTTGCGCGTAAAAACTTAGGATTACGCATATATTTAATTAGGTTAATGTAGGTATAATTTGGTTGCTGTGATCTCAGAAGAAGTCAACTCTCTACACGTTCGATTGGCCCTAGCATAATTACTCGCAATCAAAATAGAAAGAATCGTACACAAGAATTAACATTAAAAAATACTATTTTTAAAATACTAAAATTTTAATTCAATCGTTGAAATATTCTGTCTACTCTGTAAAGAAATATTTAGATACGACACATATTAATTAACTCGATAGAGAAACAAATGACTCTCTACTTTATACAGGTCGATAATTGCAATTCAAACCTGTGTAGTTAAGGTTTGTGGGACACATGTTCGCTTGATGCTAATGCTGAACTTATTAGCACGAGTCAGAAACGTTTTCCAGGTTGATTATCGAGCAAACACAATATTATATCGGTTCCCGTTTCACCCATTATTAGCCTTCTCCGTTGATATTCACATTGAATCGTTGAAATTCTAATTTATCGTAATGTTCCCTTATACTGTTATTCTCATTGAAATCTGTGACATTCTAATTGTACGTGGCACGTGACAAGGTACAAGCGACACGTACTATAATTTATCGATCTCATTTCTTCCGTAAAAATATGCCAACTCGTTTTAATAATCTTGATAAGTTATCTTCTGATAAAACTCATTGCACTCATAACATTCGATAAGGGCAACATTCATTATAATTTGATGCCGTTAATCGGATTATCATTTAACTATAATACAAAAATTTCTATAATTATGTAATTAAAAGATAATAAAAAGAATATTATTTTCATTACGTACAGTGTATAAGTGACTCACAAAAATGTGTGAATAATTAGTATAGAAAATTTTTTTCATTGACATTGTCGCTATCAATTATAGCGATGGAATTTGAAATCAATCTGGAAATATATGTGAAAATTATAAAACGTTTATTGCAAACATACAATTAATAAAAAATTAGTACATCATATAGTAGGTGACGGCACTAAAAAAAGTATATTAGGTTTGTTAATATGATTAGTAATTGACTATTTAAATAATCTTGGGACCTCTGTAAATAGTATGGTCGCAATAAAAATATCATCGTTCGTCGTAAAAAATCTTTTGTACAATACATAATAGAAATATATAAATAATAGATAATAGAAGAAGTTTTTACAAATATTGAAATATTTTTTGCTTGTCAATTTTATTTCTTCCACGGATAAATACATATTGAACTATAGGGAAAAATTAAACATTATAATGTCTGCGGTAAAATTCACCTCTATCGTAATATCGATATTTTAGTTCGATGGTATTTTAACTTCTAGCTCAAGTTTTTCATATTTGTGCAACGTTCGTTTGTTTCACATAATTCTTTTTCAACAGTTTGTCGTTTCATCGCGTTTCGTTTTTAATTACTTATTCAAAGGTTAATGGAAAGAAGTTTGTAGTATCATCAAGTTTAAACTTGAAAATCAAATTTTTTATCTCGGAATAATGAGTATGTTTGGAGACATAAAGGTGAAAACGTGGTCACCCGTGATTTCTTGCAAAATTCCAGATAATATCGTTTCTTCCCAATTCGCATCATCTAAAATATTTACTCCGTCTTACGAAAAGTACGTTATTCGATTAAATTGAAATTTAATTTAATGATTGGTAATTGACCAGTTATTAAACTCCTTATTAAATTGAAACGCTCTTAATATTTTAATAAATAATCAAGCCACATTTTCTGTAATATCGCAGAGAAAAACGTCCTTGTATAGAACAATTATTAACGAATGAATATCAACGAATCTGGTGGCAAGAAAAGGAAATGTGGGACAAAAGGTGCAGAACAAAGATAACGACTAAACAATTATTGCAACGCATGGTAAAAGAAAATATAACATAATAACCATGTTATTAAATTTTTCGTCTATTTAATGAAAAATACCTCTACACGATATCAGTTATTACACTTATAAAAATGCCTATGTATAATTGTTATTAAAGGTAATTCGTAGAAAATCGAAAGTAGTTCCTCCTATCGATAAACCCAAAATGACTAAAAAACCAAAGAAAAAAGGAAAAGTCAAAGAATCAAAGGACGATAAGAAGGAAGAAGGAAAGTCTTCTACACAGAAAACGGAGACAGACAAAACGAAGGAAAGTAGTGACAAAAAGTCACCAAAATAAATTCTCTAGAAGATTACTATTGGTTATAACTGAAATTCAAATGAGTTTTCGAACGCTCTTTTAACACAGAATTTTATAACTCGTAAACGTCGGGATCAACGTCCATCGGTTTTATTACTCAAACCTTGAAAATCGCGATATCTAGCACAACATATACACGACTACACGACTAAACCGTGCTTATTTCCCTTCGATCTTTGCCTTCGAACTATTTTTCACGTACAACGTGAAGAAAATACAATTTTTTGATTACATTTAATTCAAACCCTATCAAGTATTATAAGTTATAAATTTATAGAAATTTAATAAATCAATCTCGCGTAAGCAGTAGATGATGTTCTTCTCACCAAAAATGCACGTAAGAAGCTTTTTCTCGAGAGCACAAAGAAGCATAATTTTATCTTTTCATAGTTTCGTTGCGAAAACTAATGTATCTGAGCAGAACGTTTTATCAAATAAATATTACTTTGAAATCATTTCTACGCGCAACCACGATCATAACCGCAGTAAAACTAGGTAGATATAAAGGAATAACGCTTAAGATTATAACAACGCTATGCAATATTTGTATAGTAACGGATAATGCACGTAACAATTACGTGATTTTAATGATTCCTTTTTTTCGTTTATATATAGTCTTTCTAATGGTATTACTTACCAATCTGTCCTAGTATGATAAGTTTTCGCGAAGTCTACACTACACATGGTTGCAGTTTATGGAAAAACGAAAGTGGAAAATGCTGATGCAATCAGCAACGATAGTTGAGTTTGATTTCCAGCATGTAGAATGAATTTTCAAGGGGAAAAAGAATGTTGTCGCGGGTTTCACGCTTTTCGCGACAGCCGTAGATCTATTTTATTCTATAGCCGAAATAAATGATTCTTTTATTTTTCTTAATACTTAACGCGTCTTGAGGAAAAAAAAGATATATCTTAAAAGGATTTATCTGTTATCTCTAGATATTTAGTTTTTCTTTGTGAATATTATGCATAGACTTTGTTTTTTTTTTTTTATTCCTTTTTAAATTTTTTGTTGGACAATATTTTTGAAAGAAAGGTCCAGAACCCGTTCAAGGCGAACTGCATGCCTCTATAAATATCTATCAATTAACTATCCGATATTTCATCTACAAAACAAGATGAAACAATCACCTTTATTGCATCATGATCGATTCATTTGTAACAAGATATTTTCTATTTCGAAAATATATTTCTTTGCGGTGACGTCAATGGGGCGCCAAATAATATCAAGAAATGTGCCTCGTAAAACGGAAACACAGTGCATCTTGTTGAATGTTAGTCGCAAGTATTTATTTTGTATAAAAATGTATATGAAGAAATGACGATAATTTTATTTTTTTTTTTTTAACTTTTTCATTTATTTATATCTTGATTAAGGACTTAGGAAATACCTTAAACAGCAAAATCACGGTGACATAAAGAAAACAAAGTCCCTGCGATCTTTATGATGCATACTATTTATTTGTATTTGGAATAAAAAAGATTTTTATATCGATAGGTTAATTAGATCAGCATTAAGACGTAGAATATTATTCGCATCGATTGCACGCTCGTAAAAGAAAGAAAAAATAAAACAGGTGAAACGGCAACATAATTCAATCATAGAACAATTAACCGTGGATTAAGAGATCAAACGGACTGCAGTTTCTACTTATATGTTTCAAAATGTCGTGTTCCGGCATGGAAAAAAACAACACATCTACATACAACTTCATTCGATATCCTTCGAATATAATGTTACATTCGTGCTAGGCCATATTCCATTTCTACCATTTCGTTGCAAAACTACCTAGGTGTTTCGTTACGTTATACTACCGCATTAAATAACAGCCAATCGACAATTGTTTCCTATAAATTCTTCGCGACGGTGAATGAAAGAGAGGTCAAAGCAAATCGTCGTACAATATGACCATTTTGCACGCAATGCACACCCCCACACGCTTTCTTCAGAATAAAAGAAAATCTAGATTATGAAGAACAAGAAATAAATTCATAATTTTGCAAGTGCATTATGTTTAAGAATTGACTACCCATAAAAATATTTTAATATTGAATATTTCTATGAATAACGTAATTTTGAACATTTCTGCATTATACATTCTATTTCATTCGCTTACATTAAAATCTAATGATTAAACGGATTAACATATCGTTGGTTTGCTTGAAAAGTAATATCTCACAAATCATCATATTTGAGATTAATTCTAAAATTGAGGTACTTTTTTAAGAGGGACATAATTACTTAATAAAATTATGCTATTTAACAAGAACAATATGGCAATTCAACAATTATTTAATAGTAAATAATACGCATAAACGATATTTTATCGGAGACATTCGAAATCTAACTTAAAGAGTAAACAAATACACATGGGTGAGTAACTAATATTTACTTAAATCTATTATTTCAAATAGATTTCCTAAAAAATTTACTTCTTTATCTGCTACATTCTTTGAACGAACCAACAATATGTGATATATGTAATACATCTTTTTATAATTCAAGATAATTCCATATTAAATAATATACAAACGCAATAAATAAATTTATAACGATACTTGTACACCGTTATAGTATACTTGAGAAAATTCGCGCGTAGAATTCGGATAATAGTGCTGCCACCTAACAAAGGCTGCAAACGTTTTACGTCGCCTGAGTACCACTTTAATTTGTCGAAGCGAATAGTCAAACCTAAATCGCGACTTTTCGATAAAAGTCACTCGAGAATATTTTAACTTTTTTCCCTGGTCAATAGAAACCGTGGTAATGCAAACGTGTTTACGGTAGTGGAACGTAAAGTGTACAATTGTTTAAGCAATTCTGATTTTGTTCTTCGGTATGTCAGAAGGCGAGGCTACAGCATCGCAGAAGAAACAGCAGCCATTTCAGCAACAGCCACAACTTGGAATAGGCTCAATGGCGAATATGGCATGGCAATATCCCTCGCCAAACAATATCCACAACATGTTTCCCCCATATTCAGGGTAATTGTCTACATCGATTTAAGCACAAAATTATTGTTCTACTAATGAAAATAACGCGATATTTCAATACGAAGTATCTTATATGCATTTTAGGAATAACGTATTATGCACGTTATGTTCGATGATTTCATATAATCTTTTTAATTTACAATTCTTTTTATATTTCTGTTTTCATTTGCATTTGAACTAACATAAAACAGTTATCGATCGAATAACGAATGGATAAGGAACATATAGGAAATAAGTATTGTAATATAATACATATTAACGTGAATAAAAGACGCTTTGTAATGACCTAATTTTAGATTAACATACATGATATAAGTAATTTGGAATAATAGTAAATTATTTATTTTGGTAAATAAGGTACACCACAATACAAGTAAATACTAAATAAAAGTTTAAAAACTTTTTGTATGATACTTTTTATTTCAATATTTGGAAATTTTTAAAGTTATGATGAAACTAATAATAAACCTTTTGCAACATTAAGCACTTCAGTTGCATATATTGATACGTGTATTTATGTTTTTTATAGCCAGTTATATGGACCAGGATATCAAGGTGTACCTCATCAAGGACAAACGTTTAGCTACTATCATGCGATGATGCCAGGATATGGACAACCTTTTACTCCACAGCAAATGCAACAGCAGCAGCAGCACCAACAACAGCAGCAACAGCAGCAACAACAGCAGCAGCAGCCACAACAGGACAACAATCAAGGAAAACAGTTACATCAGCAACCACCAGTACCCGGAACCCCCATGTCTTTGGATGATGATTCTGAACTTCCTCCTTTACCTCCTGGACCACCCCCATCAGTACAGACATCTCAACAACACAATAATCAAATACAACCATCTATGCAGCCTCATCCAGGGTACATGTATAATGCTTTTCCATATGGTACTTGGAATGGCATGCACAATGATATGTCCCGTAAGTTTTTTTCTTAAATAGAAAGTATCAGGGAATATATACTTTTATTTAATATATATAAGATAATACTTGTTTTCATCTTTTTTTTTCAGAATACAATAATCAAATTCGTTTCAATGTATATAACAAAAAGAATGGTTTGGCTTTTCTCTCTCCATCTGGCAATAGTGGAGCTGCAAAGAGAAAACGTAAGCGGAATAAAAATTTAGCAGCTCAGTTCAACAATAGCTTTCAGGCAAACAGTCCAACAACGAATTTCGTACCGGGTCCCAATTTAAAGACCGAATTACCACCTTTACCTCCTGCACAGTGTGAAATAGTGGCTCCTCCTCCACCAACTGAAGAATCCCCTGCTCCTACTACACCTGCTATTACAACTGTTAATAATACAATTCCTAGTGCTGGCACACCAGCGGTAGGTACACCCTCTATCGTGACAAATCCCAGCCCAGTCGGTGATTGGCCTGACAGTTTGAAGAACTATGTAAACAGGTGTTACGAAAAATGCAAAACGGCAGTAGACAAGGATCAAGTTGAGATTATATTAAAGGGAAAGATTACGCGTGCAGCGAACGATGGCTCGCTTTGGGTAAAAGACTGGGACCAAGAACCATTGCCTAGCATTCATAGTGAACGTATGACTATGACGATAAAGCCTCAAAAACCGGCCTTGAAATTAAATAATTTGCCAAATCCGCTGATGAATGCACAGGGAGGCTTGCGCAAGCCAGGTCTCTCCACTTCTCTTGGGGCTCGGCTTGGCGCGCGTCTCTCTGTGAATTACAAACGGTCAAGATCGAGGTCGAGGACTAGATCAAGATCCAGATCCAGATCGAGATCAAAGTCCAGGTCGAGGTCGAGGTCAAGATCGAAGTCAAGGTCGCGTTCGAATACACGTAGCCCACCATCACGAAAGTACAGGCGTAGTACGTCATCGTCGTCGAACGTTAGTGATCGGGAACACGATTATAAATCGTTAAAAACGAAAAAATCTACTAAAAACAAACTGAGTCACAGCAGCAAGAAAACAAAGAAGACTAAACAGATGAAATCACATTTCTATTCAGAATTTGGTTTAGCTACAGGAAACACTGAGGAATTAGGATCTAAGGAGAAATTACAACAACGTGCTGCAAGATTTAACGATACTATTTCCAGGACAGCCAACAATGGTGTTAAAGATGACTCATCTACAGACTTTGATTTTACTGGACTTCACATTGTCGGAGTATGCAAGGATATAGAGAAACCTTATTTACGTTTAACATCTGTAAGATTTCTGTCATCGATTAAATTCATTTGAAATTGGTTTGTAGAATTTATAAAAATACTCCTTATTTTTATATTATAGGCTCCAGCTCCCTCCGCCGTTCGACCGGTAAGTGTACTCCAAAATTCTTTGGCACATGTCAAGAAACGATGGGTGGCTGATCAGGACTATAGATACGCTTGTGATCAACTTAAATCTATTCGTCAAGATCTTACCGTCCAAGGTATTCGAAATGCATTTACAGTCCACGTGTATGAAACACACGCCCGCGTCGCTCTAGAGAAAGGAGATCATGAAGAATTCAACCAGTGCCAGACTCAGTTACGGATGTTGTATCAAGACGTCGGCGGAGAAAATCGATGTGAATTTATTGCATACAGAATATTGTATTATATTTTCACAAAAAATACTCAAGGTTTTTAATTATTTTATTATGCATATAATTATGTAACATTACCATTAATATTCTTTTTACATAAGAATAAGAAAATTAATACTTTTGCTACAGATTTAACGACGATTTTAGCAGCTTTATCAGTAGAAGACAAAAATGATGAGTGTATAAAACATGCGCTCAAAGTGCGTTCAGCTTGGTGGTTGAAAAACTTCCATGCCTTTTTCAAACTATACACTTCTGCCCCACGGATGGCAGCCTTTTTAATGGATTGGTTTGTTGCAAGAGAACGCAAGAATGCATTGAAGAGCATGATAAAGTCGTACGTACTAGACTCTTTAGAAGTAATCATTTATATCTACTTGTCAAAATATCTTCAAACGATATTTTTCTATACAACATTTTTACAAAAATTAATCATGATAACGCTAAGAAATATAATGGATCAAAATATAACTAATTTCATATTAACAGGTACATTCAATTGGTAAACTGATAGATAGCGTTTAACTTTAAAGTATTATAATCTTATTTTACAATTTTTTTGCAATTTTTTATAACCAAAAAACGAATTTTTTTCATTTTTTTAAACAGTCTTCAAATATATTTCTATAAATAAATTTAACGGAAATATATATATACGAAGGTACAAAAAGTAAGAAATAATTTATTTTTAGTTTTCCTAAGAACCAACATTATTTCATGTATATAATGGAACAAAGGAAGTGAAAGATTGCAAATAATTTTTTTAACAATTATAATTATACATAGATTTCTGTTACAGGACATCGTAGCTGAAAAATGACTAGTTTTGTTGTTGTTTATTTTCATTGTATTATATATATTATATGTGTGTGTGTATATATACTTTGTGTATGTGTCCATTGCACAGTTATCTAACGATACATTTCTTCTGCTGTTTAGTTACCGGCAAAATTTGGCGGTTGATTTCGTCGTAGCAGAATTGGCCTTTGAATCTTTGGACAAGTTTTATGAATTTGTCAATGAATTGGGGTTGGTTTATGCTGATCCTGAACAACATCTAATCGACTGCAAGACAAGCAGTGGTTCTGTAGGTGCTTGGTAAAAAAAGCAACTTCAATTTTTTTGGTGGAAGATATATAAGCGAAAACCATTGTCGTGCACATTCATAGGCACAAATCTGTGTGTGTATATGCATATGTTTCCCAATTATATGCATATGTACACTTCACATACATATGCATATGCATGTGCATATATTTAACTACACATTGATCTGCTACTGATTCTTACCATCCCCTAATCATTGTTCTCTTCGTTGATCGACGCCACACAGTCGAGCAACAATTTGTAAATGAAAGTTTTCCCCGCAATAATTTGTACATATACGTATCTCAATCTCAGCCCGGCGCAAGCGAAGAATCCACATACAGGCTGATGAATTGTACAAAAGAATTAGGATGACCGTTTTAAAGTCGTCTGCAACTACCTCAATAAAACTCGGTATGAAGCCGAGGCTCGTAGTAAATTACGGAAAGAGAAAGGAGACGATAGCAAATTATCTTCAGGAAACAAACACTTCTCGTTTGGTCAAAACTTCAAATTCCTTCGATCGCGACCGATCGATTCTCCAAAATTAGTTCATGTTATATATTATACGTGTTCTTATTCTTGTGTCTGATGATTCTAAGCGTCTTTTTCTAAATACTGTCCGCTGCAAGGAGTTGGGATTTTTTAACCACTAGCCAAATCTTTTGCTCTACGCAAGAATCTACATCTTGTCGCCATCTTCGAGAGGGAAACTTCGACATTTCGTATTGGGGATTCACAAGCACGCGCGAATAGAAATACAGTGATTGTTTCTATGATAGAAAATAGTAAAGAATTGGAATTAATGAACGTATTAAATATACGTAATCGCTATGAAGGGCTTTCCGGTAAGAAATGTATTGAGTTTAAAAGGATATTGGCATGCTCGACAACTCGTCGACGAAGAGGGAAGAGAAAGGAAGTCGGAAAGATCTCAAGTTCGGTTCGGCGGTTCAAGAACGGCTGGGTGGTAATAGCCACACGAAACATCTGTACAAAGGGAAAGAGAAAATACTCGACTTAACGTGTTCAGCCATCGAATTATAGGAACTTTTAACGGGACAAATGCATATTGGCATCTGATGCCATTCTCGCGTGTGAAGAGTGATTATTTTTATCTTTTTAAATATTTATCGCAGGACAATGTTTTTTTCCTTAATAGTCTATTATCAATTCTCAAGTATCGAGAATTTCGTCTCCACATTTCATCCAAAACAGGAATGCAAGGATATATTAAATGAAAGAAGACGGACATTTTTCATTGTACCATCACGTGCGAATTTAGTGTTGTACGTAATAAATTATTTAATTTTCGGATATTATATTACTTCTTAATCTAATGTTATGTTAGAGACCTAATAGATTTAAATTAAATGCAAATCGTGATTTTACTACTAATAAATACAAAATTTATTATATGTGTATTTCATGTTTCAACTACTAAACCACAAATAATTACTTACTAAGGTCTGTAACCTTTTTTCTCGATGTCGTTAAAAATTATAAAGATATTAATACGGCAGTCAATATGTAAATCTGTTTCCAATCATAAATGGAAGTAATCATACTTTACATGATGCATAATGAATCTTCTTCAGTCATTCAGATCTTTTAACGCGTTCTTTTATCTCAAGAGGATTTATCTGGTGACTAAAAAGTAAGATCTCTTTGGTGTAACTGTTCTCTGTGTATTTATTAAATTTCTACACAGAGACAATGAAGTTATATCAATATTGCGTGCTATCACGCAATTTGTATCGCAATTATATTTATCACAATAACGTAATGTTTATGAAAATGAAATAATATATATAAAATTTATTTCAATTACACGAAAAAGTAAAACTTTTATTACGTGATACAAGAACGTAAATG
This sequence comes from Bombus terrestris, assembly GCF_910591885.1. Classification (NCBI taxonomy): domain Eukaryota; kingdom Metazoa; phylum Arthropoda; class Insecta; order Hymenoptera; family Apidae; genus Bombus; species Bombus terrestris. The sequence continues at coordinate 1,436,464 of NC_063277.1, read as the reverse complement.
CTCAGAGAAAATTATATAAACGCCAAAGTAAATATTTCATTAGAAAAAATACAGATTTGTTGCAATTATTTGTTACATTGTAAATACGGAAATTGCATATAACATATGTTTTTATAAGTTAGTTTCCAGACAATTAAAACATGTTTTTTTTATTGATTTTACAATATCCGTTTACAATGCGATATAGTATGAGCAATCAATGCAGTTATTTAATGCAAAGTTTTTTCAATCGGTTCGGTTTTTGTGCACAAGTCGCCAATAAAATTGTGCGATGTTACAGCTAAGTTTTAGTTTTTGAATTCATTGTTACACAAATATTTAAATTAAATATGTTTTTTATATAGATACATATATTTTTTTCAAATCATACACTAGCATGTGTATAAATTAACCACGTCGTGAAATGCATATAATAATCCTAGCTATCTCATATATCGTAAAAACTATGAAATTCATTTTAAGTCCGACAAAATAAATAAAAACAGTATCGCAATGGAAATTGAAACCGAAAATTCAATAACGAAACATTTTGTTTTATTCGTTCCATCAAACATTGTCAAAAAATTTTGCAAAATGGGGCATATATTTATCGAATTTTTCCAAATTGTTTTCACAGATTTCGTACATTCTCGGGAAATATGTTCGTGTAAAAGTGGCTAAAATTCGACCTCTATATCGCAGCATTGCGAATTACAAAGTGCGTAATAACTTGATGTATCACGACATTTCCAATTATTTAGTTTGTGTTTTAAGAATTATATATGTCATTGCAGAAGCATATGTTAACTGCATACATTGATTGAATGAGCATAAAAACTACTTATGTAACAAATATAATGACAAAAAAATAACACTACGCACAAAGCTTTAAAAGAATTGCTCGAGCTATATTTATTTAACTATCTAATAATAATACAACTACCTTATTGATTTAGAAAGAGAATAAAATACTTTAGATCTTCAATTCCAAATCTATTCAAATTTAGACTAAAAAAATACAACATTGTATAAAATGGTGTCAAATTGTTTTCATGCCACATCATACAATTTTAACAGACAGTCGTGCATAATTCAACATATATAATTCTTAACACAAGTATCGTTAGCCGAAACAGTACGGTTATTACTTACGCTATTACTCAAATAAAAAATGTTAATAGTGAAACGTACTTTCATGAAAAGAAACCAGGGTGGCTGATAATGTCACTGATACGGCAATTTATACGGATAGGGACACGAAACTGTTATACTGGGTGATGTTGCGTTTCAAAATATCCGCGCACGGACCTAAAACTCGCTCGAATCTTGCTCGGTCGAGTTTCACACATTTTAAAGGGCCTCGCGCCACGACAGTCGCTGCTCTCGGCCTGTCCAATAGCAATGCAATTTCACCTATAATCAATAGGACATTGTTGTTGAGACAATATTCAAAATTCTTTTTTCACTCATCCCTCTACTTCTCTCTCTACTCTATTATCATTAAATTACATAACTATCAATGATCATTCGAAAAAACGAAAACGTACCGAAATAATCGGATGGTCCTAAACGACCGACTTCCGCTAATTCTTCACCCTCTGAACGTTGCTGTAAAACAACAGCTGTGCCTTCGACGATTATGTAAAAATCTTCACCAGGTTCACCCTGCCGAACTATTGTCTCACCATCGTCAAATGCCACCGGTTCTAAAGCATCGGCTACTGTGAGCCGTTCCCACTTATCCAAAGATTCTAAAAATAATAGCAATTTTATACAATAAGAATCAGTGATTCTGGCACGTTTTTATGAAGCATGAAACGTTAGTTACCCAAAATTGAAACTCTGGAAAGGAACTCCTCATACATCTTTCGTTTCCTTATCGTAGAGCCCATGAGAATTCTGCGATATGAATCTCTATCGATACCCCATAATTTAACATCGGTCTTTGCTCGAACAGTCGCAGCACGTGGAGTCCCATATATCAACGCAAGTTCACCGAAACTTCCACCTTCTCCTATGGTCGTGGCTAATTCACCATTGACAAAGATTTCAACCTCTCCTTGATCGATTACATAAAAGTTGTCACCTTCGTCGCCTATTAATGTACAACAAAAAATATTCGACGTAAACTAGTTTCGCTTAACGATTCTCTCGGCGATTGATAATTAAACCTAATACTATTTTTAGCACCTTGACGAATAATTGCCTCTCCGGGCAAAAACGTGACAGGAAACATGGCGTCAAATATATCAGAACGTTCGTTCTCGTCGAGATGAGCGAAGAGGACATTTTTTGCGATGGCTTTACTCAAGGCAGCCATTGTTTTGTAATCCTTGGGCACAACTTTTTTAACATAACTTGTCGCATCTTCTTCAGAGACCGGCTCCGCGGAGATGCCTCCTCTTCGCCTCGGAACTTGAGGACCTTGCTGTCCAGCAGGTATGTCCTCAGTATCCTCTGGACTGGTCGCAATCTGTTGCTTAGCATCGTGAGCCTGCTCCTGAAATCAAAAAGCGAAAGTCGATCAATTTCATCGAGATGATAACCAATGACATTACGTTCAACAAACGTTACGCAACGTATGTATCTAGGCTTTTGCTAACAGGAATTAGGTTACCGGAGAAACCATCTTTTGAGCTTGGTGATTCTCGAAACTCGATCCAAGAGGGGAAAAAAGAAATATAATATAAATTTACTCTTGAGTGATATTCAGAGAAGGTGAAAATACTTGATTACTCGATCAAGCGATGGTTTCATTTTTATACCTATTTCATTTGTTTACATTTACGGATAATTAAAGAACATTATCGATCATAAGATTCAACACTATTCACGTATTTTGCTCTACTTGCCTGTTGCACCATGTCGAAAGCTGATGATCTCCTAGGTGTTTTGCAATTACTATCTTCGATCCTATATGCAATCGATCGATGCTCTTTTTTAAAACCAACAAAAAAAAACTTGTTTTCGCTTGCGTTATTTATTTATTCCAAAACGAACGACACAACCCTGAAAGAGTCACGTAAGAAAAACAAGCCGCTTTTATAAGTCAATTTTGCTTAGACATGCGCAACACACGATATTGTGCCCTTCCTTTAATGAAATCATGTACTCTTAATTTCCTAGGTATATACGTATGTATATGCTAAAAACATGGGTAACTTATACTGGCTGGATCACAGAAAATGTTGTGTAAAGTCATTTTTTCCACAGCAACTACTTTCATATGCCAACGAGATTCTTCTTTGTTTCACCCTTTCTGTAGTTAATACAAACACCTTATGTAGCAAATAATAAATAATGTATTTTATTTTTATCATTTGCATGTCTTTGCAATGATAAACAACATCAAATCTATCGATCCAAAAATTATTTCATTACAATGACAAAGGGCAACGGGATATGTCAGAGAGATAAAGAAGCCAACACTTGGTACTTTTTAAAATGAATTCTGTAAGAAATAGAGAAGATTACAAATTCCTATAATTGAATACGTCTGTACTTAGGTATCGCTCCCTATCTACCAAAAGTAAACCGATTATTGTAAGATTATATAAGCCTTTGGATAAAATATTATTATACGGCCTATGGACGATGAACATCGATAAAAAGGTAAGCAAATAATGCCATAGGTCACTTGATGTTTTTGCAGATGAGTGCCTCCTCGTAAATGCGCAATATAAGACGAAAACATTGTATCAATTGCCGATACCACACGATTTTTATACTGTTTAGTGTCAGATTAATTTATTTTATTATTATTGGATTAAATTATTTTGTTAAATATTTTATTAAAATTTAATAGCAATTAAAAAGAAAGATTTTTTGAATATCACAATTGACTAGAAACAGACAAATACATTGAGAATCATTCGTCTTTTCGCAATATTTAATTTAGTTCGTTAAATCATAATATTTAGAATGATTACGCCTTTGCAATAAAAAAAATGCCAACTTATACCAAATAAATATTATTAGCGAAATTATTGTTCTAATTGGTTGTAAGAAATCTTTTTCTTCAAAAATGAAGTATGATTTATTATATTACTATTCTTTTTCTTTATATCAATCGCCTCTATTATATTCATATAATACATATCCAATTCGTCAACATTAATTCATAATAGCATCTATTTCCACATTCATTTATTTCACTATATTTTATTAATTGATCATAAGTTACATTAAACGAACAAAATTTTTCTAATAAAAAATAATTAATATAAAATGTTATAGCTTAAACAAACAAAATTGTTATTAATAAAAAGATTTAATATAAAATGCAATTAAAAATACGACAAATATTCTAAAAAAAGGAATAGCGCGCGCGCGCGCGTGTGTGTGTGTGTACATGTCATATTTAAAATACTCTTTTATGAATATACATGAATTCCAAAATTAACAGTGTATTATCGCACACGAAAGAACAATAAAATAATGAAGATTAGTTGGTCAGTGATCCTAGCACGTGCTGGAATGGCATTCATTTGACGTTCGAACAATAAAATATCACGTGTGTTATTATAAAGAAAAAAGGTTCACAAATATGCCATCCAATTATTTTTAATAAGCTGTGATGAAATTCCATGGATATCTCACATTTATTTCCTTGCAATAATTACATAATAGAAATTGCAAAATATTATATCAGTCAATTCCATTGTGCGCAGTAAAGACTCTTAATAATCATTATAGCAAAGCGATCTAACTTCAGTGAATATCGAAGCATAAACTTCAGATTGCCTCTTGCTCAGTAAATAATACATTCAAGAATCAAGAAGTTATATGGAGAGATATTAGAACGCATAAAATGCACGCATGAATAATGATGGATATTTGAATCTCATTTTTGAAGCAATTCGAAGTTTTCTGTATTATAAAAATTAGAACCACTTCAAATATAATTCAATGCTAAAAACTGATACAAATTTTGGTAAGTTTTGAATCGTGATACGCTAGAATTCCATTAGATCAGACTCTTCAAAGTTTCAATAAATTTTGGGAACTTACTGGACATTCGATATCTTATATAATGTTTCATAAATTTAAAATATTATAAATAAAATATAATATAAGAAATTGTAAATATAATTTATCGAAGATATAAAACATCGAATACTCGCGAAAATTTCCAATCTTTGCAGTTCTTCAATGCCTATCAAAACTCTCAAGGCATATCCGAACTTTAAGGACTCAATATCTATCAAGACTCACGATTCAAGATTTACCAACACTTTTAAAAGTTGAAGTATCGAATCATACGCGGCAAATGATTCGAAGTGTGCATATGTGCATATTTGATGCGATTCGAAGTGTTTCAGAATTCATCACTACGCATAAATCTTGTATAAGATCGGATATTCGCGATCGTACCTCGTACATTATTTGTCGATATTACTTGATATTCAATACACGTGCACGCGTAATTTTTACCCGATTACGCGTATATTCTTTAACACTCGTCGTCTCACAGCCAAATAATTGTATCACAAAAGTAAAGTTTCTCTTAGTGGTTGGCAAGCGAAAGAGAGTAACGCACAAATCACGGCCACAATCGTTGCTGATCGCGCGCTACCACGTCTACCGCGCGCCGCTTCGGAATTTTCTAAGGTCTCGCCAAATTCGATTAATGCGACACGATCTTTCGTTGTAGTTGATGTAAAGTCGACGCTGCGTGCCAGATGGTACATATACCATATGATGTGCGTCGAATTTTCGTTGATTCAGAATCAAATTGATATGGATAACTCATTGACAGATGAGGATTCAATGGATAACGACAACAATACTTCCGGCGTTGCCTGTTTAAAACGCATTGTCGCAGCGCGCTTCGCACATTTTCTAGGACAACGCGTTACACCGCTTTCATCGTTGTTGGCTAAGGTTGCGCGCTTCGTTATATTTCGAGCATGTGCTATATTTAGAGCAGCCCCTACAATTGCACATACCTCGTCTCTTTCGATACGTGTATACATCCGCGGCGATAGGAACCGATGACGAGCATCTTATTTTGTGACTCATATTTCCACGTTGGATGTACATATTTGTTTAATGATCGTGTAATTCACTCAGAAATGGAAAACGTTATCGATCATTTTCTACGTAGCGCTGCTGCGACGCAGAAAGAGGAGGGAACTCGGCTAAATGTCCTGCCGTTGTTTACGGAGATACGAAAATCTTAATGTCAAGGATAATGCTGTAGAACTCCAAGGAAAAATATGTGTATTATTCAGGACTGCTATGTAAGATACGGCTGCGTAAAGACATTCCGTTTTTCATTGCAAATGAAAAGACAAACTAAAGAAAACTATCAACCGTACAAATGCTAGAAATAATTGTTGACAAAAGTAACGGAATTAAGGTTCTTATGACTGGTAATATTGAACGCTATCCCCACCACTGACTAATATCCCCCACCGAAAGAAACTAGCGAAGTGGACGCGTTTAAATAAATACATTTGGCGCCAAGTATGTAATTCAAATTAACTTATTAGTGTGATGCGAATCAAATCATTGACAAATATGCTATATATACGTTTTTCATTTTCCTATCAGAGCGTTTTAATTCTCACTAACTACCTTTGATACCCTTATAATACAAGGTCAGTCGTTTGTAGAGCCCTTCCTTCGCTGATTATTTATCGCTATTTACTAACGATCTGAATCACATCACAGCAATTAAGGCTTAAAAAGTAGATGTTTATATAATATTTTTTACGTAAATCTCAAAATTAAGTATTATGATCGCGAACGATAAACGATTCGAATTTTATATCATATTTTAAGTTATATTCAACAGCAATCTTTTGAACGGTTGCTTATTTAGTTAAAAATACTTCACAGTCTTCGGCATTTATTACAATGTTAAAAATTATGTGTGCATTCAACATAGAATCTTTTTCCAAAAAACATTGATGTTAGAATATAGTATTTTAGAAAAATAGATAAATTAATATAGAAAATCAAAAAGTATGTAAGATTAAATGCAAGTGCTAATGATTAAAAGGCATAAGAAAAGAAATTTAATAATTATAATATTGTTTCCAAATATGTAACAACTAAATACCTATTATATAAAATGGATTTGCATTATGTAATGAATAGATTCATTAATTGAACATAATTTTTTTATTTTTTAAAATACTGATATTAATTGTTCTAATGACTAATTATTTAGAATAATATCCCAACAAATGTTATTTGTAAATCTCCTAAAATATAAAGTGACATTTAAAGAGATATGTATATGCTATGTGCGTACCATTCTATTTGTATTGATCAAGATAACTTTTTGATAATACTACAGACTATATTTATGAAAGTACCATTGGCAATTCTGTATTAATAAAATTAAGTAATTAACACTAATTTGTATAGATATTATTTTGTCTTATCTGACAATAGATAGATCCTTTTACTCTCTTATCTGTCCTTTGGCAGATCCTTATTGCACACATGCAGCTTAGCATTTTAATTGATATTTTTTTCAGCTTTGTATAACCACAATATGAATAGTTATCTGAACAATAAAAGAAAATACATGAAAAAAAACTAGTGAACAACATCAGTAGTTTATTAGTAGTGATGAAACCAGTAAAGAATGATGAATCTGAGGTTATTTTAGCAGAACATGATTCAATACGTACCCGTTCCAGTTTTTGAAAGTATTCTCTCAAGAATGATATGGGATTTTCAGGACGCCCCACACACAGCTGCACTATACAGTCTTTTAAAACTTGTTGAATATTGTGTCTCTGTACGTATTCCTCGCACTCTCTTAAACTTTGCTCTTCCTCAAGATTCGCCGCCATATTGATACACAAGTTGACACTTTATAGCAAATACCTATTCAACAACTCCGTTCCTGACATAAATATTGCGAATATATCAGTTTTCATTTGATAATTCAATCTTTTTTATATAAAGAATTTTAAAATATTTTTCACATGGTTATTTATCTATATTATTCATTGTACGATGCATAGTAGACAATCGTGCTTTTTCGAGGTTTTAATTCAATAAAGAATGACTGCCGCTAAATATGAATTCAAATTTATTGTTTCCCCTTGAAAAATACAAAAGTACAAGAAATAACTATGACTGCTGATATTTCAGATACATCCGAAAATTAAAGATACATTTTCTGTTGTTTCATTCTTGTTCTGATAAAAATATGTCTGTAATCGTTTGAAATAAGATTTAAATAAATACGATCACTACCTAATTAATATGTGTAAAACTTAGAATAAATAAATTGATCTTTTGTTGAAATCTAATACAAAAAATTTTCAATCTCATATAAGTAAAGCATATAGTCTAAAAGTTAAGTATAAAAAAATAGTTAATGAAATTTGATTGTACAAAAAAGTAGAAGTTCGACATTATTAAATTTCATTGCAATAAAAATTCTGAAAAAAACTTATTTGAATATTTAAAAAACAAATTGTAATTAATAGCATGTAGTATGATTGGGTGATAGGAATTTAGAAAATATTTCAAGTTTATATTTTTAACTTCTAACAATAATATATTTTAAAACATATTGTCAATAGGTGGATAGACATTATAACATATAAACTATATTTTAAAATATAAGATAAGAATGTTTTTTTCTGCTCTTAGCAGTTATATTTCTGTAATCCCATATCAATGACGTCATTTCGAAAAAGATTTTTTTCTGGCATTTAATGAAAACTGAGGAGAAATGGGATTTCAGAATTAACAGTTTCAAACTGAAGTCTTATCATTTAGAAAATGTATGGCCATGTTTTTCTATATACACTGATATTTGTGTCTAGCACAGAATGATTTCAAATACTTATGCAAATGCCAATACATTGTAGAATCCTCTAAAATATTATAATATTGTGCAAGCTCATTAAATGCAATACTTTATTGTAATAAATAATTTAAAAAAATTATAATACAAATTTTGTGTTATTTCAACTTAAAATATACAACATCGCATATATTTAACATACTCTATACATTTATATATAAATAAATACTTATTATGATCTTTAAAAAATTACAAATTTTCACATGGGGGATTCTCCAATGATCTCATTTGAAAATGTAGTTTTTAAAACAATGATTTATAATAAATAAATACATTATGCTTAACTCTCACAGTTTAATTTCATGTCTTACTTATTTCATCTATTTAATCTAGTTGTGCAGTTTTTTTTTAATAATAATCTAAATTTAACTATAGAATGCATGCGATGCATGTGTACAATAAAAAAACAGGAGTATCATAGAATATTGCAACATATTCTGCACTTGGTAATTACAGTTGCTTAGGAATAATTACAATTGTTTTAAGGATGCATTGACTCGTATTGGAAATACTTTTATGTTCTTTCAGATATTACACTTTTATTAAATTGCGAGTCTAACAAGTGATTGCCTACAAACAATACTTCCCTGTATTCTCGTTTCTTTGGACTATTTCGTCTCTTTCTCTAACAGCATTAAAATTTATCAAAATTCACCGCAATGCTTCTGTAATTAAATTCAGCAATAAGTTTTACTTAATCCCTAAACTGTATTATTGTTCAATATTATATGCATATGGTCGTTTCTTAAATGAACATGAAAAACATAACATAGCATAAAAGATAAAAAAAAACTCCAAATTACAAAACACATTATGAAACACTTGAATATAAAATATGATCTTTCTAGAGTGCCTTTTAATGATAAACCGTTATAGTATCTAAAATTCTGACCATGGTAACGCTCTGATAATATAATAAGAATAAAATAAACAAGATTAATTTTAAATAATAATGCTCTTTTGTATAATTGCTATTGTATTATATATATTAATATAGGCACTTTCTACAAGTAACTGGAGACCTTTAAAATGTGCAATAAAAATGAAATTTTCAACAACTTTCTTATTATTAAAATCCATTTCTATGTAGGTGCTAAAAATATGTCTTTTTTAAAATAGTAAATTAACTAAGAAAGTCGAATAACTAATTGATTTAATAGAATATACTTATACATATAGTTGTAAGCACACATAGTTTTATTAGTTTTTTGAGACGGTTATGATAAAATTCTCATAATATCTTAACTATAAAAATCGTGTATCATGGTTAATACAAAGTGCAGTTTGTAATCTAAACAGCATTTGTTTTGTTTCTTCGTTCATTATACATTTATTGCTCTAAATAGATTTGTAAATTGGTAGATTAATTGCACAAGGTGTGATACTTGTTCCAAAAGTTACTTTAATGTACTTGGTAACATTATAGCTTTTAAATGTGATGAAGGAGAATGAAATTTTGCAATGTAATGAGAAATTCTCATGCAATAGAATTTTCATGTAGAAAAAATAAAAAATATTCAGCAAACGAAGCTTAAAATATTAAAATTATCTTTTTTAAATTGATGTTGTATGCACAAATCAAAATCCATATAAAAATGCACTGCTAAAATTTAAAAAGAGATAATTAACAATTTAATTACTTATAAAGCTCATTCAATGATAAGCTTCTACAATTCATAATCTATCCTCCATCATTTATATATTTATAAATAAAATTTTTTAATAGATGGCCACCATGGTCTATAGTTACTACTTATTGCTATCAGATTATTATACCATGATTTTATTTCGCTCGAATAATACTGATTTGAAATTAATATCAGACTAATGTAATCTTAAATGTCGGTTTTTAACATAAAATGAAATTTTCTAATGTAATACATATTTGTTGGTATTAAATGCATAAGACTTGCTGTTCTAGAGAACTATTCAACTTCGATGCTTAACTTATCAACTTTTTTAACTTATTAATTACACCTTGTTCATGGTTTTTAAGGCACCCGATATACATGAAAGGAAATTTGAATGTACAACTTATTGCTCAAGAGAGGTTGCCTTATCACTGGAACTTAAAAATCATGAACGAGCGCGAGTTCTTTTTTAAATTCTGGCATTTTTTTCGTAATAAATGCAAAATATGACTGTTATATTAAAAAAATGTCATATAAAACGTTCCTAAAAGTAAAGCAATAATATCTGTATTTTATAATCGACCTAATCTATGAAGTATAAAAAATAAATAGCAGTGCTAAATTAATAGCAAGGTACATAATAACATGTATGCATAAAATAACATAAAATACATAATATATATAAATAAAATAACTCAAGGCAATTAATATTGCTAACTATAAAATTTCACCAATATTCCATACAAATAAAACTAGAAGCAATAAAGTAAAACACATTTATATAATTTTTTCAAAAATGATAAATATTTTTCTCAAAAATTGACTAGTACTTGACATATCTTTGATCTAATTTATTAACTAGAATATTTCTGTATGTTTATGCAAATATATGAATGTTGAACAGTGATCTATTTTCCTCTGTGATTTATTTGGCAATAATACTTACTTCGATTCTTACGGAGTTGTTGATGTTAAAAATGTTGGATCAACTGCAGCAACCTTTGCAGTTAAAAATGCATGCATACAGAACAATAAATTCTGCAACTGAGAACATTCCAATTCCTACAAAGAAAAAGAACATAAGGAAATAAATTATTTTTACTTATGACAAATAAATACCTTTGTCTCAATAGCGATACTATCCAACTCTTGAAAATGTAACTTCAGTCTACTTTTTCCATCGTCGCTAGATCCTCTTAATTGTGAAAATTTATAACGCCAGACAGTCTCTCCAATATCTTCATAAGAAAGTGTAAAACCTTGAGTCCATTCTAAGGTTAATCCTGCACTCCTTCCATTAAAAGTAACAGGAAATGTTTTACTCTATAAGAGAAAATATGTTATAATAGAAAATTCTATAAATAATTTCTAACGAAATACATAAAAGCTTATTACTAACTTTCAAATGTGTAACAGCTGAACACACTGCAGTATGCCATGCTGCCTCAACTCTTAAGAGTTCTTGTCTAGTTTCAACGCTTAAATATCGTGGAGGTTTACCCGGGCTTTGTGCTAAAAAGCAGTGCTGTCTTTCATCTACATTTTCGGACTCTCGCATTACACGAAACATTGTTTGATATACTTTAAAAGTTAATGCACATCGTGACCAATCTCCTATATTACACTAGAAATAAATCATAATATTTAATTGTACAATATACACTATTAATACTTTATTAATACTTACAGGGGGCGTTTCAAATAATAACAAATCGGGTCCTTTCAGTGCTAAAAATCTCGGTCTATAACTCTGCCATGGCTGATTACTATTGCTTACTGCTTCATTAACCCAGCCCATGTATTCTATACGTTCACCGACTCCAAAATTACGATTATATAATTTCATCTGAAAAATAATTATGTAAATTATAAATAAGTGTATGGAAATTATAAATAAGTGAACTTGGAATATTATGTTTTTCACCTGTAAATGTGTTAAACCTGTAATATTATCGGTTATATACTTTAACCATTGACTCAGAATAGCGCTATCATCACAGTGTATTACACCAGTACGTGCACCATTTAATCCTCTTACTTCGAACGCATTTCTTCTTAACTTATCTGTTCCAAAGATGTATCTTGTCACATAAGCCATCATTAATGGAACTGGAATTACAAAAGATTATTAGCTCCCTTAAATAAATAAGGAAGAAACATATCATAAAACATTATTTAACCTGTTATAACATCTATCCATTTCTTATATTGCATTGAAGTGGCTGATGCATTTGAACTTTGTCTACTATGACCACATCTAGGACTACCACTTTGTCTGTTAGGTGATAACCATTCATCTTCTGAACCTCCATTTGCAACATTATCTAATTTCTCTTCTTTTTCTAAAAATTATATTAATGCAAATAATAAGGTGAAATACAAAAAAAAATATTTTATATTATAAAATTGAATAAATCATATTTACCATTTTTTTGTAAAAATGGCTTTGCTGCACGATAATGTTTTACTGTCAAAACTACTATATCACCTGCATTTCTCAAAATGTTAACAGCATCATCATGATTACATGCAGTTATATATTCTCCATTTACTATAAAAAAATAAAATTATAACTTTAAATGACATAATTTCCACTGATATTTTAAATGTGGGTTTTACTTTGTAACACCATAGGTGAATAGCTAACATGGAACAATATTTCAAAGAAAGAAACCAATATTGACAGGTCTGACACAAATAGAATAAGCATTCAGAACTACCTATATACAGAAATACAATTCTTATTGATGAAATATCTTTTCATAAAGAAATATCAAAGTTCATATCATTTACATCCATTAATTATGATAAAAAGATATTTAAAAATTATTTAATAATTTATATTTAATGATTACTGAATTTACCTTTAATAATTGCATCTCCTACAAATAGTTGACCACATTCATCAGCTGCCTGACCTTTATAAATTCTAGATATGAGTACAGGAAGTTTATGCTCTGCTCCTCCCTTTATGCTTAATCCTAATCCTCCAACTTTTTGTCTAGTGATTTGCACCATTCTCTCTTTAGCATCTAATGGTGGTTTATTATGATTCGCAGTCTGCTGAAAATCAGTATTACTTTTTATAAACCATACAAATAAGATAGTAATGACATAATATGATGATATTAAACTTTACCTCTAAATCTTCCCTTTGGAGCTTTAAAACTTCCATAGACAGATGTAAACGCATTGGTACTGACTTACTTTTTCCATCACTAACACTCACCATCCCTGTCCTCACCTTTTCAAAGAAAATAAATATTGAAATCTGATTTATTTGAATGAACATTAAATGAAGTAATTATCTTGAATTATATAAATATATACTAAAAGAGTTGTATACATTAAATTAAATTTTTATATACCAATCCTTCAAATCATATATTTCATATGTACAAATGATATATACATAAAAATCCATTATAAGCAGTTATATATATTATAAGAGTATGATAAAATATTAAACTCATCATTGATAAATTTAGAAAATCAATCCCAGTTTCTATTTGAATTACAAATATCCCTGTATATTAATTAATCAACTGTATCATTCAATTACTTTGTAAATATGCATTCTATTATATAGATATTTCCAAACAATTCACAATTGTTTATTTTTAACTTATAATACCAAACTTTTTTATGTATCTTGATATTCAAACGACTATACAGTTGAAATAAAAAAGAATATGGAACAATATAATTTTTTAATATTATACTATTACATTTATAACATAAATAATTTCTAAAATTTCTTAAAAATTACAATTATGTATGACTCATCTATTTCATATTTATATTTCGTTATTTTAAAATAATAGTAATCCGAAAATTGACGATAAAATTTAACTGTGGAATAAGTATATACTGCAGTATCCTCTTTCACATTAACAATGTTTGGATTTTAAAAAATTATCAAAAAAACACTAAATTATATTTAAAAGAACTAAGTATATTAACTGCTTACCTTCAGCTTCTGATCAATCTTCTCCTCGATCGGAGTACTCATTTTCGTTGCGTTGATTCTCATTATTTAATATAATTATGCAGCTCATACATACAAGCCCCCGTATTGCCAAACACAAATTTCCGGGGTTAGCAAAGTTTCGTAAATTGTTGATATAACAAGTAACATAGTTTTAGACGAATCGTTCGACACAATTACAAGTACTACTCGAACAATGAAAAGCCAAGATCATATTCTTATTGTTCTTATCGAAAAAAATGCACCAAAGTACTCGCAAAAGATATGTAATCAAGGATTCACGATATTTTAAAATGTGACAAATTTATCGAAAATCGTGATTTTTCAAACCATACCATCGTGACGTTTTAAAACGTTCGGTGAAGTAAAAACCCCGTTAACCGGGACGCAGAAAAATTGGAGTGGGCTAAAAGTAGCTAAAAGCCCGCGGCTGAGGCGCATCGATTTATACACTGCGACGCGCATCGATGGTACCTCGTTTGTTTTGAATCGCGGGAAATACGAAAACAGAATATTTTGGTATATTATTTATATTTCGTTATATTAGTTATTTATATGTGATTTGATAAATTCAGTGATAAAATTTTAACATATGTAATATATAAAAAATGTATTGACATAGGATAGCGATAAGAATGATATTCAAACTCAGATAAGTATTATTATGTTTTCTAATCACTGCACATTATCGAAATTTGCTATCTTATTTATTAGTCATAATTGTACAATAAAATACATTGAATTCCATTTTTTAGGAATTCGAAATAAAAAGTGCATTACACATGCAGCATAGAAAATAGTATTCTAACAGTAGAATAATACACAGTTATATCGAAAAATATCTAAAGAATATATACAATGCAAATTTCTCCGCCGTTTATTATTGTGCCATTGAGGTTTTATTTATGAATGCATAATTAAACAGAAGAGCGTTCACTTTTTATTAACAATGAGTAATAAAATTAATCATTTAATTTAATCATTAAATTTATTTCTCCTGCACAATGTTTTATTGTAAGAAAAAATGTACAATTAATATAATTAATATAATTAATTAATAGATTTGATCAAAAAATACTATCTGCGAAATTACGCATTAAACAACATATAAGAATTTCTCTTTAAATAAATTTAAATACTTTTCACATAAATTTATTATGAAAACATGATTGTTTTTAGAAAATCATAAGATGCATTTATAACTCCCCAACTTATAAATGATCGCATACAATTTAAATGCACACCTTTGTAAAATGATATTACTCTTCTATCTCTTGCAACATATACTTCACGAATAACTGTCATAAATTTCTCAAAATTACCACCTATTTTTGACTGCATATGTATTTTTATTACATTTATAGGATAAAATACAGTACTTGTGAAACCACCTATTAAAGCACCATTAATAAAACTTGTAAATAATGACTCTTGTTCACCAATGTATCTTTTTGATTGTTCTTTGAGAATAAAGAACATGAGATTGGAACAACTATTTCTGTATATAATTGGTACTAATCCACGATAACATTCTGATATACCATAATTTTTTAGTAAATATTTAAATGCATGCGAAGTATTTTTAAATTTATCATGATACCGCCAATCCTGGAGCAATGTTTGTACTCTTTCAAGGGGCATAAGTATAGCCTCAATAGTACCAGCAAAATGCGCTGCTATTATTCTACTTAATATATCATTATTTGTTAATGTGCACAAACGTTCTTTACAACCTTCATACATACTAAACATTACACTAACCGAAAGAGTTTTCTGACAAAAGGGTGGTAAGATCCCACGGTATAGTAATCTTATTCCCTCTTTAGATATCTGACGAAACGCAGTATTGGCTGGAACATCTTCCAAAATCTGTTACAACAACAGAAATTTATTTATTTAATATGTATATTCTGATGTTTAAAATATTACAAAATAATTTATTTTACACATACCTGTCTAAATATAATCTTATTAATAGGAAAAGTAATAGATACATTAATTACTGCAGCACCCCATCCACAAACAAATTCTTTACAATCATTATTATTAAGTGTTAATAATGATCTTAGTGAGACATTTTGTGAAGCAACGTTACTCATATTAATACTTTGTGTAATAATTTGTTCGGACTATAATTTAGTAGCAACCAATCATAATTATATTTTTTACACCATTTCCTCCTTACATCGTTCGAATTAAATAAATTGTTTACCTGTAATTAATAGATAAATAATATGATTTCAAAATGTAAAACATTTCATTATTATTCATATTATGTAATTTTTATATACACCGTAACTTTTATACGCCCAATATATATACAATTTTGTAAATATATAACTCACATTTTATACAATTGATATTCAGCCCATATCGCTTTATATGTACCATAAATCCAACATAAATATGCTTTTTGGTTCACCAAATTTCCAACCCGCATTTCTTTCTTAAGTGCTACGAACAATACTGATTATTCCAACGTCGGCTTTAATTTTCTTTTTCTTTGTATAACCAGATACGACACCAATTAGTTATATACATATGTGAACCAATCAAAGTTAAAAAATATCAAACTTCAAAATACATTTCTTGATACATATAATCGAAAAAAATGTTATTCACAGAATATCAATTACATTTTTATTTATTCATAAAACATGACCGTAGAAAGGGAGAGAGAAACAGAAAGAGAAAGAGAGAGAGAGAGAGAGAGAGAGTAGGGGAATTTCTATCACAATCTGCAATGGAAATGTGACAAAATATTAGATTAACAAAAATTAATTTTTCTTAATAAAATATTAAAATAAAAATATGAATCATGTAAAACATCTGTTTAGATATTTCTAATATTAATTAATTTCTGATATTAATTAAAATGTAAACAAAATTGTTTAATATTATTTTATTATTGATCGACTATAGATATTAAAATTTCTGAACATAAAAACATATAGATATCTATGTGTATGTATGTGTGTGTCGTATCCACATGTATATAAGATCCATTTCTTGTATTCTAAACCAATTGTACATTAGTTCAATTTTTCGTAATGGTAGTAGCATAGAATTAAACTTTGTCCTAATTTCATAAAAGTTGATTACTTCTTTTCCGTTTTGTCTTAAATTTTATTTTAGGGTGTAAAAATAATTTTTAAGTTGATTTTATTATATTAGGAATAAATATTTCATAAAATTTGTGTATTAACGTGAATTTTGAAAATGCTACGAATTACAAGTTATATTGGACTAAAACCCTCAAATTTTATTAAAATCATTAACTCGAATGCCAGGTAAATTGCTTTTTTTTTAAATATAATAATACATTAGCATTTTTGTGCTATTGTTAAAGGTATGTGTCATATAAAAGTATCCAACAATTATCTGTCATAAGATAGCAAGCTGCTCTGTACATTCTGTATGATATTTCACATTTTCTGACACTTTCTAAAATAATTGACAAAAATTATTTTGTGTATGTTAATTAAATTATTATTAAGTTATTATATACGAATTTATAAATTTGTATTTTAACTACTTATATTTATGTAAAATATGTTGACTAATTGGACTTTGGATAAATATGATATATATATGTAAACAGAATGTATATTTTGACTTGATAAGATGATACTTAGATACATAAAAATTGAAAACAGTTGCTATTCATACAATTTGATGAATAATGAACAAATTCAATCAATAATCATCAATTCCATTATTATATGCAACTATAATATATTTATATAAATAATTTTTAAAAAATGCAATAAATATTGTCAATATATTATATATAAAGAAAGTTAATAATATGTATATATATATCTATCTGTGATATAAAAGTGACAAAAAAATTATGTAAATGAATCCTTAATTTAAAATTTAATCTGAGTAATAAATTATTTGATATTTACTTATATAATATGATGTATTTTAGATGTTTTGCAACACAAGCTGCTGTAAAAAATGCACCCAAAGAAAAGCAGGAAAAAGATATAGATTCAAAATCTCAATCTTTTGTTAAGAATATTTTCCTTGGTCAGTTAGAGACTACTCAAATGTTTCCATTTCCAGATGTTTTGAATGAAGAACAACTTGACACATTAAAATTAATAATAGATCCCATAGAAAAATTTTTTGAGGTAACAAGGTTCTAACAAAAATGTGAGAAACCTCTCAGAAATTTATCAATTTAATTTAAATTTTTATTCTTTTAGAAAGTAAATGATCCAATGAAGAATGATGAAAATGCATCGATAGATGAAAAAATTTTGCAAACAATGTGGGAGCTTGGAGTATTTGGTCTCCAAGTTCCTCAGAAATATGGTGGATTAGGATTAACTAATACGCAATATAGTAGATGTGTTGAAATATGTGGATATCACGACTTAGGTATTAGTATTGTGTTAGGTGCACATCAAAGTATAGGATTCAAGGTATATATTTATTTATTTATTTATGATATCCCATATAAAAATAATAATCTAAATAATTTAATTTAATCCATATAGGCTATACTTTTATATGGTACCCCAGAACAGAAAGAAAAATATCTTCCAAGAGTTTGCAGTGGAGATTATGCAGCATTTTGCCTCACAGAACCAAGCAGTGGTTCAGATGCTGGCTCAATTCGTTCTCGTGCAATAAAGTCAGTAGATGGTTCACATTATGTCTTAAACGGCAATAAAATTTGGATATCAAATGGTGGTTTAGCAGAAATAATGACAGTTTTTGCACAAGTCCCTATGAAAGATCCAAAAACTGGTGAAACTAAGGATAAAGTTACAGCATTTATTGTTGAAAAATCCTTTGGCGGGGTAACAAGTGGACCACCAGAAAAAAAGATGGGTATTAAATGTAGTAATACAGCAGAAGTAAATTTTGAAAACGTTAAAATACCAGCAGAAAATGTTATAAGGAGTGAAGGACAAGGTTTTTCGGTATAAGTAGATTTTAATAAAATTTGTTTACAAATTGTTTAAACAATATTTATTAAACACTTTGTATTTTATCAGGTTGCAATGAATGTTTTAAATAATGGTCGATTTGGTATGGCTGCTGCTCTTTCCGGAACTATGCGTTATTGTATCAAAAAAGCAGTGGAACATGCAACACAACGAGTACAATTTGGACACACGATAGATTATTACGGAAGTATACAGGAAAAATTAGGCCATATGGCGATGTTACACTATGTAGCTGAGAGTCTTGCATATTCAATTGCGGGAAACATGGATAATGGAAGTCAGGATTATTATTTGGAAGCTGCAATTTCTAAAGTGAGATTCTAGTACAAAAAAAATAAAACTTAATAATTTGTTTATTTTTTAAGTTCAAGACAATTGTTTCAGTGTTTTGCATCGGAAGCTGCATGGTGGGTTTGTGACGAAGCTATTCAAATACTCGGTGGAATGGGATATATGAAAGATACTGGTCTCGAACGAGTTCTGCGAGATTTACGTGTCTTTAGAATTTTTGAAGGAGCCAATGATGTCCTCCGTCTTTTTGTTGTACTTTCTGGACTTCAATCTGCAGGCATACATTTGCGACATATAATGTCAGCATTTAAGATTCCTACCATCAATTTGGGATTGATCTTTGAAGAACTAAGTAAAAGAGCTATGCGAACAATTGGGTTGTCATCAACGCGTAATCTTATGCACTTAGTTCATCCTAATTTAGAAAAAAGTGCTACATTGTGTGCTAAGGTTTATATTAATTCATAGTATTATGACATAAATATATTAATATTTATTTGATATTGATTGATTTTTGTAGAGCATAGAAACTTTTGGTCAAAGTATAGAAAGTGCCATTGTCAAATATGGACCAAATAAGATTGTGGAGCAACAATTTGTTCTTAACAGATTAGCTCAAGCAGCGTTTGATATATACACTATGGCTATTGTATTAAGCAGAGCAACTACATCTGCAAACAAAAAACTTCCAAGTATGGAGCACGAACTTCTTATGGCAGAAACTTGGTGTTCTCTGGTAAGCATATAATCTTATTGATATATACTCAATTTTTATTTTTATATTATTTTATATTTATATTTTTTATTTATATTTTATACTTTATTTTTATTAAATTAACTATTATATTATAGGCATCCCGTCGTGCGAATTCTAATTTGAAATTTGATAAGCAATTAAATGTATTTACTAACTTAACCAAAATTTCAAAGAACATGTGTGATGCTGGTGGATGTGTTCAACTAAACCCACTATGTTTTTAATGATACGTTCAGACATTGAATAATTAATATACAATAATTAACAGCTTATATAATATTAGAAATATTGAATCTGTAACAGTACTGAAATTATTTTGATATTTTTACACAAAAGAGATATTGTAAATAAACTGTTATAAAGAATATACACATGAAAGTAGATGCTATTTATTTTTCATTAAATCTCACAAAATAGTGAATTGAATGCTTAAGAAATAGAGTAATGTACAGTAAGTTTGTGTGTGTAGGTTTTTTTTATAATAAATTAAATACAAGTAGAATTTTTCTGTATCATACATTTAAAAATGTTTGACAACATTCCTCCCATTTACGTTTTCATTAAATGTGATATTAAATATAAGAAAAAAAGTACCATAGTATTTTAATTTATAATTAATATTAACTCTTGATTATCTTCTTTTAATCGTAATATAAATGCGCAATTTAACAATATCACAACATTACACAAAGGTAAGAATATACTTTCTGATCATTTTTTTATCTGTCTATAATATGGAAGCACATAGAGAATATAGCCATTGTACGATTTAACTTTTACAGCATCCATATAAGACATTAATAACATTAATCATTAAGTGAAGTACATGCAAAAACAAAATTTGTGTATTTCGTACTATAAGAAGTATTACACTTAAGTTTGAGATTCAAATTATCAATTTTTTCTTTAGAATTTACAAAACGGAAACTATCATTAATTACACATATATACAACGTTTCTGATTGTATAAAAATCAGTAATGAAATAATATTTAATACTTGTTCTTTCAGCATCTAAAAGTTTACAACTGTTTAGAATTTGATAATAAATACATTGCATTTCAACTATACATTGGCAGTGTTTTTCTCCAATTCATGATAATTAGTGATAAACCAATTTGAGTCTCAAACTTTAAGCTATTTAAAATATTTAACATGTATAATAAATACCATTCAAACGTAAATAAAGTGGTATGAAACTATTATGATGAGGTATGATTTTATTATTGAATGTTTAGAACATGAAATTGGAAAGAATTTATCATTACTGACAGATACAACTGTGATTCATAACTTTTCAGAAAAATAGAATATTAGATTATTTCTTAGTGTTTGTATTACTCCAGGTATGCAATCTTATCTTTAAAAACATATGAATTCTATAACACAAACTCACAATCTGTTAATATATGTATTTGTGTGTTTCCCCTATGTACTATACCTTATGGTCTAATAAGCCTTTATAAGAATATTAGTAAATATACTATCACAAATAAAAAGAAGCACTAATAAAGTCAAATAAGAATCAATATATTAAAATGTATAAACGAAGAATGATTTTATGATCAATATAATAATTTTTTAATACCATTATCATCTGATAAATTCTCCACTTTTCCACATTACTTTTACTTTTTATATCACAACCCTGATATTCCTTTATAAGAAAATAATATTGTTTGTATTTTATTAAGTTATTGACAATGTAATGAGTCAACTTGAATTCATTGGAATAAAACTGACTCAAATATTATCTAATTAATGTATTGATAATTTGTTTCCTGAGAAATTTTTTTACGACTTTATGATCCATCTACCTATCATGTTTCTATGAAAATAATAACAATGCAAATACAATTTTCTGTATATATTTTTCAATACACAGAAATGTGTTATATCTTAATATCCTAAGTGATAATATTTTATAAATGTGAATAGCAATTGTATTTTAATTAATTCTTTCTGTACATGTAAATTATCATTTAAATTAGGGCACCTGTAAAACAATATACTCAAAAATTACTTTCCAAAACATGTGCTGTTCTATTATTTTATGTTTAAGTAAAATCCTTCTTTCGTTGCATGTTGTTACTCTACATAAATTACCTTCATAAGAAACTGCATATGTAGTGAACTAATTAATAATTTAAAATACTATCTGTAATTATGATTCTTTTTAATATGAAACTTATAAATATAATTATAAGAACTTCCAAGTACAAAGTAGTAAATGATAGGGAAATAAAGTTTGTTAATGATTGAGATTATCTCTAATTAAAATACTAATTTTACAGGAAATACATGGAATTCATAGCAATAAAATAAACATCACATGACTGAAAATTAGTTTTATATTTTTTATGCTATCTTATATTTAGCTGCTCAAAAAGATATGAAAGGGTTTTAATCTTTCATTAATACCACTTTAATATTATTTTCACGATATTTATAGCACACAAATCGCAATAGAAGTAGAATATATTTGTTTTAAATTTGACATAATAAAATTAATTATTTGAATAAATCATCAGTTTTGTATAGCTTTATATAAATTGCTTTTTATAATACTTCAAATATATATGAAAGAGATATCTACACATAATAAAAAGAAATACACTATTATAAATCAAACTATGTATTAATCTATATTAAAAATTTAAGACCAAAACTTATTAACTTAAAAATCAATGATTTTGTATCATTAGTTACCACATATGTACTTACAAGCTTATAGATTTTTAATGACACAGTATCACTACCTGGAGTAACTTAGAAGAGTTAGAAAAGCTAACCCTGTGCTATAGACAAGTTTTTAAATATTTGTCCATTCCAAGCAACTGAGATACAATAATGCTGCAATAACTGAACTAAAAGTTCTCGCTCATCCAACATTTCTATATGTTCGATCCGACTACGGTCATCTAGAGGCAGTGAATCATAGACCTCTACCATTGTCCATGCATTAGAGCCTTCCCAACTGTTTATTGTAAAGCTGAAATGTACATTTTTAAGTTGTATTTTTGATAAAATGGTTATTACTTTTAAGGTAATACACAAAGGAAATACAACAAAATTACAGTACCGTCTTTGTTGAGTTTCCAAAGATTCACAATCTTCTACACCTGCCAACAAACATCCACGACTACGTAGATTGGACAACATAACTTGACCAAATTTATCCTTCATGTTCACTTGCTCATAATTAACAAAAATACTATTTGGAAATTTTCCAGCAAGCCATTTTAATAATGCAGAAACTGCACTTGTGTCTATATATACTAAGACACATTCTGCAAGGAACATGGTTGGAAGATTAAAATTAACTTCTGCTTGTGTTAACTTATTAACAAGTTCAGATATGTGTCGCAGATCTATTCCCACCAAGTGATAATTGGCAGCATGTAGATCTGTTGTTGAAAACCTAATTTCTCCATCTGCAAAGTAAATTCTAACTAAAGAGAATCTATATATAAAGGCAAAAATTGCAAAACTAAATATACTCTACCTTCTGTATTTAACATATCTATTAATTGTTTATGTTTTTTGATGTGATAACATTTTCGAGCAGTAATGTTAGGAAAATCAAGTTCGATAAAATTTGCTGGACACTTCCCTGCTTCTTTAAGTCTCCAATAGAGAGTATCAAATCCAGCACCCAAGTTTATAACTTGCCCCTTTTCACCAGATAGCTACATTTGTCATAAATTAATGTTATCTGTGTGTTATAGGTAAACTTATTTAGGTGTATACATTTATATTAATTATTTATGTTTATTTTATAATATTAAATTGAGATATATATTATTATATATATAAATAATGAAACTAAAATATTCATCCTATCATTCACATTCTTTATTCCGCGTATATTAATGATTATGAAAGTTAATAAATGATTGTAACGATTGTGTACATAGCTGCATATACATAGATTGCCTACGATTCTAATTAATTATAGTAGTTAAAGAAGAAAAATAAAAGTATTTCTTTCGTTAACTAAAAAGAGACGGAAGATCGTTTAATAATTACAATCATAATTTTCAATTGTTCGTTATTTTTATAGAAAAAGATGCGTTGTCTGCACTAGATTAACCTATTTTACTGTTTCATGATAAAAAGAGAACTTTGGAAATTAGGACAGGGCCTCGGCCAGGTCAAGGTTTCCGGCATTGTATGTCCTTTGCTACTCAAATCAGCTGTATCCCGGATTGTTTCTATCATGTTCTAGGTTATGCAAATTTTGAAATTGCAATAGTGAAATTTAAAGAAAGCAGAATTAAATACCTTAAGGAATTTGTCAACGAACACTTCAATCCCCTTTACTCTTGCGTAATAACCACGATTGATTTCCGGAGCTTTCCGACCAGGTTGTTTTACGAAAAAGTTAATAAATGGATCGGACCAGTAACCAAGTTGAACCGCATATCTTTTACACTCACTTGCATCGTCATTAGTGGCCTGTATGGCCTCATCATCAGCCATATCTTTGATCATTACACCAATTTTGGTTCACTTCAGTTATGATAAATCATTATTCGACGTTTTCTTTATGTAGAAACCGTTACTTGTCACTCATAGAAAACTGTACAAGCGACCATACTGCTTAAGACTGTGTAGAGATTGCCGTAGATTCGCATCTACTTGCGGCGCAAGCTTGCGCCTGCTGTGCGGGTTATCTGACAGTAGGGGTATCCCCTAACCATCAACTTATACCTTAATAGATATTATACATATGTGTAGAAAATATTAATGTATCTCATTATAACTTACTATTGTGTATGACTTATTTTATTTACATTATCCATTAATACCGTTAATTATACATGAGTTAAATTAATCAATACAATTTCCACATAATGTTTCCTGAAAATATTTTATATAAAAAACGAAATCAATAATTATAACTAATATTGAATAAAATACTCTTCCTTTTCTAGCATCTTTATTTATTAGATATTAAGTGAAAACAGTATGTAATTTCAATAGTATGGGTAATTATTTATTTATCATAAATATTAAATAAATACAGTACAGGATAATTTAATTAATATAAGGAAACATATATGTAGGTACACAAATTTAATTGTAAAATTACTAAATTTTGTTTACAAATTGAAATGGATTATCTGTAAATGGGTAATAATTAAGACTTATGTATCTTTTGATCTTAATGAATGTATTCAAACACAATGTCTGACATTTTTTTAAATTAAAAATGTATATAATGATAGTACGATTGCATATTATATATGTTTCTGTATATAAGTATACAAAGATACAAATTAATATATATAAAATGTATAAATATGTAATTATTTTTTGCAACATTTCTTGACCAATAGTTCTATAAAATGTAAAGATATCCTTTTACATCTTTGTTAAAATAATATGTATTTTAAAGATAATCAATCACAGCTACTCATATATATGTTACTAAGTAAATTGAAGCTAATAATTGAGTAAAAAATTAGTTAAGATACATATTAAAATAATAGATGTTATTAATAATTACAGAAGATTATACTTTAAATGATATTAATTTCATTCCAACATATATAAACAAATAGATAGGAGTATAATTTAAAAAAGTTTTATTTACTATTGACACATCATTAAAAAAGAGACATGTAATCAGATTACATAAATTATGAAGCAAAAAACATGTTGGAATATAATGTTATCTAACAAAATTCCAAAATATTTAAAAAAGTAGCAAAGCTATGAGTGATACAGTTTGAGATATATTAAAAATATAAAAAATTAGAAAGGACTAGCGAGTATCACCTTTCATTCTTTTCATAGTTTTCAGTTTTTAAACTTTCTTATAGAATATGTAAATAATTATTGTCTGCTTTTTGATATAATTACTGCTCTACATCGGATTTTTTAATAGCTGGTTTTGAAGCTGTGGGTTTTGTTTTTCTTTTAGGTGGAACTGGTGCATCAGAAGTACTAGATGAAGCTGTCTCAGGAACAGTGATATCAGTAACAGGTGTTTGTGACGATTTTATACCTTTTTTAACAACTTTTACAGCCTTTTTTTGTTTACTTGAAGAACTACTGTCTACTGCAATATCATCCAGTCCTTCTTCTGATTTTGTTTTTGTTTTCTTTGTAATCTTTTTTACTACTTTTTTGGTTACTTTCTTTTCGCCATCACCATCAGTTGCTTCCATAGGTTCCACTTCTGACACTGACTTTTCTGTAGATTTTCTTCCAATCTTTTTCACTATTTTCTCTTGATCTGTTGGATCTGGCTGTGCAGTTTTTTGAATACTTGTTGAAGGTGCATTTAATTCTTTTGTTCTTAATGGCCTAACTGGAGTTTTGTCTGATGGTGCTGATTCAGTTACTTCATGCTCTGATGGAGTTTCAGTTGATTCTATTATTTCTTTTATATTCCCCTTAGATTCACCCCTGTCAGGTTCACCTTCTTTACTTTGTTGTTCTAATTCTATTGTTTCTTCCTGCACTGATTTCTCTGGTATACTTAAATTTTCTGAAGATAATATAGGTGTTTCAGTAAGTTGAGTTTCAACTTGCTCTACTGACAATAAGCTCTGTGGAATTTCTTCTAATTGGCTTAATTTATTGGCAGTATCGATACTCATTACAGTTGTGGAATTATCCAAATTTAATTTTTCTTTATTTTGTGTAAAATTAATTGAAGATGTCAAACCATTTATATGTATCTTATCTTCTGTTTCCGTTAAATGAACAGGTGTAATTGTAGAGGAAAGAATTTCTTGCGGCATTATCTGAGAATCTGACATAGATTCTTTTGGTTCCACTTGTAATACAGATTCTGCAACTTGGATAGGAACAGGGCTAACTGTTAGAATTTCAGAGGCAGTTAGGAATTCTTTTGCATGTTTTTCATCTCTAAGGTCTGGTTGTTTTATTTCTTGGGTATCTACTGTAATTTCAAGAATTTTTACATTTTCTAACTCGCTTTTAATATCTTTTTGTGAGGTAATTACTTTTTGTTCTTCAATTGAAGAAGATTGAACTAAGTTAGATGGTTCTATAGATACAGTTGTCTGTTGTGGAACTTCTTTTAATAATGAACTTGTACTTGAAGTTGTATTGAGTTCTGCAACTTTTTTATGAGATGTTTGCATTGAAAAATTTGTAGAAGAATCCATAAATATATCAGGTATTGCACTTCCTGATTTTGTTGAAAATTTTTGGGAAATATTATCTTCACTCTCTTGATCTCCCGATAATTTAGGTACATTTGTTATAGGAACATCATTAACTACAGATTGTTCTTCCGTATTAAAGGTAGTTGCCTGAGCTAAATAAGAGAAAATAATCTTATTACATACTCATATAAATAAATATTTTTTCTATTATCTTTCTATTATATATATATATAATAGGTTACAGAAATGTAATTGAATACATTTCTTATTTAATAATTCTTATATCTAAATTTTATTATTTTAAAAAATAAGTTTGAATAATTTCTATATGAACATAAAAATAATAAGTAATATATATTAAAAATATATACAAACAATACTTTATGTAAATACATATGTAAAATATACTTAGATAAAATTCTAATTCTAATATAAAGGATATAATGATTGCGATTGAAACTGTTATTGCAAAAGTGCTCTTATGAAATGTTATTTAGTAATATATATATATGTGGAATGCGAATATTTCAGATTAATTTAAAGCACATGGAGTATAGAATTAGTATTTTTACATTACACAAGCATCAGAAATGTAGTGTTAAAAAAGAAGATGATGTAAAAATATCATGCATATGGTAATTAGTATTTCGTTTTTTAGTGCAGTATTAAATTTGTATTAAGCATGAAATGCTCGAAGTGCTTTTGGTTTTAAGTACATATAAGTAAGTTACATAAATACAATAGCGTTTTTTATAAACTACTCTAAAGAATTTAAAATAATCCATCAATGCAGATATATTGATAAAAGAGAATTAATATTAATGTATTTTATATTTCTTTGATTTATAAATTATAGAAATCAAAGTGATATGTAATATTAATATCTTAATGATATGATACAATTTATTACAGCATGTATTATTATACATGTAATATTACAGTATTATTGTAAAATAATTTTTAATAAGGCAAGTTTTAACATATACTGTGTATCGGTTTAGTTGTGTACCACAAACTTTTTTAATTTACTTAAAAATCGCGAATCGATGATGCGAGTTCTCAAAATATTTACCCCATTAAAGCAAAACGACATTACAAGACGTAGCAATGCTATGGCGCCAGGATCTGTTAGTTGCTGTCCTCTGTTCCTGTTTCAAACACTTAAACTTGATAAACTGTATAAAAAACATATATTTTTTCACTTATTTAAATTATATAAAAATTCTCTAGTATATTATTGAATAATACAATTTGATATTTTGTTTAAATTATATTCCTATAGAATTCAAGTCTTTACTTCCAAATATGAGTTTGAATGCCACATGCTGTATTAAAAAAGGGTGGGAGGCAAATAAAATCGCAAAGCATTTTTATAAAAACAGTTAATAGCTTTGCATTATGAGCACTTTAATTTTCTATTTCGTATACAGTTTCCATTATTATTAAAGATTCTTAATTGTAAAATTAAATTTCAGATTCTTTCAGGTTCGATATGTAATCGTAATTATCGTATAATAAAAAATATTATTTCTAACTTAAGACTTTTGTTTCATTTTTATATCACCTGCAGTTGAATAATTTTTATAATCACGAAATATTTATAAAAAATAATTTTATACATATTTTATAATACATACCAGTTTCTTTATCCACTTCATCTACAGATTCAGTAGATTGAATAGCTTCAGTGGATTTAACAGATTCATCAGTCTTGTCAGTTGTAGCTTTTTCAGGTTTTTGCGTTTCCTGCAAATCATGATATAGATATGTTCATGTGCAAATCACAATTTTATCAATTCATTATGTATTACTTAATTAATTACTTTAGGAGGGGACGGTAACCGTGGAGGCGCAAGAGCAAGTGTTTCGCAAATTTTTTTCCAAATATTGTCAAAACTATCGCGACCCATATAATCTATCTGACCTTGTTCCCAACTTTGTTTTCGCATATGTTCTTCTAATGCAATTTGTTCAGCGCTTCTGGGTTCACCTAATGTCATTTGAGCCAAGGCACCAGCTAGGCCAGCCTATGAAATCAGAAGAGATCTTCTTATTTAATAACTAGTAACGTAATAGTAAAATGAAATAATATAAGAATATAGATTAGAATTATATAAATATACATTCATATAAATTATTTTGTAAAGTTACCTTGCCTACATGTGATAGTAATATGATATAAATACATATACCACAAACATAAAACAATATAATATACAAATCTAGTGCAAATTAATAACACAATGATGATAATAACATATTATATTTCTAGGAAACTATACCTTTTGAATAATTTTTAACAAATATCACTTTCATTAATAATTATGGGATAATGTAGAAGTAACTAAAAATGTAAAGAGCAGGAAATATTTATCAGCATTGTTAAAAATATTAAATAACAAAAACTTTATACTAAACAATTTTATTAAAGCTGCAAGTAATGTCCCAAAAAATACTAAATATACAAGCAATATATTCAAAATTATAATGCAAATATTTTAAAATATAATAAGAGAGTGCTTTTAACTTTAATATAAAGAAAAATATATGGGAACAGTTACTTACATTTGAACTATTTGGATCATCCATTATGTGTAAATCAGATTGCGTTGCTACATTGTGGAAATCTGTACAAGGTTTGGAATCAGGATGAGGACTAGTAGATATTAGTGTGCTTGTCCGTTTGTCTGTAACGTTTATATTTTCATTTCGTTCAGTATTTTGCTTATTTGAGTGATTATTCTGATAAGCTATGTTATTTGGCATAGCTTGGTCATGATTAATATTGACATCTAAAGATTTACAAGTTTGGTTTCCTTGTCCATAATGTTGAACAAGTTGTTTATTATTTAAATTATCAAACATTTGACAATAACTACAATGATGATCAACATAAGTTTCATTATGTTGATGTTGTTTTATTTCTTCTGAAAATGATTTGTTACTATTATTAGAGGAATGTTTATACTCAATATGCTGATGTTGCATTATTTCTTCTGATACTAATCTATTACTATCATTGCAAGTACTTTGGGAAATATATTGGTTGTTAGTAGATTGATAATGGGATTCACTAGAATGATGATATTGCATATTATGCACAGAAATATATTTTTCTACATTGTCTTGAGTTTGCTGATGATTAGATTCTACATTTAAAGTGGATGTATCATTGGAATTAGGAAACAAATGTTGTTGCTCAATTTCATTTCTGAATTGATTAGACTGTACTTGATTATGGTGATTTCGCATATGTGAAGAAGACATATTTTCACTACATTGTTGATTATGATAGAATTCCTTGTTACATTCTGGTGATGACTGGCTCTGACATACAGATTTTGAACTTTCATTTAATATAGATATAGGTGAAGAACTATTGATTTTGAAATAATACTGTTGTCTTTTATTATTTTCTGCTTTATAGATAACTGAATCATTTGGTACATAATAATTTTCCCATGGATCTTGGAATTCTGAGAAGTCTGGTGGTTCTAAATATATGTCATTCTGTATTTTGTTTTGCATGTCCATGTAAGTGGGACTTCTTGGAAAAAAGGATTCAGAAGGCATAGGAATAAATTTGTGCCAAATTGGTGCCAATGTGCTGGTAGCCTATGCAAGCATCATGCCAAAACAGAAAAATGCACATTCAATTGGTTAGTAGAAAACTAATTTGACAGTGTCCATTTTTCTTGTACTTAATATTATAATAAATACTAAAAACTAATTAATCATATAGAATATTTTATAAGCTTAAACATTGAACTATTGTATTTAGATATATTAAGTTTATAAAAAATATATACTTATAGATTAAAAATAATTTATATTTTAGAATAAATTTAATACGATACTAACTACAACTATAATAGACATTAAATAATATTATATGATGATAAAAATATATTAAATGTATGTTACAAACATACTAATAGAAGAGAAAAAATGGACACTGATCTACTAAAAAAATATATATAAAAATGAAGATTAAACATTAATAGCTGTGATATTTTAAACATTTATAAAAATGTGACGAAAAATTTTATCGGTCTTTTTTGCAACTTATACATATTCTATATCAATTCAGCTATTAATATTAATATTGAAAATTAAAAAAAAAATAAAAAGTTAAATATATTTTAAATGCAACAAAAAACAAATCATGTCAGAGAATTCCACTGCAACACATGTATGTACATATATATAATAATGTATTTCTAATAAATTTTTGTAAATAACTTGTAATCAAGTAGCTTTTATTAGCACTTCTAATATTATTATTTAAAATAATAACATGCACATTCAATTTTATTAATAAAAATTCTTTGATGACAGAATTAATGAAGATTAGGAGATTAAACCTTTCAAAGATCTTTTGAAATATTCTGATTATAATACAGCAACTTTTATATACATTATTTGTTATGTGCAATATATATACAGTTTTAGCTATGTTTTATCAAGCATGTTTATAATTGTGCTTTTGAAATGTTGTATATTCTATTTCTAGATATATTTAAAAAATTCTTACATATTTTATATAGTATTTTAACAAAAATAAAAGCACATTATCTAAACCTTACCTGTTTTCTTAATATTTAAGGCTATAGTGAGATTCAGAAAAGAATAAAAAAGGTTAATTATAAATTATATTCTAAATTATATTGAAATCATCAGTGTAGTAGATTAATTTAAAAAATGGTCGGTCAAACTTACCATAATAGGTGATAATTGAGGATGCACTTTTTCACAAAATATGTTCCACCATAATTGCAATAATGGTTGCAAGTGTGAAGAATCCATAGGTGGTTGAACAATACCAGTCAAGGTGTCAAAATACTGTAACCATGGTTTTGTAATACCAATAAAATGTATTATTCTAACATCATCTCCAAACCTATTAAATAACAAAATTTACAATTACTTTATCTTCTATTTATGTATTACTCACATGAAAAGTTATACATGTATATGTAAAGAAGTAAGAAAATTATAATAGAGTAAGCAGATTTTCTTACTGCTTGAATGCAGGAAGATAAGAGTATGTAGCAGTAGAACACATATTATAGATAAACGGTAAATGTTTAGAAATATCTTTTTTAGCCCAATCACTAAAGTACATATTTAATAATCCTTGATCTCCGCCATCAAATGAACCTTTAGCAGCAGCAAATGCAGTAATAGAAGCAAAAGTTTGTTGGGATGGTCTGTATACAAATACACCAGAATTGAAACAATCAGGCCAACCAACGTCAGGAGCAGCAGACAGTTCTTCTCTTTCAAATAATTCATCGCAATTTCTGATGACCTAACATACGCGCGATATAAAAAATAAAAGCACGAAATTCTTTTAAAATCCAAGTAATCATGTCTTCGTTAAAATGAATCATTTTGCAAACTTACAAGTGTGTCTGCATCAAGGAACACACATTTTTCATATTGAGTCAATCTCCAGCAATGCAATTTGGTAAATGTAACACCCAATTCTGGTCTAGCTAAAAGTGCTAAATTAGCTTCATCCTTTGAATCAAGTACATTTACTTCCATTACCAGAGAAAAGATTGCTGATAATTTTTCCCTAAATACAATTAAAAAGAATATTTTAGCTGTATGCTGATACAAAAATGTTAATAGTCGTTTATCTTAAGCAACAATTATCAACTGCATTTAATATGCAATTTAAATACAAACAAAAATATATTAACGCTATCTTCTCATTTTTTGAACGATTTTCGAAAATTGAAGAATACGCAAACATTCAAGTATACTAATATAAGCCATTCAGAAATGAGTTTACCTCATGGTTTGTGTTACTCCAGGAGTAATCAAAACGGCCAGTTCGTGCTTGGTACCAACTTGATGCAAAGAGTGTGCCAAAACTAAGGCACCCAAAGAATAAGCATCGTTGGTAGCTAATGTAACCCAGGCGTATCCTTGAAATTAAAATAATTATTATCAGAATGATTGTAAAAAAATAATAGAATGATTATAATTAAAGAAAAAAAAATAGTAGTTAATATTTCTTTGCAATTGTGTAAATAAATTGCTATGTTCGTGTGTGCAATGTTATGCGCATAAATTGATAAGACATGTTTTATATGTGAAAATAAGTGGTCATACATGTCACAAATGTCTTATCAGTTTATAAGTGGTTGAAGCACTGAATTTTTAATTGTCTTCGACATTATATCATTAATAAACATTACAAGTAAAAATATATTCATCTAGTATATATAGCTCATCAAAGATAACATTATGAAGTTTGTTGGTGTTATTCTGTTGTGTTTGTTATCTTCCTAATGATTACATAAATCTGATTACACAATTCTAACAATTGTCTAACGCAAAAACTAACTGTAATAATAATACAAATAATATACAATTATTACAAATTCTGAATTGTAATTTCGAAATGTTCCGAAAATAATCTCTCAATTTTTTACATTTATATATGTATGTTATACATATATATTTTTATAAGTGTATTATATTCTTCAAAAAATATATTTCGAATTAATTCGAAAAGTTACAAAAGTGTGCGTTCAATGCATCCATAAATATTTTCTAAAGTGATAAAAATAGAAGAAGACGCACATGCTAGAAATTCATTTGATCCAAGCAAGCGAACTTAAATGTGTTCAACTTGTTTTTCACCAATAAGAAATCCAACGATGCTGCTTTATTTATAACCCTTTCTATTTCTATTTCGTAAATGTCATCATGTCGTTCTCTCCGGCTAGTTGTTGAATCTCGAGAAATTTAGTTCCAAAATAAAAATATTATTTTTAGCTATTTATCTGAATACTACTTGTGCTCCAACGATAGGTTTGTTCGATAGGATATGATCAAGAAACTACATTAGAATATATATATGTAAAAGATAAAATATCTTACTATGCTCCCTTACGATAACTGATTATCAACTCTTCAAGTAGTTCTCAAGTAATATTGAAAATAAGTATTTCTAATTTACATAATATCATCTAATACATAAATTCTAATCCCATTCAATAAATGAGTGAATATTAGTTAATAGACCCATTTCTTTTTAATTGTAACATTATAGAACACCGTTACATCGGCAAAACAAAATATCAAGACTAAAATAGTAATGGATTTAGTTTTCGCTACAAAAAATCATCAATTAGATTAAATTAACATTAAATGGTATGTAAAATAACTCTATGAATTGTTAACATAAATTACTGGAATGCCTTAATGGAGTTATAAATAAGCACTTGTAATTCTCCGGAAGTATCCATCCCATAGCGCAAGAATTAGCACAGGATACCTGACTAAATTCGATCAATTTTTCGAATTTTATTACGCAGCATGTTTTACGAAACACAAAATGGAGCTAAATCATATATGTAATAATTCTAGAATTATTTCATGTATGTAGTCCCTCTCTCATAAGCCTTGAAAATATACCGTTCACGTTTCTGGAAAGGCTGTGTTATATGTATTGACATTGAATGAGATATTAGGTTTCCTGCGCTAGGTGCATTTCACGAGGTTATCATTATAATCACGGAAATGACACTTTCGCAAAATACCACTATTTAGTGTAACAAATTAAAGGTGTTCAATAACTGTCTAGTTATTGATAATTAGATACAGTGTTCATTAATATATAATATATAATAATTAATATTATATATTAATATATAATAATTATTATCATACAATTTACCAGCGAATACTATTTGCATATCTAATTATACCATGATTTAAGTGCTGCTAATTTCACTATTTAAATTACAATCTAATTATGCAATTACATGGATATATGAAGAAAACGATTTTCGTTATCACTATATGGATTTTATATATTCAACATCTAACGTGGAATTCAATGAAATTATCGATAATGTAGAATTACAAATATTTGTCCATTTCTAATATTTCATAAAAAATGAAGCAAGCATAAGTAAAGTTTATTTCCACATCAAAGTTATTGTAATTAGTGTTTTTGTACTTCTAGCGACGATCAATATTAACTTACATTACTTACGAAATTAACATTTGATTATCAATTATGTACGTTGAGTGTTTGATATCATTTCGGAATTATTCCGGTAATATCAGTATGATTTCATGATCTGATTTGTGGTTTCTCTTGCAGAATATCATTATTAACATTCTTTATCTGTCGTCAGGTTCAAAGAATTTATGTGAAAGCAGATGACACTAAAGGCTTTAGTGAAATTAAATGTAACGAATGCAAAGAAATTGTGTCAATCATAGGCGTAAAAAAAATAATAAGGAGAGTTGAGAAAGAGAACAGATATAAGAGAAAAGCTGGGATTTCTGCTGCCGGTGTATTCCGATAGATAACCCACTGAATCGCATCGAATCTTTCCATACACTTTTACATTACCTAGCACTATTTATGCTAGTGATCATGAAATTCTAAATCAATAATCTAGATAAATTATAAAAATTGAATGCAATTTCAATCATTGTCATAGTCACCAATAGAAATAATTTAAATTGTTCGATATCCTAGAATGAACACTTGAAATACAGTAAAAAATACTTTTGCATTAAATAGGTTCCTTGTCTTTAATATTCGCTTATTGTTCTTACACAACAACATGAGAATATCAAGCCTGTTAATATGAATGTAACGCTCGATATTTCATCACATCTATCCAAAAAGAAATAAATAAATTTCCTTAGGTAAACGCGAAAACTCGATTCGTCTTTTCTAAGAATATTTTGTGAAAATTACGGCAGTTCGTCGTATTTATTTCGTCACTTAATTACGCATGGATCCAAGTTGGCCAATAGTCGATGGCCGGAAGAATCATATTAACCTGATGTGTCACGATTTTGGCAGTAGTGTCTCTTTATTTGTTTCCTGATGTGCCGACATTATCACAGGGCGTGTTAAAAGACACAAAACATTATCTTGGCTATGAGAAAGGCGGTGCTCGTCTTCTCATATATTGTAATATGCAGACGAAACCCGAGAGGCAAACTGCCGGCGTCGTTCTGCCACACAGGTTTATATTTATACAAGCCGGCTAGCTTATAATAGCAACCCAGCCTCGTGTTTGTACAAAATGCATTCATATACTTTGCGTTAGGTCAAGCACTTGTCTCCCAAGCCTGACCAGATTTCTTTATATGATTATACTTCAGACAGACGTATACGAATCGACACCTTTTCCTACGACGCGAATAATCCATTATTATCGTTCCTTATTTCGGAATATATATGGAATGTGCATTCAGATAGTTTTCTCGATTACTCGTATCTTCAATCACAATATTAGCATGAGATTCCATTACAATTAAGATATCAAAGTTTTTTGGATTTATACTAGATATATATCGAAAAATGTTCCAGTTACTATTAGAATTAAAGTAGATCTTTCTAAGATCTTTAAATTCTAAAACTTTCAAACCTGAAATTATTATGACTTTTCTGAAATTCTTTCTTACTCAGAATCGCAAAAATTCTAACTTTGTAGCATATATGTATTAAGAAATTTTCTCGCTCTCTTTCGTATTTTTCGTTAAAAAACAATGAGTTTTTTTCATTTCCTCTATCCTGTACACGTTATATTAACGAAGAACTTCAAGAATTTATAAATAGAAGTGTAAAAATTGAATTACTGATGGAATTTTAGCAACCGTAGAGGACTGACGGAGCGTCCATTGTCGGGATCTAATTTTATCAACTTATTTGCTACGGGCAGTTATGCGGATGTAACGTCGTGAGATTCTATGCCGAGTAGTTCATGGTATAGAGATCTGAGCAGAAAGTTTATAAAACAAGCTAAGTTCATTTTAGACAGTTCTCGCTTTGAACTATTCATTTTTCTAATTACTTGTTACCTAGTTAGGTTTAATGTTGTCATTATCAAACCATTCTTTCATTTATCCCTTTCAATATCATAATTGAAAGACGAAGATTGACCACTAGGGACTAGTCACCTTTATGTTTCGTAACTATCCCGGATAGGTGGAGCTTAGAATTAAGGGTGAGGAAAAAGTAACAAGAAAGATCGTATTTAATTAGAAATCCGTTCTATAAAGAGGTACAGTAGGAATTGTAGAGTGCGTCTAGACATCTAGACGAACCTTGCAATCTAGAATTCCGGGTCCCGTCTAGACGAAGGTCAAGACTGAATCTATATAAAAATAGTGCACGGCTATTTCGCATCAATTGTCGTGCAATGAACTTCCGTTTTAGCGTAACTGTATTAGTTGTGGCGGTGCACATTTTTATTCGGAATACAAGAATTTTAACTGCAACATTGCAATACTCAAATCATACAATATGATAATTCGATTCTGATTTTTTAAATGACTAAAAGTTACTTTGTGACATAATTTTTGTTGAGAAGATAAATATTAAGTAAGAAAAGAAGAAGTACGGAGTGAAACTACTTGCTTAATGTCACAATTTTCGTTTAATATATTATCTTTTCTTTTTATTCTTCATGAATGAAAATTCTTCGTAAATACATTGCGGCTCCCTGTTACATCATCGTAGCATGTCGATCGATAAACGCATTAATATCATCGTCGTAATAATATTAAATAATTCTCGATTACAGAAATCTTCAATTAAGTAATATGAATTAGGAATAATTTCAACTGAAAATAAATATTTACAATATGAAATGGAGATAATAAAACGCGAATCTTTTCGGTATGTACATATCTACTAAAAAAATATTGGATGCAAATATATAATGCAAATATATAATACAAATAGATAAAGTTACAGAAGCAAATTTTTCATGAAGTCGAATTTTACCGGGTTCGAAATAAATATAAAGAAATAGGGAATTTTGGCAAAGAGCCGCAATTTCTTCCCCTGACGGCTAAGAATAACCTACAGGAATACCACCGACTGTTATCTTATTTTATGTAGAAGGTATCTTGTTTCTAATGCACAAAACAATAAAAAAGAAGGAATCTGTGTTGTAAACGTACTTATGCTTTAAATAAATACAGTATACATATATCTAAATAAATCAACAAATTAATTTTATTTTTTAAATATAATGTTTTAAACATAATTATATAAACACAATTTATTGTGTAATTATAAGAACTGAAATCATTGCAATTCATCAGATGTTTTTATTTTATACTTCTAATTTTAAAAGGTGTGTCATGTTAGGTTTTTAAATATGGCCGCTCGATCATGTTCATAAGAATAGAATCACACGTTTTATTGGAAAAGAGAAAGGAATGGCGATAATTCAGTTCGTTATAATGTAATTTTAAACAATTAATTTTAAAATATAATTATGTGAAGAATAATTAATGCGAGAACACTATACATAACACAGAGTATAGAATATTAAATTCGCGCCAATCTATCGAAAAGTAAAAAAGAGATTTCGCGCATGCGTCCAAAGGAAACATCGTAAAACTGAGCGCGAATTGGACCGATTTTCGCAAAATAAAACGAGACACATGCGTTTTGAGTTGTTGATAAAATATCGGAAGGAAATAATTGTTCCTAACATAAATAGTAAATTAAACAGTCATAATGAAATAAAAATGTATACGTTTTATGCATCCACATTTATGTTTTAAGAGGTTATTGTTCGTTGTCTATGGGAGATATAATTCATATGAAGGTCATTGGGTCAAGACCGGTTACCGGCGACGTTATCACACATCCCAATTGAGCTTTCAATGACTGTAACCTTAAGGCAAAGTATGTGAAAAAAGAAAAGATCGAGATACATATATTGTTAAACTTAGACTTACCACCCATGATCGAAAAATTCGTATTTCTTTTTTAACGGACCGATTTTACACACTTAACACTTGCCAATGCCCTCACAACTAACAAGAAGCCGTACGATACGCACTTCATCAACGCTACAAAACGAGTGACGACTTGCGACTCTCCTTCCATGTCACGTCGCTCTCCCCTCCTTTAAAACCGTTTATCCTCACTCTGTATTATCGACTGAAGATTCAGCAAGCACTACTACGCGAACAAAATATATATATATATATACATACAACGGATTTTATATGGTGTATATACAAGCATATGTACATATAATAACAGAAATCTTTTATTTTTTAATTTGTAAACTTCTGTCAATTGTTTATTAGTTTAACATTAATAATAGAAATGTTAATAAATGATAGTGAACTGCAAGTTCTGAAGCGATGTGTAAATTGCTCTAAATAATACAATATTAATTTTTCATATATTCAATAAACATAGTTTGAACCTTTTTTGATTAAGGGTAATATAAATTCTACTTTAAAACTTCATCTTAAATTTGTTTATATACTTCGTGAACATTAAATAAACAAAAATATGCATAAAATAATATACAGAGGAAAAAGATTAAGTAAAGAAGCACTTACTCGGTCATTTATATTATAAAATCGTACAAACCGAATAAAAATCAAAGTTGTAATAAACAAGTACAATACCATAGATGAGATACAGATAGTTACATGATACATATCACATCACATACTTCTTTTGTATTCGTACGTTCATATGCGCGAATTTCACAGCCATTCGCGACACCTATCGCGAAAACATTGCAGTAAGCGATGCGTCGTTTCAGTTCCGGGCGTTCCTCGACGACAAACAAACATGCTTCGTGTAGCGGGAGGAGATACAACAGTCGACAAAATTCTAGCGATTTGTTCGCTTGTGCGTTCTAATTCTTCTAATCTAATGGTGTAGATAGTTTGACACCGTAAAATGTAGCTCGAACACCTTAGACCAAATTTATCGTCGCGGTTGAAAAACCGCTCACCCATGAAATCAACTTCCATTCCCATCTCCAGCACGTTGACGTTCACTGAGGAGTGGCGCGCAAAAAGATGGCCAGCTCGCCGACCAGCATCGAAAATCAAATAGACAGTTTTTTGGAACAGTTCAAACGCAGTGCCTCCCGCGCAATGGAAGAGTCTCATAGGTCCAGTTATAATGCTTGTAGCAGTAGTATCAGTCATAGTCGAAGTGGAAACCTGGATCTCGAAATCTTGGAAGCTGGTAAGTTTTTGAGAATTTTGTATAATTTCAGTATAATTTATTGTCTTGTCAGGTTCAAATTTTAGTTATTTTTCACTACTCTTTCTGTTACTTCCTCCACTGTATGCACTTGCTTTCAATTCTGCACTGTTTTCGATTGATTTTTTGGGCGTTCCTTGCATATTTTGATACATTTGCTTTCTAATAATATTCTTAGTTTGAATACATTTAAACTTAATGTTTC
This sequence comes from Bombus terrestris, assembly GCF_910591885.1. Taxonomy (NCBI): domain Eukaryota; kingdom Metazoa; phylum Arthropoda; class Insecta; order Hymenoptera; family Apidae; genus Bombus; species Bombus terrestris. Next base: position 1,395,642 of record NC_063277.1, on the reverse strand, counting down.
ATAGTTTCCTTATTGTCTTTTGTTAAATTATGTTATAATTGTAAGTTTGTATAGTAAGTCTTATCTTAAGTTTAGTATGTTATGTATTATTTTAATTTTTGTCATAAATGCGTTAAATGTATGAAATTTTTTTTTAATGGTGGATAATCATTTTTATTTACTTATCTTGCATGATATAAATTAAAAATTATAGTATATTTAAAGAGCAGACGTTTTATACGTTATTTGGTTTAATTATTATACGTCAAAACTTTCATTATGATCATATAGTACAATGAAGGAATTATTGCATACATACGCATTCATATTATTTATTTCTTATAACATAAATGCTGCAATTGAAAAGATATGTTAAAAACCTATCACGCGACCCTTTTATAATCCAACGTATTTTCAATTCAATGATAAAGTAATAACATAGTAGAATTATATAGAATTTTAGTTTAATCCACGTTTAATCAGATACTTTTGACTGACACGCTGCAAGTCACGTGCAGTTACCCCACTTTAGGAATCGAGTCTTTCGTGATTGGTTGTTTCGTCTTGTCTTTACTTCTACTGTGGAACATTATGGCGTCGCATATTCTGTTAGGTTACGATAGAGGTCGTCGTCCGTTGTAGGTGTTTTATGGTGAAAAGTCATAAAACTGCAGGATTACAAGTTGCGAGATGCATTCAATAAAGTTTTAAAAGCACCGAATCAATGTAATCATCTTTATCTTATAATTAGAATTTTTACATCAATATATTATATATTATTAACACATTTACTAATTAATTCGTTTTATTCTTGGATAAAGTGATCGCGTTGCAGTTATTTCGAGGCATTGGGTGCGTAAGACTAATTGGAAATATAGACTATAATATCCAAGCGGAAAATAAAAATCGACTATAATGAAATTCCATCAAATTAATGCACACGAAAAAATTAGAATATTTCATATATATCAGTAATAGAGTAGACTTGTAATATTGACGATAAATCAAATTGTTGCGTGAAGTGTTGATTTTATCGATAATATCGTGTGATATTTTGTAACACGTAAAAACGATTATTTAGTGAAGTAAAAAACACAGTATGATTCTTCGACGAAAGTCAACACACGGCTGCAACTGCCCCTGTCATCAACACTGCTCAACGAAATGTGCAGGTTTGAATCAGACACTTTATTCTACTACTTCCTAAATTAATTTAATGCATAAAAATGTCACTAAAAGAAATATTGCAAAAATTCGAAGTACAAACGATCTGCGCGATAATTATATTTTCTTTTTATAATTTTATTCGAACTATAAACAGATTATTGATTTATGAGACAACTCGATTTGTTTACATGTTAGCGATAGTCATATTACATAAACACAAGATCAATATTATAATTATAAATTTCTAATACAATTTAATGGACAACTTGCTATGAATATTTGTCATTTCACATCTCAAATTCATATTACAATGAATATATGGATATGTTCTTACATATGTATATGTATATACGTAATACGTTTTAAAATTTCTTTTTTCATTATTCGAATATGTATATTTAAATATATCGTGACTTAATGATTCTTATGAAAATCGAATCCAAATTTAAGTAAATTTGGAACAACGTTTCTTAAATAATATATGACATAACCATTTATTAAACAAATTAGCAGAATTATAGATTTTTGTTTGTTCATTAAAGTTAAAAAGAATTTAAACAAATGTTGATTATTTGAAACTATTTTGACAACTTTAGCAATTTATACGAATATAACATGGAAATTATTCCATTTATACGGGATTAGCACTGTTATCCCCTCCACGAAATATTAAGAACTAGATTCGCCATATCATTAAACGTAGTGCTTTATAATGTTACCCGGTATTATTAAAATTTGCGAAAAATTAATACCGTGACAGCATACATTTCAAATGTGGTATTTTTTAAAAGATATTTATAATTGACTGTGAAAATAATCGCGAGGTCAAATTAAAAAAAGGTAAGTAAAATTTGACTTGCCACATACCCATAAAGATGGAAAGCCATTATGTGTAGTGATTCTCAACCTTGTCGATGTCGGATGTAGTTTTTTAAATAAAAGTCAAAATAATAAATCCGTCTCTTTGTTTTGTCATTTATGTTATTCGTTATAATTTTCTTTATCATTTACTTTATAATTTCTGATTTATTTTTTACTAAATAAATTCAAACAAATTTTATAATTGACATGAACATATAACTGACATTAATCAGCTGATCACTTGTTTAGAATCTTTCTATTCGAAATTTTTATTGTAAAGTATTTTTTAAACAGACAATACTTGATTTCTATCATCGATTTTTTTTTTATTTTCGTTTGTATAATTTTATCATTGAAATATTACTGTTTACCAGAATATATAAAGAGTTAAAAGATACCTCATTGTATAATATTAAGTGGAATATGGATACTAATTTATGTGAAAAAAATGAGATTGAAATGCAACCAGATATTGTAACATTGCAAGATACTTTACGTAATAAAAATCAAAAGGTAGAAGTATCCACTTGTCAATGTATGGTTAATGATGAGTTGACATATACACAAATAAGAGAAAAGGTAAGTAGACATATGTGTTAAATTCGATATAAAAAAGAATATTTTTATGGTAGTATGTATCAATATCAATTAATCATCATATCTTTTAATTTTATATCAGCATAATGTTAAGACATGACGTTATCTGTTAATGATCTATTAATAGTATTTTCCATAATATATAAAAAACTTTTGTATTACAGAAAATACATATGGATGCAACAAGTAGTACCTTCAAGCCAAAGAAAAACATAACAAAAATGAAAGTGAAGAAATATAAAAATGAAGGAGAATCAAGTTATGAATCCACAAAGTTAGAAGATAGTCTAACTCAAGTGTTACAAAGATTTAAAAGAGGATGTGAATGTCAGGATGATCAGTGCTTTAAAGGTTTAAATCCTGAAACGGTGTATCGTCATAGATTGAATATTGCAGAATTAACAAAAGCTGAACATGATATGTATTTAATGGGTGTTACCATGGCCTGTTTGACCAATCCATATGAAACGGTACGACATACAGAGCGACGTAGATTACGTGCACAATATGTATATCAGGGTAGAAGAGTATGTTTGGATGCTTTTTTATACCTAGAAAACTGTACACATTATCAAATAAAACGAATTAGGAAACACTTAATGACCCATGGTGTTACCCCACGAGTTCATGGAAATCATGGAAAAATTCCTCACAATACGTTTTCCTTAGATATTTATAAAATTGCTACAGAATTCTTAAAAAATTTTATTGAATTGCAAGAAACAAAACAAAAGACGAAAGTTGCAAAAAATGCACAATTGCATCTTCCATCAAACATTACACGCAAAGTAGTGTACAATTCATATATACAGTATTGTAGAAAAATGTCTCCTGATATAAAAATAATGGGGTATTCAACATTTAGAAGATTTATGAAAGTTCAATTCCCACAAGTAAAATTTTCTAAGTTAGAATTCATGATCAAAAATCAGAATATACAGAATCAAGGATGTAGTAAAACTGACTTGGAGAAAAAAGATGCAATTGATGATGGAACATCCAAATCAGCAGATCTGATAACAGAAGGCAATGCCATATTACCTTTATTAATTGCTAGCCAAACAGGACAAAGTGATACTTATTTTTTAACACCAATTAGCAAACTACAAGATGGCGTGAGTTATCAGATAACTACAAGTGGACTTCTAGTCAATAAATCAGCATTACCTGTCTAAAATAGATGATGTTAAAAAATAAAAAGTCTCTTACATTTAATATCTAAATACAATTAAAAAGATAATATATTTGAAAATATACATATAAAATAAAATAAAATTTTATAAAATGACTATATAAATTACCCAATAAAACAGGTATATTTTCTTCATATGCTTATATTATTATAATTAAAAAATATGCCTGAGGTAGATTGAGTGTTCAAGAAATAATACATTAACGGTCTTTTTATTAACTCATAAAAATCCGCTCATTAGTTATTAAATATTTATTTTATTTAAACAAACAAAGGGAAGAATCATGATTTGATGTGTGGTTGTGTCATATTGATTTATAATCTGTAAACCAAGTATGTATATATAATTAATATAATTATATATATATATAATTATATATATAATTATATATATAATTATACACATATATATAATATTTTAGATAATAAATAATTTGTATTTTTTCAATTTATGGTTTTTTTCTTATTATATCCTATCTGCATAGTTGTGGAACAATCACATATTACAAATAAGAGTAATACAAAAATGTAATTATCCTAAGTATGCTCTATCAGGGCTGAATTCTAATATATAAATCAAAAGGGTAGAGAATCAGTAATCAGTTTATAAAAATATTAACATTACATATATTAAACTATTAATATTATATAAAATTTGAAAACAGTATATTAAAATTAGACATTTTAAAAAATTGCAAAAAGGGGAAACTGTACAAGTAAATATTAAACTTTGCTGTTTAAAATAATAACATGAAAATTTAATTCATAACAAACTGTGTACCATGTATATATTTATTTTACAATATTTATTATTAATAATTTATTAATAATAATAATGCTATACTTAATAATAATTATATTAACATATTTTTTATTTTAGAAAGATTTGTTTTTTTATAGAAGTATATATATCTTTATAATTATAATAATGTCAATTTATAGTTTGAGAGCCTCTTGCTTTACAGTTATAGCTGAAATATTGTAGATACAGCAGGAAACTACTTCACTTAGTTGGAATCAGCAAGGTCATATAAGTGCACTCTGAGATCTCACTTTGACATATAGCAAATATTGCATAAGTGATTATCAATACAATTGTATATAATTTTACTAAATACTTATTTTAAATAACTATGGAGCTATGTAGTTGAAGTTATATTCATTAAAAATTATTAATACAATTTATTTACAAATTTATTGTGTAATTATATTGTATGTTCAATATTATGTAAATACACCATGAGATATATGTGTTGTAATGATGTATAAATATTTATATATTATAAAATGGAAATATAAGTACTTTGATTCATAATATTATTCAATCAGTCATAACATTATTTAATATTACATATATTGTATATATTTACATTTTAAAATATGTAATTCACTTGATTTTACATTTTTTAGAAGATGTAGAGAGCATGACAGGTGAGATTGAAAATGGAGATTTGGCAATCCGAGATGTTGCAGACCTTCTTCAATCACAGTATGCTATTATAGCAGGTGAGATAAAATTTGATTAATGTCGTTGAAGGATATGTTATTTAATTATTGCATTCTTAAAATAACACGTACCACATATGTAGGAGGAAAAACTCGAGAAGGATGTCCTATAATTACTTTTCCAGATAATGGTAATTTTCATAATTTATCTGACTTGGATTACCAACGTCTCATGCTGTATCTTACTTCTGTGCCAACGTGAGATTTCAACTTTCAGTGTTATTAATATGTACAGTTACATGTTGGAAAAATCATTTAAAATAATATCTGATAATTTTTAGATTACAAGAAGCAGATCTTGGTTTCCACTTAATTATTGATAGAAGAAATGATAAGTGGAACTCTGTGAAAACTGTGTTATTAAAGATCTCTGTGAGCATATATATATATATATATATATATATATATATACATATACAGGGTGGTTGATAACTGGTGGTACCAGCGGAAAGGGGGTGGTTCTACGCGAAAAAGGAAGTCGAAAATATAGAATAAAAATTTTTCGTTTGAGGCTTTGTTTTCGAGAAAATCGACTTTGAATTTTCGCTCGGTACGCGTGCACTTTATCACGATCGATACGTTATCACAATCGAATACGTTAGAAAGTGTTCATAGAAATTTAATTAGAAGAGCAGAAGTATGTGTTCGGCAGAATGGGCAACATTTTCAACAATTTTTGTAATAGTAAACTTTATGATTACTTCATATTATTTCATTATGTATTCCTAATTTTCCGTTATGGCAAAAACAAACTTAAACTGCGATAATATCCATCGAGACAACGATCTACAGTGAGATCCGTTATAACGAGACGTGATAAAGTGCACGCGTACCGAGCGAAAATTCAAAGTCGATTTTCTCGAAAACAAAGCCTCAAACGAAAAATTTTTATTCTATATTTTCGACTTCTTTTTTCGCGTAGAATCACCCCCTTTCCGCTTGTACCACCAGTTACCAACCACCCTGTATATATATATATTAAAACATACAATGATAATGTAAGGAAAAGTTTTGATAGTTCTGTTAATAATTATTTTATATTTTAGGGCTTTTTTCCTGGTTTAGTTCATGTAGCATATGTTCTGCGTCCAGCTGGATTTTTACAGAAAGCTATTTCAGAAGTATCAAACAAGCTATTTAGGGAAGATTTCAAATTTAGAGTTATATTTTTAGCAAATGTTGCTGAACTTCATGAACTTATAGATAAAGATCAGTTAACTGAACAACTGGGTGGTACCTTGCCATATTGTCATCACACTTGGATACAAAATAGAATTGTAAGTAGAATAATAAAAATAATATAAAAATAACTACTTCTCTATATTAAAAATTTTTTAGAGTTTAGAAAAATTTTCATCAATGACTCAAGACGTATCTCTTGCATTGGATTCTTTCACTCGGCGTTTAGCCGAGATTGAATTTCCTAATAATACAGTTGCAACTACATCTTTACTATCTCAACAACAAGTAGAATACAATGAATTAAAAGAAGAAATTCTTAGTGCTGCAAGACATGGTGAAGCACTATTGGATAGTGTAAGACAATTAACTGGCAAGGGAACAGCTGATAGATTAGGAAATGTTGCAGCAATAGAAAGGTAGAAGATAATTTAGTTCAACACTAATTACAACTATTTTTCTTTATTGAGAACAAGAATTAAAAGTTATTATTTGTTTTTAGATTGCTTGTTCAGTTAGAAGAAACAGAACGCACTTTTGACCTGTTTTGGACACATCATAGTTCTCGTTTGAGACACTGCTTAGCATTAAGACAATTTGAAGCTGACTTTAGAGAGTTACAAGCAATATTAGATCAACATCTAAAAACTATAGAAGAAATGACAGAAGTAGGAGAAACTCAAGCAAGGGTTGAGCAGTTAGTTTGTGACACATCAGCATTTCAAAGAATATGTAGAGTATGTACCTTTATTTATACATATATACATGCATATTTTTATTACATATTAAACAAACATATATTCTAATCTGTGCAAAACAACAAAAGTACACAAGCAATAAAATAAAGCTAATCTGTCTAAATAAATATATTTACAAATCTGGGACAATAATATTTAAAAATACTTCTATATAAAATAATTGTTTATATCACTTTCAACTCTATATAACTAATAAAATTATATGATGAAAGGAAAACAAATATTAATATTAATATCAATATTTTAAGTTTGAGAATGTTCACAATGCACTTAAGGCAGCAAGGTATAATATTCAAACCAGTATTATAAAACATTTATTTTAATACATTTATTTTAGATATTTAAAACTTGCGATATGTATATAAATTAATATCCACTACAAAATTGTTAAAAAATTTTAATGAAAATTCTGGTTTGAATAATATTTATATGTAGATACACATACATATAATGCACATCATGCACAAATGTTATTTTGCATCGCTTTCCTCATTTTGTCGATAGTCCTATTTGTTGCATACCATGTGGATTTGGGTCTTGGTAAGCAATCCACTCAACAGAATACATATATATTGTGATAGATTTACATATTTAAATACGACGATAATAATTATTTCAATTTTTTAATTCTATTTACTGTATCTTGAAATACAATAAAATAATTATTAAGTATAACAATTTATGGGTTTATGAATTAAATCCCTATCAAACGTTTAGTTACATCAAATGTATACTCACGAATATTTGAAGCTTAAAGATTACTTATCAAAAACGAAAAAAATAGGGATTTAATTCATGCCTTATACTGGCATGATGGACTTTGAGAATGAATGTCATTATTATTTCTCACTTTACACTGCACGTAAGATAGTATTTTTCTTTTAATACTTTTTTTAGACAAAACAGTGACAATTGATGAAAACATTTGATGACTGTTTGTAGTTTTCTTATTAATGTTATTTTCATATTTTTAAACATGAATAAAATTACATACATTTATAGGGAGATATAGAACGAGCAGAGGAGGTGATATCTGCTGGTCAACAACTATTATCTGGGAGGCATCAATGTCCTACAGATGTTGTAGAACCAAAATGCGTGGAACTACAAAGGATTTGTACTATTCTAAGTCAAAGATTAGAAAGACGATTACATATGTTAACTAAATGTAGGGAACTCATGGAACGTATAGATAAGGTAATTATTTATATTTAAAATTATCTGAAACGATGTCTATTTCTAAATATATATACATAATAGGCAAACACATGGTGTACACGTGGTATAGAATTACTTGCCTCACAAAACAATACGACTCCACCTGATCAAGCACTTCAAGAATTACAAGAATTAATAGAAGCTGCTGAAGAATTTCACCATCCCAGATGTATTTTTCAAGACTCTGTAATGCCTGAAACTAAGGCTCTTATTACTCAAGTATGTATATTCTGTAAATAAAATTATATTTATAAAATTATTGTGCTTATAAAATAAATTGTTAGGTTTTGCAAAGAATAGAAGATGTGTCTTTGATGTGTGATAAAAGAATAATGACACTAAAACAGCAATTAATTAAACCAACAAGACCAGTTCAAACTGTAACACCTGAACCAGTTAAACCATTGCAATCACTGCCTCAAATTGTTAAACCTGGAAGAATTCTTAAAAAAGCTAACACTATGCCCAAGGTAAATTGTTATTTTACTTAATTTGACATATTTTCAATTATTTTTTATTTCTTAATTATATTCCTTTAGATGGAGATGAGTCCTATAGAAGGGGAATCTTCATCTCCAGAAAGTGAATCTAAAGACACAGAAGCTTTACGTTTAAAACGTGGACATGTTTTAGCAGAATTAGTTGAAACTGAACGAATTTATGTTGCTGAGTTAGGTACTATAATTAAAGGATACAAAATGGAATTAATAAATGAGGCAATGGCTCATTTAGTACCAGCAGCATTAGTCGGCAAAGGAGATATTTTATTTGGAAATTTAGAAGATATATACATTTTTCACGGAGAAACATTTTTAAAAGATTTAGAAAATTGTATTTCAAATACCGAACTTGTCGCATTATGTTTTGTACAAAGGGTAAATATCTATACATATACGCAATTTTAATCAATTAATACAAAATTAAAGTACATATTTTTTAATATAAGATGTATTTATCTTTTTAGCGCGAAATGTTCTTCAGATTATATAGTTATTATTGTCAAAACATTCCGAGATCTGAAAAATTACGAGAACAGATACAAAATGAACCACAGTTTCTTGCAGCTTGTCAACAAAAGCTTGGTCACAAATTACACCTTGCTGCATACCTTCTAAAGCCTGTTCAACGTATAACAAAATACCAATTGTTGTTGAAAGATCTTTTAAAATATAGTGACGAACCATCGTGTTGTACTGAATTACAAGAAGCATTAGATTGTATGCTTGTTGTATTAAAATGCGTTAATGACAGCATGCATCAGACTGCAATTACTGGATTTGGTGTAGGCATAATATTATTTAAAAATAATTGTTTATGCCATTCAATGATGTAATGCCAAAAATGCATATCCTTTTTAGGGTGATCTAAATGCACAAGGTGAACTCTTATTGCAAGGTTCTTTCAGTGTATGGAGTAGCAGTAAACGAGAACGACTTCTCAGGTTAAAACCATCACAGCGACATATATTCTTATACGAAAAGGCATTTATATTTTGTAAACATAGTAAACCACAAGCTCATAATAAAGCTACATACCATTTCAAAAGATATCTAAAGGTAATTTTTAATATCTATTTCATATTTTTTATTCACTTTATTTATATTATATCTAAAAAGCATAATCTTATTTTTTATAGATGTCACAAATTGGATTAACAGAATCGGTAAAAGGTGATGCAAGACGTTTCGAAATTTGGCTACAAGGTCGAGCTGAAGTGCATACTATACAAGCATCTACAGTTGATGTCAAACAGTCTTGGGTGCGTCAAATTAAAGGCGTTTTAATGTCTCAATTGGCTGAGCTTAAAGGGAAACAAAATTCTGCACTTGGAAAAACCAATCACAAGTATATATTATTATTTATAGGACACATTAAAAACTTCAATGATTATAATAATTTTGCACAAAATATTTGTAGACCTTTGCGGCAAACGATTTCATGGGAAGCTCAAGGCAGCGTTTCAGGATCGTTAAGAACTCTTTCAGTTGATGGTAGCAGTGTTATATCGCATATTACAGATATTTCGCAGTCAACTGAAGATGATATTGCATGGAGTTCAGAAAACAGTAATACTGATGACGAAGATGCTTTCAGCGAAAATCCTGGTCCTGCTCCTGTAAGTTTCATTTCAAATAGTATAATTAAATAGTTAGATGCCTATAGTTTAAATAGTTAGAAAGCTAATATGCTATAAATTTTGTATTTAATTAGGGTGGAAGATATGTAGCATTAGCTGATTATTGTGCAGTTGGTCAATCAGAAGTTACAATGCGTGAGGGAGACAATCTAGAACTTCTTAAAGTCGGATGTGCTGGTTGGTGGTTTGTAAAATTAATAAGTACTGGAATAGAAGGATGGGCACCAGCAGCTTACTTGGAACCAATGAATCGGAAGAGTTCACGTAGCTCACAATCAGTCAACAGCCAAGAAACTATATGAAACAGGCGTCTAACACACTAGATTTTCCTAGTGTGTTAGATTCATGCATGCATTCAAAGAATATTACTTGTTGAAGTATAAAATTAACAATCATATATTGGCAGATTTTATAATGCATACAAAGATATAGACAAGAATTCAGAAATTTTGCATAATATATATACAATATAACGAAACTTATTTCAGACCGTATGATATAGCAATATATGCTTGATCTATATGATTAATCTGTGAATAATTAGAGCCACATATAACTTTTGAAATGGAAAATTAGATGAGGAGAATCTAAGATATTGACCTAATTAGTTAATCCTTCATAAAAAGGTATAAATAACGAGAAACCAGGGAATGAAAAAATGCATAAACTTTTTTACTACATAAAGTATATTACGAAAGAATTTGTTGGTGGAAGCGCTTTACGCAAGCAAATAAAATTTGCATTTACTACAGAAAAATAATATTAACTAGATTTATTCTTACAAAAAGAATAATATTTATAGAATTGTATAAAACGTATTTGGATAGCGGATTAAAAAATTTATGCACGCACATATGCATATTTACATATACATATAATACAGTTATAGTAAAGTAAATTATACGGATTTGTATTCAACTTTGCATTTTCTAATATTGCAAAGAAAATAACTACAATGAAATGCAATCATTTCAATCACACAGTTACTACTTCCATAAAAGTTATATAAAATTACAATTTATGAAATTTATCTATACTTGTGACCTGTATAATATTTAACTATATGCAAATATTCCAAAGTTCATATTAGATTTGGAATATTTTTATTTTTTGTAATCTATTAGCAATGCTCGTAACATTTTTTAAATAACAAAGCTTGTGTATAGTTACAAAAAGAAATCAAATATATCTGTGTTATATTCATAAAATATTTTTCAGTAAAATTATGTAATAAAATTATTATTTACATATTTATTATAATAGTATTATATTATCATCAATATAGTTTATTTATTTTTACAAATAATTTAATAGAATATAGTTTTCGAAACTGAAAAACGAATTTAGAATATTTGCAAATTATTCAAAAGTGATTATGAAGTCTTTAAAATTATAACGAGTGTACGAGTATTTATTTAATGCTTCTGCGATTGAATTATAAGAGTTTAGCAGAAGTACTTTGTTGAAACATTAGTATAGGTAAAATAGAGAATATACTGTTAATAAGTCTTTGTGACCAAACAGCTTGATATTAGTACTATTTTAGTACGTAAAAAATAGCTTATTTAAAATATTTAATGAAAAAGAAATGAACGATTATAGAGTATTAAGTAACATATACACAAGTTCTCAAGAGCATGAAAATTAACACCAAGCATTGTGCAATATATAATATAATACTGTAATAAACTTTAGAAAAATATTCCAGTAAAAAAGCAATTCCAATTTTTGCAGAATTGATAATTCATCAATTTCTTAAATATTTAATGATAATGGAATAGGTATAATATAATTTGTACTGAAAATTTATATGGATATAGAAAAACTAAATAAGAAATTGTTATGAATTAATATCTTTCTTTTATAGCTAAATGTGCAATTATTACTTTCTTTTTATGATTGGGATCATGATTTACATTGCTTGGAAAATGTTAATTAACTGTAATTTATATGTTATTTATATATAACAAAATTCTATTGTGATTATAAGATATATAGATATATATATTGAGTACAAATAATTTATTTTAGTAGTATGGCTATTATTGAAATAAATTCGTGTTATAATATATGGATATCATAATAAATATGATATTTAAATAATTTGAAAATAAGATTAATAGTTATATTGTTAATGTTTTATTAATAGAAAATGTTGATTTTAGACCAAAGAAAGTTGTGCATCTTTTCTTGGGAAAGCAAGGCAATGAAAACATTATTAATTTATAATCGTTAACTATTAATTTTTAATTTATTTTTTATCATTCTCACCCACCTTTACGCCGTCCTAATATTAACTAGTTATAGGATTCAATAATTCATCAAGTAAATTATTTTATTTGATGTTTAACGTTTGATTTATTTTTTTTGCATTTAAAAAAAACGTAAGATTTTATGTATATTCAAATATAGCAACATTGTGATAATAAAATTTGAATGTGGTAAATAGTTATGGAAATGATTTTAAATCTGATTAATTATTCTGCTTGCAAAAAATAACTACAAATTTTAACTTTTTGTGTGTTTTTTTATTGGATTTTTGTGTTCCAATGTGTACTTAATATAAGAAAACAAACAAATATTTAGGTTATCAGAATTTTTGTAGATAATATTACATTAATACATAGACAATAATTATATGTGGAATGTGGAATGGTTCTATTATGAATGCATGTGGATGTAATAATAATTTTTGAAACAAATAAAGCAATGTTATTATTGTATTTGTTTTTAGAAAAGAAAACTGGACGATTTTACAGAAACGAAAATGTTTCAATACAATATATTAATAGAAGTAGGCTATAATTATTAGGAATATTATTAGAGATGTTAGTTTTGTTTACAAAATTGAGATCTAAGTTAATTTAAAAAACAAATATCAATCCTGATTGAAGTATTGTCTATAAGCTTCTAATAAAGGGTTCTTTTTATTGTTCCTTTCCGGTAATTTTAATATAATTTATTTTTACACGAGATTAACTTAAATATTAATACTTCATCAATGTATAATATAATTAAGCATTGAAAAATAAGCTTGCCGTACAAAAATTTTATTAAAAGAGAATTTAGGTAATAGTTTTTTGTTGAAACAATGAAGTTCTGATCGTAGTTAAATTAATATTAATTGTAATATTAATGATGCTGTTATTATGTTTAAATTGACAGCCATAAAAGTCATAGTTTTTAATAAGTAATTAAAATTCGAGACTAAGTTAAAACTAGTGTATTTAATATTGTATTTTGTTTAATGTATTGTCTGTGTGTTTATTAAAACAATATAATAAGATAAAAACATATATGAATTCCAAAAATAATTTACCCACGTAAGTTTATACTTAAGTTTATTAAACCTATAGCTTTATTTTCTAATTTTACAATAGAAATGTATAAATATACATACTTTAAATATGGCTATATATATAAAATACTATCGTATACTTTTTCAGATTTGTATTCTTTAGTAAATGTTATGGGGATTATTAAGACTCTCTATCCATTAATGAACACGATTAAAATTAATTTTAAAATGTTTGAAATCGAAATTCAAATTTAAATTTGCGACACAATCGATTTAATTTGATTTAAATCGATATTAATTTGAATTTAGAACGATAGATGAGGTAAGTGTTGTATATATATATACGTAGTACAAAGGACGAATCATTGCGCTACATTATTTTGGAAGAATCGGAGGAATTGATGGTGCATATTTATTGGGCACGTTGTGTATAACAGTGATTTCTATTCTTGATAGTAATCTTTAATATAATCGTTTCCGTAAATTTCTGAAAATTTTATTAAGAGAGTTAGAAATAGCAAAAAAAATGGCTCCGCGTGCAGAAGCAGTGCCAAAGGAAATTTCAGAAGTTTCAAAAGATGTACCGAGTAGAGGAATTAATGCAGTTTTATTAGGACCACCTGGTTGCGGTAAAGGTACACAGGTGAAATTAATTTTTTTTACGCAAATTTGAATGTAATATTTTTAAAACATTAATGCGAATTATTTAATCGAATACTGATTGTATTTTAGGCACCGCTATTGAAAGAACGATACTGTGTATGTCATCTATCTACAGGTGACATGCTTCGAGCAGAAATTAATTCTGGATCCGCTATTGGAACAGAAATTAAAAAAGTAATGGATGATGGTAAATTAGTCAGTGATGATCTTGTAGTTAATATGATTGATAGTAATCTAGATAAACCTGAATGTAAACGTGGTTTTTTGTTGGATGGTTTTCCTAGAAGTGTACCACAAGCTGAAAAAGTAAGCTTGATATCTTCATAGTGATATCTTAATGGACTGAAGTTAATAACAATTTGTTTTTATTCAACTTGAGAAGATTATCGATAACCTTGAAATGTCATTGAGGTAAGATTTTGATATTTTTTATTAAAATTCATTTCTTTTCTATTACAACAGCTTGATGAAATGTTAAAGAAGAGACAAACCAAGTTAGATGCTGTGATAGAGTTTGGAATTGATGATAATTTGTTAATAAAAAGAATCACAGGTCGTTTAATACATCCTGCAAGTGGCAGATCGTACCATGAAGAATTTTCTCCTCCTAAAGAACATATGAAAGATGATGTAACTAATAATGATTATTTTTATTAAATTACAACTTACATATGAAATTAGGAAATATATTAAACAATATCTTGTTAATAGATTACTGGAGAGCCATTAATTAAAAGATCTGATGATAATGCAGAAGCATTGAAGAAACGATTAGCAACATATCACACACAAACTCAACCTTTGATTGATTATTATACTTTACAAGGGGTTCATTATTATGTTAATGCAGCTCAATCTCCTAAAAACGTTTTTAAAGACATTGACCACATTTTCCTAAAAACAACTAAAGAAGAGAAAAAAAAAGGTTTCTTCAGTTGGCTCTTTTAAAATGTTGAATAAAGAAATATACCTCGTTTTTCTCTTGTAAACTAAGGGCAATATGTAGTTAATTGAAAAAAGCTTTAGTATCAAAATGACTTTTAACTGAAGTTAGTAATCTAGGTATATGATTTCCCATTTACAAATCATTTACGCTACTTATAGTTAGTACAGTGTGTATTTTTTGAACAACTAATATAGAGTACATTGAATGAAACATTAAACAGAAGAAGAGAAAATAAAAGTGCATACTGCATTGGTTAAATTGCAAATATTGTATATGTTTTAAAAAGAACTATTACAAGCTAATAAGTCAAATGCACACATTTTAATAATAGAACAAGTTTGATATGATACTTTGATATGTAAAACCATTTAAGTGCATAAGAGAATAACGTATGTATATATAATGGAAGACATGATTTACTTACTTAAATACTGTTAGATACTCTTAAATACTGTTTTCATTTATTTCTACTGTATTTTTTTGAGACATACATTTCGTAAAACTTGTAACATTCTCTGCATAAAATATATATATCATTCCTCAGACTTTTTATAATCAAAGATTATGTTTTAGAACTTTTTTTAGTACAAAAGAAAAGATCTATTCAACAATTACGATATTTAAATATAAATGATGTAAATATAAATAACACAAAATTTTTAAAGAAATTTACTTGAATGTGATTTCTTATGTAAGATTTTAATAAGAGTATAATTTTTAACATGAATGATAAAAAAAACACTGCATTTTAAAATATTAAACAGTTTTAATGAAATGTTTCATTTATATATATATATATATATATATATATATATAAAATTATGCGTATAAATTTTATACGCACAAATGTTTTTATATATTTTGAGTAGAGGCATTTTATTTAAATAAAAAAATATATGAACAGAAAGTAACAAATTTTAAAATACATTATTAATGCACTGGAAACATAAAGATGCCTATGTATTCTTACAATTAAATATGGGTAACTTTCCAAGATGGCTATAAAATTAGATGCAATGTATATTTTGAAAGCCTATTTTCCGTATAATTCAAAGTAACTCAAATATATATATTAGTACACTATTCCCACCTTAAGAAATGAATGTATATCTGAATATAGAATAAAATTTCTAATATACTGAAGTATTTGATGTGATTTCTTTCGAAAAAAATGTAAAATGTAACTTTATACAATAAAATGTATATGAAAAAGTATAAAGGAAATTGTAACAGTTAAAAATGCGCGGTAAGCGAATGGAGAGCGCCGCGTAAATGTATCGCGCATGTGCACAGATTGCCAATTGTTCGTGAGTTTCGTCAGAAGCAGGGTTTGGGACGGGATAAATAAGTTTTTCCGCTTGTCGAACAGAGGGATAAAGAGTAGAGAGGGAGAATTCTTTCAGTTTCTCAGTGGAAAACTGTGTTTTCCGTGTGCTGAGGGCCGGTGGCCGAGTGATGCACGCATATGTCTAGGCTCGGGGGGACTCAGGTTCTAGCCACAGCACAGGTGAAGAGGACGGCCGCTGATCACGCAGCGGTGTTAAACTTTGGTGCTGCAAAACGCAGCAAGCTGTCCGCCGTTGCGGTCACGGAGATCAACGAGATTGAAAACATGACGGATACGGCTGCAACCACAACTGATACTCAAAAAAGGGCCAATTTCTCGGCTTTAACCGTTGGGAATCCAAACGGCGTCAACAAGATTTCACCAAGTTTGGCAAGCGCGAAACCTGGTACAGCTAGAAAGCTCGTCATCAAAAACTTCAAAAGTAAGCAAGACCATGGGACATCCTAACCTCAAAATCAGCTGCTACCATTTGTGAAGATTCGTGGTGTAATTTATGGTTGGCAATATGCCTTCGTGAATTGCGACATTATTTTTAATACGACATTAGTACTTTTGTGACACTCTTTCAGCCCACGTTACGTAGCCGAGACCAAATTACTCATAAATGCGATTAATAAAACTAAACTGACATAACCTAACTTGACATCATGAAAAACCGAAATGGATAAACGTTTGTAAGGCGTGTTATTTGTTTTTTTATGCGTTTACTAGAAGTTTCAGATTACCAATGGTTGTGTAATTAATTAGAAATATCAGCGCATATATTTGCGTCTTTAATTTTATAGATTATTATAGATGACTAATTAAAAACAATTATGAACAGAATATTTGAACAATGACAGAGTAGTGAAATATCAGAATGTAATTATAATCTTATTTTTATTTCTCGGCTTTTTTATTTTTTCTTCCTTTAAAATAAAATATTTCTAAGGAAGATCAATGTGTGATGATTATAAAAAATATATTAAATTAATAATTAAACATTTGTACTGTATTAATTTCACTATATGTGTGATTAACTGGATATAAGATTTGTAACATATATGTTAATTTTATTACAGAATTTCATTAAATTTTATCAAAGAAAATTACATATATATGAATTATTGTATATTAGTAATGTATATATGTATATATAACAATATTTTTAAGAACAATATTTGTATATAAAGATACTTTAAAAATTGTACATTTTATGTAGATAAACCAAAATTGCCTGAAAATTATCAAGAGCAAACATGGGAGAAGTTGCAAGAAGCTGTAATTGCAATCCAGACCAGCAAAAGTATTCGTTATTCATTAGAAGAGCTTTATCAGGCAGTTGAAAATATGTGTAATCATAAGATGGCATCTACATTATATACAAAGCTAACAAGGTTAACAGAAGCTCATGTACAAGCAAATATAGAACAGTTTTTAGCAGAATCAATGGACAGGCATATATTCTTAAAAAAAATGAATGAATGTTGGCAATCACATTGCAGACAAATGATTATGATTAGAAGTATTTTTCTATATTTGGATAGAACATATGTATTACAAAATCCAAGTATTTTATCTATTTGGTATGTTTACAAATTTTTTGAATATTAAAAATGATTAGAAACATTCTTTATATACATTACTTAATATTTCTGTTGTTTTAGGGATATGGGTTTACATTTGTTTAGAGTGTATATTGTTCTGAATAACTTAGTTCAAACACGTACAGTGGAAGGATTACTTATGCTTATTGAAAAAGAGCGTCAAGGTGATACAGTGGATAGAACACTTCTTAAGTCTTTATTAAGAATGCTATCAGATCTACAAATCTACCAAGATGCTTTTGAAACTAAGTATGAATTTCTGTTTAATATCAAAACAAATTGAAATAATATGTATGCTATATTTTTCATTATTCATTATATTTTGATTTTTATAGATTTTTGGTTGCTACTGAAAGATTATATGCTGCTGAAGGTCAACGACTGATGAATGAACACGATGTTCCTGAGTACTTAGCACACGTAGACAAACGGCTTCAAGAGGAAAACGAACGTTTGTTACATTACCTCGATGCATCTACAAAGTAAGTATTTACTTTTAATGTATTGATATTTGATATTGTAACTATGATATCATTGTTCATTTGTTATAGATGGTCTTTGATACACACAGTGGAAAAGCAGTTATTATCTGAACATATTACCAGCATTTTACAAAAAGGATTAAGTGGTTTGCTGGATGAAAATAGAATTAATGATTTATCTTTACTTTATAATTTATATAGTCGAGTGAAAAACGGCCTTGTAGAACTTTGTCTAAATTTTAATTCTTATATTAAGGTATTTTACGAATTTTTAAATGTTATTCTATGCAAATTGAGTAGATACACTTTTTGTTTTTGTTCACAGAAAAAAGGTAAAACCATAGTTATAGATCCAGAGAAAGATAAAACTATGGTTCAGGAACTCTTAGATTTCAAAGATAAAATGGACAATATAGTTAATACATGTTTTCATAAGAATGAAAAATTTGCAAATAGTTTAAAAGAAGCTTTTGAAGCCTTTATTAACCAACGTGCGAACAAACCTGCTGAATTAATAGGTATATAGCTTCCTTAATGAAATAATAGCATTTATTGTTTGTGTTATCTATCGTTAATTAATTTATTTCTGTACCTACAGCGAAATTTGTTGATTGCAAGTTAAGGGCGGGTAATAAAGAAGCGACAGAAGAAGAATTAGAAAGATTATTAGATAAAATCATGGTATTGTTCAGATTTATTCATGGAAAAGATGTATTCGAGGCATTCTATAAAAAAGATTTGGCCAAACGTTTGTTAGTTGGTAAATCAGCTTCTGTTGATGCTGAAAAATCCATGTTATCTAAATTGAAACAAGAATGTGGTGGTGGCTTTACCAGTAAATTGGAAGGGATGTTTAAAGATATGGAACTTAGTAAAGATATTAATATTGCTTTTAAACAGGTAAGTATTATATTTATATTCAGTTATATATTGTCAACTTAAAATGCATATTGAGTATGTATTGCGTATATATTAATTAATTGTACAATTTTATACTGTGGATTAGTATGCAGGAAATTTGCAAAGCGAATTGTCTGCTAGTAATTTGGATTTAACTGTTTCAATACTTACAATGGGTTATTGGCCAACATATCCTGTAATGGAAGTAACATTACCCCCAGAAATGGTTCAGTATCAAGATGTATTTAATAAATTCTATTTGGGAAAACATAGCGGTAGAAAATTACAATGGCAACCTACCTTGGGGCATTGTGTATTAAAAGCTTGGTTTAATCAGGTATTGTTTATGTATTGTAATAAATGTTTATTACATAGTTACATTAAATAGTATATATTAAATAATATATATTCCATAAAAACATTTTGCTTAAATGTCAAAACAGGGTAATAAGGAACTCCAAGTTTCGTTGTTTCAAGCATTGGTGTTAATCTTATTTAATGATGCTGATAACTTGTCTTTGGAAGATATAAAAGCAGCAACAAATATAGAAGATGGTGAACTTAGGAGAACTCTACAATCCTTAGCTTGTGGGAAAGCCAGAGTGTTACAAAAAAATCCAAGAGGAAGAGACGTTGCAGATAATGATAGATTTGTTTTTAATGCAGACTTTACAAATAAATTATTCAGAATTAAGATAAATCAAATTCAAATGAAAGAAACGGTATAGAATAGTTCTTTAATTACTTTTTTTGTGTAATGTAAATTTCAACAATAAATTGCTTACTTATTTATCCTTCTTCAGAACGAGGAACAAAAAGCTACAGAGGAAAGAGTCTATCAAGATAGACAATATCAGATAGATGCAGCTATTGTTAGAATTATGAAAATGAGAAAAACACTTTCGCACAATCTGTTGATTAGTGAACTATACAATCAGCTCAAGTTTCCTGTAAAGGTATATCATTAACTCATAGAATGATATATTCCAAATATCTGTGTATGTTTAATTATGTGTGAAAATTGTTTTCAGCCTGCAGATTTGAAGAAAAGAATTGAATCTCTCATAGATAGGGATTACATGGAACGAGATAAAGATAATGCAAACGAGTACAATTACGTTGCATAACCTGAACCAAATGCCAAAGTCATTTTAGGCTGGGTGGTCACTGTGTTTCATAGCAAAAAACCAATTTGTTTTGGTGTTTGCCTATTGTGAATGTGACATATTAAATAAGGAAAAAATGGAAAACTTAAAACTGATTGAATGTTGGTACAATGTTGCATCATGTGGTCAGTTGATAAAAAAATTTAGAGTGGACTCTATTAATTTGGTTTTTATAGTGCGTAATGAATACTGGACAATTAAGATCCTCTTTCAACTAGTGCTTTACCATTGTTATTCTTCTTTTGTTTCTGGATTTCGCTAAAAAAGGACCATGTGCAAAAAAATATCTTAAATGATACAGCATTTAAAAAATATATCAACAGTTTTATATGCAGAACAATTTTTAACAGCATACGGATTTAAGAAAATAACATAATAAGAATATTCTAAGAATTAAAAATACGATGATCGAAAGTGAATAAAAATGCGTAATTTATAGCAAATGAAAGATATAATGTACTGTGGAATGTCGAACGTACTGGTCATTGAAATAATTTTAAACAAGTGGGAAATACATTATAAAATAAAGGTTCGTGTATTGAATAAAAAATACTTCATTATAGAATTTTAGAAATGTCGAAAAGAAAGACATAAAACACTACAGTATGTGCATATTGAAAAAATGAACGCCAAAATGTTTAAAGAAATCTTATTAAGGACATACTATTATGAATTTCTATAACAAATTTTTGTACATTACCTTATAATACAGAGTTTATAAGTAAGGGAAAAATGCATAATTTGTACAAATGATGTCCATTTTTGTCAAAACAATAGTAAAGCAATATATATGTGTAAATTTATAATAAAAGTTTGATAATAATATGAAATACTCTGCAAGCATAGTACATGTTTTATTTATAAAGTGCATATTACTAGAATTGATATTTTTAAATACAATCTTTTCTGTACTAATAGATAATTTTTCCTGTTTTGAATAATATAAAAAGGAAGCAGTAAAAAGTGTTTCATATTATTATAAAATAATAAATGCTCTGCCATTAACTTTACAATTTTCACCATAAAGTTATGATAACTATTTCGACAAGAATACAATAATATGATAGTTAATTACTTTTTACATATCTTTTGAGTTAAGTGTAGCTTGATAAAAATACAAGTTTATAAAAATGTATGTCTCCTATCTTTATATAAAAATTGAAAATTAATGTGATACTAATTATTTATGACTAGTTGCCAACTTGCTTTACACATACTGTGATGTTCAAGTTAATTAAAAACATGCAATTTCTGAATTTTATTTAAAATTTACATATTTCAATACTATGTTGTATTATACTTTATAACTATGCTCTATGGAGAGTATTAAAAAACTTAAAAATATATGCTGTCCTCCTAATAACTTATATGATTTTCAATATAAGCTTCATTATTATGTAAATTAATTATTATTATTCTTTAGTAACTCTGTATTACAAGGTTATTTCACAAATGCTTGTTAAAGAAATAATTTATAATTCATGTAAATGCTGTGCAAAATAAAATTTCTAGGAAGATAAAATATAAATGAAATTACTGTAACTATACATATATTAAATCGAATACAGAATTTCTTACTGTCTCTTTTAGTGTAATCTGAAAACGAAGACAGATTATTGTAAAAAAAAAAAGGTCCAGTGCTTTTTTGTGAATACAAATATCTAATTATATTCCATGAATTATATAAGAAAACACTTCCAGAAAAAAAGTAAACAGAATTTCGTAATGTAGAGATCGATTGAAGAAGAAATATTAATACTATCAATAAGATTTGAATCATCCAGTGGCTTGTTCAGTCGTTTTACGTCGATGTAATTACGAAATAGCTTATTAATGGAATTTTGTATAAACATGAAAAAGAATGTTAATGAATCTTTAGCTAATTTTAATGGAAGTCCTGATGGAGAGTTTTAATATAAATTAAAATCATCTCAAACGCAGTACATGGTAAACTCATACTAGAAGTCATTTTAAGAAATAGAGAAAAAAAATTATTGTTATATTAGAATTTTATTTTATTCAATATTTTTTAACAATATCCTAAAAGGCATTTTTTACCATTTAAAGCAAAATTGTCAACGATTGTTTTGAAATTGAACAATATTAAACAATAAATTGTATAAATATTGATTGTTCTTATAAATTACCTTATACTGCGTTTCTCTGTATTACGTTGAAAAACTTATTTTTGTGTAATCGTACGTAGATTTATCAAGATTGTAAATAGGGTAAGATTCCATACTTGTAATAAAATAAAAGAAAAAAACTCAAATTATGTTTTTTTGTATGATACATTGATTATTTACATTTTATTTACAAGATAACATATCATATTATAAAATTATTTATGTTTTTAGAATTATGATCGAAATATTTATTTTAAGTGTATCATACCTCATAAGCATTTTATTACAAAGTCTTATTTTACTTTTATAAAAATAGTTTATAAATATTTTATATTTTTGAAAAGATACCATTCTAAATGTTATTTTCGAACTGCCTTCTTATCCTCTTAATTTTTCTACATGCTCCATTTTTGTGTCGATTTCGAAAAGCAAAGATTTTGCGAAGTTACTAGCGCTAGCTTCCTTATTCAAGAAGTCAGATACTAATTTAGAAGGCGGTTTTCCACCTCCATGTACTAAGCATTCCTTTCGATATCGATCGCCTGCCGTTCGATTGAAGGGATCTGCTTGAAAGTATGTTTGCCATATCCAAGAAGCAATTGCTCGAGATACTAAATAGGAATAATATTTCGCACCATATCCAACTAGATGAGAAAATCTTAATTGCCATGCCTGTAAATAAAACCTTCAATTTATAACATAAACAAATGAATATCCTTTTATTATAGAAATTAAAAATGGCAAAAAATACGTACTGTATTTTCAACATAAGGAAGTTCATAGTATTTACCCTGTATTTCTTTTAAAATTTCGGTTGATGGCTTTTCTAATTGGGAACTGTGATAAACTTGATCTAACATGCTATAATATATTTGATTTTGTAATTCAGAAGCACAAAATATGTTCTTTGAGGCATATAATTTATCTAATAATGTTATTGGTATTTGTTCCAAAGTTTGGAAGTGTTTAGCAAACGTGGATACAACCTAATAGATATCATAATACATATCATATGATTAAAAAAATAAAATTCATTTAATAATTATTTAAGTTGCAGGAATATAACTTACTCTTGGATCACTTGCAAAATATTCCATTAAAACACTTGGAACCTCTGCAAAATCCGTGCTGCATCTGGTTCCAGTTACATGTTGGTATTTTGTTCTACCTAGCATAGAATGTAATGCGTGGCCCATTTCATGGAATAAATTTTCCACAGAGGCAGGAGTAAGTAAACATGGTTTTGACCATGTTGGAACTGGCAATGATAACATTAATACTACTATCGGATTCTGAAATTAAATGTTTAAGTAGTGATTAAAATTTTGTTAAATTAATATTTTATATTTTATATATTTCTTATTCGTTTAAGCTATACTTGATAAGATCCATCTGGTAGTTGCCTTCCACCTCTAATGGTAAAGTGACAGTCTTGATTAGGTTTCCCTTCTCTTTCAAAGAAATCACAGTATATATAACCCAAAACCTCCTCATTTTCGTCTATTACAGCAATTTTATGTACATTGCTTGCCCAAACTTCACCAGATAAAACTGGTATATACTCCAATCGAATGCCATACAATGCTTGTATTAATATGTTAATACCATCCATGCAAGCACCAAGTGAAAAATATGGAGCAAATTCAGTAATGGACATATTCAACCAAGTTCTTTTTGCTTTTGTTGTGAAATATGCTGTATCCCACGGCATTATTTTCTACATACGAAAAATAAAAATGTATAAAATGTATAAAAAATGTATAAAAATAGAAGATAGTGTAATCTATTTTCATAATTTAATAAATTTGGTAAACCTGTTTTACAGGTGATTCAGCGTCTTTCATCTTTTGCATCTCATTAAAATCTTGCATTGCTCTAAGTTTTAGATTATTATTTAAAATATTAAGGAATTCATATATTACTTCGGGTCTTTCTACAGTACTTCCTTTAACAGCTCTATAAATTATTCACTTTTAATACATAACAAATATAGCTAATGTTAGCTAGTTTTAATTAATTTCACTTGTATCAACAAATGTTTGAAACTACCGGTGAGCATAGGATGGGAAACCACATAGTTTAGCCAAAATGTGTCTGGAGTTCAAAAGTTCTTGTAGAAGATATTCTTGTTCTTCATCAGGATATAGAAATATACGATATGCCGTTTCTCTAACAAGATTATTAGGAGAATCTACATAAAGTCCTTGAACATGTATTTTATTATCTTTCTGTGTGAAACTGTGAAACATTTAAAAAAATCTTCAAATCTCATATGAAAGAAATACGTTGTTATTTTCGAAATTATTTAATTGCAATACTTACTATTGCCTTACATTAAGTGGAACAAAATTGGCATCTACTGCTCTTGGATTACTAGTACCTGCCATAAACTTCTGGCCTACCTATGTTCAAAAAATTTCAATCATAATAAAAAGTTTACAAACATAATGTAATACAATGTAATATTATAATACATACTTGTAACGTATAATAATTCAACTGTACAACTTTTTCTCTTATAGACTCTGGTAAATGAATAGCACATAATTCAAAATCAGACAAGAATAATGTTGCAACATGTTTATCCACCAGAGATGTTTCTCGAGTATCTCCATTGTACACAACATGTTTTAATGCATTATACAATTCACGATGAGTATTTAACCTGAAAAATTTTTAAGTAATTTTCATATTATTTGAAGATAGTGTTTAAAAATAATATAAATATTGATTGATTATATAGTCTTTACAAAAAGGTAATTACTTCTCTACAATACCACTAACAAATAGACAAGTATTCTCTGCAGCTGTAACAAACTGCTTTTCTGGATGTGCAACTCTAATGAACTCTGCTAAATCTGCAACTTTGCATAATGTATCAGACATATCGTCAAAAATTTCCACCATTTTTCGTTTTCTATTTTGACTTAAAGATTCTGTTATAAGTGCATCTGTTTGAGATATTGCTTGGTCTTTTAAAATATTAAATCCTTCTGATGTCTTTAACTCAGATATTCCAAATAGTCCCTATATATACAATAGCAATACAGAAGAATTTTAAAACTTTTAATATATTGTTTAAAATAGTTATAGATATCATAAGAAATAAAAATTACTCACAGTTTCCTTTTTTAAGAAATCAAAACCATATTTTTCTTTACTAATGGAATTGAATGCTGTTGCTAGAGATGACCATGTATTAACACTTCTGTGTCTTTTATAATTTCTTGAAAATTGTTTTTTTAATACTTGAATCATCTTTCATAATCTACTAAATATCTTATACTGGTAGAAATTATAATGTTCATTCAAAAATAATGAAAGTTGAAACCTTCAAACAACATTCAAATAATCAATTCGCATGCTGCAATGATAAAACGTGGAATTATGACATTTATCCAAAAAATAAAAAGCAGTATGCTAATGTAAAGAAAAATATAAAAATATAAAAAGATAACAAAAATTATTATTCAAAAATCGTTGAAACTTTGTTTCACAAATATACATATATGCCTTAGTTATTATATGTTACATATATGTAATTAGTTTGATAGTTTGACATGTTTTTATTTGTATGTATTGATAAAATGACAAAGATATTTTCAAAATTTAGAATAGGATAAGGTTACAATTAAATTTCTATTAAAGAACAATAACATACATGCAAGAGGTTATACGTACGATGATTTTATTATATTTAAAGCTACAGTCAGAGCCAGAGCCCTACCACGGTTACGTTATTTATATCATACCAAACTATAGTTATCCGAATCATTCTGAAAGTCTGAATACGCTCTAGTAACCAGTGTAACTTATATTCGTTCGTCAACGAATCAAACGCCTTATAGTCAATGGTAGTACATTATACTGCTCGCCATTGGTCGTCTAATGTCACGTCTAATGTCCGTATTCACCCGTATACGTCATTCAAATTAATTTAATTTTTTTGCCCGATTATTTATTAAATTTTTCTTTAGTTTCACCCACATGGAATATAAAAAAAATGTTTCTATATTCAATCTAAAATATTCTCGGAATCGATTCGGTTGATTCAACAGATCATGAAACAAATTATGATATACTCCTCTTTTAAAATAAAGATTTCATTTTTCCCGCTCTAATCTATCACTTTTTAATAGGACCTTTAACAAGAATTGTCCACGAAATAGTAAGAGTTTACGAATCTATGTCCATTTTATATATATAATATGTGTCATAGAACTGATCGTCCAAATATACATCCATTTTGTTCGTTCATGTACAGCCGAAGTATGTATATGAACGAGGAGCTAGTCATTCGAATACGATCAGTGTAACCGTAACCTAATATCAGCTAATACATAAATACTTGATTGTTTTAATTTAGTGTTTGTAAAAATCACACGATGTTTCATAAGGTAAATGTCGATAATATACTAAATAACTCTGTTGTAAAATTGAAACGATATATTTTATATTGAATGTGTATATAGAATTGTGTGATTATATTCCCTTTTAAGTTGCATCTATAGTAAAATATACATAAAGAGTGACTACTGAATAAACATCAAGGAATAGATAAAGTTTTGTATGGTAAAGTTATTGAAACATTAAATTAATCAGCGTCGTTTGAAATTAATTATGAGGCTAATAATTGGTTACTTGAAATAACAAAATCCTTCAATTACATTAATGTATATACACAGATGCACAATTAATTATATGTCGATAATTTATTTTTTACCTAAATTGCAAATTTAACTAAGCAAAAAGTATTTAGTTTTATAAAACTATGATCTTTTTAAATTTGTCCGCATATATTAGTATTTATATTCTGTCATATGTAATGTACAATTCTTCTAAAGAAATTAATATTATATAATTTGTTACACTTCACCAAGTTTAAAATTTAGGGAGACGTAAAATTAAAAAGTATTATACATAGATATTTCATCTTTGAAAGAATTAAATGCATTCTTGAGTACATATTCTGTATTAAAAAATTTGATATTTTTTTGTACCTTATATTCAACTATTTTACAAACTAACATTACAAAATTATAAAATATTTATTCTATTATTTTTATCTTTCTATATGAAGAAATGGTAGTGTTATTTATTAAGTACTATCTTAATAATTAATGTGAAAGTGCGTAAGAATGGCATCTTCTGAAATTGATGATCTATTGTGTGGACCTTTAGTAACATGGGTAAGTTTTTTATTTTCTAGAATTTTATGATTTATTTTCTATGATTCATGATATTAGTTTTAACAGATTCTTGACTATTATTATTAATCGTATTAATGAGAATTAGTTAATGAAATATACTTTTTTATATAACAGTTCACCAGTTGCTTAGAGGATCCTAACTCATTAAGCAATTATAATGATTTGGTGGATGGTGTATTATTACATAATGTATATTTGCAAATGTAAGTATTTCTATGTATTTAAATTCGTATTGATTTTTTCTCTTACAAAATATTTATATTTAATATTCTTACATGTTTTATATCTCATAGAGATCCGGAACCACTGTATGATGAAGTAATACCTTCAAAGGGAAATACAATAACTCGCATAAAAAACTTACAAGTCGTAGTAGATAATATGAAACAATTTTATGAAGGAGAATTAAGTCATTTAATTCTGAAGTTACCAGATATAATAAGTTTAGGCAAGGAGCCGCAGTCATGTATCCCTGAAATGAAATTGTTATTATTATTACTCCTTGGTTGTGCTGTACAGTGTCCTAACAAAGAAAAATTTATAACTAATATAAAAAAATTAAATGTTGATACTCAACTTGCAATAGTAGAATGTATTAAACAAGTATGTTTTCTAGATTTTTATATCATTGTCTACACTATGTATAATAAAATTTAACAATACTTTACTAGGTCACAGATAATCAAAACATAGTTATTAATCAAGATTCATTGGAGAATATAAATATGGGATATTTATTTGCACAAATGAAAATGATGAGTCAAGAACTAGATTTATATCGTCAGGTAATTTTATTTTATCAATATTATCTTTTAACAAAATGTTTTATTAAGAATGTATAAAATATTACTGATATAACAGAAATGGAGGGATATTGTTATAAGTGAAGGTATTCGAAGAAATGATTCATCAAACAACGTAGAAGCTGAAGAAATAAACAAAGTGCAACAATCTAACCCTGTTGCTAAATCAGAACGTGAAGATAATCATCACTATGCAGTTGAATTGGCCGACTGGAAATCGAGAGTTAGAAAACAACGACAAGAATTGTATATATTATCTCTTTTATGTATATATATTTTTAGTTATTTTTATGCTTAATCTATCTTTTTTTTGTGATATATTTGCAGAGAAGAAAAAACTGAAGCATTGTTGGAATGTAAAGAAGAACTCGAGTACCATAAGATGTTAGTAACCAAATTAAAACAAGAGGTAAAGTATCATATTTGCCATACATATTAATTTTTTTAGTAAGTATTAATAATATATAAATTTTTGTCCTTGTTTTAGAACCAAGAATTAATGCATGAAGCACGCACAGCAAAGTCTTATAGAGACGAATTAGATGCGGTAATTGAAAGAGCAGATCGTGCCGATCGATTGGAATTAGAAGTAGTAAGATATAGAGAGAAACTTACAGATATAGAATTTTATAAAACACGCATAGAGGAGCTACGTGAAGATAATAGGTATTTTAGATATATTTCGTTTAGTATATATAAGTATATAGTATATATTGTACATATATTTCGAATATAATTTCATTATATTTTCTTTATATAAGATATCACCCTATTTCATTTATTTTAGAGTTTTAATGGAGACTAGGGAAATGCTAGAGGATCAGTTAAATTCATCGAGAAGGAGAGCAGATAAAGTACTGGAACTTGAGTCTGAAATTCTTAAATATAAACAATTACTGAATGACATGGCCTTGGAACGTGCGGCTGATAAAGAAAAATATCAAGAGTTAGTTGAAGAAAACACTCAATTACATAAATTAACGAAAGCTGCCGCAAATGAAGCTGCCTTAGATAGTTCTATAAGTGATTCTGAAGAACCAGGTAATAAGAAAAATTATTTTTAATATACATTTACATCTTATTTATCGATCGTATATAAATATAATGTAGATTTGTATATTATTTAGCACATGCTGATAATAGGTTGTCTGAACAATTGACAAATAATGCACAAACACGGGCTTTAAAACTTGAATTAGAAAATCGTCGATTGATTACTTTAATAGACTCCCTAAAAGAAAGTTCTTTTCATGAAAATTCATCTCGTGTGTTGGAATTAGAAAAAGAAAAGAAGAAGCTGCAATTGAAGATCGAATCGTTAAATGATAATATTGAAAGATTAACACAACAAAATTCGGATTTAGAATTGGTTTGGAAGCAAGCACTCGAAGAAAACAAAAAATTACAGAACTCATTACAAAATCAAAAGACGTCATCCGAGAAACAACAACAGGAGTTCCAAGTATATCATAAAAATTCTATGTATGGTATCTTGGTATTTTAATATTTAACGTTTTCTTTTTTTATTTATCAATTTTTTAGACTCAACATACAAAAATGATAGAATTGGAAAAAAATTGCGATACAGCAGTGAAAGAAAAACAACGAGTTCAGTCTTTATTGGAAAGCGTACAAAGACGAGCAGATGATTTAGAACGTAGTTTAGAGCTTGCCAATCAAAAAGTTGAAGAATTAAAAATTATAGAAAATAACGTAAAAGAAATTAATTCCAAGTGTCTTGACCTTGAATCAAAACTTGTCACAGTAGAACGAGAGAAGGATATAGCACAGCGCGATGTGCATCGATATCGAGAAACAATAGAAGTATGAATTTTATAAGATATTTTTACTAGAATGATTAATTGTTCTGTGATTTTCTATTCTTAATCTATAGTTTTCTTAAACTACTACTTCAAATTAAAGTTATGCATGTATAAGCTCAGTTCATTGCTGTAAACATCTCTCAGCGTGTTAGAGATCAGCGAGCATATTAATCACGCCTTCGCGGATAAGGGGCCTATGATAGAGTATTTTATGGATATAGAAATTAAAGATATCTTCTATGTCAAAATTTAAACCTATTAGCTAATATCCTTAGCACTGTTTTCACCGTTATGTTTTAAAAATTATCAACATCATTTGCCCGCGGTAGCAACAAGTGCTTTTGTCCACGAGAGTCAATTTGAGCGGTTCTATTTTTGATTATATTATTCTATAATATTTCAGTTTATATTCTAAATTACAATGTTCTAATTTTTCTGTTAAAAGTTATTCTATAATTTTAATTTTTTAAAGTATTGAATTAAATTTTGCCTAATGAAATAAATTTCAGGAAAAAGATGTTGCATTAGATAAAGCAACAAATAGTATTGAAGTTCTAGAAAGGAAAGTAATGCAACTTGAACAGGAACTTCATGATTCTGTTACACAAATTTCAAGGTATAAAGTATTTTACATGAAATATATATGCTTATTTAATATAGGAATATCTTTTGCAAAATTATTTATTTTTAGATTACAAGAAATTGAAAGATCAAGTAAGGAGCTTGATTCACGAGCAGCTATTGATAGGGAAACGTTAGAAATTCTGCAATCGAATTTAGTAGCTGAAAAATTGAATACTCAACAATTATATACAGTTTTAGAAAAACTTGGACTCAGTGATAACATGTTGTTGTCATTGCCATTGGATAATATTGTTAAAAAGTAATGAAATTTCAAATTCTTGAACAAAGTTTAATATGGAAAAAGCTTCTAAATGTCAATTATTAATTAATAATTACAGAATCGCGCAAATTCCGGAAGTCGTCGATTATATAAAAAAATCAAATAATTCCTGTTGTTGTGAAAAGTCAGTACCTGAAACTACAAATTCCGAGAATAATGCAACTAATAATATTCATAATACACTAGAAGCAACAGTAGAAGCACTCAAGGTATGTTGAAACCGTACAGATAAATTGTAGGTAATTAAAGTAAAAAGATATTTTTCGTAATTTTACGAAACATAATGATATACAATATAATTTTTTACTTTTACTTCTAGAAAGAACAGGAACATTTAAATATGAAATTGGCTGCTGCACAAGTAGCATCAGAAAATCTCCTATCTGAAAATGCAAAACTTCAAGTACAGATAACAACATTACAGTCTCAAAATAATTCTTTAGCAGCACAACATACAGCCTTGCAACTTGCAAATTCACAACTTGTTGCTGAAAAAGAAGAAGTAAGTATTTGAAATATTTTTTTTTAAATATGTTTTTGAATATTGAGAATTATATTTTTTATATTCTAGTTGTTGAAAGAACGCAGTTCTCATCAACAAATACACACCCAACTGGTTCATGATCAAATCACTTTACAATCTTTGCATGAACAATTAAATAACGAATATGAAAATCTTTTTCACGAACATGATGCTCTCAAGTCAAATTTACGAGACGTAAAAAATGAAGTTAGAATGTTACGCGAATCTTATGAAGGATTAAAAGGAAAAAATAAAACATTACAAACTGAAAAGGAATCATTGGTGAATGATGCAAAGAGTTTGAATAATTTGAGAGGAGAACATTCAAAGCTGAAGGTAGTAAACAAATGTTAAAGGCAGGTACTATTATTGTATTGAATTACGAATTTACTTTTTTAATTATTTTAGGATGATTTTAGAAATCTGTATACTGCTACAGAAAAATTGAAAATGGAGTATAGAAATTTACAAGAGGATTATAGGAAAAACAAAATTGAAACGAATCGACTAAGCCTTAAGTTAACAGAAATGCAAGGCGAGCTTAGCAGTAGGGATGAAAGATGTTCTAATTTAGAACTTCAAATTAATAAATTAAATCAACGATGTGAGGTATTAACAAATGTTTATGTTGGGTTATTTAATAATACATTTAATATATATTTATTGCTATCTTACACATTTCCTTTTAGGTGTTATTGCATATGAATTCCGGCTTAGATAATGATAGACGATCGTTGATGGATCATATTACTATGTTGTTTAGCCAATATCATGAACTTTTGACTCATTCTCTTGAAGATAAAGAACATTATCACATGGAAGAAAAAATATATACGTTAGTACTTTAAAATGACAATATTTAAATAATATTCCTATGTTAGCTAATATGTTAATGCGGTAATTTTTATTACAGAGACAAAGTGAATCATTTATATAGACAAAAAGAAAAATTGGAAGACAAAATAATGGAACATTATAGAAAGTTAGATAGTTGTACTCCAAAAAAGTAAGTCCATTTACTTTTGTATACAATTTTATTTATTATGAAAAATTTAAAATATATATTTTTAATTGCACACTTTCTTAATTTGTAATATACCTTCTTTACATATGTATTGAAGAAAAGGATTTGGAGCTAATTTCGTTCGAAGAGTTCGAAAGGTTGGATCTGAGTTTCTCAATAAGGTAAGCAGATTGATACAAAAGCATCTAATACAAAAACAAATGAATGTTATAAATTTTATATTTAAATTCTGCATAAATTAGAATCGACGATCTTGGACGGAAGATTTCAAAAACTCAGAAGGAAAACCTTATGAATCAGAATCTGGTGGAAATGACTCTGACGCTAGTACAGAAGATCACCGTTTAGCAGGTAAATATGATCTTATTGGAAACGTATAAGTTAAAAATAAAAGAATATTAATAAAACAATTCTATGAAATCAATTATAGGATCAACTAGAGCTCTTGGGTCAGATACATTGTCTCTTGGTCATCCAGGGACTAGAAGAACAGTGTATTACACTGATGATTCTCCACCACCATCAACTACCGTACCAGTATGAATTTATTAATTTACAGTTCTATGATCTTTTTATCTTTTAATTCTAGTGGAATATTTTTTGGATATCTGAAATAAATATTACAGGAACAGGGAGATGATAGACGGTCTATATTATTGGAACAAACTTCGCGATCGGAGGTGCAAGTAGAACCACGACCGGTTCTGATATACAATAAAGTATCAGCAGTTATAAACGAATCAAACAATCTTAACGATAGTGGAATGAAGGATGTAGGGCAAGAAGAAACAATTATAGAAACTCCTGTAGATAAAGATTCAAAAGTGGGTAATCAAGTGTGGTACGAATATGGTTGTGTATGATCTTACGCTGCTTCCATCTATTTGTGTACTTGCCACGAAAAAAAATCGTATTTTGTACTTTATCGATTTTTTTACTTTTTAATTTAATGAATATTTTGCATAAATCCGTATAAAATGTCGAATAAAGACTTGCATATAGTACTAATTTACGCATATAAGTGTTCGCGAGTTCCTAGAAAGTTTTGTATGAGGGTAGTATAAGTTATCAATTTATTTCGAAATTCGATATTTATTTTAAATATTTTGTAATTTTAATACTTCATTTTTATTAGCATAATCTTATGCATTTATATTGACGCGCGTTTATAAAGGATTGATGAATAACCAATAATGTGCTATATATGTGTATATCAATCTATAAGTAACAACGCGAGAGTATTCTCTTTTGAAAACAACGTAACAACTATGTATAGCATTAAGGTGACCTAAATATTCGATAAATATTGTCAATGTTCAATTAGTTTTTAACCATCAGTCATTAACCAATTGTATTAATTTTACTGCTCTTCGAATTTATAAAATACATAAAATAGTAGAATTATAAATGTTAAAAAATTGCATTGTTTTAACCATATTTGACCCTTTTGCTACGAGCGTCGCTTATAGGTCCGCGTGACGACCTGTATGGGCGGGTGTCGCCTATAGACGACGCTCGCGAAATGACCTGTGTGTACGAGCATCGTCTATGGACGACGTCCGCGCGATGACATATGCTCGCTTTCCGTCGCAGTGCTTCGTTCAGTACCGCTATTCCGACGGCACGGTGGCCCGGACAGCGGTATCACTCCGACGGAACACACTGTCGTAGCGAAAGGGTTAATTACTTCTTTTTCCACAATACTGTACATTCTATATATTTTTTTTAATAAGAAAGAAAACTTTCATCTTCAGAAGTATTTTTTGAATTGGATACAGTTTTATATTGCAAATGTTATTGAATATTATAATCTATATAAAACTTTACAAAACCAGTAAACAAATTAAAAATTTCTCATTGTTACAGAATGTATATTTAATCAATGTATTTTATAACGATGAAGAAGAGAATTTTTTGTTTTTTATTCACTAGATTTTTAATATTGAAGAAATTAATGGGTTAAATGAATGATGCACCTTGATAAAGTCTCACGGTTGAAAGTCTCACGAGTTTCATCGTCGAGGGAACGCGTAATTCAATATTTTTTGTTATTTTCTTCCGAGTTGGGAACAAGAGGTTCCGACTAAAAAAAGCTGACCACCGTCTGTTCAAACCCTTCCTGAATTATTTCTCAGGCTTCAGAAATTTGCATATGACGCGTATCCAAGGAACTATGTCGGTGATCGATAAATCAGATGTTAATATTTTTTCTTTCAACTCGTATTGTTAGGAAAAATAAAGCATTAAACATAGAGGAGCATATATATACTGCAGTAGAATTTATAAATTGAATTTAGAAGGATAAGATATTTACTATATATTTCTTCATTTTATATAACTATTTAACTACTATTAATTATAACTAATTACTTTAACCACTATTTAGTAAAAATTTTCCTATTTCATTGTTAAAAATATTCAAGTTTTTATATTACTAATGTGATCATTTAATGTGTAATTGGCGCATAATTTAATAAACAAATCTTTATTAGATAAGAATCCAGACGAACAATATAATCTATCTGCAAGATAAACTTCAACAGACCCCTCAACCCCGTCTTTCCTAACGTACCCTTCGACGAGCTTGTCGACGACGAGGGGCGAAGCAAAAAATTTCGCTCGCAGCAGCGGTTGACTGGCAAAACCTCCCTCTCCAGCCTGGTTTTTCCATTTACGAGAATAAAAATCTTTCCCTCTATTTCCACTGGCGCGGTAAAGGTAGGCCAATGGGGTGGGAATAGTATGGCGGGGGGAACAGGGAGGGCGGTGATAATAGTAGTGGGTGGACGGGTGTAAAAATAAGGCTGGCAGAAGCAAGAGTAGCAAACTAGACTAGTAAAAGAACTATGATGCCAAGCAAAAAATGAAGAATCATCCACCGCCATCGTGAGAAATGGTAATGATAAGAAAATAAATTGTATACGTAATTGATATATTTTGATGCTTTTTCTATTTCTTCATTTTTTGTCCTATTTTTAGTAGTGATAAAGTAGAGCACTTTTAGTTATCTAGGAATATGATATCAAGATCTGATATTAATGGGAAAATTAATTGTAAATATAATTCATTTTCCCAATTAATTTTATCCTTTATCGCTTATTTTTATTTATTAATATCATTTCTTGTGTATGTTATATTATCTAACTAATTGCAGAATGTTAACTTTATTCTATTATATTCTTAATTCGCATTACTAATTAAGCAAAACGAAAAAGTAATAAAAAGTATGAATCCATTAATTTTTACCTCTATGCGGAACCACTATTCCTTCAGAATTTCCCCCCTTTTTCTCGTCAAATAAATTAGCAAAAATTTAGTCGAATTTTACGGATAATTCGAGGGATTGTAAGAGATAACTTGCAAAAATGTTGACTGTGTGCGGACCAATGGTGAAGTAAAGAGGTCGTACGTTCCTTCTAGGGGCTGCATAGGTCGAGGGGCGGTAAGATAGCTTTTTACAACGCATCTTCTTTCTGTCTCTTTTACCACCACTCGTTTACCAGGACAGTGAAGATAGTAGGGATGGTAGGGAGACATTTTTTGCATCAGCATCATAGTCTAAGGAGGGGCATATATGTTCTACATATACAGATAGCATGTAGTTACCTATGTAGAGAAAATGATAAAACTAGCCGATGGGGTGGGTGAAGGATGTTACGACATTCCATCGTTGGATGATTTTTTAAACTATCACGAATATTATTCATTCAACGTCTTGGGAATTTAAGAAAAATCTATGAAAATTCGCGTAAGTAGCAAGTTAATTAGATTATAATAGTAAATATTGTAATAAAAACTGAGTTAATGGACAATAATTCCATGTTTTATTAGCGTTAAGCTTTAGTTGAACAAAATGAGTTCTTTCAACAAATTTTAATTCAGAAGAACACTATGTATTTATTTTAAAAGCACAATACAATACACCGTAGGTATGGATTTATTAAAAGTTGAGAGTATTTGTTGTTTCTAAGTTCTAATGCTGGTTGTTATAAAAAAGAAGTAATTCAACAGTTTAAAATATTATAAAATGTCAAATTTTCAACGTTTTACCTGTTGATATATCTTATTAAATTGTTATCTGACAACTTTCTTTATTATTATTTTCAGCAATAGCATTAGTTACTTGAACAAGTCAATATAATATTTTAACTTCAAATGAAAGAAATAATATACCTTTCAAACGCGCAAGAACTAATATTTCGCGCGTTATTCTTACTTATAATCATTCGCAAGTTTAATACTTTTACGAACTTTTAACTCTACTTGTCACATCCGATAGCCTGCAATTCATTGAACGAAACAGAACATTAAATTTAAGCGAAATATAAATCGGACGCTCAAAAATACAAGTGAATTTATTATTTACCTTAATGTGGGAATTGGGAAGCGGAAGAATTCGAGATTTACGTACTCTGGTTAACGCAGTGGTGTCCATCGTTTCTCATTGTCTCAAGATGGTGGGGGAATCGTTGAAGGAAGGGATAACCGCACGTGAATATGGCAATGGTGGGGGTAATATTGCACGTTGTGTAGTTGAGTAGAGGGGGCATAGCACAGACACGTAGTGGAATCACTCGATGGCCGGCAATGTGCACTGCGTCATCGTTCTAAGTGTCTCGCTGCTGCTTTTCGAAGTGTTAGCACGATCTCCTTTATTTTATTTGTTTCTCTCGGTTAACAATAATACTAATTCAAGAACACATACACGCACGTATTCGATAAGTTTGGACAATTGCATTAAAGAAAGACTATCGGTGCTTCTGAAGGAGATGAATATCTAATAAATAACCGTTCCATAGAAAGTTACTGTATTAGACTGATTTGCACGATTACACTCACACGCGTTCCAAGTGCCACCAATTTCATCGATGCTTATAAGAGTACAACTTATATTCCTTCTTTTTCTTTTTTTTTACTTTTTAGATTTTAAAAATGTTTTTCATGTTTAGTTGTTAATCTTTCTTTACACTTTTACCGGTATCTTCGTTATCTTAATCATTCAGTATCCTCGCTATTTTATTTAATCGTTCTATTACACTTTCACCGGTGTATCAGTCGATAATGTTAAAATATAATTATTCAACTTGTTCAAACAATTTTCACTAACGTTGTCTTATGACGTGTTCCTCGTGCTGGAGATGTAATGATAACATAAATGTATACATCTTTTGATACTTTCGAATGCGTTAAACATTGTTGCTCGAGTGCAGTGAGTGAGTATCGTGGGAGGTAACGCCTCGGTGCGATCCTCTTGGGGAGGAAAGAACGGAAAGTGGAGTTAACAGTTGAAAATGGAGAATCGTGTGCTTGGACCTACGCCGGAGGAGACGACAGCGGCGGTAACAACAAGCTGCGGTATTGGTACATCTTCTCCAGTGGCATCGGCGCCGACCAACACGGTTACTGGTGTCGGTGGTTCTGGTGCTCTGACTTCGGCCACTTGCACCATACAGAATCCCGTGGTCGTGGTGGCGAGCCCGCCAACTAAGCATCAGCAGCCTGCTGCCGTGCTGTCCACTATCCCTACTGTCCCTACTGTTCCATCCGTTTCCGGTGTCACCGCTGCTGTGCCCAAGATACTCAGCAGAAACATCAACGGCACGCGTAAGTTTCTAGCTATATTAAATTTATGGTTTTTATGTGTTTAAATGTCAAATGTTTCATAGTTTTTCAAAAATTATGATATCACATGCTTATGTACTTAAATAGATTTAGTGGCATGTGTTTAGGTTTTTATGCAAATATTGACAGAGGTTAATGTTCATTCTTAATTGTTTTTCTGTAAGGTTATCTTGCTTTCCTTCTGAAGCAGAAAAATGGTAGTAAATTTAAATTCTTGTTCGTAACATGTTTGGACAAAATTGATGATTAAGAAAATGATCGCATCGGTTTCAATTAACTTCTGATGCCGTACTTTCTCTGTAATTTATGTCATAATTTAACCTTTTTTTAAATTCGAGTACCGAGATATTTCACAAATATTATTTTATTTATATTAATACACAGTTAGCCTAATCACTGTCGTAAATAGTATTCTTACAGTATTATAGTGTTTGGTATCAATAGCTTGATATGCCTGAATGATTGCTTCGTAAATATTAATTATAAGTAGCAAATTTTTAAACATAATCTTAATATTTCTTTAAATACCAAAGCAAAGATTTTTTAAAAATTGGGTCTTACTAATTTATCAAAGCAAATTGCATTAATTTATTCAAACATAACGCGTTAATGTGTTATTGTTAAATAAATGGCCGATAAATCATTGCACCTTTGAATCTTTATAATTCATGTAAATTTGACTTTTTCGTCATCGTTTAATAACAAAAATATTCATTAGTATTCATGCATTTTTATCTATTTCAATTTTTATTTCTCTTCTCCGTTTACTTATTTCTTTAAAAAAAACTTGTTATTCTTGAAGTAATGAATTTTTTAAAGGCATTAATTAATTAATAATTATTGATAAAAAAGAATAATTATTTCTTATTTCTTTGATAAAAATATTACACATGTAGGTACTTATATTAGTATCCCTCAAGTCATTATAATTAACTTCCCTAATACGTACCAAGAGCAAACCTCATCATTCATATTACAGAATCTCTAAATTATCTCAGAAATTAATTTTGTATAATCTACTGCAACTCACCACAAAATACGATTATTATTAATTATAATTACGGATATTACAAAAACGAACGTCTATCGCCGTAATAACCCAACAGTATCTCGATCGTTACAATTATTTATCCCTTGCCTAACCTGATATTATATATCTCAATTTCCTCGCTGAAAAAGTTCCTTTTTACGATCTGTGAGATACACGTATACAGAGCGCAAAGATACACAGTTACGCGCATAGTGTATGTGCTTTGTCTACTCTGGGTAGGAAGAGGCATGACTCAGGAAGCGGACAAAAAGCGTCGCGCCGTGCAAAAAGACGCTTTTTCTTCCGCCATTGGTGAGCAACTATTGCGAGAACGGTTTTTGTCAGTTTCTTACAAGACGAAACAGCCAACGGAGGAGGATATAACAGTATAGAAGGCGATCGCGAGCGCTGAGTTGACCATTGCAGACTAAATGGTAAAAAAGCGCTGGTTTCGCGGTTTTGCCTGACGTTTCTCCGAAAGTTGAAATTGCGAGAGAGGATATCTCTCGAAGACGGCAGTTGGTCCACTGGCTGCAAATGGCTGCTCCTTCTTTTTCTACTCCCTTTCTCTTCCTCTTTTTCTTACCTTCCTCTGCCTTTTTCTCAATTTCTGTTTCTTTTGCTCCACTTTTTCCCTCCCTTATCTTGCCTTGTGTCGAAACATCGAAGAGAATTATTATACGAATCGAATCAGCCTTACGCATTAGAAATTGCTTAGTAATTCCTAAATATGAAATTAGAGGAGAAAGAATTGGTCATCTGCGATGCTTGTATTTTGAAGAACTTCTAGTATTTCAATTAATGGAAAGATATGATTGTTTGCATGAGGAAGTTTTAATTTTCATCTTTGAGAAATCTTCGAACTCCTCGGATTGT
Organism: Bombus terrestris; assembly: GCF_910591885.1. Classification (NCBI taxonomy): domain Eukaryota; kingdom Metazoa; phylum Arthropoda; class Insecta; order Hymenoptera; family Apidae; genus Bombus; species Bombus terrestris. The sequence goes on along the minus strand of NC_063277.1, from coordinate 1,354,718 downwards.
TATTCGATATATATAATAATGTGTGTAATATTCTACTAAACATTTGTATTCCCTCGTAATCACTATCTGATATTTCAAAAAGAATAATGCAAGAACAATTGCAAAGAGTAAGGTATAATGTAAATGTAATATTTTTTAATTATTTATGTGTCTTTAATTCTAGAACACTTGTTATTCTCATAAAGAGTAAAAAATCAGAATTAGCTAAAGCAGTGATCGAAAGGCATAAAGATTTTTGTACAAGAGAAGAACATTTAACTTTTTTTCTTATACTATACTATAATATGTAGTTAGGTTTTTGTTACAATAGTAATAGTAATAGTAATAGTAATATGAATCTTTTATTGTTTAAATTTTTTAATGAGACACTAATTTTTATAAATTTTAACTATTTTATTAATTAATTTTGTTAATTTTTGCTATTGATGTACAACACGTCCACATTTATTTTAATAATAAAGCACTATTGGAGGAGAGAAATACGCCTTGTCCGCATAATAGTAATAGAACATTTAAACAGTAAATCTTCACATACTGGAGGTCCCACAGTACATACATACTTACCTTTTATCGCCGTACGAACGACTTATAATTCTCAAGAAATTGAAAGGCTAAGTCTGTCTTTTGTTTTTAGATTTAACTTAAGTTGTTTTTTATTTCTATATTTTTTACTATTTAGTCTTCTGTCCTATCGAAGTAATGGCAGGAACGGAATGCTACGTTTTCGTGTTTTAATTTCAAACGAACTGAATGACCGTTTGCTTAGAATTAGCATGCCTGTCGCGGCCTATTCGAAACACCGGGATAATTTGGCGCGCTATAAATTTGAGGCCGAAATGCGTGTAAAAACAGCCACTTGCTCACTGCTCTGTCGCTATGCAACTTAACAAAAAATCTTCAACTTTTTGCGGCAAGTTTGCCGGATTCCCGCACTTACTTAGAACTTATCGAGCCAAGAATTTTTTTTCAAATTAAACGTCTTTACGATAGCAGCCATAGCTCGCATTCCCAAACCTGTCCGTTTTCTTATTTTACGATTATCTCCTTTCTTTGTATCATAAACAAAACATATTTAATTTTATCCCTTTGATACCATATCGTGCATATATGTTCTTCAATTAACAATTGCGAAAATAAAATTTAATAATTTCTGATATCAGTCGTAAAAGAAATGTTCGATATTTTTTAATTGCACCTAATTGTTCCTTATTTAAGCAAGCAGATATAAATATTAATCGATGATTGAAAAATTAAGATCGATTAAGTAATTTTATTTTTGGGGTAATAATATTATTTTCGTATAATTCCCAGTGTTGTAAAAGATGATTATTATTTTTAATTAATATTCATAATCGAAGATGAAAAGTTATACATACTTGCATTTATTACCTTCATTTCGTATTAAAATATTAAATTTCAAATTTGTGTTAGAAAATTAAAAGATTAAAATTCTCCATAAATAGGAATCATTAAAATGACACTTTGAATTCTATCTTCTAATTTTTTATTACCTTTCTTGTTTAAATTTTCACCAACACAATTTTCATTTTCAAAGGATTGCACAGAAAAAAGGGTTATGTTCTTTTATATCACCGTATCTTCACAAATCGCTCTAGTTCTCGTTCCGGTTTGTCGAATTAACCCGCATTCGAGTGCATCCACCCACGGATCGCACAATTTCTTGATCGTATTCAGATTACATTCAGGCATCTCTTTAACGTCGGGAACAGAGGTATGCACAGAAAACTCGTTCAGAAGACGTGCAGAGTACACAAACGGAATGAAAGAGCTCGTTAGAATAAGCAGCTGCGTATACGTTGCTAATATTTATATTGATCAGACATTTAAAATGCTAAAAACGAATTCCTATTATACCGAGTATGATATAAAATATATGAAACCTTTTTTCTTTAACGATACATTAATCAGTTTCCATATTGTAATTCACTATCTCTATAATACAGTCATTGACATATTTAGTTGAACACTTGATGAAATTAGTATCATATCTAGTTATATGGCGTACAAAATTTCCGTTCTTAAGTCGAACTTAATTCTTAAATGTTAATATAGGATTTTGAAATACTTAAGATGTTTTACAGATGGTATTCAAGTGCGACACGCTCGGTAATTTTTAATTAGGTTGAATCTCAATTTTTGCCTAGAAAGATTCACATTTACGTTTTACATTCGATTATACTTCAAAGCCTTGCTAGAAAGTTATTTTCATTTCACCATAGCAGTCAAGGATTAAGAAATATCCCTTTCTATCCAAAGACAATCAATCGCTTAGAAAACGGTTTGTCTATCGAAACTCATAAGCTATTCGGTCCTTCATAAGAACGAAGTACATATTCAGAATATTCCCACAAGGAAGAAATCCATCCGACCTTTATCTCGTTCGCGAATAAATTAACAGGCAAGAAATTCTTCAGTCTACCACCGTGAGGGGTACGCTTAAATCCCTCTTATTTTCTCTCGTACTCCTATTCCCATACTCTTTCATTTTTTTTCCCTTCTTGTTCTAAAAGATTTAATCCCGAAAAGCGATGCGCGGTCGCGCCCCTGCCTTACCTGTCGATCTAACACTCCCATGAAGAACCTAACTAGAATAAAATATATACAAATATACGTTGATCCTCCCGAGTGATACAACCGGACTCACTGGTCCAGCCCTCCGCCTCAAACATATGCATATCGCCACCCTTTCCATCAGTCCGACGGCATAAAAAAAACTCGGAAGAAGCCTGACCCAGAAGAACGAAGCAGAAAACGAACGAAAAAAAACAAATAGCTCGGAAAGAATTCTTTGTCTCTTCCTCCTCTCTTCCATTGGAACCGTGTGCTCCCTCTTTCTTTCCCGTGGGTTCCTCGACGTTCTATCTGATCTCTTCTTTTCTCAGGCTGTTTTTGCTTCCACCACTTTTCCCTCCACCCTCAGCCCCGTTGGTACCCCCCTCCAACCCTATGATAGAGAAGTTTTTCTGCTGCGTTTTTATCAGTCTTCAACCTTGCGATCCAAGGGAGAAGAAGAGCGGCTGGGTAGCGGGAAACGTACATATATGTATACGAACGCGTACACTTGGTTCGTTTGCTCGTCTTTCTTTTTGTTGGACGACGTGTTACGTTGCGGCTGGAATGTTGTTGAAGTTGGATGAACACGGGAAAACAGTAAAGTTGCTTTTTTTCTACTTTTTTAGTTGGTTCTTTTTTAGCGAGAGAAGTAACATTGTTATTGTTGTTATTATTACATCTTTTCGTATGTGTACGACTTTTTATGATTGTTAGAATAAATTATTTGATTACTTAAGTTAATTTACTTTATAGAAATACGATATAATATGTTTTACCACTTATTTTAGAAAAGTTACGACAATGGAATACAGATCAGAAGATTATGATGGTCCTTTCACCATTTGTAGTAATTTTTTTACTTGATCTAGTCTGAGATAATATAAACATAATTTTAATTCAAACATTTGATATGATTTCAATTCAGCATACTCAAAGATAACGCAACTTAATGAAGTTAACTAAAATCGCACAATTTTTCATTACGATACAATCTCTATGATATCCTAATTTTTTATTGATAACATTAAATTGTCTAGCGAAAAATAATGTAAATGCGAGGTAAAAGAAAGACCAGAAGTTGAAATGTTGCGTGCGAAGGTTGTATGCATGTGACCAGAAAGTGGCGAACGCTCTCATTTAAAAAAAAATTAGCCCTTGATGTTTTGCTTATAACCCTTTGCCTCGTCTTCACTGGGCCTAAGAAAAAACTTACTAAAAAAATTCTATATTCACAGGATGCCCGTGGGAACGTTTCTTCCATGGTTTACGAGATTTAGACATTTTTTATATTATCTTTGAATAAATAGAAAGCGAATGTTCTAATTAAATTGACATTATTTTTTAATATCTACATTCTTTTATATTTGAATTAAAGATTAATTTCATTGTTTCATTTATCTGCAGATTGGTCTTTTGATGATATATTAATATTATAATATTAGAAAATATTAACAATATCCATTGATTTAAAATATTTAATTATTACCCAAAAAATTTGGTTAGTCCAAATTAAATATTTTACTTATTTTCATAAAAATTTTCACAGACAATATCACAAGTATTAATGAGAAATGAAACAGATAATCCTTTGTCATTAATCAAACCCAATTATTTTTTATCCGTTTCTAGAAATATTACATTTCCATAATTACAACTATTTCTAAACAGATTTCCATTTGATTCTTTTAAGTATATCTTTCCCATCCTTTAAAAACGCTTGCTAAACTCATTTATTCTCCTATTATTTTATTCACAGAAAAACATTCATACTTCTTTACTTATTAAGTTAAATAAGTAGTTACGAATAATTATACTTTTATTGATTATAATATAATGAGTTTGTCGATCTGTTTAAAAAAGATTCCTGTCAATCTTTTTAAAATTAATTGCTTTGAATATTCTGAATATTTTGTCTATCCACGTGCAATAATTAGAACAAATTAGGTATAGATGCTCTTTATTATGTATTACTAAAACGTTCGGTCAGTTGCATTCACAATGTCGATTCAGTTAGTTGGGTTGCATTCAGGTAGAAGGATATGGTGCAAAAACGATTATCATGCAAGTATATCGCTAAACTCATCGCTATTTGCGAAGGAATCCAGATTTATCCTGTTTATTCGGTGGAAGCCTGTCGCGCGACTTTTTATCCAATCTGTTTTCGCTACGTGGACGCCGATCTTTTTGGTCGACCTCCGAACTCTTTCATTTTGTTCACCGTGAGTTTCTGCATTTTATTTCTTGGTCGGGATTGTCTATTTTTGCACCATACTACGCGGCCGCGTCATCGTTTCTCCGAACAGAAACTTAGATTAAGTATCTTCTTTTCCGTTCCGGTTACTTTCTGCCAAGTCAAAGAAATGCATCAAACCAGAATTTTTCGAATCGTCAGATACAATTGTTATTTTATTCATTTCACTATCAAACGTCTGTTAAAAAACAGTTAATATTTGCGCGCATATGTACTTTTAGTATCCTTTTTAATTTTTAGTCATGATCACTACGCTAAATATATTCAAATAATCATAAATATATCAGAGATTCAATAGTGCTTATGAGAATAAATTAAGAATATTGTGAATGTAAATGTATAGATTAAAAAACAAATCGTATATTTATTAGACTAATATATTTATCGAATTTAGCTAATTTACATAGTATATTGAGTGTCTTTTAAGTATCGGGTACATTTACGAGCGATAAAGTTGTTCGACTGGATGAATCTTTAATTACCTATGTTGCAAGAAAAGAAAATAAATTTCGTGTTTATCGTATAAATTTTTTTGTGATAATTAGCTATCAATATATATGTTCTTAATAGCTGAGTACAGTTACTTTTATTAATACCAAAATCTTTCCTACAATATATGATGTTGAAGCTAAGTCCTTTAAAAACATATTCTACTAATTTACATTAATCATTTAACTTTTTGCATATTTCATTTTGAGTTTCTTTGCTTTTTTCAACATATACGATGAGAGCATACGTCACAGCTGTTTTTATAATTCGCTTTTTTCATATTTCCTTTCATTCCTTTTTACATTATTCAAACCTTGGTGAATGTTTATTTTTGGTTTTGATACATTTTTTCTGAAATATTAGCTCCTTCCAAATTCTACCGTGTACTAATATTATTAGATTATGAATAATAAACATTGATATTACAATAATTTTAACAATTTTTTATCTAACATTTAATAAAGTGATTCTGCAAATGATTCTGCAATATAATACAAAAACTTTATATTAAGTTATATTAGTTAATTAATAGTTAAAACTACATAACAGTTAACTTTATTATCAAATATATCTAATTTTATAGTATTACTGAATACATCGAATATATTTACTTTAATATAATATATTTTTATAGTAAATGTATAAAAGTATATAAATTAATTTAAATACTTTGAACGCACCATGGAAGGGTTAATAATGTCAATGAAACACGTTAAATAGCATATCGTATTCGACAGCTTAACCGTTCCCAGCGACGGCGAGGAGATTTCATCCCGCTTCGTGCCGCCACCAAATAAAGATTACGTGTCGTGATGTTTTGCAATTTTAACGGACTGCCAGTTTTTTCTCGATGGCGCGGCATGCGGGCACAAAATCAGTCGACCATACTTTAAAATGCACCTAAGGGAGGGAGAGAAGCTTTAAACAGTAGGGGATGGAAAAGCGACGGAGGTTGGCCATTGCAAGAAGGATGGAATTCAGGCCCCACCCTGCGAGCTTAAAAACGATACTCAACCAATCAACTCAATTCGACCGAGATATTGCTACCCCCGAAAATACCGATTTACAATATGTTTTCTAATCTTGCCTCCTTCGACACACACGGTGCTCTACCCCTCATTTTTAAATGTCGCAGGGACCTTTCAATGCCTATGCTCGAAACTTCTGCTAATGAATGGGTTGAACGAATTATATAGGATAGAGTGCTCATTATATATGTTCAAGTTGGTGGATAAGTCATTGTTAGTTATTACCGCAACCAATAATTATAAAAATTTCGTTAAATTATTGGACAAGAGAGGAATATTTTTATAACTAATGTATTAGTCCAATCAACGGTCACAAGAACTTTTCCAATTGAAAACTAAACAACGTCAAAAATAAAAAATCCATACGTAACTTAACAACCGTTCGTTTCCCTCGTTAAAAGATCTTCTATATTCTATATGTCCTTTCCCCTGGCATCATCTCCCTCTCTCTGGTTGCCTGATCGTTGACCAGCAAATTAGTTTTTTCCTTCCTGCTCGTCGAAGGGGAGTTAACCATTGGTTGGCTGTAGGAGAGGGTAGGTAAAAAGTGGGGATAAGTAAAATAGTATCCTAGAAGAGAAGCTCGATGCCTGGTGCTCGTATGTATCGGGGGGAGGAGCTGAGAAGGGCAACTGTAGGGAACGAAAACGGTAAGGTAAAACTGGCAGATATAGCCCCAACGAAGATGAAGAAGAAGGAAGAATGAAGAAAGGGTGGTGCACGAAGACTAGCAGATTAGAAAGATAAAAAGAGGGGCTGTTCGGTGAGATAGAGATAGCCAAGAGGGATAACCAAGAAACCAAGGGGAGAGACTATGGAGAAGAAGAACAAGAAGAAGAAGAAGAACAGAGACAGGAGGAAAAGCTTTAGCACGAACTAGATAAAGTGAGAAGAGAAGAGTGAGAAAGGGACAGAAAGGTAAGGTAGGGGGATCGAAACGGCGACTCAGTCCATCTGTCCGGTGTTTTGTCCAAGCGGCGGCAGAGGCACTAGACAAAAACCCACCTAACCCTTCCTTGATTACAATGCCAGTAAAAAGCGAAATACTAACCGCTGCTGCTACTGCTGCTGCTGCTGCTGCCGCCGCGCCGCGCTGCCGCCGCCGCCACTGCTTCTTCCACTGGCATTGGTGTGGTGCCGCGCGAGAACGGCCGCTTCTAAGAAACTAGACTCGTTTTTGCGTAGCATCGGAAGAGCGTCCGCACCGTGAGCTATCGAACAAAGAAGCTATAGCACTCGTTCGCTCTCACCCTCGTCTCTCTTCTCTTTACCACGTCCAACCAAACGTCTTTTACCCTGGACCACCCCCCTCATCCGCTGATGGCTGCTTCTAACCCGCTTCTACCTCTTTCTTTGCCTAGCCCCTCCTAGTTTCTCTTCTTCTTTCTCTTCTTCTTTTTCTTTTTCTTCGGTTGCTTCTCTTCCTCGTTCATCTTTTGTGCGTAGAGCTCGACCAAGCAAAAGTGAAGTTTTTGGGATGGCGTTTAGATCAAAAAATGGAAGATCTCAACTGTCGGTTAGTTCATCGTTATGTGAGATCATTGGCATCATTTGTAATCGTAATTAATTAGAAGGAATAATCAATGACGGGAAGTAATGGAAAGCATCTAAAAACTTTAGTCGATTTATAGAAACAACATATGACAAGAATATAGATTAATGACATATTAATAATCAAAAACGGTACATGTCACCCTATCAACGCATAGAGCTTACAAATTTATATTGATTATTTAAGCACTTATCACATTTATATTAGGATCAAATATTTTATCTAACCTAGTCTAGAGATGGTAGAGATGGTAGAATGCTAGGATAATGAATTTCACAAATAATAAAACCTAGTTTAGATATTGTAGAATTCTAGGATAAAGAACTTTGCAAATAATAATACTATTCCATAACATTTGACACTTACAGATAACCAATTTTGTTATTCCAGATTAATTTTTAAAAGTCAATTTTATCATGTTACGATGCTTTACGATATAATGATGTATGTACGATATAATAGAATAATGGGACATGCACGTCAAGAATCTCACCTCTGTTCGCTCAAACTGTATGTTCCATCCAAGGGCTATTTTCTTAATCCCTCCCCATTCCTCAGTATCATCATGTTTCTCCGTCTCCTGCGAGTCCTTATCCATTACATTAGAGAATTTATCGATTCTTCTTGAAGCGTTTGATGGTGCTCCCAGAGGAAATCTCGTCGCTTCTTCCTCTTTTCCACGTCACACACTTTTGCAATGGCCACACCGATCGATGAAGACTTTCGAGATTGTCTTCTGATCTCTCTTGAATATACAATATACAGGAATGGGTTTTGTTATTGATTCGATTGTGCAAAGAGATTAGAAAAAGAGAAAATCAACGAGAGTTGTTTTAAGATGGCGTAGGTTGATCTACCTGGATTTATGTATCTATTCATTTGCTCATCTATTTATCGAAGTAAGAACTAATTTTAAAAAATTGATACGAGTAACAAACTCTTTAATCTCAAATTAATATGAACTCGCTAAAAGTTTATAGCTTCAGAACAAGTGATATAATGACAGTACGCGTGTATTTATAAATGGGCTGCGAGTTTTCATGTGCTTATAGGAAATTTGACAACACAAAAACAAATATAACATATCCAAAATACGATATTTATATAGCAAGTAAAAAAATCTTTGTATAACTTCTCTTTCTTTAGCTATGTTCGTAAAAATTTGAATCTGCATAAATATCCGCAGTCTATTGATAATCTTTTCTTAAATATTCCTAATATCTTTAATATCATATTTCGACTTCGAAGCACTCCAATAGTGAATCAAATTTAATTACGATTCCTAGGTGAATTCTAATGATAAACTAGCAGGAACAATAAAAAGGGAAACAAAGGAACAGAAAAAGAAGAAACGACGAAGCGAATCCTAAAGATAGCAGAACAACACAGTGTGATCCACGAATTGTTGGCTGAAAAGCAACGAAACGATGGTGAACAGTGGGCATAAAGAAGAAAAGTCGGTGGTGGCGAAGAGACAACAAGCACGCATCGTTCCCAGGGAGGCTGAGGAGGCCACGGTAGGATCAGGTTTTTCTTAGCGCGTCCCTGGTGCGCAGTATTGGATGCTATGCCGTGACGACTCTGCCTCCGACTCGCGTACGTGTTCCTACCGACAAAAACGATTATCCTGTGCCAAAAAAGTTGTTATGTAAATGCACTGCCAGTCCTAGACTGTCGGTCAGAGGTATAGCTACTCTACTTGATCGAGGTGAGAGGATCCTAGATAGAGGAACTATACCATTGCCTGATTACAATGAGAATGACCTGGGTCGAAAATCAAAGGAAATTGAATTTTTTACCTGTTTCATCTTATATTGATTTACGTTACGATGCTATGGGAAGATTTGTGAGGCGTCATGACAATGTGGAAAAAATATTCTTTGATAAATGTAGTTACAGACATCGAAATCTGTCAAAGAAGAAGATTACTTCTTTTTTTTATATTAGCGAATTAATAACGAAATAGGATTTGTGTATTATAGAAGAGGACTAGTGAAATAGGATAGACAAGTAAACATTTCAAAAATTTGGGGATGGGTGACCGGTACTTGTCCCTTCAAGGTAATGTTATCTATTTTTCCAAAAAATGTCATATAGGAAGATAAAATAGCAATTCATGAATTAATGCTAGATAATTAATATCGACCCAATTATTTATTTTCAAATCATTAATTTTTTTATTTAACTTGCCCCGATAAATTAAAGTTATGAAACATGTATATTTTCTGGGTACTTCTTAATAAAAGAAGCTGAAAAGGAACGAAGAGAAACGGGAGTTACCATCAGAAGCTTTATGGTTTTCTGTATTTGTTCGATTTTTTAAAGAATAACTCGATACTTTATGGACAGTAAATCATATATGAATTACTCTCATTGATGGGCATTATTGTTTGATTTCTGTGTAATCAAGGGACTCATGAATATTTGAACGAACCCAACTGCAAAAATCGCTCATGTTTAATTAACGAATGACCATAAAACACTTGAAACTGTAAAGCACGTCTGACCATTTATTTTGTACGAAAGTTATCGGTATCTTGTTATAATTGTACTTGTCGAAGAAGTTAATTACAAAGAAGATTGTAAGTGGACGTTTAACAATATGGATTCAGGCAGAACGTTGGAATGCTAAAAACTAAAGGCAAGCAGTGGTTAAAATTACATGAACGATGAAAAAGTTAATGAAAACTTAAAGGAAATCTGAATTAATATATAATAAACAGACAGTACGATGACGTTTTATATTCTGAGATATCTTATAATTCTATAATTAGATTTTAACGATAAGTTTTTAGTTTTATACCATTTTAATGTAAATATTGCTTATATTTCTAGTTTCGTTCTCGATTCTCAGTCAAACAAGTTTCCATAACAACCGACTTCTTTCTCTTATATAAATTTAAGATTCCAAAGAAAGTAAATGATCTCAATTAAACATGTTAAAGACACCAAACTGTTGAAACTTCTACATTACCTTATGAAACCTTATTCGACTTATATATGAAAATATAATGATATGTAGAAAGGATTCGGAGTTTTAGAAAGAATAAAACAATTTACATTATTTCAAAGTAAACTCTCGAAACATATTCTTTTGCGCCGATTGCAATAATAATTAACAAAATTTCCCAGATTGCATCATATTCGGAACTATGACAATTGGAAAATTAAGCATAGCTCTAAATTGTAGATATGCATTTATCTATACCGATATTGAAATAAATGAACTTTTACCGTATGATTTACTACCACCGCACGTTACGCAGATCGTTTTGTAAGTGAGCACATCGAAGAACGTAAGAGGGCGCGCGGGGGGAGTGAGAAATCGGCGCCTCATTAGAAAGATCCACATATCCCTTTGGTGGGTTCAGCCGAGGCTGCAGGGGCCAACGTCAGAAAAATCTCGCGGAACGAGTCACCCCGCTGCTGTCAGGGACTTACTCGTATCTCGGTCGGTGTATATAAGCGTGAGACCGGGCCTTAGGTTCGTAATAAGACCTGACGGCCAGGTTTTTCAGGGCCCGGCTCTACCGTATTGCTCCGTATCTCCTTCTGCATTTCTTCTCTTCTTCTAGCTTCCTGTCGCTCTCTTTTTTTTCTCTCCCTCTCTCCATTGCCCTCTCTCTTCTCATCCCTTAAATATCTCCCTTTTTCTCTCCCCCTCCTCCTCCTCTTTCTCCTCCTCCTCCTCCTCCTCCTCCTCCTCGTCCTCCTCCTCATTCTACCTCTCGTACTCGGTTCATCTTCTGTTTCATCTTTCTTCCCTTTGTTTTAATTTCTATCCTTTCCTCTTCGTCGCACCCAGACCACAGGTTTTCTTTCTGGAGGGACACACCACTCTTTCTCTCTCCTGTTCCCCTCCCTTCCCTCTTTCAAGAGCGGCGTCCGATGCCATGCCAGCGGTACCGGTATTAATTTATACGCTGTACGTGTGTGCACGCCGCTTTTTCTCGCAGTTCCTCGAAATTTGCAAGAAACTAGTCGGACACCCTGGCGGCTCGACCGTCTGCCGCATACTGTCCGAGGCGAGCTCTCCTCCGCAAAGGTGAGCTCAGCTCGCCGAACCGGACTCACCAACCAAATGATCGATCAGTCGACCAACAATTCACCCCTCTAATATATCCAGATACAGGGAAATTATTTTTCGACGGATCATCAGGTATCCAATTGAAAGAATATGAATTATGCCGAATATTTTTTGTAGACTTCACGGAGAATATTCTTAATATTCTTTCCATTGTATATTACTGTTTTTCTTCTATTATTTATGATAACATTAAAGGCTTGTATGGATCATCGGCGATAGGAAAGAATGAAAAATTATTGATTCAACTATAGCATAGAACTATCGAGATTGAAGATTTCAGGTGTAAGCTATGTCCTTTTAGATGACCAAATTTAAAACTTGTCTTATTTATAAATTTTAATAATCTTAGCCATTCTAAAGACACTTTGAATCACAGATGAGATGGTTTAATGATTTATTAGATTATTATTAGAATTGTATTGTTCAATATTATAAATAATCAGAATTATGTCAATTTTACTCGGGTCAAACGTTTCCTTTTAATGAATTTTTACGTGAATCATTTAGTGGTGCAGACGTCCGTACCTCAAAATGAAGCGGAACTACAACTGTACAGAGTGATGCAACGTGCGTCTCTGTTGAGCTACTACGACACGCTTTTAGAAATGGGTAAAGAAATTCTTTTTTAAATATCTAGTTCCTTTTCGATAACTTATAAATGATGGACAAATAGTGGAAACCTTCTAAAATAATTCGTATTAAAGAGATCGAACCATTTCTTACAAACTATTCTAGGTGGTGACGACGTACAACAATTATGCGATGCTGGAGAAGAGGAATTTCTGGAAATTATGGCGCTCGTTGGTATGGCAAGCAAACCTCTCCATGTTAGAAGACTTCAAAAAGCTCTTCAGGAATGGCTCACAAATCCTTGTAAAGTACCTTAATATCAAATAATTTCGTACATTTGACTAAATCATTTTATCAAACAATTATACAAAATATTTGAAAATGATAAAATTACAAAAATAAGGACGTATGTATAAAAAGAAACCATAAAAATAAAAATATATTACATTCTGCAAAACATAGATATTATTAATGTTACGGTAAATCAGAAACTTTAATAATTAATCCACAATCAAAATTCTGTTATAGCACTTTTCCAAACACCAGTTGTACCGACAACGGCTACGTGTAAAGCTCCTGCTGGCATAGGATTTCCGTGCGTGAGTCCTAGGCCGCAAGTACAAAATCTTCAAGGTTTTACAACGACTTCGCAAACAGCAACTCCTACTCCATATGTTTCGTCGCACGTATCTCTAACACCATTACCATGTAGAAGTACTAGCCCTATTGTATCCGTTACAAGTGTAACAGCACCAGTGGCCTCAACAACATTTCGACAAAGTCCAAGTCCCAATACACCTCTGCCTTATACTACTTCTCACAGTCCTGGTATATTACAGGTATACTTCAAATAAAAAAAATGTTGCTACTCTTATTCCAGTTTTATAAGCAATAGATGTAGCATATATTAAAGATATATTTTGTTCTTAATACTTAATTATTTAAATATTTGATTGCTTCAATTTAGACATAAAATACTATAATATACAAATTTGTATCGATGTATAATGAATTGGATAGGATTTAGTCTTCTCTGGGCGTTTGAAATCTGTATATTTAAAACTTTATCATTATAAGACACAACAAAACCAATTATATCACATTTTTCAGACAAAAGACATGCATATTTCTCCATACTCGATTGGTCAATAACATTTTAATAACTTTTGCATCCTGTGTAAATGAGTTATTGGAGAAATACGATTACTTTCAGGTAGGGACATGTGAGTCATCCTGTGGTAGTGGTACAACACCAAGTCCTAGTGGCGGTGGTGGTGCACCTGCGAGTCCAACGCAACCTACTCCAACTCTTTTGCAATCTCAAATACAAAGACTTGCAGAGGCAGCTGAAAGACTTGCCGCTACTATTCGACCCGTTGATCCAAAACCTCATAATGTTAAGAAAAAAATTTGCAAAAATTTAGAAGTAAATATCACTTTTTGTACATGCTTAAAATGATCCATAAATTTTATGTAATCGTATTATTTGTAGATGGTAATGGCTATGCCTGATAGTGATCCACGTAGAATGGAAGAAATTCGGAAATATGCAGCAATTTATGGAAGGTTTGACTGTAAGAGGAAACCGGAGAAACCATTGACATTGCACGAAGTGTCAGTAAATGAGGCTGCTGCACAAATTTGCAGGTTCGTACCTGCCCTTCTTACTAGAAGAGATGAACTTTTTCCTTTGGCCCGACGCGTTGTGAGAGATTCTGGGTATCATTATTCAAAAAATCATTAGTAAGTATCTTTAGTTTCTATAAAAATATTATTAACTCTATTACAAGTATTTAGAATGAAAATATTGAAGATTGATGTAGAATTACAAGAGGCAATAGGTAATAGAACTATAAGTATCGTGAATTTTCTTAGAAAAAGATTGTCCTTTTTTTGTTAAATTCTTCGAATATACACATATATATAAAGTTTATCTTCCTAAAGCCATAATTCTAGTTACAGATCCTTTCTATATTAATTTAAAAGATATAAATATACAGGGTGTTCAGCTACTGTTTCTATATAATTTAAGGAGTGATTCTTAACGCCGAAATAAGACGAAAAGCAAGAATACAAAAATTGCATTTTCGGTTTTAATTTTTAGTTATTGACAATCAAAAATCGGACAAAATATCCCTGCACACGTGCAAACTTTCTTACATGAACGAAAGGAGGTCAACCTAAGCAGCGGGGCGCACAGTGATCCTCAATTCGGTCGACATATGAGCGACAGTTTACCTCCTATAAGTTAACCGTGGTATTCGGAGACGTAAACAACCCCGCGCGACGTTTCGCAAAAGAAATGGTAGATTAAACATTAAACCTGCTTACTCGTGGAAATCCATAAGAGTATATCAAAAGCCACCCTATGAAATTTCCGAGTAGAGGAGATTAATGTTTCCTCTAATCCTTTGCCTCTGCGAGTGTCCACAGCAAAATCACACACGCACCGCGATTGTCCTATAACCAGAAATGTTCGTTACGCATATCTGTGATTGCATATTTGTTAAACTTTGCCTCATCAGTAAATAATATTCTGGCGGAGAAATTGGGATCGCGTTGGACTTTCCTACTCATTCATTCTTAGCTGTTGAACTTTCTGGATACTATACGGGTATAGATTTTCTCCCTTCAATACTGACCATACGATGCTGTTGCTGGCACCTTTTTCAGCAGTAATAGTCCTCGTACTCAAATTGGGATTTTGTTGAATACGGTGCAGTGTTCTATCTCCCAGGTCCGTGTCGTCGTATTGAATTCGTATGCCAGATAAGACAGGTTTTAATGTGCCCATAGTCGTATTATCCCATATAGCTATAGAGCTATATCACAAAATGTCTGTGCGCCGAGTATAGTCCTGTTGGGATATTTTTCAACGTATAAACGTCGCACTTTTGCATTATTCCCGTCCGCCGCAACGTAGCAAAAGTATATATGCGAAAGTTTTGAAAATGTATACATTCTATAATAAATGTGGCTACAATATAAAGACTGCTACATTGCATACAACACTTTCAAATATTATTTTGACATTTTGTGATGAAAAATGAATATTTACCGAAAAACTTATAGTCGGTTTTTCAACACTTGTCAATGTTAAATTAATATTTTATATTATTCCATGAATATAGTCACAATGTTTGCTTCAAAATAAATAATAAATGCGATAGTTATGCTTCTTTTCTATACTAGAGCTTTCTTAGAGCATTCTTCTAACTTTTTTCTTTCCATGTTTAAAACACGTTATGGTCATAAAAACTGAAGACAATAAGGCTTGAAGAATTGAGATATTTCCGAAACCCATTTGATAAACAGAAAGTCCACTTTTTCAATGAGCATATCTAATAAATCTCTAGCTATATAAAGTTTAAAGATTGTGTAAAATAGGTTTTTTTAAACACTTTTGATATACAGCCTCTTCGCTTCCTCAATATCGTACCCTTGCTTTCAAAAAGAACTTCTTAAATATCATAACTGTTCTTGAATAATTCCGAGTTATACAAAGAAAATGAAATCATCGGTAATGAGTACCGTAAATTTTTCTTTCTGAATGAACTCTCCATCATTACACTACCATGTTTTAGCTATTTTGAAGCAAGAAACTAGAACAGTTTTGGAAGAACAAAATCATTCCGACATTCGAAGGGGAACTTTTAAAGAACTGAAAATATTAAGTTAGAGTCTTACTTGAGTGTATTGTATATTCAGTGCGCGTAGTGCGTGTACTGCAAGAGCACTTGACCAGTTGTTTTGGAAACAGGATGGTAGATCGGTTGAAGAAGACCTGTGTTTTGGTCTGCTCAGTCACCAGATTTAAATCCTCTCGATTTTTACTACTGAGACACATGAAAACACAATACAGCAAAATTTTAAGAGAAGAGTCAGGATCTGTTTACAAGAAAACGAGGGACATAACGAACATCTATTGTAATTTGTTGTATTTTTTGTGGACACTCGCGGCTGGGAAAATCGCGATGCGTGTGTGATTTTACTGTGGACACTCGCGGAAGTAAAGGATTAGAGGAAACATTAATACTCTCCATTCAGAAATTTCATAGTGCGGTTTTCGATATGTTCTTGTGGATTTCCACGAGTAAGCAGGTTGAATGTTCAAACTGACACTTCTTTTGCGAAGCGTCGCGCGGGGTTGTTTACGTCTCCGAATACCATAGTTTTCTTCTCTACGACTCATACTAGGTGAGCTGCAGCTCATATGTTGATCGAATTGAGAATCTCTGTGTGCTCCGCTGCTTAGGCTGACCTCCTTTCGTTCGTGTAAGGAAGTTTGCTCGCGTGCAGGGATATTTTGGCCGACTTTTTATTGTCAATAGCTAAAAAATCAAACCAAAAACGCAATTTTTTTATTCTTGATCTTCGTCTCATTTCAACGTCAAGAATCACTTCTTAAATTATATAGAAACAGTAACAGAACACCCTGTATATACATAGGGATGACTTTTAAGTTACACAGTGTTATAGAAGGTTAGCCAAATCTACATATAGTTTTTAAGCCAATTAAAGTATAATATTCATAATTAAAATGCTTTAGCTTATCCGTGTCAAGGCCACGTGAAAATGGCGAAGAAAACGAACCTGATCGTACAAAACGACAAAAGCTCGAGCTTGAGGGTGAGAATGAAGATGCGACGCAGGTTAGCTCACCTCGACCATAATAATAAGCCATGTACATACAGATTCCAGTTCAGAATCATTATAAACTTGGGACAAAGTCACGGATTTTAATATAAATTGAATACGATATATCTTATGTGATACATCAATTATATGGTATAATTATAAAAATTAGATACCAAGAAATTTTCATTATATTTAAAATTACACTAAACAAACGTTTTATTAAAGAATTTAATCAACTTAATATAAGAAAAATTATGAAATAATTTCCTTGGTAACGTACATAATATTAATTATTAGATAATATTAATAATTAGTTGAATCAATTTATAATTTTTATGATCAGTAATTAAAGAAATTACTAAGTAATGGTTATACAAAAATAAAATCGACGATTTTTTTAAATATTACAAAATATCGTATACATAGCCTAAAAAAAAAGTTACAAAATCCTTGATGGAATTCCATAGTTATGATTTGATCTGGAATCGTTGGCATATTAATGAGCTGCTGCACTCGCATGAGCGCTAACAACTAACTATGCACCCAGCACGTAAACAATTGCAACACGTAAACTACCACTACGTTGATATACGCGCGAAGCACAAGCAGAAAAGGTCAAGTATAGCTTTTGCATAACATGCATGGCTTTTGTACTAAATGTTTGTATACTTATGTTTGTTAATTAACAAGTATTTAAAAAACGTTAAATATTTTGTAAATGTACATGCATATAAAAAGATTCTTCTCAGAAACTGTTTTTTCTTAAGTAGAAGGTGCTTTTTTTTTTAATAAGAATTTTTTTTAATTTATGGATTAACATATTAAAAATTAAATTACTATCTAAAACACAATTAATTCATACAATATTTTCTTCCACACTTGTTAGGACTTTATGCTTTGTTCCTGGTGTCCTTACGAGTTGTGTATGCCTGTTATATTAGTTATATCGAGTAATTGTTATTAACTATAGTAATAATAATAATTAGCTTTTTTCTGGCTTTCATTTCCTATGCTATATTTGTCACTTCTACTGTCTGTAGCAGTTCACTGTTCTAGGAGGAGTTGGATCTACGTTGCCCTGAAATGGATGTAGGTAACTCAACAATTAGAAGACACAGATCTTCAAGGTGATTACTTTGAGCTCAAATGGATTATTAAGTAGATAATACGCTATAAAATACTTTATATAGATTGCAATCTTGAATATCACATATATATTTTATTGACTTTTAATTGCAAAGAAATTAATTTTGCAAGTATATATTGATGTTCAGACATTTGCATTGTTTTAGTCCAGTTTGGAGGAAGAAGAATAACAATGGTATGTTCAGTGCGAGTATCGAGGAGATTAGCGACTCTGACAGTCAACTTTCATTTTCAAATGAAGAGTCTTCATCGATACACGTAAGCAAATGAATTGCGAATGTATGTGTACTAATTATTTCAAGTTGACAAATGGTCCTATTTACAGGACACTAATGAAGTTGAAGCAGATAATACAGATAAGGAAAGTGATTTCAATCTTAAGGTAGTAAATTTTATTTAAATTGATATACGTATTATTTACTAATTTCTGAAGAAACATATATATATATAATGATATCAAGTTAAATAAATAATAAGTAGTAAATGCTAATTTGGCTTTCAATTTGATCAAATATAGGTAATAGCTTCACGGGGAGATAATATAATTGCTGTGGCAAATCCTGCATTAATGGAATGTAATCATCCTATAAAAGAAGAACCAACAGATGAAAAACCAACGCTGTGATATTGTTAAAAAATTGTATTATCATAGTTGTCTCATTCTTAGAAACATGTTTCAGCCTGTATTAGAATTAGTATTATTATATATATTTGACCACTGTCGTGTTATTTCCTATAACATAATTTTTATGTTGGTTGTTGCTGCACAAGTAAAATTTTTGCATTAAAAACTATTTTAAAAACAGAATTAACAGATGTTACAATGGGTTTCATAAAACCAACACAAGTATGTTAAAAAATACGACGCTGGTCATTATTTGATTTTAATAAATTCTTCGTACTTATTTTAAGCTACAAAAACATTTTTAGATGTTGTATATACTATTAATTTCTTTAAATCAAAAGCGTGTGTTGACTGAAATATAATTGCGTATTGTATAACACTAAAATTTGTAAATATACAATGAACCTTTTTTATTCAATGTATTGTATTTTTAAAGCAATCTATACATTATCATATGATTTATGTAAGTTAATAAATACGTATGAAAGTAGTTACTTTGTATTATTCTAAATTTCCAAAAATATATAGCTTTCGAATTCTATATTCTTGAGCATCTTCATATTTGTCACTGTTACGAATGATATATCCATCCCTCAGTATACTAGAATACTGTATAATACAGTTTAGTACAGTTGTACATACTATTATACGACTTGTGATACAGTCTGCTACTGAGTACAGTCGTAGAGATATATCGTGTGATCGAATGTAAAGATATAGTACGTGAGGAAATTGAAAAAAACGATATTGAAATAGAAAGGGAATTCACAGAGGTCTTTTGTGTCCTTGTCTAATAAGCATGCACATTCGTACAGTAAATATGAAGCGTAACACTGATCAAAGAACGGCGTAAGTATAAACGTCTGATCAAATAAGGATAGAACGGGCTTATATGCAACGTTTTCTTTCTATTCGTATATCGCATCTACTTTCACGGTAATATATGTTATGATTTGACATGACTCCGTCGCACACTCTATTCTTATATCTTTATGAGTACAATATAGGTAATAGTATGGTCTTGGAAATGTTATCTGTTGTCCATGTGTACAGTACATATGTATAGTACATAGTAATATGTACATGAGTCCGGATAATATTATCAGTTTGCTATTAATTAACAATTACTAAAAATAGAATATAAATATATTGCATATAGACTTCAATGAAATTTTATAATCGATGATATAACAATTATAGGTTATGTTATTATAGGTTATGTTCATCAATCCGTATAGAAAGGTGCACGTGGTAAAATTCATCATTTATAATTGAATTAATACACATTTGTTTGACCGAAGCAATGGCTTTAAAAGCAAAGAAGAAAACCTTAGCAGACAAAGTGAATTCATTAGTTACTACAACACCAGTAACTTTTAATTCCGACGATGAAGCGGAAGACACGAAAGCAAAACTAGTTGATCGTTATGATGAAAGTGATAATTCAGATAGTAATTTTCAAATTTCGGAGATACGTAGACGAAATGTGGATCTCTTGGATCAAGTGGACGAAAGGTACGAAATTTTACTTCAATTTTATTATAGAATTATTTAATGGGATCATTATTTCTCTATTATAGGTATAAAGGTAAAAAAGTTTCAAGAAAAGATATATATGAGGATGATGATGATGAAGATTCTGTTGTACAAAGCACATCAGAAAGTGAAGATGAAGAAATGAATAGTATGGAGCAAGAAAGTGATGATATCAACAACAGTAATAATGAAGAAGATATGGAAGATGATGATAGCAATATGGAGGATAGTGAAAATGATCATTCGAATGAGGAAATGAGTTATGACAGTAAAATAAATTTAGAACAGGATTCTGAAAATGAAGATAGTAAGGATATTCTTTTTACACAGCAGGGGACAGATATCAAAACAATATCACAGATAAATATAAGAGCAGATATAGAAAAAGGTAGTTGTGTTAGAAGTCAATTAAAGCTTTGGGAAAATTTATTAGAAATAAGAATAAAATTACAAAAATGTTTAATTACGAGTAATCAAATGCCGCAGCATGATGTTTATCAAAATTTTAAAATGGATGCAGAATATACAAAAACAACTGATGAAGTAAAAAATAAGTTGAAGATATTATTGAATAATATGTTACAGTTGCAAACTTTCTTTTTAAAACAATACCCTGAAACAAAAAATTTATCTATGTCTAATAAAAAAAGGAAAGCTGAAGAAAGCACAGATGAAATAGCAAATACAGAAGATCCAATGGATGAAGAAATTCTTTCAGATACAGAGAATGAAAATGAAGATACAGATACAATTTCAGACAAATATAAAGAAAACTTTAACAACAATGTATTTAGCAAAAAATTGAAACTTAAAGACTATGAAAAGATATTAAATGATAATCACAAATCATATATAGAATATAGAAATTCTGTTGTACAAAAATGGAATGAAAAGACAAGAATAACTAGTGGTAAATTAAATAAAGGTATGAGTGAAACAACTCTGAAACAAATTGAATTCGCTCTAAATGATAAAGAAAAGTTGCTTAAAAAAAGTAGATTGAAACGTTCAGAATATAAAATTGTTGGTAAGGAACAAGTAACAGAAGATAGTGATGGTAGAAGAATTCAAGACTATGATTCTGAAATTTACGATGATGATGACTTCTATCATCAACTTTTAAGAGATTTAATTGAATATAAATCATCTGATATCACTGATCCTATACAACTTAGTAAACAATGGATAAAATTACAGAATATGAGGCGAAAAATGAAAAGAAAAATAGATACAAGAGCTACTAAAGGTAGAAGAATACGTTATAATGTACATAATAAGTTAGTAAACTTTATGGCTCCTATTACAGCAAATGATACATGGACAGATCATGCAAAGGATGAATTATATAGTTCTTTATTTGGCAGAATTAAACCACCAAATGTAGAAGTTGGTCGTTAAGTTTAGCACAATTAATAAAATGTTAATTTTATATATTTTAATCAAAAATATTTTATCAGATTTACAGAAATTTGATAATGAAATACAAGCAAAAATAATTATAGTTAATATTATGTAATAAAATAAATAAAAAAAAATTTGTTTATTGTGTATATAATAATACAAGAGTGTTTAAAATTTTATACTTAATGATATTCATTTGAATATTATTTTTTCTAGCCTTATCAACAAAATGTTGTTGTATATATATAATTTTGTTTAGTAAATAAAGTAACTTTATATTAATTGATTTAAAGTCATTATAAACAGATTGGTCATATTCATTTTTTTTATTATATTTATAAGGAGAACATCAGGGAGTTAAGTATAAAATATTTAATGTAAACGTGACTATCTATATAACCTGCAGGTATATTTTGCATATTTTTCATGTAACAGAGTTGCGCCCTCTATCTATTTTGTGTCAAAATAATAAACTGCATCAATTAAACGTGATTTACGTACAAAAATAATTTTGTCCAATTTTTTAATGCAAACGCATCACTGTGTGTCTCCTCTACGTCCGTTCTTTTCTTAATCAACTACGTCAAGCTTTAGAACCAGTAGTCTCACTATTGTATTTAGTTGATCCATGGTTCATGTCTATTTCGTTTCATTCTACCTAATTCGACCGGCGATTTCGCTCGAAGGAGCAGTTATGGATTCTGCTTGTCAAAATTCAGATTTTAGCACTAAATATTTGCTGGGTCAGTTAAATATAGCCAGAAAAGAAATTAATAATTTAAGGTATTATTTGCATTCTTCTGTCCCATCCTATCTTTATGAGTTCAAAGAATTACTCAAAGAGATATCAACAAGTTCTACTCAAACATGCTGTTTTCTGCATACTTACATATTTGTAGTGTACATATAACTATGTGTATGTATGTGTTCGTATATACATGGATTGTATGACTATTACACATACGTAAAATAAACGATATAATTAAAAATACTACAATTTTTATTAAAGTTAAAAATTTATTAAATTCATATTATATTTTATACCTTATTAAAATTTTATTTTACTAATATGTGACAGTTTATTGTATTAATTGTAATTTCCACAGACAACAAATAAAGAGTCTTCGATATATACATGAAAAAGATGTTGACAACATAAAGCGTCTTTTGGAATCATTCAGAAATAGACCATCTATGTCTGACGCAAAAGTAATAGGTCCAGAAGATGTGAAACCTAGCACTAGTACAGATGATGATACCATAAAATTAAAACCAATTGGAGTAATATCTACTTGGTTTCCTAGTAAACGTGGTACACCTAGACAAACTGGAGTCTGTGGAAAAGTACCAGGAAAATTGCTATTATATAATTCAATATTTACTAATCCTGATCATGCACTTGAAGGATTACAAGATTTTTCACATATGTGGTAAGATAATATATTATTATAGTAAACAATTCTTTTTATTTTATTTATCCCTAAATAATTAATACAAAATTATTTTTCTCTCAATAGGGTTCTATTCTACTTTCATAGGAATGATTCAACACATGTTCGTGCCAAAGTTGCACCACCAAGATTAAATGGTACAAAAACAGGTGTATTTTCTACACGTTCTCCACACCGTCCATGTCCAATAGGTTTGAGTTTAGTAAAAATTACAACAATAGAAAATCATACAATTTATTTTGAAGGTGTAGATATGGTTGATCAATCACCTGTACTAGATATAAAACCTTATATACCACAGTATGATAGTCCTATATATTTTGAGAAATTAAGTAACAGATCACAAGAATCTAATGTAGATGATGCATTTGAGTGCATAGAAGAAACTGCCAGAAATCAAACATGTGACGCATTCAGTACTAATGTTAGTCTTGGGGATGAAACAAGAAGTTTACTTTCGGAATCTTATTATAGAAAAGTTATTAACAAAGCAAATCAAGAAACAGATGTTTCTAGAGACGAAGAAATTGCTTTAAGGTTACAAGCTGAAGAGTTCCAAAGAAATTCAAACTTTGAAAGTTATTCCAGTATGAGACATTTTTCTGAATTAAATGATATCAGTTTGCACAATAATAGCACATTACAACATAGCATAGATGTAACCGATATACATAGAACTGCTCATACATTTTCCGACACTTTGTCTGATCCGCGGACAAGTTTGAATATAGTAGGACATAACATACTTTCGTCTGACGTGGAACAACCAGAAAATTTAGTAGATATAAATAATAGATTACAAAATATTAACGTAAATGGTCGTACTAATATCGAATCAACATACGGATCAAGAAACGTGGGATCTAATTACACAGAAACACATGCTTCTCGGTCTAGACTTTTAGATGGAGCTGATGGACCAAATACCATTTGTGGTACAGACATAGATTTAATTCATCGACGATCGTTAAATTCGAGAATTGATAATTCTCCTGTAAGAATGGGGGTACGCGAAGCTCCTGATGGAGAAGAAGGATTAGAACCACAAATTCTTACTCCTTCACAACATTTACCGAATCAAGTAATAAGAACAATGTCAAACAATAGCTTACCAGACAGTGGAGACACACATTTATTATTCTCTTCTGAATCGAGAAACGCTGAGAACAGAGAATCGGGAACTAATATTTCTTCGGAGATAAGAATTCCAGAGTGGATATCGAGACCTCGAACACCTCTATGTGTGGTATTTAACGATCGTGCTTTGATTCAATTAAACGAGATTTTAGGAACTAAAATAAATGACCAAAAAATAGCCATTGAAAATGTACTTCGCGAGGATCCTAGATCGGTATATCTGAGACAACGATGGGGTAGCCAATTTTATACTTTTTTAATTCATGATTTACACATCACTTGTAGATTTGACGACAGCAGGGGTATAGTAACAGTTTTTCAAGTCAGACACGCTGGTCGTATTTGCGAATGTGGAGAGCCTGAGTGGCAATGTTTGGGTCATTCACCACCCTCTTCTTAAACGTACGCATATGTGTATGTATGTATGTATGTATGTATGTATGTATGTATGTATGTATATGAATACGTGCATATTATTTTTAAATTTGTTGATTATATTGTAAAAGGTGATAATGAGAAACTTAATTTATACACCTTTAGGATATTTTGTATGTCATATTCACTTTATTTGTGAATCAACGAATATTTCGTACTAGCCTAACATTTGTTTAAAGCAGTAAATTATGATTATATAATAAGTCAGAATTCGAGATGTTAAATAATCATTAGTAATTCAATCAAAAATATAAAAATTATAAATACAAAATTAATATGAAATTCTGTTGTGCAAATCAAACGTTAAAAACATTATTTTTTACTCATTTACAAATGAAATTATTATTATCGTCATGTGTAATATAATTTTTAAATAAGTTTACTTTCAGTAAACTAGAGACTTCAGTAATATACATTTCAAGATCTATTTCGATGTTTATTAAACAGAAAATTACTTCCTACATAAAAAGTCGAACTTGATAAAGTATTCGATTACATAACTTTTTTACATCTTATAATTTTTGTACATTTCGAACTCATTTATTGATAACTTTACTAATGGAAACGATCTTTTCTTTTAAAATTTTTAAACTTCTTTCTACATACGTCTAGAAACTAGTCTTATATCTTTCGCAAGTGCGTTATATATATTTAAAAGATTTATCTGATTTTTAATTTAAGATGCATTTAGATATCAAGCCTTTATAAATCATGTAAATTTTGATGTATAAGAATAGATAAATTTTTTATTATTTTGATTATAGAATATTTATTGTATAATCTTTCATGATTTTTTTGTCGTAATTATACTATCGTATTTTATCCTGTTACGATACAAACGTTCCTATATGTTTACTTTTTGTAAAGGATTAGAATACAAAAGTTACGTTTCAAATTCACGCACAAAATAAAACATTTGGAAAAGAATTTATTCTAATTTTTATAGTTCTAAATAATTGTTCATAAAAAAATTTCTACGTTATGTAACAATAATATTTGTTTCATTGCATTATTTGTTAACTAAAACTATAAATATATACAACTCAAGTATACATTCGTATTGTTGAATCTGCACCTGCAGAAAATACCCATGGTTGAATAGGGTGAAACATCACATCCAAAATACCAAAGTCATTATAAGATTCATGATTGCATAATCTTTTAAGTGGTACAATTAATGCGTTTTGCAATAAATCACTGAAATACATTATGAAATAAATAGTACATAATGAACAATGGTCAAATAATTATAAATGTAAGTTATCTTACTTGTACACCATTCCATGAGAGACAATAAGACCTCTGTCATCAGCACCAGATGCAAAAAGTGGATATCGTTTATGAAATGCAACACTGCGAACGCCTGTACCATGCAAACGTAATGTCTGGTAAGGTTTTGTACTTAAATCAAGATCAAACCAAAGCATTTTGCGGTCGTATGTGCCTACTAAAATATTGTCACCTCCTGGAAACATAAGTACGATTATTAAGCGAAATAATAATGATTTAAGTACTTACATTATTCATATAATGTCCAATCTTACCTGGATGTATTGTCATTGATGATATCCATTGTGAATTTGATAGCAATTTTTTAATCATTTCCTGTTTTATTAAATCGTATATTCGAACATTTCGTTGAGTCTACAATTATTTTATTACAATTATATATTTAGAATTATACGTTTAATTTATATTATTTTCTACTTACCGCTACGAATAAATACGGCCTAATTGGATGAAACAAGACACACTGTATTAAACCTTTTGACCTGGTGAAAGGCAATTGAGATCTCCTTTTTGATAATTGATTTATTAAGACAGATCTGTTTTGACCATCTGGCATAACAGTGGCAAAATAATCACCTTTACCATGCCAAGTTACTTGTTTTACTGTTTTGAAATGATTTAAAATTACCCTAATTCCATTAGTCCAATATTCATCTTCTGCTTGTTCCCACTGAACAGCAGTTTTCACTCTTTCATTTACTGTAACAAAGATACAAGTATACATTTTCTATAAAGTATTTTTATGAAGAATTGTATAGAAACTATTTTTTACAATACCTATAACATCACTTTGAGGTACTATTTCTAATAATTGATTTGTTTTATTAGTAATTAAATGATCTCCAACACCAGGATTTATTAATAGAACCTTTTTATCTGCAGCTACCGCTATAAGCGATAAAGATTGATTTGGACACCATGCCACAGATCTAATTACCCCCCCACATGGTACTGTTTTTACACACCTGCCTGTTACTATTTCCCATACTGTAAAACAATGAACACTGTTATATATAACGTATAATATTTTATAGAAGATATACTTACTTTTTAAGTTCATATCATCACCACCAGAAGCTATATATTGCCCCATTGGTTCTGCTGTAATACTTCTTACCATATCTGTGTGACCTTTAAATACCATAGACATTGTTGTAGGGAAAGGTTGTAGATCCTTTGGGCTTGGCAATTGAGGTACTAAGGCTTCTGGTTCTATTGTTAATCTCATTTTCAATGCTCTAGGGCATAAGTACAAATCTAGGCACCTTTGAAATCTTTCTTTAACATATTTAGGATAGGCAGGTACTTCACGGAGAGCATTATATTTTTGTGGAATGAAGTGTAATTTTCGTTTCCATGGTGTTGTCTGTAATTTATTCCATTCTTTTAGTTCCTTTTTATCGAATAAGTATTCTGGGGGAGGATTATAGCTTTCTGCATGTCCAGGTAAATGTCTTTTTGGCGGTGGGATATGTTTATGAATTCTACGCATTTCTTCAGCTTGATCATCTGATTGCCACAACATGTAAAATTGTGGTTCATTTCTCTTCTTCTCCCTTTCTTTCTTTAATTCCGCTGTTGATTTTATCCAACCCATCTTAAGTGCATGAACTAATTTTGATACTTTTTTAGCTTCTGATTTAGATGGTAAGAATGAACGTTTATGTTCAGGAAATTTACGTAATGGTGTCTTCATCACCTCTGAAGTGAACCACTCTACCCATGGCTGTAAGATAATAACATAAAAACGTAATTCCTGAATCACTAATAAATTAGAAAAATACTTACAGCATATTCATCAAAAGTTATGTCCGGAATTTTTCGTTTTTGTATCCTTGTAATCAAATCTATATCTGCTTCACTTAATACAACATCTTGCCCAGTCTGAGGATCCTTAATTGTTCTCCAAAAATCAGGATCTTCCATTCTTTTCAAAAAATTGTCTAACTGGTCACCTTTTTGAGGTTTTATAATTTTTTTACCATCCCAATCATAACCAATATGATCATATTCATCATACCACTTCATTGGTATGTTTCCAACTGTGTTACGAATATCTTCTTCATCAGAACTATCATATTCATATTCATCTATTTGTTGATCTGTTACTAACTTATCATGATTTGATAAGTTAGATTCTATACTAGATTCTGTATTCTTCTTAGTACTCCTTTCTTTACATTTTTCTAAATCTAATTTTAAATTTTCTTTATTTTGTACCTTACCTTTTTGTATATCTTTACCAGTATTTGATTCATCTGATTTATTCATTTTATTTATAAGAGTTTTGCTTTGTTTCTTAGTCTGTAGTGTATTAGATATATTCCTATTATTAATATTAAACATAGAAAATCCACCTTTTTTTATTTTTGCAAATTCATTATCTTTAGATGTTGAGGGAATTTCAGAATTTTCACTTTTCTTTTTCAAATTTTCATCCTCGCTTTCATCAAGAGAAATATTTTCTTCTTCACTTTCAGAATAATCTTCATCAAGACCAAGATCATCTGAATCTGTCTGAAAGCTTAATTCATCTTCTTCATCATCAGATTTAAAGACAATTGGATCTTGTTCAGTGTCTGATACAGAAATATCTTCATTTTCGTTTATTTCTTCATCTGAACTTTCATCATTGTTATTTACTTCAGCAGACAATAAATCTTCAGTACCTGAATCCTAAATAATATTTTTCGTGTCATGAAATATAAATAATAAATGACATTTTCGAAGTACATATATTTAATAATAATTTAAGCAATTTGGTTATGTTTTCTTATAGGTTAGAACATATCGATAAAATAAATGTTACCGATTCTTCTTCAAATGTAGGTTTTGGTGAATCCGTTTCTCCTTCTCTAACATTATTTGCAGTTTTTACGTTATTTAGCTTCCTCTTTGAAGATTTCCGTTGATTCTTCATCTTCTTTTTCGCATGTATACAAGTAATAACGAGGTTATGTATGTTTCACGTGTTGTCGAGACTTTAAATTTAGTTATATGAGAGTGCGAACTATCAAATAATATGTACGAGTTCTTTGGACAAAGGGAGGGGATTTTGGCGCTCCTCTCGCCAATATTAAAGCAAGACACCTTCGCGTTCAAAAATTCAGCTAGCTGCACACTCACAACTGATTGGCCAACCGTTTCGAAAATTCAGAAGCCGTAGCAGTGAGCTAAAGAAGATACCTTGCAGAACAAGAGTAATAAGAAAGATTGAATAGCGCAATACGTTAGAATAGGTCGACTACATGTGCATAGAGAAGTCAGGCGTTAAGCTAAATTTGTGCCAAGAACTAAGAACAGTATCCTATATATAATCGTCCCCTCAAAACGTCATATTTTAGGAATAAGCTCGAATAAGTACTTACAATTGTACGTGTATACCAAAGAATTTCTAAAAAGAAATAAATATCTATTTATCATAATATAACAATTTATCATTGATTTTTATAAAACAATATTATCTACTTCCTCCCTATTTTATTAATTTGATAAGAATAAATTAATAAGTCAGTTTTAATTGACAATAATCACATTTATTAATTGCTTACAAAAAAGTTGAATACCTTTTATTAAATACACTAAAATCCAAAATGCAATTGATAAAATTTTCATTTTATGAATGTTAACACTTAGCTAACCGAATAGAAAGATCTCCCCTCTGTAAAGAACATCGCTGCGTGACCGAACGGGGAGATCTCCCTTTTTGACTTTAGCAACGCGTTTTCCTTTTTTTTGTTGTTATTATCAGTTATTGTTTAGCTGGAATTGTTCCCAATTAATTGCATCACTTTTTCCGCTTTTATAAATATATAATAAAATACACCAATTTAGTGGTGTTAAAATTAATTAAAAAGTTACACTATCAGTTATGACTAAATAAAGTTATAATCGAACTGTACCACAATATAAAAAAATATTAAAAATTCATATCATTATGAATTTTTAATTTCACGTTCAAGTCGTGTTATTTATCTTTTGTCATCTTTAAGGTTTTTAGTTTTACCTATATTTTTTGCATAAACTACAAAAGATAATTGTTATATACTTTGAATTTGATGTTTTGTATAAATAATATGTGAAATCGTTAAATAAAATCATTACCGCAAAATATAATTAGTCACTTAAATAATTTTAGACTTCTTTGTCTTTTAAGTAGTGAATATTAATCCTTGATACGTGGAAAAATGTGCGGTGGACAGCGTATAGGTTGGTTTGTCAGATAGCGGTGGAAATGTTTAACTCGCTATAACGCGCGCGGTTGGATAAGTGTTAAATAAATGATTTATAGATATACAAAAAAGACATGCATTTATAAGATTCTTTACTATTGTGTGAATAGAATATTTAAAATATATGAATTATTTGTTGTCAAAATGATTTGCTTTGATAAATTCATATTAAATAAATAAAGCACTTCATCTATTTACGCTTTTTAATATACATTATTTTTTCGACATTGTTATATCAATAATTAAGAAAATGCGTGGTTTAATAACTATTAATGAAAAATAATAAACCTCTGTGAATTTCCAATATAACAAAATTTCACAATTTGTTATATCACTGTATTATATCTACTTTGTTGTGCAGTATTAGGCGGCGTAGTTGTTGGATGAATATGAACAGGTAAATCCCATGTCATCGTTTCAACATCCAAGATCAATGGTCCTTGCCAATTAACAGTACTTTTATTGGGCATTTCTACTAATTTGGAAGTCGTAACAAATTCGAAGTGTAGTCTCCATTTTAGTGTCATTAAATCAGTAGTAAAATCTGGTGTTACGTGTAATGGTATGGGTAATACCAAATGGGAATATTTTAAACCCATACACATTTCGTGGTGTTTGTTGTAACTGACTAAAGTTGGTGTTGAGGCCTTTCCTCGTCTGTACTCTTCTGAAATATGTTCCTCTGATTGCAATGCAACAGATACTTGCGCACAAGAAACGGTAGCATTTGAGAAATCAAATGTTCCGACTATGTCTTCTCCAAGTTTATACGAATTTTTAAAAAGACAAAATCTCACAACGCGCCCACGTCCGTTTGTAATATTATAAAAATTTGGACTGCGTCTAGCTGTTAAATTCTAAATGTAAAAATAAAATATTAATTAATACTGCATTTATATAACAAATATAAATTTTTATGTAAAAAGAAACTAATAAACCTGAAGAGTTTGTAGCGCAACATCTAATGGAGTATCTCTGTGTTGTGTTTCCATAAATGGATTATTTGGACTCAAGTCAACACTATCATTACAAGCAGTTACTTCAGGCAATTCTGCAAATTCATGAATAAAAGCAGCAGCTTCAGTCACAATTTTTCTACAGTGATTTAGTAGAAGTAGTGCTAAATTATTAAAATTATAAAATTAGATAATATACTACCACTTAAAGAAAGTACTCTGAATGGAACTCTAAGTAGCTTTATAGCGGTGTTTACTCGTTGTGTTCCAATTGTGATTTTATATGAATACTTTACTGCGTGTCCTCTATAAGATGGAGGTGCATCACTTGGAATTATCTCCCGATAAATATCTGCAAAATTTAAACATTAAACAAAAATTTATTTATATAATTTTGATCATATTTTTGGGCTATATGTCCAAGTTCCAATTAGATACTCACATGTTTTACTTTCACCAGGAGATAATCTTAAATCACAAAATAAAATTTTTGGCTTTGTATTTAGAACAACATGACCATTATCCTGTTGCCATGGTGCAAAAGTTGTATCTGAAAAACACTTATTATAAAAAACAAACTGAATGAATTAGAAAGTTACATTTAAAATAATTAAAATCAAAGAAAGAAATTCTATATTTCTTCATGCAACAATTAGAAATAATTATTTTAAAATACCATAGACTTACTTGCATTAATAGCTGCTAATTGTGCTGTCATGTTCAGCTTCTCTGAGAAAACAATTTTATTATTTGTGGAACATTGGCAATGAACTTGTGCACTAGCCCACGCGAGACTCTCAAAAATATCACTAGAATTAGTTATGATTTATGTGTAAAAATTTAATTCTTTAATATAAATAAATAAATTACTTATTACCTATGACTTTGAGATATTTGATGAATTGGATTTAATGGATTACTAAATGTGACCAAACATTCTATAACTTCACCGGAAAAATATACAGGTCCTCTAATTAGTTTTGCTGTTATCTCAATCATGATTTTTATTATAAAAATTATGAATATATATTTAAGTAGATCTCACAATATATTACTTGTTGTTTTCTGGAATATATTAATTCATATAAAAAATTTTTTTCATAATATTTTATACTACATATTAAAATTGTATAATAAATAAATTTTCAAACGAAATTCAAAATAAATTTCATACATTATTTTCAATTTATAAAATGAAAATTTTAAACATTATTTCACCACTTTATTCTATTATATACATATTATATATATCTATATTCTATTTTGACGTTTAAGATTCCAAGTATTAATCCAAGTCTAGAACTATATGAACATAAAAGAACCAATACATACTATTACACACGTTACACACGGTTTACACGGCCTAATACAAAAAACTTAAATGTCAGTTTACAATCAAAATATGTGTACTTACATCTCCGTTCTTTGATATGTTTTATTTTCCGTGCTGTTCATATGCTTTATCTTCATTTGATAATCCAACATGTAATTATTGATATTATTGATTATCAGAAGCGCTCGTTACAGTGATACAACTTATTAACAAAATGTTACTTATTTTTTTAATATTCCAACCGATTTTTTGCTTTAAATGACATAACCTACTTAATAACAATTACATATAATTGCAATGACAAAAATAACGGCATGTAAAATTTTTAATCAAATTGATAACAAATATTATACACTTCACGTAGAATGGTTTAATTTACATTTTAAGGTAATGCTGTTAAATTCAACAATGTCGCCGTTAGCTGGTGAGGTTAGTTCACAAATCAAAGAAATTAAAGATTTGAATTTAATTAATGTAAATCCTAAAAAATATGTAAGTTTTGTTATTTTTTAATTAAAAATGATTAACAAACAAATTACATTGTAGATGAACACCAGAAATATAAATGATTTTTCTAATGAATTATCTAAATCATCTGATGAGTATATCGAAGAGACTAAGAAAATACTTTGTGGGAAAGATACAAAAATTCAGTTTTTCCTCCAAGACAAAATTTTAGAATGGAAAAGTGATTTATGGACTCTTGGAAGAATTGAATTGTATATTATTTCAGATTTCCAAATAAGGGAAAGTTTTCAACAATTGTTGAAATTTTATCAAAGCATTCAAGATAAGATGACAGTATTAGAAGAAGAAAATAAAAATTTAGTAAATGTAAATAAAGAAATAAATTCAAAGATAGAAAAATTAATAGAAATCAAAATTACTATGGAACAGGATCTTTATAAGAAGTTTATAGTAGTTTTAAATTCAAAGAAAAAGAAAATTAAAGAATTACAAGATGCTATAAAAAAGAAAGAAAATGTTAAAGAATCAGTTTTTGATGCATGTACAGACGAAGAATCTGAGAAAGAAGATGAAACTGTGAAAGATATTTCCACAATTATCAAAGTTAGCAAAAGAAAGTCACCTAATTATAATAGCCCAAAAAGTATCCAGAAAAGTGAAAAAACAAATCATATTGTTGCTGATAAAATAATTCCTAAGGCATCCACCAGTAAAGATTATACAAAAAATGAGTTATATACTCCAGATGAGTATGTAAAAGAAATGAATAAGAATGAAGAAGAAAGTTGTAGTCTTAAGAAGTCAAGAAGTAGTCTGAATTTTGTTGAAGAAGAATCTGAGGAAGAATTATTTTCTCAATAATACAAGTTGATCTATTTATAACTTTTATTTACAATTGTATATATTTTAAAACACAGATTGTGCAATAAATAATTGGAATTAGTATTTCTTAATTTAATGAAACTTAATTCATTAAATTATTTTAATTGTTTAACTGTTTTAATTTAAGATTTTTATATAAAATGTTTTTAACTTAATAATGTATAAAGTATATATGAACTATTAACGTAAATATTATACAATATATAATATTGCTGTAAGTACAAACAGTGATTTTTTAAAAGTAAGATTGATTTTGATGTATATGAATTTTGTAATTAATTACATAATTGTAATGTACATATTGAATAAATTCCTTTTACTACCTTTTAAAAGAGGGAGTATTAGAAAAGGAAAAACTACTTTATTAAATTTTATAAAATATTGTACTATCCTCTAAACATGAAAGTAAGTTCAATAATTCGGAATATGTAAAACTTCTTTTTTCTTATTCAATTCCGTAAAATTACCAAAAATTATTTATTCGAAAAGGATTCATTTATCAGCGATGCGCGGTGGTACGATTACTTTCACTTCATAAAAATCTTCTCTAAATATTCTTCAAAAATCCTCCTGAATATAGAAATCCAAAATATTTAAATATTTAATTAAATATTAATTATCGTCGTTTACTCAATGCAAGTGAGAAACCGGGCTACTTAACTCAGCGGTTCTTACGAGCTAATATACGATAACCCCTCAGAGTTAATTTCACTCATCATAAGCCATGCATGGATTTCAGTGAATAGTAGAAAAATTTCATTTCAAGTATAAATTGGACCTTTTTTTCTCCGTTTTTGACTTTCTTGAACTCACAGAAGCAGCAGAGTATAGCATATGGCTCATGTTGCAGACTAGAGCCGAGGTGCCTCGTCCTGACCAAACAGATGGTCCTGAGAGCTTGCACTGTAGGGCTAATACAATAATCTATGCAAAGGTCTTCTGTAGAAATGCATTAAATAAGCGTATTTTATTCCCTCTCCTATAAGGACCGTACTAGAAACTTTATACCAGGCACATAAAGTATTCAATACGGTAATTATGCTTTACTAATTACTTTTAATTAAATATCCATTTCTTGTTGTAGAGATTGAAATCGTACGTCATTTCTGCTTGAAAGATCTTAAGAATCAATGGTAATTTCATTGCGAGTGTGTTAATGTCG